>NC_140359.1:8772676-9972676 GCF_963514085.1 Chelon labrosus | reverse complement strand
TTGTTCTATAAAAATTATGCTCAAGTGACATTATTTGACGGGATCTTTATCACCTGCAGAGTAAATAAGAGTAATTTATGCTGTTTAATTTTGAGCATGGATTATAAATCATTGCTCTATCATACATTACGGAGCTCGCATTGATGAAGGGAGTGAGAGTGGGGCCAGCTGATTGGGTTGTTAAGGCAGCGGTACAAAGCAACAGTTACAGCAGAGACTCATTCTCCCAGCGTGGCTCTTTACAGCCGAGAGCAGATTGATGCAGATGATAAATGATGATAAACACCAGGCACAGCAGAGTGGTGAAAGATAGACTCTTAAATAAATTATAAAGTATGCATCATTAAAAATCAGACAACAGCTTGACGCAGGAACAGATTACAGGTATATATACTGGCTTCCTTGCAAATAATGGAGTTCAAGTTAATAATCATTACTGTAAATCCACGTGTGTTCAAGCTACACTGGGTTTGGAGTAATAAAAACATGATCAAATGATACAATAAAGTACAATGTGTAATAATAATAATAATAAAAGCTCAAGGTATAATGCGCTTTCATATGACTAAATGTAATATAAATTAAAGGAGGCACAATTTCATCTGCAAACGCTGATCACGGGCATCGCTCTCCTGTCTCGCGCTAAAGCAGCAGCCCGTCTCTTGGCTGAGAAGACCCTCAGATCCTCTGTCAAAGGGATGGCTTCTGACAAATATCACTCTGCAGTGACGAAGACATGACAGCTGTCAATCACCTCTTAATAACGGAGGAAGCAGTTCGCATGCTGTGGGTTTGACCTGCGAGGCCACACAGACGCACAAGCGCGCTTTAAAGATTTATCTATCTATCAGCTTTTATTAGCAAATATAAAATAGCAAGCTGTGGAACCTGGGTGATATTTAAAGCAACAGTGGAGCAGTAAACGTGCCAGATATTGTAAAACCTACTGTCTGAGAGGGAAAATGATGCTTCAAGAAATAGTTTGATGTTATTTCAGAGTTGAACAAGAATATTTAGCCCTCTCTCATGTCAGTACATCAAATGTGAACTTACATCCAGCAGACAGTTTCAATAAATATATATTCAACAGGCTCAGCATTTGTTGGACACCGCCGGATTGCTAATTTAAAAATGTATGGTATTGATTTATATTATTTCTTCAGTCATATTGTAGTGGAAGGGATCCGATTTGAGTCTTGAGTTTGTAAAAACTTGGAAAGTTTGTATGCAGCCTCAGTGGACCCTCTTAATACACCCATTTGCTGTATACAACAAATACCTGGATGAACGTTGCTTAGCAGTTCTTCGTTATATCCTGAGCAACATTGGTAGCCTGAGAAAGAATATATTGTGTAACATAGAAATAATCAAACAAGAATTCACTAGAATCATGTTTTATTTGCAGAGTTATGGCACATTTGTTTCAGACAAGTGTCACCAGAGTTTGTTTTAGTATAGAAGTAGCAGAGTGAAGCTTTAAATACCCAAAGGCGCAATCTGAAAGTAGTGGTAGTATTAGAAATAAAAGCACAAGATTATGTGGATGCTGCTGTCACTCTAAAAATTAATGTCTGGTGTACACATAGATTCATGGTTAACGTTTCATAACAATCAGTAGTTCTGGTGTTTTATAGCTATAAGACATAGTATAGTCCATCAAAAACCTGACAGTTTTGTTGTCAGCTTACAGTATAACATTTCAAATTCGGAAGCCTTTGTACCTTGTTTCCCTTCCTAACAGGACCTGTCTCTAAAAGCTAAACTAGACAAAAGTTTGTATTCAGGTCTATTTCCCTAAACTTTGCATCTCACAGACACTGCAATCCCATATTGTGATGCAGCCTGATACTAGTCTCAAGCCTGCATGCTATGTTGCGCAGAACGTCATGTGTTCTGATGAAAAAGGATTAATAATGTTATTCCTCCTTTCGTGTTGTCCTGCAGAGCTTTATGAGTTCCTTCGATCCCTGCTTTCAGAAGCCATTAGTGCTCTTCCTCTTGAGAGATAGAAGGCGAAGCCCGGAGCCACAGCGAGAGTCCCCTTCCTGCTCTAACTAGAAATGACACAATGTCAATAAGCATACTGATTATTCTGCCCATTTGTTTTGCGCAATGCAGTTAACGAGCTTTATTACACAAAAGACATTGTGAGAAGCTAATAACCATTCTTTATCATTTGTTTTGATGAGAGTAATAGAGTGGCTCATGTGAATGGTCTGGAGAAACTTCAGTTAGTGGAGCACACAATGGATAATTTCCTGTGCCTGCAGCAGTTGCAGCAGAGGAACCGCTGCAGTCTGTGGTGGGATAGGGAGATCGGCCTCAGTCCACTCCATCGTCTTGAAGTGTTTGTGTTCCACCATCAGCTGTCCTCCCAATTCACCATTTATCTTTCCTGAACTGTCCTAACCTTGTCAAGCTTTCACTTATGACAGATTCCAGATACACTGGGCCAAGCCTCACTGGAAACCAGCTAGAGTATCGTACACACAACTGTCAGTGTAAAAGCAAGCCTACACATGGCCTGGCACACTGGATTGGCCTCCTCCTATACAGCCACATAAATCTCAGCAGCATCAGACAGGTGGGAGGAAGCTCTGGCAGATGTAGCCAGACCTCAGACAGGTCCTCTTCCCAACCTCTGGCCCTGCTCCTCTGCAGAAAGAGAAAGGGTTGTGGGAGTCTGAAATGAAGGTGAGTTTTCTGGCTCCCGCTAAACTTTGGCAGCAGGAATCCAAATCTACAATAGTACCTGTCAAAAGTTTGGTCACAGGAATAACATTTAAATGAGCAATTTTTAAAAAAGTCGTGTGCAATGAAAAAAGAAATCGAGATGATTGACAGAATAAAATAAAACTAAAACTTTAAAAGTGGAAAGAATGTGACATGTTTTAAATGCATTAAGTATAATTTAACTACAACAGATGAATGAAAGTTCACAGCAACCCATAGAGCTATTTTATGACTGAACCTCTAAAAAAGTGAAAATAAGAACACTTGATTTAATGAGTATGAATTATATCAATATAACAATAAATACAGTTTTTTTCATTCATTAACCTGACCACATCTCTTTAAAAAATCCATTAGATGAACTTCAGTTCAAGGTTCTTGTCTTTGGGTGAATTTGAAACGTAGTAGAAAACTCCCTGGTCTCATCTTTGTGTTACAACAAGCTCGAGGAAAAAATAGACACATGAGATCTCTTCTTGGATTTGTGCTTTCCTAAGGGGATAGCTGAAAACGTCATTTCTAGCCGAGAGCCTTAAATGAGCAGTTCTGAGGCGTACCTGATTGACCGAACCGTACAGCTTGTCATCTAATCAGCGAGCTAACCAAGTCTGTGCTGTACTTACCTTGCCATTCACTCCATGTTGTTGTTGGAAAACTGATAGACCAATTCACTCCTCTTCCTTCAGAGCTACAGTAACAATGCCAAGGCACACACTCAGCCTGAGAGGTCTGGATGAGTAAGTGTGCTGTGTGTGTACTGCCAGTTTTTAGCTCGTGGATACTTATTTATAATAATAAATAAAATGGAACAGTGAAAATGACACGTCCCAAGATAACCAAGAACTTAGGCGCATGGTCATGAAGCGCAGTGCAGCCAGACGTCACTTCCATGTGGACTTGAAAACGTGGCAACTTGTCATGCCGCACAGCTCCAGTCACATGCACGATCTCCTCCTGTGGGCGAAAAGTGAGTGGAATGTGGATTAGTTTCACGAGGCTTAGGCTGGTTTACTTATGTATGATGCGATATGACAAGCTGACAGACGATCTACTGAATTCTGCTGGCCCATCCAGCAAGTATTGAACAACTTTAACATTAAAATGATTACGCCTGGCTATTGACTTTATGCAAAACACCCGAGTGTTCAATCACTAAAGATGATATTTAGCATGCTTTTGTCAAGGTTTAACATTTATTCAATATCAAGATACATCCATTGGAAGCAAGGTAGACTTACATCCATAGATTTTTTTCTTTTTTCTTCATTATTTTATGTCTGCGTCTACTGCAGTGATCCACTTTTCCGACGCTTCATATTGTTTCATTCTGGCTGAGCCCTGAGACTGTATAAGAGTGACTGCAAAAGGTAGGTGAGCTGAATAAAAAACAAAACAAAAAACTAAACAGATGATGGTCCAGACACACCTAAGCGTCATAATATTTTTGCCCCGGGATAAATAGGAAATAAAATTCCAGGTTGAAAAAAGTTGAAACGCATTTCACAGTTCTGAACATAGTTTGCAAACACCAACCACTCGGTGTTGCTTCAGACATTTGACTGTGCTATCTGAAATAGCCTTCTTAAAATATGATTGGCTTTCCATGGTGTGCCACAAGGCGCCCGTTATTTTTATTTTTATTATTATATTATCAAATGCATAGTATTTAAAGTAAAAGTAAAAAAAAAAAAGCTTCTCATAAACAATAAAGGCGCCTGTGCTACGCTTGTTTAATGGTGTTTGATACATGCAGTAATATTAGTAGAGATTAGCTCCAGAAAGCACCAAAGGTAGCATGTTAGCAGCAAGGATGTTTGCTTTGAGGCACAGCAGGGGAAGTTGGGGGAGGGGGGGTTTAAGCCATCTCCTTGATGGGTTTGCATTTCAAAAGACCTTGGTCCAATCCATTAGGGGTGTAGGAAAACAAGATGTTCCTCTCCAGTTGGACTAATTAGGTTTTTTTTGAGGGAACCTTCCATATCCTTAAATTGCTGTGGGGATCCAGATGTGTAACTAGGCTAATGACTGACTGGCTAACAAAGAAAAATGGGCTATAATCCTTGAGCAGCATAATAAGTCACCTTCCGTGAGGCAGTAGTGAAAAGTCATTGTCCGTGTAGCTGTGTTTTCTGTGCCAACCAACAGTACACTTCCAACCTTGCTATTCTCTGGGGTCAAAGAATACGCAAGCTATCCCTATTAGATACAGTCTAAATCGAGAAGTCCATTTACATGCGGCGGCGTCATCTGCGCGGAGGCAGAGGAGATGAAAAGTGACCATGAGACGATGGGAGTGGCCCGGGGGGTGAAGGGTGAGAAGGCGAGGCAGTGTTGTGCTGAAGCTGTGTGTCTGCTTTGAGGAGAAGTAGAGCTGACAGAGGCCACCTCAAGAGACTCTTCACTCTCCATCAAAGAGCTGAGAAGAAGAGGCAGGGTCTGTCAGGGGTTCCCAATTCCTACAGAGGACCCACATGCTGCACCTCCCACCCTAAACACCTTTAGTCAGTCTCGCAAAGCTCCTCGCGCTGCCACAAGCCTCCAGACTCATTGGCAATGCATGACCAATCCCCAGCTCAACCACCCAAACATCACCAGAGTTTAGCACTTAGAACATGACAGACATGTCTAGGGGCTTCATTTCCACACAGTCTGCAAACACTGGGATCATATGCAACTCCTGCTGTGTGTGATACAATCTTATTACGGGTTGCATCAAATAAAATGTACAGTTGTGTTTCACGTCAGAATTATCAAACAATATTATATTCTACCTAATAGAAATCCTAAACTATTCAGACAACTAGGATACGATTTCTGCCAGTGGGAGCGCCCTGACCATATCTGGACACCCAATTTGACTTGTTCCCCCTGCAAATTGAGATTCCCTCACTGCCCACCCCGACCCATTTGAACAAGGCCTATCAGTTTTAATTTTCCAAACTTTCTCTTTTACGTCAAAATTGGGTAGGAGGAAAAGGGTAACATGGAGGCAGAGACCACCATTCCAAGTTTTATCTGCTCTACAAAATGCCGTTATCTTAGTGCGGTGTCAAGAACTCTATCTCTTTTTTTTTCCAGGTGACAGGCACGGACGAGAGATAAGATTGGAAAAGAATCCCACTCCACTGAGTAAATAAATAATCAATACTCATCTAAATGTAAATGAGAAAGTAGCCCCCTTTGATAGGAGGGTTTTTATCAACCAACCAATTTTCTACAGGCACTCACTGGGCCTCAACCAAATCACCATCATTCAGCTCCCATGTAATGGATAAGAAAGGGAAAGAGAGGGTGGGGTGGGGGTGGGGGTGGCTACAGTGGAGAAAAGAGGAAGGGTCATCTGAGATCAGCCATGTTCAGATGGCTGCATCAGTGGCGTAGTTGTTTTTTATTCTAATTTCCTGATTATTGCATGGCAGACAATGCTACACATGCTTGTAAAATAATATTAAATGCTAGTCTTTGAAGAAATATGAATAGATTTGGAGGCAAATCTATACAAATCTATGATAGTTTGACAATTTGATGTGATTTATTGTGTGTTTCTTTTGCAAAACGGCATTACAGGGCCAAAATCAGATGTGGAAATATAAACCTTAAACAATCTTTTTGGGATATATTGTCAATTTCACACACAATAATCCAAACAGAAACAGCACATGGGCTAACACTCCTTTAGTTTTCTTTTGTTAAATGTTGGGAGAGCAAAATAAAAGGAAGTCTGTTGTGCTGGTGTTTATGAAGTAACCTGATTATGTAGCCATTTATCATGTCAGTGTAGCGTACCCGCACAATCTGTGGAAAAAAAGTGTCCCTACATTGAGCCCATTGCTCTGAGTTTGGTGAACCTAACCAATCGCATTCCCGAGTGTCAAGTTAAATTCCAGCTGAACCGCTGTCAGAAAATCAAGAAAGACAAGCCCGGAGACGTTATTATTATTTCTAACGGTCTCTCGTGTTAACGTTTTGGGCACCTTCGCACTTTCCTAACCTTTTCTGATGTTGTATGCGCTGGATGAGATTAGCATTTTATTGTCATCAGAATGCACTGGTCTGACTTTAAATTGATCCAATAAAAACCCTCAAATACTATTTTCCTCATCCTCATTGCATTAGGTTTTATTTCATAACTCATAGATGTCAATAATGGAAACCATTATATAGCAGTATACTCAATAACAGAATTTTCCTGCTTGAAATGCATACAATATTGATTTCATGTTTTTCTGGGTCCATAAGGGCAAGTAGCGTGGCGGAGGTTGTTTTACTGTAGTCAGTCAGCAATGTAGAAAACAACAAGGAGAGCACAATGAGTGCTTTAGTGCTAAAAAGTACCGCTTTAACAAAATAATAAAAGCACATACCACACCACTTCTATTAACCATTAATATATGAAATAAATGATATATTTGACCTAATATTTACATTTAGCTTTCAATTTTACTTTAAAAGTGAAACTGGGTACACGAGGAACAAAAAGCTAACTCACACCATCACAAAACAATAATGCTTTATTTCAGATAGCATTCAATTCCATTTTATTTAAACTACAAACACTACTATGACCAGGATTGCCGCAAATGCAATATGTGAGTTATGGGTAGTTGTCATGCATGGAAATGATTGCTTTTAAATTACAGTCCATTGTTTTATAAAGTATAAAATGAAGCTCGACAGTCGTATTTTTACAACAGCTGCATGGTGTCTGAGGTGGGTACTGTACTGCGGAAAGCTCCAGGTGAAACCGTGGTCTGTGGCCAAGCTGCGTCTGATTTTCATTGTGCTGAATTGGAATGACAGAGCAAAGCTTTTCACATAGTGTGTCTTCCATTTCTTCCCTGGGATCCCTCCAAGCTAGCCTCTCGTGTCCCATGGGAAACAGACCCATCCAGCTAATATGCCATAAGCTGACAGCTCTCCCCTGAAATGTGTGTTAAAGAGCCAGGTTTGGAAACATAAAGGCATTCTTCAGAAGCTGACGCAATTCCTTTAGAAAAATCACACCTCCCAGTACATGCAGAATGCTCACAGCTCTGTCAATACAGGAATGGGGATTTAAGCAGTTTTGCAAACTATCTCCAAAACAAATGAACGTACGTTTTCTATTAATAACAAATACTAAATGGAGAACATGACGTAGATGAACTGCTAAATTCAGCACGAGGAGGCAACAAAGTCCCGGAGAATCTTGTTCCAAAAAAAAAAAAAAAAAAAGCCTTTACAGTATTATAGGCTTCAGAGTCACTGATATCAATGCAATTTAGCAAGCACATGAAATTGCCCCAAGTTTTCCAACCTCAGCTGTAATCCGCTCAAGGAGGATTTGCAGACTGTTCCTCCAAACCATTTTAAATCAGACAGAACTGCGAGGGTGAAAAATAACACTTTAAACGGAAATCTTGACAGGACAGTGAAACGGTAACATTATACCACAGCTGCTTTTGTTTAAATCCCGAGCATTCACACCTCTTAAAAATATTGCATCACTGCTGGTTTGTAATCTCTGTGCAATTTTACTCTTTGATGGTCTTAGAGAATGGAAATGCCATTTCCTGACTTATTTTCATAAGAATTACAGAAAATCTAATACGAGCGTTTATCACGCCACGTGGGCCAAGCTGAATTGCAGCATTTTAACTATATTCACATCTACTGAGACTCCCATTATTCAATTTACACAAAAATACTGAAGCCAGAACTTTTAAGTACAAGGGGTAATATTGCTGTTTCATAGAGCAATCTTTCACAAGCACATTGTTCAACAACAGAATCACCAACCATTTAAAGGCCAATAGCAGAGACCATAACGCCTTTATAGTTGGTGTTGTCAACTCAATTTTCAAATTCCACCCCACACTCTGGCTCTTCTATTGAAGTGTCATCTGATCTGCTGAATTACTGACAAGACCCCAGTCATCACCGTAACGCTCTGCCTTTCTCTCCAACACCCATAGCAGCTGCATTACATTCACCTTAAACCAAGGAAATAACAGCTCTGGGAGAAAAAAAAAACTAAAAAAACAGCTTGGAGCCATTGTGCCATCAAACTCACAGCCCCAGCGTCTTTTACCTAAGGAGTACATTTCTCTGTATAGATTATTATAGATTAGATTTGTTAATCACTGATTAAAATCACATTTTCAATACATTCATAAAAGATGGGATAAAGATGTTTGCAGAAAGAAAATCAAATCTATAATTGTTTATGGCTAGGTGAAATCATATGAAGATTATTCAAATGTGAGACTTTCAGCCAGGAGATGGGGGTTTGTGCCCTGTGTTGGACCATTGCTTTGGGAAGTGTTTTGTGTCTTCTCTCAGACCAATACTTTTTATTTTGGATTATTGCACACATTCTTAAGGCTTGGGTTCAAACAGAGCAAACTTTTATCTGATTTGATCTGCACCAAGCTTCTGTGCCATTTTATGCCCTATGGTGACAAGTTCCACCTGACCAGGAAGCATTACATGCAGTTATTTCCACCACAGGAAGGCAGCCATAGTTTTGAAAAGAATAGTTGTTTCAGTCAATATCGTAACCACTACTGGCCTTTTCATTATTAGAAAGGGCAGCAGATCCTCACTAATCATGCAGTCAGGTGACAATGGCCAACAATGTAATGTAGAATACTTTTGAGTCTTTCAGCTATTTATTTTGGTGGATTATCAGTTCTTGCGTTGTGCCTTTTTTGGGCCAAACAAACAGCAAAAACGTAGCAGCTAAAAAGTTACAAGATGGAGGAGAACCAAATCGGAGGTAAAAGAGGAGTGAATATTGGACCGAGATCTGTCACATGGCCAGAAACAAACCTCCACATGCTAATGCTGCTTCTTGTCTTCTGAATTACACATTCAACAGATTAGCATGTGGACATTTAAAAAAACAGAAAAAAAAAGAAAAGCTTGCCATATAAATTTTAAATGTGATGGCATGTGTTGTACTTGTTTTGGTGTCCCCAAAGAACATTCATTGCGTATTGAAAACACTTGGATGTATTTAGCGCCATAGTTCTTCTGTTTCCCGCCTGTATTAAAGTGACTCTATGGCGTCTGAGGCAGTAGTGATGAGGTACTTTTTTCTCCACATAGGTCAACGAGAATGAGCTCAGTTTTGTCGTAGTAAGACCATCATGACCTGCAACTTATCACCACACACAACCTCACTAGAGACACAGCAGAACAAAGGCCCCCTGGGAAAATATCATGATCCCTACTGAACAAAACCCAAGGACACTATGTTGCATGGAAAGGTTGCAGATATGACCAGTGAGGTAGGAGACCAACAAGATGGTCAAAGCGAAGAACAATGAGCAAACAGAACTATTACAGTTTATTGGTAATTGGTGTCAAGCACTTGCAAACGTTCAGTTTCAGACAGAATCAAAAAAGGGACACTGAGACATTTCTTTGTTGGTGCAGTGGCTCAAGTTAGGCAACACAAGATAATTCTGTCAGATTCATGGTTGAATTACAGGGTTCTGCCAACTCTCCTAAAGACAGAGTTGGAGATAGTTTCAAGCATTTGCAACGGTAAACTGCACACACTAAAAAACACACTTACCTACCTGCTGCTGCGTGCTTGCTTTGAGCTAAATAACTAAAAAGACTACAAAGATAAGTCTCAGCTTCACTGCACGCGGTACTTCCTTGTGTAGGAGACAGTTTATGTCTTATTCTTAAGATTTCACCCTCAGCTACAGTTTCCGTTTCGGAAAAAGGATTAAAACAGTCTTAAAGTTATTAAAAGTGATTTAAACTTTTCAACAATAATGTCCTCAGACTCCTCTGCCCAGAAACATGGGAAGGAGGAAATATAGGAACACACGCAGGAATCCTCTCACACTGCCCTATTTTTGTAGTAGTGATAGTTTGAAGGAAACTTCTAAATACCATATGTTCTCCTGCAGATTAGAAAGTCCCTCTGAGCTTGTTTTATTTATTTATTTTTCCAAGTAATTGCTCTTTCTGCCTCAGGCACCATCACCTTACAGGTCACGAGAGACCTATATAACTGCTTTATGTACTTAAGGCTGTAGACAACTGTTAGCACTTATATTATTCATTATTAAATGACCAAGCTCAATTTGGATGCAACATATAATATTTAGTCTAGCCTAAGATATTTCTGTAATACATGGTTTAAACATTTTCTTCAAGCTAATCTTTTTTAGGCCTTGTTTAGACCTGGTATTAACATGCATTCTGGGTGGTCTGATCTTAAACTGCCCATAAACTGTCCATATACTGCACATGTTGATACTTAAATAGCTGTTGTAATACACTGAAGGTTATAGAAATACTTTGTTTTTTCGAGATAGTAACAGTAATATTTATATGTACAACATTTGACACGCTAAATGAATTACGTAGTATTAAGTATAAAGTTAGTAAGAGGTGTTTAATTGGTGTGGTGCTTTCATGTTGTTCTTTGCAAAGTAGCCATGTGGAGTTAAGTTGCATCCAGTGTCTTTGTTTACTTCTGTTACAGGAGATTCTTTCACTGCTACAAACAGCACAGCAGTGACATTACTGTGTGCATGGACTCTTCCAGGATCTCTAAAACTACTAACATCAAGTCAGACATAAATAAAATATATGTGCTTTTAGTGACTGCGGACAGTTCATTACGTTCCACTTTTAATTCATTTTACCATGCATGCACACAAACACCACAGGTCATGGTTCTGACATCCAAATTATGTAGCCTACATGTTATCTGTATATCGCGCTAAGAGCTGTGATCGCATCACAAGTGGTCACTGGAGACACATGTGGAGATGCATTTTAAGTTTAGATGTGAACACATGTACATGTACATGAGTGGTCCACTTGTGATTGGATCACCCAGGACGCACGCAATACAGAACTGAAGAGGGCCTTAGACGTACAGTACAGTATGCTGACGAGTTTGTACAGCAAATAAATGGTAAGCTTTGTTTTAATTAGTTGTTAAATTAAAAAAATAAATCAGGGTGATGTATTGTTAAAGGTAGACTTCATACCGCTAAATGGAGCAACAATATTCCAAGTAACACACGATTTATTTCTATCTCATGTGCACAACAGCTACATATTTTAGCCAACAGATGATATTACACTGTTGCATTCATTCCATTGTTGTGTGGTGAATAAAGTCTCAGTAGCAGCAGCAAATCAAAACTTTAGCAAAAGCAATTGAAAAAATAAAAATCTACTAGATATCACTTAAGGAGTAATTGGAAAAAAATATATGTTTTTCAAGGATCTGAGTCGCGTGAACTGACTGTTTAAGTCAGGTGCGTACAGAGCTCGTTTTACAAGCTGGCCTCCCTCTACACATCCGCTCTAGCTAATGCCGTCTCCAGCCAGCATTCCTGATGCTCAGGTGAGTGTTCTCCTGGTGTGAATTGCAGACCTTGTGCTGAACATTGATGCACTGCCTCCATTATCGCCCTGCCTCCTTCCGAGGAGTCGACGCTATTGTTTATGACACTGACACATGCAGTAATGGGTATTTCAGTTCTGCACCTATACTGAGCGCGTGTGGAAACTGGAAACATAGATAAATATGGTGCGTATCCACAACATCAGTAAATTTCTATTTCATCAACTGAAGCATTAGACTGATCACTAGAACACCACAGTGTAGCGGCAGGATTGCCCACTGTGCACCCTGCCAATAGAAACTGATATTACAATGTTGTTGTAAAAGAGCAGTAATAATCCCATGGGTAAAACTGTAGCGATCACAAAAATCACTCTGTGTTTGCTCTCTGTTATTTCCAGGACTTAAACGTTCAGGGAATAGAAAGTTGTAAAAAAGATTCAACTGGAACCTCTCTTCAGGAAAATCATCAAACATGTAAAGATGTGTCTCAGGGGATTTAAAGAACTTCAGACATACTGTAGAAAGTCAGATGAATCCTCCCGTACTGTACGTCCCTGCAGACTGGGGAACATGGCAGCTGTCACTAACAAGGAAAGTCACATGCCACTCTTCTCCTTTATGTTCAAATACATACGCAGACTCTGGTGTATTAGTGCCAGATATTTTCAATTATCTCATGTCAACCTTTATCTCTTCACATTTACTGCTGTACGCCCGGATTGATGCCTTGCTTCTTTTTTTTTTTCATATTCCAAGCACTGTTGTACTTCAGAGGAGAAGGAGGAGGAGAAGATCACAACAGTTTCATCCAACTTTTATGTAAGTGTTTTAGATTCTGGTAGCCTGGGGGTATATGGTGCACACTGTTAAATTCTTTAACAATGCTTTTAGCCGCACAATGATTGTAAATAAAAAAAAAAAAAAGAAGAAGGCTCCCGGGAAATGTTTGTCTTGAAAAAATCTTGTTCACCAAACTGCTCATACATCACAGGAATTATCGGTTCAGATAAAAGACTGATAGAGTTTGTATATACAGAAAATCCTTTGTAGTCACATTGTCGATGGTATATATTTGTGTTACAGTGGAGCAGAAGAGCACAGCGTGGTTTAACATATCCATGGTAGTTTTCTATTACAGTGCAACAAAAAGCCTTTTTTCTGTTTACATAGCGAGCTTGCATCAAGTGGAGGATTGTGCACATAAAATTACCATAATAGGCGGCCACCGAGTTTGCTAATGTGTTTCTCTAGATGAGAGAGAGCATGCAGAGACTTGCTGAGGAACTGACAAGTGGCAAAAAAAAAAGAAAAGAAAAAAGAAGGAAAATCAGAAATCTCCTCAGTATATCCTCATTTTTCCAGACCCTGTTTAGTACATAGATGCGCATCCACCCCAGGAGCAGGGAGGTTACCCCACATCTGGAGAAATGAGTTTGACCCTCTCAAAGGGCACAGGAAGTTGCCCCTGAAAGCTGCAAACAAAAGCAGCAGTGGCGAGCAGGAGCCCAGAGCGCCATTCATCGCGGCTAATGACTTGTTCATTAAGAGTGATGATGGATAAAGACTTCTCACGCTGAGATGAAATCAAGATTTATATGCGTTGTTTCCTCACCCAACTTGTGGGAAGATCATCATCATTTAATTCTATCTCTGCGGCCGGTGATGGGCATCCAGAGAGCGGGCTATCAAACGGTGCAGTCAGCTGGCAAAATCCAAAACGTGCCGTTGGCACATCTGGAGCTTGCCGTCGCAGCTGAGGGTGAGCAATGGCTGCTGGCGGGTGGCCAAATTACAGGCAGAGACGCTTCAGGACTCCACAGCCTCCACCCTGGCTTCTCCTCGTTTAGATCATCATCATTATTTATTTGCTTATTTATTATTTTTTCCATTATGTGTGCTGTGTTGCATTTCAACAGCACTTTTTATTTTTTCCTCAGCATCAGCGTATTATCACACCGCGCTAGACCCTCGACCCACCTCTCTCTGTAGGTTCTTATCTCTAGCTGGAAATAGGCCCCAAGACACTTCATCAGTGTCCTTCACCCTGCTATCTGCTGCTCCCAACTTTTATTAAAACTTCAGGCTTTATCAGCTCCTGGGTAATTCAGGCATGACAAATTGGGCACCAGATGCCACCTCCATTTGAGGCCGCTGTACATCTCTTGCTCCCCTATCAAGACAATGGGAGGTGGCGGGCTGCAGCATTGTGGGATATCCACCTTTAGCCTGCCACATCAGGTTAGTTCAACAAACTTCCCACATCCATCTGAATGCTGAATACTTTGCTTGCCATCGGAAAAGTTCCTCAGTATGATCAGTGCAGTGCCACTCATTGCAATCTTTTTATCTGTAATCTTATATCGGAAAATTGCGCCACATTACTGAGTGATTCTCAATTGCTAAAAGAACTGCAACCATGTCTTGTTATTGGATGGATTGTTTCTTTCGCACACTGTTATATTCCTGTTAAATTTTACTGGTAAATCATAGGTCACACATTCCAGACACAGTTTATCCTTGTATTTATGTATTGTTGGAGAATACAGCTAGCTGAGAGGGTTCTGCTTTTAGCTGCATATTTGCAAAAAGATCAGCAGCAGTTTGTTTGGGGGGCTGCGCATGAACACCTAGGCATTCACCTAACTTCATCAACAACAACACGAGCTGTACAGCCATTAAAAACAACCTATAAATGAAAATTGCCATTCAGGATTTTATTTCTGGGTCCGCGATGCACAATTACCTTTGCAGAAAGATTTTGAATGCAGTCTTGATGGACAAGAAGATCCCCGGACAGCTTATATTTACCATCTCATCCTCCTGCACATTTCATTTTGGGCATGTTTAAAGATAGGGCATAATTTATGATGCATTCAGAAAGAGGGACCGTAAAGCAGTGTTATACGCTCAGTTAAATAAGACCACAGCAGATAGGCTATAGAAAAAGAATTAGTCAGTGTCATTAGTTCATTTATGTCAGACTGAAACAGACGATAAACATCTGCTCATGTGTAGATAACCTAATTCTGCAGAGTGAAAGATTTTAAACTTGACAGCCCTTCACATGAAGAAACTAGTTGGATCACTTGCTGGAACTCTTGAATTGTATTCATAGTGATACGGACAGTATTCATGGGATATGGTCCCTACCTAGACCTGCACATCATCTGCTTCTCAGGGGATTCAGTGAGGGTCCTGCCTGTAAATAAGAATCCATGATAGAGGGGCAGCAGGCGTGAAGCATGAGATTGGAAACCAAAGGCATCACACTGGGCCGTTGGATCTTAGTGATGTTTAGCAACACATAACTCTACACACAGACCCTGAATTTGGCATGAGCTAGTACACACTCATGCTCACGGGGCCAGCCATGCATGTGAACTCTCTCTCAAACAGTGCATTACATTGAGCTCCCTCTTCCACAAATGCATAATGTCTTTCAAATCAGCTTACAATAATCAAAGCCTGCTTTCGCAAAGTGCTTTTGGTTTCGACAGGAGATGTGCTTGGAATGAGGAGGCATGAGAGACGCCACTGTAGATCCACTTCTCACATACAACTGGGTTCCACTTTTCTCTCTAACATCGTAACGTTTGGTCCTTCCGTGCCCAACACAGTAGTGCCGGCCAAGATGCCAGCTGTGTTTCAGGGCTAAAATGTGTTTTAAGAGCTGCTGCAGGATGGTAATGTGTTGTGCAACCTGCCAGCCCACGAGCATCCCGAGGCAAATGGGAGAAGCAGTGGTTAAAAAGCAGGCTTTTTTTTGGGACAGAGCCAGGGAGTAATCTCCCACATAAAAGGGGCTATCATATGGGATATGTTTCCCAAAAGGCGCCAGTAGGAAACCTTTTATTATATGGTGCCTGTGAAATTTGGCACTGAAGGCTTCATTTAGTCAATTAACATTTAAAATTAAAAAGCACTTTACAAAGCCATGTTAAGTACATTAGCAAACAACGGATTTATTTGTGAGTGATGCCGAAACCATCACTAAACCACAGAAATCCCTCTACTCTGAGACCTCCGAGACAGGACTTGAGCGTGTTTTTATTTTCACACATTTACCTATTGGTTTGAAAAATATACCAATTCCCTGCTTGAAAAGCCTTTCGTTTTGGCAATTTGTTATGTCAAATAACTTTGCTGGACTTGGGTACAGAAGTCTGTGATAAATAGTATCCATTAAGCTGGAATCTTACAAACCTTAAAGTGAAAACATACCTAAAACAAGAGCATCATTAGGAAAATGAGCAAAGACCTGAACCTGGAGTGTTTCTGAGCAGAGATGAATGATGGCATCACACCTCGGTCCATTATAGACTCTATTTATACACTGGGACACAGAGGAGCAACACTAGTTAGAGGCTTCTCTCCAATTAGGTTATTACTGGTCTGGGAGCCTTTTTACTCAAGGAAATTTCAGAATAGAAATTGTGTCTTTAATCAAGCATAAAGAAATCTGTCATGGAACAGATCATTTTCCTTGCTGGTTTATTCAGTTTGGTGTCAAATTATGTACTTCCTTGCACCAAAATGAATATTCAGGATAAGAATAAAAAGGAAAATACTGGATCTGCATCTTTCTTCTGGCAATTATCCCTAGGAGTTTCATGTAGGACAATTATGCTCCTCACCCATGTCTCCAATATGAAAATTTGGTAACGATCCAGGAAATATGTACTGCTTAACAAAAAATATGGTCGACTTTTATGTATGAAACAGGATTTCACATCCCTTCACAACACTACAAAAATGTAATCATCAATTAAATTTAATGATAACTTTAGCAGCAGAGACTACAACCTAACTCCCGTAGAAGCAAGTATTGTCGTTTTACAAATTTTTGTACGGATAAAACAAATGAGATATCATCTCTTGACTAGCAATTTTTTAATATTCAGTAGGTTAGTAGGTGCTTTCAGACCGTAGGATTTTCTCTTAGTGTCTGTAGCTGTTTCAGTTTTTAGGATTCCTTGTTACCTTCTTCTTCAGGATAGATGCGTCTCCAGCACAAAATGTACTTTAAGAGTCATGAATGTAGGATTATTGGTCGTACACATAAATCCAGTACTGGCAACTGTCAATTAAAACGAGGCATGCAAACACAGGTAAAATGTTAGCAAGCATCAGCTTTTAGTATTAGCCTTAGTAATGGAAGAAAACCACAGAGAAGTGGAAATCTAGCAACATCTACCAACTGCTAACCGGCTCTGACCTCATTTCAGGACTCCTATTAGTTGTGTGATTGCAAATGCGGAAATAAAAGCCCTTGAAGGTACGTAGCCCAGCGGGAAGTTAGCCTCTGAGAGTCCTGAGAACTGTTTAGTCAGAAAGCGTCTAATGCTCAGTTAATGTTCTTCTCTGGCAATCATTTTACTGCCAATGCTAAGTATTCAAACGAGCAAAATGCAATGATGCTACTGGAAAAGTAATCTGTGTCACGCTGAGTGCAGGAGGATTCCTTCCAGACTGAATCACTATTGTGTCTGATTGGTTGGTACATTAATTCACTGTGTATGAACATGCTATGCTTCTCTTTACTTAACATATAGCCTTGTTCTGAGGAGTTGCGCTGAGGCACAAATGTGTCGCCACTCAACGTCGGCCATATTATAAGGTATAATGTAACCATTTGCACGCTGCATGACTGACAGGTCAGCGTACAGCCCTGGAATTCCCCTGCGCTCCTCCTCATCGCAGGACATGGTGGCCTCACTTGAAGTCGAGCGAGGAATAAAGAATTGCCTTCTGTATTTTTTCATTAGACTTTTCTTTTGTTACTGAATACATAAATCCATTGTGGCAAGATGCAATATGTATCATGGCACTCCACCTGCGGACGTCTCATAATGGCTGCCATGTCCCTCCAGTCAGGGATGATAAGTGAACCCCCCGTGAATGTTAATGATAGTGATCATTCTGAACCAGCCCGCCTCTCCGTCTTCGCTCACAGCCCGGGTGTCACACACAGGGTGGCAAGGTTCAAGGGACTAAAATGAAAACAAACACTCATGGAGATATATTAATAAATAAAGAGAAAAAAAAATGAATGAATGAGGGTCTAAATGAATGAATGCATGCAACCGAACCTGAGAAAAACAGGCACTACCTTGGATGCATTTTAAAAAGATGACATTTTTGGATTACTTTTATTTAGAAATTTGCAAGTATTTTCTTTCATGGTGTTGATTAATTATGGTGTCATTTTAATGCAAAAGTGCATGCTGCTGTAATATTTTTTATGCGGTAGGACTTATTTCATTATTTACAAGGCCCAGTAAACACTGGGGAGCAGGTGGGTTCAAACAGATGTGGCTGTTTACATGACTGCAATAGTCTGGGCTTCATATCTGGTCATTGCTCGTAAATAGCTTTGACAACATGCACACTTGCTGGGCCGGACAAAGGCTTGATTCGGCTAATCAAAACTGACAATACTGAAATCACAATGAGCCTTTTTCTATCAAGTGGCATGAGTCAAATGGGAGGTGAGCTTAAGTATCCCAATAATCTTGAACAGCACCAGTGCAACAGACATAACCTGGAAAACCGGTTCAATTCTGCAGCCTGTTAAGAATGCAAATACAAAAACCATGTGTAATTTGTTTAATCTCATTTTCCCCCCTCAGCCTACTCGCTGCAACTTTCTCTGCTGTATCCGTCTCCTTCAGTGTTCTGTGGATTGTTTTGACCAACAGAGCACCTCTCCAAGCAACACACCCAGCTCAAGTAACAGGCAGGGGAGAAAGCAAACACAGAGTCCATGCCAGCTCATCCCCCTCTCTACATCTCACCGCTTCCTCCTTGTCTAACTTTGCCAAAGTCCTTGGAACTTGCCAAATCCGGTCATGCCTGCTTAGCTTGCTGGACTGATTGTGCCAGAAAAGAAAATAAGACACAGATGTATACAAACTCTTGGTGGTGCCAGTGGAGAGACAGCTAATGGCTTCATCTCGACCCTCCCATTGTAGCCGGGCACAGGTGGGGATAATTAGAGATTTCTCTCTCCTCTCAAAGTCGATTCTTTGCTCGTTATGACAACCAAGAAGAGGCTGGGATGCTAGGCTTCCATCCTCAACCTCCTTATGCCCATTGCAACCTGGGCAAGAACATCAGAATGTCATCCATACCACTTCTACCTAAAGTGACACCACAGTAACCTACCTTCCAGAGGCTTGTGTTGGCACAAATGTAGGAAACTCAGAGTTTTCCAAACAGACACCAAGAAACATCCTATTGGAATAAAAAGCACCATAGCAGACCATCTCCTGTCAGGCCAGGCTCTGTCACAGCAGTGGAAGCAAAACCACAGGCAGATGGACTCAGTGAGTGTTTCCTAGCCAAGACTAATATACGGCTCCAAACAACTCAAGCTTAGTCAATATAAAAAAGTTAAAAAAAAAAAAAAGACTGGAAATTGGACTTTGGAAACTGAATACCTTCAAGTGCATCATGAAAAACAGTTAGATGTCTCAATCCAAACTGGTGCCTCATTTAATAATTTATGTCCCTGATCTCCAGATGTTTGAATGAGCTCCAGAGTGTAACCTCTGTCCTCTCTCTGGGAGCCTTGTAATGAAAGAATCATGCATGAGCAATTCCTGATGCAAAGCGGAGTACTATCATATATGTAACACATGCTTCAAAGGGCTTGAAAAGCCCTTTTTCCTCCGTTAGCCTGAGTGACAGCTGAGAGACATGTGTCTTCAGATGAGAGGAGGCGAGTCTCATTACGCCGCATTTGGTTGACACTGAGTGATTCAAGTGTTCCTGGACAATTCAGACACACTGATATAAAACACATTAAACGCCTTTCACAGCACTTTACCTGACACTGTTCATCTACGCTCATCTGTTATCCCAGATGAGCCGGCTTTTGTCGCTGCTTCAAGTCTGAGATCGGGACCGCGGTGAGTAAAAAGGAGCTGTATTGAAACACAAAAATAAAATAAAATAAATCAGAACTTGAGGTGTTAGGATGTGAAAAAATCATGTCCCACTTTCAATTTGGATTTCAATGTGAATTTTTAACTGTTATTATTTAATTCAGCTTACAAACATAATGCTGTTGGTGCCGTAATGCCATATTGGGAATAGACAAGCAGGTACCAGCTGCTGTATGCTTTTGTCAAATTTAATAGACCAAAAGCAGATAAAAATCAAACAGACTGCAAACTTAGCTGACACATATGTGTGTCTGACAAAGTAAACTCTCCTCAAAAATGATATTTCCTGTTGTACAGTAATCATACATGACACACCATAATAATATTTTGACATCCTGCATTGAAAAAAAAAAAAAAAGAACGGTAACACAGGGAGGCATATATATGATCTGCACTTTCTCTGACAGGCATAGAGACAAGATGACGCAGTGAACTGAGCAACGTGAAAGACAATCACCGTGACTGTTGACTTGCAGCTCAGCCAGGATAAACGAAGCTCCACCTTCTACATGCATATTCAGCACATGTTAACATGTTGCAGAGAAAAGGTACTGCCTGGTTGGTGTGCATGTGCAATTTTACACAATGTGCCTATGCAATGCATGCAATTACAAAAACTGAAAAAAACCTAAAGAATTTTAACTTACCGCACTTAACTGACACCTCTGTGGATTAAAATAAGTATCTGATTAGTCACTTACATTTGAAGAGAAGGTTTGTCACCTTGTCAGACTGGGAGAGTTATCAAAAACCAACAAACCGAAGTCAGCACCCGGAACCGATACTTGTAAGCCCGCAGTCAGAAATTGTTAGCCGACATTCCTCCTCTTTGACACTAAGGCGTTGATCCTCATTCTTGCTGCAAAGACTTTGAGGTGAGAGCGAGGCGAGGATAGAGATAGGGTGGAGGCGGTGATAGGGCAGGTGAGTGGAGAGGATGCCAAGCCCAGTGGTCAGCGGGTAACAGAGAGAGGGCGGCTGTCACATCCTGCTGACTTAGCCAAGACAGATGAGACAATCAGCAACCCAAGGCCCGGACAGCTCTTCAACCCTGCCCGCATCCGGTGTTTGAGGGCAGGTTGTCCACAACATCTCAAACCTGATCTCACCTTTCTTTGCTGCGATGTGGAGGTGAGGACACAACTCGGGAGAGTTCTCAGACATTTGAAATGTTAAGAGATATGTGATGTAGTCTGCTAAAAATAACAAACGGCTCAAATTGCATGTGTATCATTTCACTTAAGTCACTTAGTAGTGATATAGTCTGAATTTCCTCTCAGAGATTTATAGAGTGTTCAAATATATTTTAGCTCAGACGTTCTCTGACTCTCTTATCAAGGTTATTTTTATCTACTGCAGCTCTTACAACCCCACACTGTACGGTAAAAGCCATGCACCAAATAGAGGACAAGCGAAGTTAGTAATTGACTGTTGAATATATTGCAGAATGTAGCAGCTAAAAAGAAAAGCTTGTGTCTCTGAAGTTGGTGGTGACCAAACAGAGTAAAAAAGGGGGACATTTATCTGACAGCACCAAATGAAGGCAAATTTTGGTTGATGTTAACATGATATGTAAAAAGGCAGGTGTTTCTCTGACATGCTAGTAGTTTGATTGGCAGCTACCAATTGGCCAAAACATCCTATAAAGCACATAATATTGTAGTGATTCAGCTTTAATGTAGTTTAGAGTTGTTCTTTATTACTTTAGCCAAATACATCTACATATTTGAACTATATAAGTATCAGTCTCTTAAAAACTATTTGTTCTTTCACTGCCTAATATGAAAAGCCTGTAATACAAGATACAAATTTCATTGCCCAAATGTGGTTGCTTTTTGTTCCAACACAGGCACATATGATGCGGGTAAAATCCTGATGGCAACACTCAAACCTTGGATCAGTAGAAGTAAGCAAAGGAGTTTACGGAGAATGTGGTTTTAATTCTGATAAACGCTAACATCAATAAACATGGTGTGAGACAGGGCCAAGCAATCATCTGAACCGTTGTCTCATTTGTTTGTGGTAATTATACTAAGATGTCACAATTAATTTGACAATGACATATTGATGTTTAAAATGCGATGCTTATGCAGAGCTGCACATATTTAGCAGAGGGATTTCAGGACATTTGCTATTTCTGCTGCTAACTGTTTCCTTAGTATGTCCGACATTATTTTATTAGAGAAAAACATTTGGGAGTGTGTGTGTTGTCCGGGCGATGTGTGTCTGTGTGTGTCAAAATTTTCCTAAAGACCATGCTGGACCCCAGGCCAGCTTCCAGCCTCTCTACTAATTGCATTGATTTTTAGCACAGTAAATCTAGCTGTGTCACAATCTGCACTCCCCAGGCATGATGTAGTGCTCCAACGCCAGCCTGCACGTCTGCTCCCAAAATTGCTGGCTTAAAATCTGAACTGTAATGGCGTGATTAATGGTTAAATTAATTAATTGCTAAATATATGCTAATTGTTTAATTGGTTGCCTGATCTATAGAAGATCATTTATGAATGAAATGAGTTGATTTACAAAGTTTATTGATTAAATGTGACAATGAGTTATACGGCTGACTACCTGATTTGCAATTTCCCCAATTAAATTCACAAAGCTCTTTTAAGTGTGGTTTTGCAAAGTCTGCCCTATCCAAGTGATCTATACCAGACCTGACACTGCTGTACTTATTTATGAAATCAGACAGCTGATAATGATGCATTAATATTAATGCAAACTGTAAATTTTCATATTGCTCTGCAGAAACCAATCCAAGAACATTTGTCATTGCAACTCCGCCTATATTTCACGTTTTTAATGCAAATTAAAGTGGAAGTCCTCAGTAAGGTCAAGCATCTAAGAGGTAATTTGGTTACACGAGCTACAGGTGAAATATCCCGGTAAGGCATGTGAAAGACAATTTAAGGGAAATATTTATGGAGGCGCTGCAGATTTCTCTTTTCCAGTTTAAAATTTAAGAGCAAAATATCTAATTATTCCTATAAATGAGAACCGGACAAACAATAATAAATCAAAATGTTTAGAGCGGCTCCAAATTCAGCGTGCTTGTCTTTATCAGTATTGTTGACAAGGCCCTACATTGATGGGTGTAAATTTTCTCCTGCTGTCTCCTCTGCACTGATTTATTAGCGCTGTTTTAAGATACAATGCAGATAAGTATTTAGAGCGTCGCACTAAAGGGAAAAATCCACGGAAACCATTCTGTGTCCGAACTAGTCCAATTCCATTGCTCTACGCTACGCCCCACTTCATATCAGTGAATTACCATTTTTGTTGTTTCTTCCCTCAGGTGGAGGACATATAGCAATATTGGGTAGCAAGGTATTATCAACTATCCCTTTAGGGGGTAGAGTGGGTGCTGTGTACGTGTCTGTTCCAAGGTCAAAGACAAACCAATGACCTCTGATTCTAGGTACTAAAGATATTGTATATATGTTGTTATTACAATGACATCAGCTGTGATTTAAAGTTGTGGTTTTTGAAAACCTGTTGGTTCTAGAAGAACAATTATAAGCTGATTTTAAGGCATTTACATTCTCTATTGTTTGTATTTAGATTTTTATTTAGATATTTGAAATCTGTTTAAATTTAGATTAGATGTACGTACACAGCACCCACTCTACCCCCAAGATGATTAGATTTAATTGGTTTACTAATACTTTCATGACAGAATGTTGCAGATGTTAATGCCATTTGCAGAAGGATTTTTTTTTTGGTCCTTTTTTGTGAGATTAACACAGCACAGTTAATTGGCCTACCAGGTCAATTATGTGAGTTTTTGTTGTTTTCATTTTTGCAACATCCATGAATATGCTTGCTGCTATGCTGCTATCAATCATTATTTAACTTCTTCACCCATACCAGTGTTTTTTAAACTTAGGGACAAGATCAGCTCCTCAAAAGTGAAGCAAGTAGAGCTTCCCCTGGTGTCTGATTGCAATATAGGTCATAAGCTCCGCCCCCTCCATGTCAGTGGATGCGATTTGGGCCAAATTAAAACACTGAAATACACATCAAATAATAATTTTTTTCAAAAATAGTCTCTCTCATTTTAGGTAGTTAATATAATGCTAATGCATGTTCAAGTGTCAATTTTTCTCGCAAGGTTAGTTTTAGTTGCCGCTATAGAAACAGGATGTGACCTCATGATGACTACCAGTTGCCATGCCAACTGCTCCGTAAACCTGTCCTGTAGGCCATTAGAGTAGGATAAAATAAATAAGTACAGTGTATAACCCAACATTTCTTTGTAACTGATGAAGGTAAAGCAGAGCGCACTATTAATTAAACCAAATCGCGAGTGAGTCTGGCAGACGTGTGAGCGGGTCATCGATAACGCGGCTCTGTGTTGCTCCAGTCTTGGACAGTACTACACCGACTCTGGCTCCAACCTCGCAAGATGGCGCAGCCCGTATCGCCGGCAAAATAGTGCCAGTTTGGCAATTGCAAGGAAGGGGTTATGTGTGTTGTCCATATTTCATACAGTCTATGGGCAGGCCTATGGGAGGCCTGGAGACACTGCATGAGGGATGTGGATAAAAACAAACAACAAGTTTGCAGATGCTATTCTGACATTTATTTGACTAAAACTCTACTTGGATCCCTGTAAATGGTTGATAAACATTGTGGGGTGTGGAGCACAAATGTATAAATTTAAGCCACTTACCTGCTAGCTGGAGTTGTAATTTTGGACTAAACATTAATCAACCTTTTCAATGTCATTGTATCTGAGTCTTGTTGAGCCCCATCCTTATTTTGTTGCTTATTTTTTATGTCGGCTTCCTGTGAAAGTGTGTGTACACACTATGTGGCGTTTGCGATGTTACCAAAGGATACACATGCTTTTTTTGAAATAGCCTGTTGCTGACTGCGTTGGGCTTCCAGCCAGTATCTATATTTTGCAAAAACACTGACAAATAATCTAATACCGTCTTCTGAGAGCAATGTCATGCAATCAGAGCAACAGGGCTGATCATTTTTTAAAAACTGCTCTTAAGTAATGACCCTATGAGAAAAAGAAATCTGAGGTGTGATAAGATTAAGAGTAGCTGTCACTCTTTTAGGAATGAGTATCCCTGCTTGGAGGTTTAGGCATCAATAACTGACTCACAGATCATACATTTTTGCTAATGTGCACAGATGTAAATATTTAAAAAAGGTACTGTAGGTAATAAATAAATCAGCGGTCCAATCTAGCTGGCTAAGCTCGGTACTAGATTGATAGCAAGGCTAATTTATAGTACTGAGCTCCAGCAAAATACTTTCAAATAAATAATGGACTTCATGTGTCTGCTGTGGGTCTAGATGGGGAACTGAGGCAAAGTTTGCTTGTGGGATGCAGAGGTGGAGGCATTGTGTTTAAACTGGTTTGAATAAATTTTAGTTTTAATTGTGCTGTTCATTTGGAATAACCCATGAATCTGATTTACACCGTATACACAAAATAACTGGGTGTGTGCTTGCCTTCAGCTTCCATATCCACAGTAAATGAAGCTGTGCCGCTCTCATACTGAAGCTGGCAGGAAACACAATCCGAAAAACACACGCTCGAAAAGAGCAAGTTGGAGAGACCTAGAAAGAATTTGGAAAAATTGTTGGTCAAAAACTTTTAAAGGACATAAATGTGTACATTTGCCTGCACAAACAACTGGAACTCTTTTTCGTGCAGACAGATAAATTCCAAAAATGAAATCCAGGTTTCGTGTGAATTCAGAACTGCCAAGAATCCTACCTTTCAGACACATTCATCTTCTTCTTTGTCTTGTCTCCCACCGTCTGTTTATTCTGGCATTCATCAGCGCCATTACTGCCATGCCCGTCAGATCTCTTCGAGGGAAATGAAAAACAGCAGTAAGACGCAGGCTAAAGGTTAGTTCATGTAGAGGGAGTCTGGCACATCATTCCTTGTATGAATCTCTCCCATGCTGGTATATGCTGTATTACACAGTTACATACCCCAGCTAAAGTACACCTGAAAGTTCATAAAAATGTCTCTGAATTTACAATATGGGTTTAAACAAACTGGGGGGGGGGGGGGGGGGTGGAGAGTACAGGCAACTGCAGCAGTAGTTCTGAAACCAACAGACAAACTGGGATCTGAATTTACAGAAGATGCTGTAGAAAAGCTTAAAAATCTGTCACGATTAGTTCCTGGAGCAAATCACCAAAGAGAGATAGTGAGAAGTATTTTCCACCACAGCAGAAGTGTTCCTTATGAAGAGACATACCTCTGGAAAATTTGTTCCATGGGAGGAATTCATTTTCCTCTGTTTCAAATGCCTCATTATATTATTTTCATCCCCGCGAATAAATGAAGAGCAATTAGCTCTGTTAAATTCTCCAAAAGGCCACAACGGCAATAAAAAGGACTGATTGTACAGGTGGAAAACACCGTCCTGTCTCCAGGAGAGGAATGCACTTTTGCTAATGTTGGGCTTGTTGGGCTATAGGTTACATGGGTAGCTTGTGGTGGATTTTTTTTCTTTTTTCTTTTTTAGCTTTTTTGTAGTTCCTCGGAGGTGATGAATGGCAATGGGTATAGTGCCAGTAGCAATGTCTCTAGAAGTAGCTTATTCTGTGCTGCCAAGCATGATTTATGACAAGAAAAGGGAGGGGGGAATCTCTGACTTCACCATTTGCCCTACTGCACTTTTCCATATCATCCAAGAGGAGTTTTGGGGCATTGGATTGACACAGCAACTGCACACATCTGGTTTGAAGATACAGCCAAGCCTTTTTCATGCCAACAGCCATTTGAAGGAAATAGGTGGAAACGGGAAAATGGAAATATGATGTGGCAAAAGAGGGAGTAGGGTTCATGACAAGGATTATTCAGCGCTGTCGAAAGTCCCGTGATAATGGCGTTGAGGAGTTTGTTGTCAAGAGTGCTATAACTCCAAATATTTTATTATTTTTTTCAGGAAGACATGGATGCAGAAAGGAGATACTTTTGAGCTCATGTTCTCACATAGGGAAATACTGGCTGCTGACTGGTGGACATTACGACTGATTCAGAAAAAAACAACAATGCTGAGTGCAGGTTTTCTGTAGGGTGTGTCAGTTGAAATATTACTGCAACCTGACTGAGAGAAAGATTTAGGTTTCCCTTTTTATTGCATAATTGAGAGAGGGCTGAGCCCGCCATCTTACAGGATCAACGCCCCTCATCTACATTTTCAGACGCAGAATAGAAATAAACAAAAATGAGACATAAGGAGGAAGAAAGGTTAAAAAGAAAAAAAGGATCACAAATAACAAACCAAATATTAATATTAATCCATATTTAGATTTTCTCATGCACTTCATAGTGAATTCAAAGTTAAACCATAGAAACAAGTGGTCATGGAAAGACTATGGAAAGAGAAGTGTGACTTCAAGAAGTTCGGTTTAGTTTTTTGAAACTTTTTTAAATCAATCATGCAAACAAGAGAATAAGACTGAATTTATTTATCCCTTCATATGTGCTGGGTACAGCTAAGTGTGAAGGGACCTGAGAGAATGTAGATTGTTAAGAGTCCTACATGAATAAACAAATTGAAAACGAGTTTTAAGTACATTTCACTCTACTATTTAAATCACTCCTGACAATGTGTTCAATTTTATGCTTTAATTTAAAAGTTCCAGTTTCATTTTTACTAAATAATACCTCTTTAATGCTCCACATACATCACTGAACATCACTGTTGTTACTTTGCAAATTAGGATCTAACAAGCAAAGTCAGTGATTAGCACGTATAAGTATTTTACACCTGCAGAGGCCTGCACTGTAAATTTCAGGTGATCTTACAACCTATTATCTGTGACTGGATGCAGAACGTTTGAGAGGTGGAGAAGGAGAGGTGCACCCCGAGTCAATAGTATTAAAACTAATACACATATGGTAAATACTACAACTTGATGCCAAGGAGCTCTTTATCTACAGCATAAACTTTGGACTTTAGCAGATTTGTAGTTTTTTTTTTTTTTTTTTAAAGGAGAATACCGCCTCCCTGTAACCTCGGGCCATTAGTCCGTTCAAACAGGAGTTCAAAATTTACCTTAGTTTGTTTTTCTCTCAACCATAAAGCACCGATACGAAGCTCCAAACAATCCACCGTAATGTACAGCAGCTATGATAAATGCTGTGCTAATGATGCATCTTCAGTTTCAAGTAATTCTGGTTGAGCATTTTATTGTTCAGACGTGCTTTTAAGGACCTCTGTCTCCTTAAATAATCTCCGTATAAAATCAATGTGGTTAAAATGTTCAAGGAGGATTTTAGCACCATGGCGATGAATTAGACATTCAGAAACTCTATTAATTTCAGCAGTATGTGGCGTCATATTTAGATTTAATAGAAAGTTTTTAATGAAGCAGATTGGAAAAGGGATCCTTGCCTCCATTACCGGATGATGGATAACTGAGAAAGGTTAGCAGCCACTCATTAACACTCTCTTAAATTACGAAAGTACTTGCCGTACTTTTTCCCCTCTACCTTTCATTTTTCCCTTAAATGAGATAAAATAATATTGAGGGGATGAGCATTGAATCAAGTCCAACCATAATTAAATACACTGATGGGGTGAAAGTGTGCCTCCGTGCTGGTGGTGTTTGAAAATGTTGCCGTGTGTTAAAATCACTTGTGTTTCTGTCTGTGGGGGTGTGATTGATAGGTCTTGGAGTCTCTCATTAGCTTTAAATATGGATGTACTGCACATTTCTTTCCAGAAAAACCGGGAATATTATAAGTTGAAGATTTATTTTAAGGGAATAGTTTTGTTTTAGATTCGTGATGGATTTCACACACGTTTGCCTAGAAAGAGACACGCTGAATGCATTTCATCAGAGTTCTTAGGCTGTCGAGCTGACTAATAAATGAAATCTCTCAGGGTTTGGCTTTCCTCGTGATTAATAAATTATGTAGGTAAAACTACATGGAAGTAAGTTTTACGGAGATCAAACTACGGCATTAATAATCCTGATCAGTCAGTTTCAAGAATGTGAACTGATTGCAAAAGCATACAATAACGCAGGAAACGACATCCTCCTACACCAGTACCAGAATGAGACCACAGCCTGAATTACATAGCATGAAGACCTGAGCATGACAACCCATTCTGCTGGCAGGACCAGAGCTAACAACATGTCAGTTAAGAGTGGGAAGGACTAAGTCATATGTAAGCTGCTCTTAAAAAGCACTTTGATAATAATAGAAATAAAATAGTCGTAGTTACCTGCATCTATTTACAGACAAATGACAATGTGTGTAACATAAAAAACGGCATACATCCTTTAGATAAACTTACTAAAGATTAATAAAACATTGTATTGTTGTATGTGGACCAGTGGTCATACAAATAACAACAAGTAAAACCGTGTAATCTGCAGGTCATTGATTGTCACTACAATAGACTAAATAGTATATACAGCATGTAACTAGAGTGTATCCCTTGGACAACAACGTCTAATCAGAAAATGAGAATGAACACTTTGCATAAACTCTAACCTGTCACGTTTAATCTCATGGCAGGTTAAGATTTACAGTAAAGACAAAAAAGAGAGCGCTTCGGATAAAAATAGAGGTCATCAGGTATTCTTCATTTTGCTGAGTGCTACAGAATTGGAACCACTTGGGATGTTGGTATATAGGACGCCTGCTGCTAAAACACCGGCATGCAGCACCATGATTACGACTTGATCCTTCCTCCGCTGAAAGCTCATGCTGGCGGAAATCAAGTACCCCGAGGCTTACAGCACGCAGCCCAAGGCCTAAAAGGTAATAGCATGAAATATAGATACGTAGGTGACAGATGTTTACAGTGCGTCGTGAGATGGCATTGAGACACAACACAGTGGCTCCCTCCATTGGAGAGGAACCTGATGAGTAGTATAGTAAAGAGATGGAGTGATATAGGAGGTGCTCTGGCAGTGTTTGCAGGCAGATCATTAGGGCCCCTCTTTAACTCAACCCCGAGTGACAATCTATTGCTCTCCTCCCCTGTCAGCGAATCATTATGGTCTGATCATTAGTGACATCGCCACATGCCCATCACTCAGGCTGGTGCCATATTGGCAGATGAACAGCCTCTGCCCCGGGCCCACTAATCTACAGTCTTCAGACAGGGAGGATGAAGGAATGTTCTACGAGCACCAAAAACACTGGACTCACTGTTTTCACTCGGATCAAATCTGCAACTCTCAGCAGTAGTGTTTAAGGAGGGAAACCATAACTGAGTGAGGCTTACAATTTAATGAAACACTCACTTATTGGATTATAGCAAACATCTAATGTTTGATGATCTTTGAGAAAAGGACTTAAGAAACCACAATGAACTGTGCAGCACATGCACTAAAACGGATGAAAACACTGTTGTTTACCCTTAAATCTTACACTTCCAATAGTAGGTCAGCATAACAAAATAAATAAATAAAAGAAAAACTGCTCCCCAGCCAAACATTGTTATAACCTACTGAACTTTATTTTAAATTGTACAGCAGACCTGGCTCTGATTTCTGGGGAAATGTGTATAAGATGAAACACAACAAATATCTATCTATCTATCTATCTATCTATCTATCTATCTCACTCATAAACACAAGCAGTATTGGGTATTTTATTTCACACAATGTCAACATCATAGCTTCACTGTTATAGAATACGTATATGGGGTTGTCAGATTTGGAGATTTCTTCAACCTTAAAGCTTCAAAAGAGATTTTGTTTTATTCTATAGCTTACCACGGTGTTTATTTTAATTTGCTCGGTTGTCCTAAACATTTAGTCAACCTGTCAGAAAATGAAATCCATCTGCAGTTCCTTGAATGGCCACTTGGTGCTCCAATCTCCACAGACCAAACTTACTGCCTTAAGAATTGCATGAAAGCGATTTTTGCTTTTATATCTAATTTCCCTATGTATTACCACTGCACAGGGGTCAGTTTATTTATGTAACTCACTTCTTTGAAATTGGGTTCTGGCTTGGTCGCTTTGATTGGCAAATGGGTGCCATTGCAGGTTGCTAGATGTTTACCAAGATGTCCCCTGTTCGCATCAGGTCCAGTTGTAAGGTGAAGTTAGCCAATGCCAAGATGGGGCATTGGCCATTCATGAAATCTTTTGGCCATATTTTTGTGGCCAACCACGGTGTCAGCAACTTTATCGAACAAAAACACTTGTTTTATTTAACTGATGCCTTAACAAATTATCATGTCACTCTTGTTGCATTTAATTCAGGGTTTTCTTAACTAAATGTTGTAATTTAGGTCATCCTTATTTTACAAATGCTATCAAAGTTACATACTGTACACAAAAGAAATATACTTAATGTATTGTTGATAATATTTTGGATTTGTGGGTCCTCACAAGCCAGTGAGTATGTATTTGATCTTGTCTGCTTCTTTTTCTCATCATTTCAAATTTAACACAGGCTTTAATTAAACACTTACACGAGTATAAAACCGAACCATGCATCCCAGTCCAACATGTATACTAATACAAGCACAAAAAGTAATTAGTTTTGAACATAATATGCATGTTATGATTGATTTCATGTGGAGGAACCTCAGAGATGCTCTCAGCTCTGTGCTATATGTTCTCTGAGATGATGAGGCAATGAAAACAGGAATGCATGGCCTCTGCTCTGTGACCTGTAAATAATTGATAAATCAATTTTCTTGGCTAGAACACCAAATAATGAAGCAATGCAATTCTTATCAATTACATTTTCGTCTTAATTGTTGACTTCACTTAGCACAAAGCAGCACAGCGAAACACCATGCCATTTTTCAATTAAAAGGTCCAGATGTTTTTGGAGGCTTCAGTAGACACAGGCAGTTGTGAGAAATGCTTTATCTGCATTGTAATAATCACTAGAACATCAGCTCCAGGCTGCATTTACATACTCATGTTTTATTCCAGCCTTCTTTCTAATGCACCGCTTAATTATACTGAGCGCAGACAATGTCAGACCCCCATAGCCCCAAATTTATTATTGCACTGTGTGAAGCAGCAACCATCAAACCTAGTGTCCCTCATCACAGCATACCACACTCATCACTGCTCTCCCAATATGAAATACATATCGCGCTCTCAGTGCTGCACACAAACGAAACGATCAAACCGAGAAAATAAAACTACTGGCAGGGATGGTAAAATTCAAAGTGAAATCACACTTCAGTTCCATTTCCCTTCCCTTATTCGTGGAACGTATTCAGTATCTAACTGTATTGCACTGTACAACATTTAGAGTAAATTGGTTTAAAGTGCAAGGAATTAAAAGAGTGTCGTGTTTGTTTATCTGGTAAAGTCCTTTAACCATACAGTATGTACTGTTTTGCTGTGCATATTATAGCAGATTATTCAGAGATGCAAATCAGAGATCAGTCCCATAAATGTGTATTCATGATAAATAGGCAAAAAGACTCATAAATGTGCTTAAAATGATTAACCGTCCATGCTATTGATGGCTGGATTTTATTTTTCTCTGAGTTGTATGAGGAGGATTGCAGTGTTATGAGAATCACATTGTAAAAGTGATTCAAGATGTATGATAGTGAGATGTAATTACCTTCAATGGCCAGTTAGCAGACTATCGTACTGTAAAGGATGTCCGCAGCTTCAAAACATCGTCCTATTGATTTCAATTGCTTCCTTACTGTGAATCGACACTTTTGTTGCACAATTCATTCTATTCAAATTCTTAACTTGACACACTTCATATTACACTCAATTATATGTACCGCGTTGTAACCCTATTTGTCTCAAGTAAATACTTTGCGAGATAAATAAGTATTTATTTCATCATCGATTAACTTGGATGCTGTGAGGTATTGACCTCACTATGCAAAGATTTAATTTGAACTGAACTGTACCAAATGTATAACTACTACTGATGCATTTGTTTATGCTATACTAATGGGCTGATATTACTGATGCATTGGCATGAAAGTAGCATTTTCAAGTTGTAGTTGCTCAAGGCAGTTTAAACTAACAGTGGATCACATATTTCATATTTACAATCCAAGGATTAACTCGCTACTAAAGGTGTAGTGGGGGTAAAATACACAATAATGTAGTGGTGCATCTATAACTCAGGAAAAATCCCTTTAGTTAGTTGCCTTTGCAGGCAAATATATGTCTCAAGGATATCAGGAGAATCTGATTTTACTTGGATTCACCTTCATCAAATAGAGCGAGCAAATGAATAAAAACAAAAACCATAATTAAATAAAATCCTCTCATCCCTAACAAAAATGCAATAATGGCAATTTATTTCAGATTTTGATTCATGGTTTGGTTGTAATGCAGGGTTGCTTCTTGTTTCTAAAACAGACATCCTAAGTGCACAGTACATAAAAAAACAAAACAAAAAAAAAAACACTTCTTATAGCAATTCAAGCTGACATCTCCAGTTTGGTAAGGTCACATGTTCCATTACAGTAAGCAGAGAGTCGAATCCCTGCACCCCCGCCCACCCTGCCCCAGCAACTCCAGCGCCAATCCCTCTGAGAACAGCCAAGCATGGAAGAAATATTCTTATTTAGATGAGGGCTCTGCGAGGGGCATAGTATGGCATAACAGAAGAAGAATACAATGTAGTGTGGCGAGCATTGAGAGTGACTGCAATACAGCCCCCTTTACAGAAGGCAATCAAATCTGGCAGTCATGTGTAAAGATACTTATCTGCCTGGAGAGGATTTCAACACCATATTTCGGGGAGAAATGGAAATCAATGCTGACAGCAGCTTGTCAGTGTTATATATTCAGAACATCTGATCTCAATAGAGAAACTTCCTTGAGAAAAAAAAGGGGAATAATGAAGAGATGTTTGGTGGTAAAAGGCCAATCCTACATTGTGAATAAAGTTAAAACACAGAGCAGGAGAGAGATGCAGTAAATATTCAATATCCTGATGAGATATTTCAAGAAAACATACTGATCTTACCAGCATGCTTTTACCCACTTTACATTTCATATCGCCTCAGGCACGCTCTTGCTTTTGTTTGAAATTTGGCACATTACACTGCTGCACAAATGAGATCGAGCATATTTCCTCATTCATAGACAAATACCTCTCTTCTGATGCGGGTTTTGAGATATGTTGCTGTACAGTATTCTCTTGACATATCTATAAATTTACTGTCTCCTGGGGTCTTGTGAAATATGACAATCTAGCGGGGAAGAGAGATTTTGACATGGACAAAAGCACTTTATGAGCTGGTATTGCTGCAAATGTGGAATTATCACCCAACCACCGAAACGACTTCACAATTCCAGCAAGCGGCGTTAATCAGATTTTCCCCTCCAGAGCTGTAGTTCATTGTCATTGCTAATGGAGCCTCCTCTGCAGGTTGTTGCTCTTCACTAAATTAGTGTGAAGTCTTATCCCAAAAACATTGACTAATACTGCACTTAATCTTAGAAACTCTCAACTCCCGTGAAAAATCTCATCTGGAATGACACTGATGCATCGGAGCGTTGCCCCGCATTGCATTCATCATGTTCCTGACAAAATTAATCTTGATAGACTGAAACCAAATTACACCTGAGTTCACACCCATTGCTCACCACAAACACCGAATAAATATTTATTGATGATATGTGTAATTTCTTCTGCACTAGTAAAGTTGTTTAGGAAAATAAAGATGAACTCGGAAAACTTTCAAAATAAAATATGGAATATATGGAACTCAGATAAAGGAGGATCTGAAAATGTTGAAAAGAGCCCAGGGCAGCTCCTCGAGGTGGAAAACGCTATGTAAAGATATTATGGAACAGTTAAGACTTTTTGAAGTTATAGTGCTTTTGAACTGGTATCCTAAGACTTTAGTCTTTTGAGTCTTTTGAGGCAGTGTTTTAACTATCTCATAACTTTTGATGATGAATGCATAAAAAAAATTTAAAAAAATCAATGCAGATTTTACAGTGAAAAAACTAATTATAATGAAGTCCCAGTGGACATGATTGTAGTGCGCATTCAATGTGGCAATATTTTCAAAATGGTTTCAATGAATCTCTTCGTAAATCGCATTATTACGTTATTTAAAAAGTACTCCGCAGTTTTATTTCATTTTGGAAGCATTCCAAAGCCTCTGTGTTTCTTTTACGTAAGTTTGCAAGCGGTGCCTCGCTCCTTTCTGTGGAAATGAGGTGAAAAACAGCCATCTTTAGCCCTGCCAACCAAAAACATTCACCACTCACGTTATTTATCTTCCAAATGAACTCATTTTTCACCACTAATTAAAACATGTTGAGACGAGGAGGAACATGGTAGAAGGGAAGCATTTGTTTGAGAACTGCGCAGTCATTCATTTCGACATGTATGTTTGGCTTCTGTTTAAAGAAAGCCAAGTGATGTACGAACACAGCGCAAGCTGTTGGCACTAATAGTGAAAGGGAGTTGTTTGTATTGTTGCGGTGATGCTGACACGCCAAATGGATTGACAGGCCTTAAAAATATAGAGAGGCTGGCCAACCTTCTTTTGGGCGCCTATTTTAAAACAGATCGACCCGTCGCTTCTTTAATGTAGCTTAATCTATTAGGGACACAGCAAACCAACAAGAATATTTTTAGATGATGGCTTTTATGGCTTTGTGTTGATGATTAATTGAATAAAAAGATGGCATTTCACAAATCATCCCTTTAATTAGTCTGTGAGCATCAGTGTGACGATGCTGCCTCTGTCTGAAGACATGGAGACGGGGGTGGGGGTACCAGCCAGAGCTCCAGCAGGGGCCGGGGGCCGTTAGGGGGCTTTGGAAAGAGGGTGGTGCTGGAGAGGGGGCAGCGCAGCCCCAGGCAGCCTGTGCTGCACACCCAGGTGCTATTGTCAGCTGGAGTCCTGGTCCAGCTGCTCGCCAAAGATTGATTTAATTATTTCCATTCCCTCTGTCCCTGTGTTTCTTCTTTAATTCTTTGTCTTCTCTACCTTGTTGCCTTTTGGCTTCTCTCTAAAAACCCTGGAGGCCTACTGTGACCAAAACAATACATCATATATATTCAAATCTCCACATTTGACTCAATGCAAATGTAATGCTTTCTTTATCACCTTCCTCACTTTTGAAAGCAGCACACAGAAAGTAAAATTAAAAAAATAATAAAATCACACAGAAGATAACTCACATCTTTTGAGCCTAATTTTGACACTCGTATCACTTAATCTACTTCCTTTCATTCGGTTCATTTTCACACATAATGAGACAGATTCATTTTATAATTACAGATGTACTGTATTGTTACAGTCCATAAGTGCTGCTGAAGGAGATTTCAGCTCTGGTCGTTGAGTTTGAGGTCGTAGGACTTGTGTTATCAATTCTCAATGATTTAAATTACTAAAGTTCTTTTTCTCTTATCTGATCTTTTAAAGGGCAATGAAAGGGCCCATCTTTTTACTGAAACCCATCCTCAATCACTGTTAATGTTAACTCCATGTACACATAAGAGGGCTGATAAAGAATCATTAGTCTCGTTAATGGAATCACAGGTCCAATCCCTCCATCCTTTTCTATTGAAAAGCGCTCTTCATTTCAAAGTTGTTCTGCTTTATTAAAGCTCATTACCATTTCTCTTTTAATAAGCACTCTTTAAAGTCATTACCTGCAGTGGAGTTAAAGGCTCAGCTATTAAAAGGTTACTTTAATGTGAATAATGGCCTCCCGATATACTCAAGTTAATTACTATTGGATACTGGTTCGAGTTTAATCTAATGGTTAAACCTTAATGAAAGATATGTCACAGTAGAATGAAATGACAAAAATGGTTTCCAATCAACAGAACTATTTGTGCCGTCTCTGCTCACACAGGAAACATTCCTATATTTTCAGCTTTATAGCAGCCTTTCAATACAATTGAATTGCAACGTGCACTTTTCCCCCGGACCATCAATAGACATATAGTTAGCATCGTTAATCGCAACTGAGGTCGATCTTACAGTCTTACCCCCCATAAATTCAGCTTACACTATAAGTCACAAAAATATTACAAAATATCAATACAAAAATATTAAGTACAAGTTGTAGAGTCACAACAATGACACGTTCATATTTAACATAAAAGAAATAGAAAATATTTTAATAAATACATTTTCTTGTAAGTCACTCAATCACTTTGTGGAAGTGGATGAATTAAATATGTTTTTATATTAACTATGAATCACTAGACTTGAATGTCAAATGGATTGTTTGAACTGATGAACTCACAATGATTTATGGCCTTGTTTTTAGCTCACAACAGCTTTGTTTCACCCTCACAGTTTGTTTCTGTCTCTTTGAAACTACACAACTTATTTGCTTTCCTAATTGTGGCAAAGTAATCACTGATCCCTTTTTCTTTTTTCTTTTTTTTAATTATAGACCCAACACAAAAAAAGATTGTGAATTTGGCAAATGTACATTGGTCAAATTCTGCTATCTGGTGTGAAAGCCCACCACACTGTATATCTGTTGTCTGTCTGTGCCATACAAAAACACATTTCGCTCACTGGAAAGATTATGTTTTTTCCTCCAACATTTAAATCGACAATCTTTAAGATGTGTGTTAAGTGGTTAATGCAGGTGTGCTTTTGAACCTCAGTCCCAGATATCCAAAACACTGTTGCCTGTGTGATAACTGCAGGGTGATGGATCACAGGTGACTAACAAGGGCGTTCTTATAGTTTCATCAGGCCATAACTTCAATCTGCATTTTGTTATCTTATTTAACAGATTGTCACTTAAGACTCACAGGATCCACTATTTTTCCACTATACACGGCAACATATAAGAACAGAAATAAGGTGCAGCCGAGCCAACGAACCAATTGCAAGACAAACAGTCAAAACCTGGAGCACACACATCAAATTATTCAGTGCTCTGAATCCTAGCCGTGCAACATGACACATTTGACCTCTGTGTTATCTTCCTCTGTGGGGGCACGGGGTCATATAATGAAAGCTGACCTCTTCATTTCAAACAGTTTAAATTCACAAGTGAAACGCCTAATTGCAGCGATCTGCACAGAAGGCCAAAGGTAAAGGCTCCCGAGAAGCATTAACCTTGAGATCTTAGAGCGGTACACTTTCCAGAGAAGTTGGAGCTGCAGCTTGGGGGAGAAAAAAAATCGAGATATACTGTGGAGCACATTTTACCAAACACAACAAATCAAGTGCTGCTTTTGCAAATCCCCCTCATGCCTCATGATGCCATCAAAATAAAGCCTGAACACGTCTTCTCCCATGCCCACCAAGTTTCCACTACTTCCGCTACTCTGACAGACTGACACATATAGATAGTAATTACTGAATTTTAAAATGTTCCAGCCAACAGTCTGAAAAAGTCTCAGTTCAGCAATATTCTCTAATTCCAGTGTCATCACAGCAAAAAATAATTATAGCCAAGATATCACCATTTAACAAATTACTAATACTAATTGCTAAAGAGCAGATCTTCTTAATGTTTAAGATAGATGAAAGGACACATCACTCTAAGGCTGCATTTTTATTTTTCCTGAAGTGAAATATGCGTCTTATTCATGCACAGAATTAATGTGCACCAAATGCACCACATTAGCATTTTCCAGTGATACGTTTCCCTCTCTCTTAAGGTCATGTGGCTTTAACGGGAGGCTTAAGTAAGACTCATGTGCATGCGTATGACCCATTTCATAAATCCTGGCGCCTCCTCAGTGAGATAGTGGATACTAAATGTCACAAACCAGCGGGTCATCTAATCCCTTTTCCTTAACAAACCACATTAAAACAATGATAAGAAATGAGCAACGGTTGTGTTGGAGGGCTTCACTCTGCTAAAATACTCTGATGACAACAAACGTTTTCCCTCATGTCAACAACAAACGGTGCATTCATGAATAGGTTTGTCAAGATGTGGTGGACAGATATTGTTTTAGTCAGTGGTCTCCATGCATGACAGATTATTTGCAGAACTTCAATGTATCTTTGAAGCCCAGGGGTCGCTTACTGCCAGCCAAAAGGAAATGGCACTGTCAGTGAACGGATGGACAGGCGACTTCCAGCAAAGAACAGCATGATGAAAAGACACAACATTGTTACTTGATCAAGAGCATGAGGCTTCTATTGAGCACTGGCTTTTAAGATCAAATATTTCAGTTGGAAATTGGCTGTAGCACAGGCTGTATGGTGGTGCACTTCATAAATATTGTACTGTATGTTTCACTCGAATGCCAAGACAAACGAGACAAAGTCACCTGAAGATGTCTGAAGAAAGCTGACAATTAAAAGTGTTATCTTGTGACTTCACAGAGGCTAAAAATAAAGAATTTTGCTTTTAACATTTATTAAAATTCCTCCTAATTACACAAACCAGGCTGACTGCTGTTTTCATTTTTCCTCGCTTTGAGCTTTCCATACAGGACACTTAAGAGAAAAAAGACAGCTATTGGTGAGTGTGGTCACATTCACACCACTGCTTGTCAGTAACCCAACATTAATGAACTCACTGTTGAGTTGTTTGGTGAAACAGGATTATTTTCTCTGTTCTCTGGCATGTTTTCATGAGAAATAAAGGATGACAAATGTTTGGAAAGGAGAAAAACAACTGTCTTAAATACTGGCATGGGTGTCAGCATGTCAAACTGAAATGCTAAAAAGTAAACCTTCTCATCACATCCAAGCTTATGTATGAGTTTCTACATATATATCTGAAAGGGGTTGACATTTTAAACGGTTGCTGTCAGTGGAATGTATTTTTATAGGTCAGAAATGTATGCAAACTAAATTTGAAAGAATACCTTGCTTAAATCTGCACCCTCAAAATTAGGCTAGCAGCTAGTTAGCTTAGCTTTGCGTGAAAACTGTAAAAGGGGTGAAAACTAGGTCAGCTTTTTCATAGAACATGTCTTACATTCTGTTATCGACAAGTTAATTTACTTTCCTAATCTTCTTTCCTTTAACTTTATTACAGTGTTTGTGCTTATCTATTCCAAGCTAACTGGCTGTTAGCTTCATGTTTACTGAAAAACACAATTTACCACAGTGTCTTATTTAAGCATTCAACTTCATCACTTGCAAAAACACACCGCGCCTCTTTTTCCTGTTGCTTTACTTTTTATCCACAATGTCATGTTTGTTTGCACACTACTGTGCTTTTATCCGCAAAAGACTTTCAATATAAAGACTATTTTATATGGGTGAAGTCTTTCTGAACAATATAGTCACCCATATTACCCTTGTTCCCTCGAGTGAGGAAAAGAAGATAGCAACGGCGCACCTCCATAAGAGCCATAGTCATAAAAATAATGAAACTCTGATGCTAGCTGGTCTCTCTGTTTCCTGCAACACTACATTTGAACTGCATGTTGACGAAGCAACAAAGTCATCACTATCTACAGCTAGCGCTTGCATTATGCTGATGAATGGAGAGCCCTGCCAGATTACTTGATTTGATAAGCAGTACAACCCATCGGTAACATAATACATCACAAATTGTTTTGTCAACAATTTATGATACCATTTATCAAATGACCATCGCAGTGGGCTGAGTTATGGTGTCATAGCTGGCATAATGTCAATACTCAAGCTGAGTTGAGGGCAGCCTGGCCGCAGTGATTTAGACACGCTACTCTCTGACCTCTTTGAAGATTTTCTCTTCATTACCAGACAAATTGATGTTGAAGGGAGGAAAAAAAAGTTGTAAAATTTAATGTTTTAATCTTTACAATTAAATATATGAAGGAGATAAAGCAAATGAAGTGGTCTAAAATCAGTGGCAGTTGAATGAGGAATTCAGAGTTACAAGCTAGGCACACAGCTTAGCTTAAATTTCAGATTTGACTTTCCAAAAGGAAGCAGCTTGTGCTAAAAACAAATTAAAAAGTAGCTTAACTGAACACTAATTGATATTTATAGTGCATGTGAACGTTTTTTCACCCATCCCTCAGTGTTCTAGCAGCTGATCCACATCAGTGTCAAACTGGCAGCAGGGCGGGCACAGCCCTCCAGACATCCCCTTCCCCCCCTGACTTCCTCCATCTTTTTGTCACATCAAAACTTTTAGAAATCTGTCAAACCGATGGGAATTTTGCAATGAAAGCACTGCGACGAAGGCCTGATTTTATTCTGTTCTGAGAATCAATTTGGTGCTGCAGCCTCGACGACAATTAAAATGTAAGGCCTTAAAATGCCTCCTCGAGTCAATCCGTGTCTCTAGTATTGACCAGAATATATGGCCCGTGTCCAAGCCACCACCACTGGCTGGCCAATCTTAAAGGTTACTGCAACCACTACATGTACCCACATTAACAGTACACTCACCTCTCTGGGTTTATGGCCTGTGTAATAATTTTAAGCAAAGAGAGAAGCGCACTCAGCGGAGACAGTAACAGAGAGAGAGTCGAGGGAGGACAAGTATAGTATGATTGATCGTGTTGAGCAGTATAGCTGTGTACCTCTCACCTTCCCCCACTGATTAGTGCCTGCTCCTGATCTCTCACATCTGTCTTGACTTCCTAAAAAAAAAAAAAAAAAAAATCCTGGTTCCTTAGATATAATACTCTTGCGATTAAAACTTCATCGAGAGCTTGACTTTTTCGGGGACATGCTACTTTATTTTTGTGCTGTTTTACACATGAGTGAAGAGCCCAGCTTTGCGGAGTGGAACACTTACCCGGTTTACTGTTAGAATAGGAGTAGAAGTAGTGTTTTGTAGAGAAGGGAATTTCCAGGGTAATAGTTTATGGAGCTGAAATTGCTGAAAGTAAATTGTCAAACCTCAAACAAACTGCAAAGTCGTCGCCTAAGTGCTCTCTTGTCCGACAAATATGTTCATGATGTATCAACGCCGTAAGTGTCCATTTAACATTGTTAATGGTTTATTAGTTTACCTCCCACACTAACACTTTAAATGATTTAATAACCACAAGGGATGTTAACAACACTCATTAGCAGATATCATTTTTCCTGCATGGTTATGTACCTTTCAAACACAGCTATACAGTATATGTAATCTGTTGTGGAACGTAACAAACTACCGTCAGTAAAAATGTTCAATGTTTAAGTGTATTTTTACGGTATATCACCTTTTTGCCAGTATCGGCATCACTGACAGATAAGTCCTCTTTGTTCTTTTTGTTTGTCATTTCCTGAAAAACATTGAAAACATACTGAAAAGTATTGATCACTCTGCTACACTCGAGGGTGTATACTAATTTTGTATTCAATGAATGGATATCCTGGTATTGATCCTTGAATTTCGGTGCGCCTTCCTAGCTGCCGCGTGATGCCTTTAAATATAGCTTTTGCTCGTACTTTACTCAAGTTTTCTGCTACAGAAATCAATATCCACTCTATATTTACTTTATGTTTATATTTTGAAGCTCATTTAGCATCCATCATTTCTGTAAAGATGATTTTACATTCAAAACACAAACAGCTCACAAAATATGACTCATTATTGAAGATTAAATTACTCAACATAATGTGAATATTTGAAATTAGCTCGTCCTCGACCGTCCACAACTCCAACACGCTTATTAAATGCTTAGTCGTCAGCATAAATGATTCAGTAATACAATAAATAATAATATAATTTCTGCAAGAGCAATGCTGCTGCATAATGAAAACTTTAGATACATTCGGCTGATCATGTTTTTTAAAAAGCAGAACTGCTTCTTTCTGTACGTATGTGAATACGTCTTTCACCTGTGTGTGACCCATATATTGGAATTTTTAAAGTCACCTCTCTTAGACATTAGCTAACAACGTGGAATCATGGAGCAGATTTAACCAGTATTTATTCTACTTCTGTCCGCGTTCACATGTGCAGCTGTAATGAAGACAAAGTGCATGGATAGCAGCGACAAATATCAGGACATAAATAAAATAAAGTATCTAAACCAGATGAAAGACTGTTCATAATTGGGTTAGTAATGTCTCTGGCACCGTCTGCTCGGTCATTTCCTCCAATCTTCCTGAGCAACAGGGGATAATACAGGCGACACTCAGACCAGGAGGTATCTCGCTGCCATGTGACAGGCTGCCTTCCACATTCTTTCACCGTCCCCTACACCAATTCTGACACAGGGAAGCGCAGAGAAGAGACAGGCATCATCTTCAGATGTAAGACACGCAGCGATTTCACAAATCTTTTAATGATTTGTGACCCCTTTGTGGACGGCAAAATTGTGAACCCATGCACCCATAACTTCTCACTTAATCTGTATTACTCTCATCACAACAGAGCAAGCCACTCTATCAGTAAATGCTAATCTTCTAATTAACAAGCTAATTAGGCAATTACAGCTTTGCAGAAGGATGCCTAAATGAAATATGACAACACAGTCACTTTCTACAGCACCTGTGGGTCTTTTCAGATGTCACAATGAGAGGCATGATGACAAAGTGTTGTCTCTACACTCATAGGTGCTTATTCCTATGCCTCGCTTAGCTCATTTGTATAAATATTGTCATTTTATTCAGCCTAATGTACAGTACTTGTGGAATGAACTTATAAAATTGCATGCAAATGATCTTTCTCTTCAAATAAACAGACCCACGTCATTTACACGCCATTGTTTTTACAGCTGTAGCGGTTAGCACAAGCCCTCGGTTATGTAAACATGGATTTGTGAACCAGTAGTCCACCAGCGTCTTACTGTAAGGAGCTGTCACATGTGGAAATGAATTATGTTGACATATGGCTGAAAACAACGGTGAATAGGCCTGCTATGCAATGCAATGAAGAATCATGCACTGCAACAGAGGAGAGGAGCTGGAGCTGTACCTTTGAGCCCTTCTTGACAGGTATGTAGTGTGACTTGACAGCTCAGTATTTCAATGATAAATGCAGTAGTCCTGGGACTCCCATTCACTAAACTCAGGAGTGTGTTGCTCTGATACTTCAAGGTCAAATGAATGAGCAGAACCACACCAACCACTAAAGACATCCTGTAGTTGTTGTTTTTTTTTCACACATTAAAACCAATTATTACATTCATTTTGAAATTTATGTGCAACTCTAATGTGAACTATAAGATATTTAAACATCAGTGATGCCCTAAAAATGTTAAACTTGTATTGTCAAAACTAATTTTTATTCAGCTCTGTGTTAAATTATATAATTATATAATTATATAATTACTGTATGTTATTGTCACTTATTTCTGGACATCTTTGACTCTTTTTTTTTTATAATTTCTGGACTGAAAATTGAAAAGCAAACATCTCAACATTGGCCTCTTCCTATTCTGGTAACATGATCACTAGTTCTTAAGTTATTTTAAGTCATGAGTCACTGTATCATGACTTCGACTTAATTTCTTCTAGTAAAAGTTGCTTCCTTTTCCGAGGATATATCTAGACACTCAGTTTTGACTCATGAAGATGAATCATTTCCTAAGACTATTCACAGCTTTGTACTGACCCTTTGGAACATGCAGTATTTCGGGACATTTAAGAAATACGCTAAACTCAGTATTCTTAACATGTAATGTAATAAAGAGCAACATATAATGCAGTCTAACAGAAAGTGCTTAAACTGTCAATCTATGTTAGTTCATGTGTTCTGTATTGAGAAAAGTTAGTTAAATTGCCATAAGATTTAATTAAATAATTAAAATAACATCACTGTCAAACTCCAATATTTTGAATAAGTATAAAGAAATAAGACCAAATACTTCATTGTCAGAAATGTTGTTAGTGTTCATAAAATATAAATCCACGTCGTTCATAAAAATAGCTTGATGTAAAACATGTGACGCTGTACATGCACCTACCCTTAGTGTCAGTGTGCAAACAACACCATTTTAATGACTTTTCATGACATCGTTCAAATTGTATTGCATTTTGTGGGAGTTTGCATGTTCTCCCTGTGCCTGCGTGTGTTTTCTCCAGGCGCTCCGTCCCTCAGCCCACAGACATGCATGTTAGGTTAATTGGTGTATATAAATTGGCCACGGATAATTTATATCAGCGTGAGGTCCTGTAAATGACTGGCGACCTGTCCAGGTTGTACCCCGTCTCTAGGGGATAAAGCGTGTGCAGCTAATGAATGGACGGTCGTCTACCTTTCTTTTGGCTGTAAAGCCAAATCTGATGCAAAGGCACCTTTTGTCAACTACAGCACAGAGGCAGTTAAAAGCTGACTGTTACGCAGAATTGGGGCCTGTTTGTGTGTTGATATTGATGCTGTCAAAAAAGTCTATGCTATGATATTGTCGTGGTGAAAATATTATATCTGTGCATGTTAGGAGTATCTTCCTTGAACAAGACAATCGGTTGAATTAAATAAAACCACCAAATGGACATTTTTGAACTGAATGACTGGAGTTCCCATCACCTCTGTGACACAAAAACACAAGAAATGATTTCTTTACCAGCAGATCTGGTGTCTCAGAATAAACAGCGCCCCATTTAGTTAGTCTCCGATCTCTATTTGGCTCATTAGTGTGCAACTTCAAAGGCGCAGTAATGAAACTCACATAAAAACAAATAAAGGGTAAAGTGTTGCGGATACATGCCAACAGGATATTGCTGACAATTGCACTTTTCTTCAAATGGAGTAAATGAAATTTTAGGCAGTTCTTTTTTTTTCTCCCCTCTCTTATTCTTTGCTCAACTAGATAATAAGGTTCAGTAAGACACTGGATGGGTTAGGGTTAATAAAAAAACTATTTGGTGTAATAGTTTAAAACTATTTAGAGGCCATACATCCATTCTGACACCCTGTTTTGTGAGAAATTACTTCCATTGTCATTATTTTGGCTCCGTAGCTGAAGAATGCCTTCTGTGACCAAACAATAGTTACTGTTCTCTTTGTCATTTTTTTGTGATTTTATTCACTATCAAGTCCAAATCAAACAACCCCCCCCCCCCCCCCCCCCCTTAGAAGTTCAACACTAAGGCATTTTACTAGCACACATGCCTTCTGAAAAACTCCCATGCAGGAAACACAAACCTATCTGCCCCCATCCTTTAATCCTGTACGGCTGTGTTAGAGCCCCCTAAAATTGATGCTGATCACTTTTTCTTTTAGATCCACAGTTTTTCTTGTCTTTTTTTTTTTTTTTTTGTCTTTTTTCCTTTTGAATCCACGAGCCTGACGCTTATTGTAGAGGTGCACGGTATATTTGCTGCCATGCATCCCGCTCAACAACTTGTCTGCTGCCATAGCAACTGCGGAGGAGCACGGAGCAGCGCCGCCTGCTTGTGCAATGGATGTCACTCGTGGCAACGACCAATCAGAAGTTCCCATCCTTTTGTGCGAGCGGTGCGAAGATGGAGGGATGGAGTGGGTGGGCTCTCGGCATCATGCATCTGCCAGTAATAGGACACACGGATCGTCAGTCTTCGTCATTCTCGCCCGGGATTGGTCGAGGAGCTCTACTTTCCAATAATATAAACATGTCTACTGCTTGCCTGACTTGAACCAAGGCTTACGGGGGACTATGCAGTGCTACATCAAACTGTATAAAAACTCTCATTATGTGTTTGCCTGTGTTGTAGCAGGGCTAAATCTTTATTATTGGTAGAGAATATGCACATAGCTGCACGTGCACGCGTGAGGAAACGAGGATATCCTGCTGCCGCTGCTGCAAGAAAGAGAGAGGGGACTCTGCCGTGCTTTCATCATTATAATCACCGTCCTAAGTACTAGCTCTTAACATTTTGTTTTTCGGTGTTCAGGCGAGAAGTGACAAGAATATAGACCCCTCCTCTGCAGGGCGGAGCGTGCATTTTCATTTCGTATTTTGTATTTTTTTTATTATTTTTTTTTCTACCCCTGTTCCCTGCTCTGACACGTCTGCACTGAGTGAGTGGCATTGGCACACTGTCAATCGCTCACTACCGCTGCCATCAAACAACATAAAACACACACAGGCAGAGGCTGGAGCTCATAAATTTCAGCAGGGCAAGATATTTTTTTGCGCATCGCCTTTATACAGCGTTGTATCCTAATTAATTTCTTCTCGCTGATGCTTTTTTTTTTTTTTTTTCTAAACAGCAATCTCCCAACTTTTTGTACATTTCATATTTTTTATAGCCACATTTGGACACCTTATGCTGCAGATTGAGCTGTTTTTTTTTTAATACTATCAGTTCTCGTGGGGATCATTTCTTCACATTTAAACACCTGCAAGCGTAAGATTATTATTTTTTATTATTATTTGTTTATACGTTTTCACGTTGGATATTTTTATTTTTTATTTTTCTTTTGCTGCCGTTTCTTCACGAAGAGGATTTGGACATTTTCGAGAGGAAATGCGCCGGGAATCCCACGAAGAGCGCTAATAAATGAGAGATCACCAAGGAGCGTTTCTGTCTGTAGCAGCCGTCAAATCCCAGAGAAAAGACAGATTGGTATGAGGATTCGCGTCGGATACGATGGACCGTCAATTTTGACAAAGAAGTTTTGAGAAGACGAAACAAGATTTATGCGTTTTTCTACAAACACAGCCACGCGTTTTGGCACTTTGGACCGCGCGTAAAACAGCAAGAGGACACCGAGAACTTGGAAACAAGATTTACGTTAAAACATCACTGCTGTAGTCTCTATTAAAAGAAAATAACCGCGTGTGCTCTCTTTCACTTGAGAATCCCACAGTCTTTCATATTTGTTGTCTGCGGCACATGCAGTAGCCCATTTCGTATATGAGTTTTTCAATTTGTGTGGCTCAGTGCACAGACTCTTTAGCGGCTACCATGGACGATCAAGCCCGGATCATGCAGTCGATCGGCGGTGTCAGTCTGGCCGGCCACTCGGTACAAGGAGGCATGGCACTGCCGCCTCCACATGGACACGATGGGACGGACGGAGACGGAAGAAAACAAGACATTGGTGACATTCTGCATCAAATAATGACCATAACCGATCAAAGTCTGGACGAGGCGCAAGCAAAGTTGGTTGATTTATATGTTTTATTAACTTCGCCCCACCAAAACGCTGAACGCATCATTATTGTGATGTGGCCCGCTTAACTTAACCCAACTCCCCAATGCATAACAATAGGCAGGAGTGGCTTTTATGATAATCTCAGACTGAGGTGTATTTATTGCCTCACTGAGCTTTAACACATGAGAAAGTTGTCAACAGCATTTTATTTCAACTGTAAGTGTGCCAACAGGCATCTGCCAGTAACAGGGCATGTTGTAAAAAAGTTTGTGTGCACACACATAAATGTTCAGCTGTAACTTGGGTTAAAAATAAATTAATCCCAGTAGGCTCATTATATGAAGACTCTGCCATCAGGAGTATTATGTATTATGGAGCATTATTGGTCTCATTCAAGAGTTGATTTTACAATTATTGTTATATTTTGACTTTGCAGATATTATAGCATGCTGTTGAAAATTATAACTTTTGACAGACATGTGGGTTTGCAAATGATGGCAGTGTGGCAGCTCGACTTAATATGTTTTACAGTCCATTTATTATGTTAATGTCTAACGTGATATAACAGTGAACTTATTTCACTATTTATTTTTGTCTTATACTGAAACAGGAAACATGGACTGAACTGTCACAGAATGAAACCAGCACTCTTCAGCGTTCTCTGTGAAATCAAAGAAAAGACAGGTAAGACCTTTGTGTAAAAAAATATCATACAACTGAAAAATCCATTCAAAGTGAAATAGGCTAATACTGAAGACTGAGCAAAGCACACAGGGATTTTTTATTTATTTATTTTTTTTAAATCTCCCAGTGATCCGATGGCAGCTTGCGTCCAGGTTACAGGGGACCTCTGCCCAAATTAATGAATCACTTTTTAAAATGTGTCATAGTGTCATACAGACACCGTGCTGTTGTCACAGAGCAGCACGTAGATTCCTTTTTTCCTATTGAAGATGCTCTTGTTTCTGCAGGGATGTCTTTTCCAACACTGGTTGCTTGCATTCAAATAGAATGTGCGCTGCAGCTTCTCACCATCCTGGCACCGAACACGATGGGAAAGTCCCATAGCATATGCTCTACATAGCTAAGATCACACAGAATTCCTGCTTTATAACCTGACAACAATTGTCACGCTTTCAAGATACAACGGGGGCTACGCTCTCAGTCAGTAATTAGATTGCAAGTGCATGCAGACTCCTTGCTAATGTGGGTTGTAAATTGCAAAGGATACAATCTGCCTGTTAAAATTTATTTGTAAAAAAAAAAAAAAGAAAAAAAAAAAGCTGCAAGCGTCGTCTGCAGATTTTTGAAACCATTCCATGCGAGGGCACACTTATACACACATATATGGGCAAAAACTGCAATTATAAAAAATGTTTTTGTGTCTTAGAACTCTTATAGTTCAGACTTTGTTTTAGTATATTTTTAAAAAGTCGCCTTTCTCTGGACAGAGAGGTGTTCTACACCTTCACCACAATGTGTATGGGACGTACAATAAACTGTATCACTCTAAAATCACAAATGAAGACATATTAGATTTAGGTATTTTTTTGTTTACAGACAATTATTTTTATGCGTTATATTTATGTGATAGTTTTATTCTTGAGACTAGAAACAAAGATGTTTCAGGTGCTGCAGATATTCAAACAACATAACATCACTCTTTATTTGCCTAGGAATATATGTACGTGTGACAAGATAAAGTAAAATAAGAACATAGAGGAAGGAAAAAAAAAAAAAACACAATCGAGCAAACTTGATGCCTTGTCAGATTTGTGACCTTTGTGCAGTTTATGAGGAAATTAGCTTCAAGGAGCTCATAAAAGTTTATGAACTTCCCCAGCACACAGGTGGCGTCCACAGGGGCAGGCAGAGCGGTTCACGGTCTAGTCGAGGTGCTCTGCTGTGTGTGAGTGCCTGTTGAGTTCAGACAATGAAAGAGACAAAGCGTGAAAAACAGAAGATGCCGATCTCACCTCACACAAGATGCCAGCGATGATACGAAAGTGTTTTTTTTTTTTTGTACACATCACTGTGTCTGTAGAACGGCAAACTCGGTGAAACAGAATTTAGAAAACTAATTTTATGATATGAAATCAGATAACTTACGACAGCTCCGATTTGAACGTTCCAGCTGTGAGCTAAGCCCCTCAAGTTTAAAAAGGCCACTGAAAGAAGCATGGAAAATGAAAACGACTCAATTTTGAACGAAAATGCGTGCATGCACGGTTGCGGGAGATTTCATGCATCTGGCAACGAGTGTGCAACAGAAAGAGATGGGGCAGAGGAGGAGAGAGAGAGAGAACAAGCTGGTGTGTTCGGTGTGTATGTGTGTGCATGGTTAACCTGTGGTTTAGAGTCACAGCCTCCCCCTCTTAGCCACTGACGGAGCTCAGCTGGTCTGGTGGCCTTGTTGACCGGCCTGCATTTCCAGAACAGAGTGAGCCTTTCACTGGCTCCTGTAGCATCATCGCAGGGCTTCCTTGGCCCTTTCATGTCTGTTCAGATGGCACATGGGACTGCTGTGTTTTAGCCATGGAGCCTACTATTGGCTGAAAATGAATTTTAATAATAAATCTGAAAGCAGTCCAAGAACCTTCCCTGTAATTACTGTGCGCATGTATCATGTTATCAGGACTTCAGTGTGTAGATTAATAGTGAGACTAAGCTCTGGCTTACTCTTGTTTTATGATCGAGGTGGTGAGAACAATCTCAGCTTTCTGTTTGTTTTGGAAAGGAGGTGGAAAAAGAGCTTTTCCTAGCATTAGCGAGACATTTTGTAGACTTTTCAGGATGTTTGGAAGTTTATGGCACTCTTCTAACTGTTATTGTGGAGCCACGGCATATTTCTGCATTGCTAATGCCCTAGAAGTATTAATTCACTTTGATATGCTAATTAGAGAGCATTATGCAAGAAATGAGATTAAGTGGCAGCATGAAGTCATTTGCCTGTCACTAAATTGAGTGTTTTTAGCAGGAGGGTTTTTTTTTTTATCCCCCCAAATTTTCTTGGTTTTGCATTTAGATAAATGTGAGATTCAGTTGGCAAGTGTTGTTTTTTTGTCCCTTCAGTGTGTGATGCCTCTCTTTTGGCACAAACATAAAAACTGGCGGATAAAATTCTCTCATGTTTCTGTTTCAGGACAAAGGATACATTCACATTGTACCTTTTTCCCTGTAGGCTGCTTGAGAAGACAATGAATGCATTGAGTGAAAATTCGCCTGCGATTCAGATGAGTTTTGCAGTTATTCCTCTGTGCTGGGTTTGTTTTATCCTGCTGGCTACTCCCTTGTCTTGCTCTCATGCTCGGAAGAGAGGCTCACAGCAGCAGCAGCAGCGGGAGCGGCAAGAATAACAAAGGTGAAAGATTACCTCCATATGGTATTTCTGACCAGGAAAAGAGAGGTTCTGTAGCAAGACTCCTCTTTGATGTGAGGTTTAATCAATAGAAAGAGATTACAGAAAACTATTACAGGCTAAATCATGGAGTGCTACAGAGAGGATTAGCCCTCTCCACAGCTCTCTCAGCTGCATGGCGCTTCTTTTGGCTGCGTATTGACTTGTTGTTTTCCTGACCTTTGACTCATCAGGTTCAGAAACAGGGGGGTCTGGAGAGGTAGGAGAGAGAGGGAGGGAGGGAATGTGGCAGATCCAGGCTGATAAATGCTGCGTGCCAGTGTTTAAAGCAGTGGATTAGGGAGGGACTACACTCACAGGTCGGGCCGGTGTCGGCGTTTTGTTGCACGTATTTGATTTGGCTCGCGAAAAGGCGAAACGTGCAAATCGCGTGTGGGTTTTTTTTTGGTCTGCCTATGTTATATGTATTGTTTAGCTAGGAAAGACAGTGTTAACTAAATACAGCTCAGGATGAGCCTGTAATTAACCACATGCAAGGCAGACTAAAAGCATTACCTGCAGTAAATAGAGTTAGGACTGAGGAGGTAAGCATTTTTGAAATCTACTGGGAACATTAATTTCAATGTTCCCTGACAAAGTTAATGAGCCTCCTCTTTCCAATTACATTATTGTTATTAATACCAATTGTATTATTATTATTATTATTATTATTATTATTGTTGTTGTTAAACTAAAATAATTCTCCTCACAAGTCAAGGAGTTGGAATATATTTAATTTTTACTTTTACTTTGCTACCTTTATGTGTTTTCTTCATCCTGAAAAAAGCTCCAGTAAACGCAGTGACAGAGAACAGAAAGCCATTCAGCAGCAGAGACAATTGACTTTGGCTGCTTTTTGTCTCAGAGAGCCCCAGTGATGCGGCTGCAGTGACTAGATAGTGTTGTGCCGAATGGCTCGTGCACAGCTGGGTTCCTGACGGGCTCAATGGCAGGGCCACTAGTGCTTCCTCCTCTAAAGCACAAGGGGGATCGGGGAAGATGTGGCTATTATCTAAGTAGCTCCCAAACACCCTGCATTTCCCCATCAGCAAAGATGAAAAGAAGGAGAGCTAGACAAAGAGGGCAAGGGGAAGAAAAAAAACAGAGTATACATATCGGTTTCATTTGGAAGGGTAAAAGCTTTTCTGTTGTGGAGAAAGATGCCTCTGCAGCGGTGCTGGCTGGTATCTGCACATACAGCTCCTCAAATCTGTTTTATTTATTTATATATATATTTTTTTGCACGACAGTCCGGTGCTGTCCCTCCATCTGCACATGCGAGCACCCATCTTGCACACATCTCCCTCTCTCCCCCCCTTCCATCGCTCTGAGCGTTTTCTGCGGGCTCCTGCGCGATCAACAGCTCATAATTGTTTTTTGCACATACGTTATGCAAATGAGTCTTTATGGCAACTGGCATAACAATTAGCATCCTCCAACAATATTTTAGTAGGTTAATTGCAAAATTTCTGAATTGTACATCTGAGTTGTTAATTAGGCATGACAGAGGTGGTGAAATAGTTATCTTCAGGCGGTGGCAGCCAGCAGAGGCTGCTTTGGATGCAAAAAGGAAGGATTGATTGAAATTAGTTTACAGCAGTAGCAGCGTGTCTGTTGGAGACTCTTTGCGTGCCCCTCTTGCTTTTTGAGGCATCTGTTTGTTGCTGAATGTAAAAATGAAAAAGCAGACGTGAAGAACGCGGAACAAATTATGACTGTGAGTGTGTGTGTGCAGAAATAGGTTGCAACTTTGTGTCAATTAGTAGAAATATTTTACGTACATAGAGTAAATGAATGGTACAGATTGTCGTGATTTAATGAGGATTTTTTTAATGCATCTGTCTAGCCAGACTGTTTTCAAAATAGTTTAAAGCAGTTTTTATTATCAGAAAATTACAAAAAAAAAAAGTTACATTTGTGGAAAAATTGAAGTTGTAGTTGGAGTGTATCCTGTTCATTTACTTATTAACTGTACTTGTGACATAGCTGCATTTATTTACGGCTAAGAAATAGACACCACTGAGACTTTTTTTCTTTTTCTTTTTTCTTTTTTTTTTTTTTTACATGAACTTTTCCCTGGGTCTCCTGTGTCATGATGTTCATTACTGTGTCACTCGATGGCCGAGTGTATGTAATGCCACAGAGCTGGTTATTAGTGTAAAAAGGGTTAGAGTGAAAGACTGGTGCAAAGCAAGTCCTCTCCCAGTAATGACTCTGCTATTTATAGATCCCTATTTCATTAGCTCTAGTGTTTCAGGGAAGAGTCTTCCTCATGGGACAATAGACACCATGATGTTCATTTACTCTGTACACATTACATGTGGACAACTAAATGACCTATCATTTGTGAGCGCAAGAACACTGAACACAATCCTGCCTTGGCTCTTGTCTCAGCTTTTTCACAAGTAACACTTTCTTAATGTTTTCGATTTGCAAACTTATTTTTTGTGACAGTTCATAGGACTGGTTAGGAGAGTTTTAGAGAGGTGCTACTCCTACAGGTGACGGAAATCTGTAGCTAACGAAACTGGAGTCAGAAGTCAGCAAACTGACACATTTTAAATCTCGTTTGTAATATTTTGACACCGTAGCAGTCTGTGGCTTGTTCCTCGACAAAGGCAGCGCGATACATAATTGTCACCTTTCTCCCCTCTACACAAGCTTTCCTGTTTTCCAAAAAACAGAGAGAGTGAATCTTGTGCTGTCTCTTCCTCATTTGCAAGCTTGGAAATGAAGCCCCTCTCCCCATTGTTCCAGATGCCATTGTTCCGCATTTGGTACATTAGAATGATATATTGAAGGCAGAAATGGGAAAAAGACTGCAATGCAATGAAATTTTAATCAGCGTCTTCTGCTGCTTTAATAAGGCAAATAATTCTTATTGGCTGCTGTGTTAAGATTTCTAATATTTAATTCATAACAAACCTTGCGTTAGTCTGCTCTAGCCCTAAGACAAGCTCTACTCTGCTGCTTGCTAAAAGGCAACTGTAGGGGGAAAAAAACAAAAGCGAGTAAAGTGCACACTGTGCGTTTTCTTATCAGTTGTGGCATAAGTATCAGGTTGTTTTGTGAATTTACATATACATTTTTCTTTTTTTTAAGAATGTTGCTGAAGCTCATGAGGGAGAAACTGTGGTGGTTGTTGATCAGAGAAAAAACACAGAAAATACGCGTTTTTTGTAATTTTGTCCGTGGTCAGAAAGTACAACATCAACACAACAAGTACTCCATCTTTTTATTCTCTTAAGTCCTCAAAGTTAATTTTTGTGTCTGAAGTAATGGAAAAATGGCAAGGGGCCAGCAGCTAGGTGCTGGCTCATGTTACAGTGAAACGGCGGGCCCTGTTTTCGTCTCTCGGTGAAATGGCTTAATTGGTGTCAGAGCCCCAGGGATAAAGGCCTCTTACTCTGAAACACAGCCACACAGGCCCTGTCTTCCCTCAAACCAGGAGGAACGGCCGACGTCTGCTGGTGAATGAGGACTTAGCCATGGCATAACAATACCAAATGATGTTTGGGATGACAGAAATTAATATGCACTTGCTCCCAGAAAGCTATGATTAATGACAGCAAGCAGGGGAATGCTGTCCCTCCTTTTGCTCCTCTTTGATGGGGGAAAAAAAACGGGCTGGTTTCTCCTCTCTTTAGAAAGTGGAGGTCATCCAGAGTACATTACTGCTTTTCTTTTCCTGCTTTTTCCTCAAGCAGGAGGCAGGAAAGGACTGAACGCTTGTAATGAATTTTGGAATGATTCACTAACATCGTGGGCTAATGGACTGTCGCTTGGCAATACAAGACTACAGGCGTACACCTGAATACCTTTGTAGAAATATTACACCCAAATCTGAATATTAACTGGAATAATTAAAATTATTTTTAATAATTTAATAATGGGGCTAATCATTGTCTTCTTTTCATGTGAAATTTTATACATACCCATTGATTCAGAGCCAAACGTGTGAACAAAATGGTGGTGTGCTGTTGCCATGATAATGATCTGTATCTGTTGTGTCCTAGGAGGAGACACATGAATATTTAATTGTGTCTGCTAGAGAGATCCCCAGACCCTTCTGTTCATTCCTTACTTTCTCTAATGTGTTTCCACCCTCCCAGGTACTTCCTCTCTAAGTAATGGAGAATTAAAGCGTGCATTAAAATGATATAAATTGCAATGTAAGGGATTTCTAAGGACATTTGTCTCCGCACTATGCGGTTGAAAATTCAAATGGCAAGTTTTGACAACGGGCATTCTGCTGACACGGTGTATTTGCCTCACGTTGGCTCCTCAAATAAGCATTTCCTCTGTCAAAGTGATTGATATGTATTAAGCATGCGCTTTTTACATCACAGTGCTCTGCGAAGATGATGTGGGTGCAAGGATATGAGTTTTAAACAGTGAATGAGTTCCCCTCATATTGATCTATTTGTGTTGCCGGAGTGGCAGGTGCTATACGAAGACTGTGTCAGCTTTGATTGTTTGTGTCAGTGATCCGAGCCGACACTGAGCTCTCTTACTGTTCGTCACCGCACTTGCTTCCTCTTGATGAATGGCAGCACACTGCACAGATCCTCAAAAAACTCCTGTCTGTGCCGTCTCACCAGCCCTGCAAATCAAGCCCGGGCCTAACACTTGTGCACACTTAGATATTTTTAAATGCAAAATTGTGGGACGTGTGTGAAATGTTCGGACGGTTGTTTTTTGCTCTTTTAATGCAATTACGTAAAAGCTTTTTCATCAGTTGTTGATGGAGAGGAGCTGTGATTCATCTCCTACTCTAAATATTCAAGTTCAGTTCTTAACCTGTGCGTATTTGTGTGTGTGTGTGTTGGAAGGCATGCTAGGTTATGGCTTGAAGGTGAGCCTCTGTAAGTATGCAGAGCACGGCGGGCCTCGCACGGGTGCTGAAGGAGAGCATGGAGTGGCAGAGTTAATTTATTTAATGACTGAGCGTCTTATATCTCCCCAGCCCTGATTAGAATCCATGCTTGATGAGGGAAGCGATAGAGGGGTGTGCGCTGCCCCTAGGCCCTCGCACGTACACTCATGGTTTTCTTTCTCCAGTGACTATTTTCCCTGCCTCACAATCCACTGGGTTTGCAATCTAACACTAAAGACAGAAAAAGGAAAAGTCCACTGCCAAATAAGATAATTTCAACTTCTGTCTGTTGCGATATTTTGTGATTGCGTCTGAACATGTGATCGTTTTGTTGCACGCTGACAGGAAACGCAGCTCCGAGGCTGATTAAATGCATGCGTGCGTGCGTGTGTGTGTGCGTGCGCGCGGCGTGCTCTGTGATAAAGACGAAGTGCTGTGGAGCTCTATGAACGTGGGAAAGCCAAACAGAGTGTGTCACTTTGGCAGCACGGCCTGTCAGCATTGGGGAGCTGCAGTTGTAAAAACCATGACCTTCCTCTTTGCCAGCATGTCTCTTGCAGAGCCAGAGCGCTGCCCTGTAGATCTGGGCTGGCTGTGGGAGGGAATACAAACACAGAGAAAGGACAGACAGTGGAAAAAAACGGTAAGAGCCATAATTGTGAAGAGGGGGGGGGGGGTGAAGTAATGAAATACTTCTTGGAGCTATCATGACTGAGAAGGTGAGGGAGGGAGAGAGAGTGGACTAGCAAAGAGGGGAAAAATACTACTCGGCTTCTAACATTTCCATGAGCCATCATCAGTAATGCCGCAGCAGCCTCACAAACCAGAAATTATTTCTTCAGGCGTCGCTGTCAAGTGTTATTCAAATAACACCAGCCTCACATTTGAATAACAGCCGACATTTTGAATTAATTAATCAGACAAGATAGTCTGGGCCTTTTCTCATTAGTCTGCAGGTCAGGCTAGGGAAGATATATGCGCTGGTGATGATATACTTGTCTTTAATAGTGATTTATGGAGATTTTGGATTGTACTCGATTTGTCAAAGGGCCTGGTAGCAGAAAAATAGAACGGCGTATATTTCATTACCTAATCTTTGATACGTCCCGCGATGCTAAAAGATACAGTCCTGTAGTTTAGATGCTCAGGAAGCTCTTTTATATTCACCCTTCTTGAGTGAAGAGGCGCACACACACAGACACACACACACACAGACCCGTGGTTAATCTCCTCTCGTACTGTAGACCTCTCCCATTTTACTTTTCCTATGCAATTAAGCGAGGGCTGTAAATTATAACTGTGCCGTACTTTAATTATCATGGTGTAAAAATAGAGTTCCTGTCTTTGAGAGGATTTCATTAACTTTCTCAATATTCTATGTCAGCTCGGAGAATCACAAGATTGCAGCGGGGTTTGTGTTTAACATGCTCTGGATCAAGTGTGTTATTTAATGTTATTTACAGTCAGTGGAAGAGTTGAAAGAATAAGGAAAATAAAGTGGGGTTTCATGTAAATATATAGTCTATTTTTTCAGGCACAGTGAGGTGAAACATTTTATTTTCGGTTCATATAAGGTAGTGTGTAAATGAAAATGTACATTTTTTTAAAGCATAGCTAGTGCTAATGATGACCTGCTTTATGGCATTTTAGATATAAATGAGGCATTCAGTTAACCGACAGCTATTTGTATATTTTTAACATGCACAGGTTTTTAATTATCCAAAGCAGACATGCAGCACATGCAGTATGCATCTGTATGCGAGGCCGTGTGTGTTTGGGTGTGTGTGTGTGTTAGAGAGTGTCAGGAAGGTACGAGCCGTTGCCATTCCGGTGAGCAGCCCACACAAAATGCACCAACACCAGTGTGACAAAACATTCAAATAAATTGCTGTCAGGCTGCTGAAACACCAAGTGCAGCGATTTTTATCTGACATGTGGAAGACCCAGACATGCAGTCCTGACAAGTAACGCCGGAGCACCTGTGAGAGACGAGCGATAAAAATCAGGATATGCCTGATCCTCGGCATAACAATACCTATCATTACTTGATATTATTACTCTTCTTTAAAAGAGAGCTCAAGATGGAAAGATAGTATGAACGTGTATGCTTTGTTAAAGTCTGGATAATAAATGGGCTGTTGTTTGTGCAGATGCACGCACATTTATGTTTAAATTCAATTATGCCGACTGATGGCGTACCAACTAGTATTAAACTGACTTTTATATTCATGCAGAATTGTTAATTACTCTGAGAAAACTAGCAGTTTTTTATTTATTTATTTTTTTGTCTGCAGGTTGTTAATTGTAAAAACTCCCAAAGGAGATTTTATTTATTGTAGTCCAGCACATGTGCAATATTAAAATTGTAAGCAAGTACTCTTTTATAATTTTAATTTGTCCCGTACATTGTTAAAAAGCTGCACATCTGTATTGATAAATTCTGCTTTTTAGCTTTCTGTGTTGTTTAAATAGAATTTAGTGCAAAATCAACCTGCCTAGTGACACTGATTGACTTTGTTTTACCGTTCCAAGCAGCATGGAGGCACAAATAAGCACTAAGAGAGTCCGTGTTGCTTCACTTATTTTCATTGAGCCTGCAAAATTGACTCAGTAATTCTTAAATCCAATTGAGAAGCGTTAAAAAAATGCTTTTTGGAAACTCAGAGACAAAGGACCCACTGTGGAATGTGCCATCCATTCTCTACTGTATTGTTATTTTCTCCCTTATAGGTTACTAATGAGGAATCGGCCCTCATTATGATTTTAAGGATGAGAGAGGAAAGCTTTTAATTAATGATATGTAAATGGTTCTGAATTGATTATGTTAGAATATCAAGAGAGATGGGTAGAAGCTGTGGTGTAATATATTTTAATTAAGAATTAATTAAAAATGATGGCAATTTTATAGAGGCTCACAGAAAATAGAAGAATTTATTCTCTGTCACAAGTAAATCAGCCCTTGATTAAATAAACAGACACATGCTGTATTCATTGTGGAGTTATATTTATACTTTGCCAGGAAGAATTATCCTGATTATTTAAAAAAAAAAAAAAGAAAAAAGAAAGATCAGTGCGGTATGTCAGCGGTCGACCACAAGCTGGGTTCTCTGGGGTTAATGGTGATTTATCTCATTCTTAATTCATGAGATCCTCCTGGTCTGTGTTAGGTGGATCAATAAAGCTGTGTTTCCTTTTTGAATTCAGTGTCTACAATTAGATTTGCAATGTGGAACACAATTAGAAGTAAGACATGAATGCGTGTTTTTATCTCTTGTGGCAAGTGAATGCGCGTCCCCCAAAAGATATCAATCTGTTTATGAGGTAAAAAGATTTGTGTGAAAAAGATGACTTGTGACTAGACATGGACCCTAGTTAACCTTTTTAATTGCTATCTGCTTTCTTTCATTCATCCTTCAGGGCGCGGGGAAACATAAGACGTTAGGTGCATTAACGGTGTGCGCCACTATTAAAGGCAGAGAGGTCTTTGTTTTCTGCTAACGGTGGCTCTGTGCTAAACTCCGCGATCAATGGCAGAGAGGCTGCTATCACAGCACTCAGAGCAGGCGTAGCTCAGGGGGGAGGGAAGGGGGGTCCCTGGTGGTTCATTTTGATTGGAGCGCAGAGTTTTGTGTTGAAAGGCGAGGGAGAGACAGGCTGTTGGAAGCAAATCCCCCCGGATCAGTTAGAGCTTTGCAACAAAAACACCTTGATATTCCTGGGAACATTTGCTTAGGAAAAAGAATGAATTTAAATAAACGGGCAAAGGGAGAATGAAATGATCTAAAGCATTTCTGAAGGTGTGCATGTTCAGAGAAAGCTTGTGTATCTGTGGGCTTAGAATTAATTTAGAGAGCACTATTCAAAGCTGCAGTGTAAAAAATAGAAATAAATACAACTGTGTTTTGATGATCTTCCAAATTCCGACGACGAATATTGTAAACAAATAAAATGTATCGTAGAAAGAGGGTTTTGAATGCAGTGTTAGGTTGGTTATACTGTAGTTTGACTAGCAGACATAAGCAGCGTGTGAGCAGAGAGCCTTTATGAGCTAAACGGTGTGGCACGGGTGGAAGGGAGGATCTGCTGCTTCAGATGAAGGGGGGGTGTTGAATGGATTATTAGTCCGAGTCCCCCCATACCAGGTCACATGTAAAGGCTTAGAGCCATCATGAGCGGTCTAATATGCACACGTCAAATATATCTGTGAGCGCACACACAAATATACACATAAATGAAGTGCAAAGGGACGCGTGTTCATAGAAACCCACAGGGGCCCAGATGTGTGCATGCATGCATGCATACAGTGCATGTACACCACTGGCTGGCAGAGCATCTTCTTTTTGACACCTGCAACTAGTTGCAATACATCACTGTCAGGATCGCTTTCTCCACCTATCCGCATTTGCGCGTTAGTTATCCGCGGAGGCCTTCGTCAAAAAGTTGAGCAGTCTTGACATCAGCTCCCATGTGGGAAGAGAAAAGGTGAAGTTGTGCTGGGAGGTGCCACGGCGGGTGTCATCGGCGGCTGTACTCTCTGCACCCAACAGCATTGTAGTGACAAGTGAAGAGAGAAATGCTGGCTTAACATACAAACATTATGCCACAATTAATTGTGAAAATGACACGTGAAGATGAATTCTAGATGGAAAAAGCCAACGTCTGTTTTGTTGCTGCTCATTATCTGGAGTTACAAAGAATAATGTACTGTGAATGCTGTGTTAATGAAATGAAGGGAATGACATAATAAAAAGCCAGGTCGAGTTTATTTTGTTTAGGGCCTCTCGTGGTGAATGTATGTGCTCGTGTAATGTGACAGTGAGCTTGGCCGCTGAGGAGGAAGTGAGGGCACGGCGCCTCCTGTGTGAGCTCACTGTGGAGACGAGGAGCGCCTGCCAGTGGCACCGCTAGTGGTGAGCACACACAGCTCCGGCCACGACAGAGAGGAGGTGGGGAGTAGTGGGTGTGGGGGGGGGTCAGCATCTGAACTGGCTGATGGGAGCCAGAACATGAAACAATGCCGGGGGAACGTCTGGTGGGTTCGCTGCACAGAATTACAAGCGAGGGAGCAGGCCTGCTGAGGCAATTACAGCTTAATGGGGTCATTTGGAAGGCAATTGCCAGGGGTTAATGTAGTATGGAGAGATGAGGTGAGATTGAAGTGAAATTTTTGGCTAGAAAATGTGTTCAAATGAAAAGGGAGCAGGCAGACAAGTCGTGCACTGATGGGGTGGGAGGTTGATTGGGGGAACTGGAATGCAGGCTTTCACTGCCACACGGAGACATGAGGCCTAACCGTTCACTCCAGTGTACACCAGTGCAGGAAAATGCACAAGTCCACACAGGTGCTTTTTCACTCTTTCTCCTTCTGGCCTCTCCTTGAACAAGTGCTCCACTTTCCCACTTTGTTGCCCAACACTGTCTGTCTGTAGTACTCATAGACACACCTAGTGGAGGGCTTTCTTTTGTCTTGTTTTACCTGTGATATCAGTCCCTGCACTGGAAGAAACAAGAATGAGGAAACACAATAGAAAGCAGAGCTGTTTTTAAGTGACGCGGAGAAAGATGTGTCAGAGAACCTGCACGAGCCACCTTAGAGAACAAGGATGAAAAGGATCATTATGCGCTTTCACGTTAGCCAGTTCATTACCTTAATTGCCCAACATAATCCGGTGTTGGAAGGGTGCATTGGAGCTTTGGGAAGGAGTCTTTGCCAGGACCTCTTTGCCCAGGTCTCATCTCCCTGATCCCCTGATCCGGAGTGAGCAGACCGATCATGCTAACGCTAAACTTTGATCAAAGCCAAACTTATTTAAGGTCAGCCATGTGAAATCTCCTGAGAGCTGCCGTGTGCGCCGAAGCGGACTGTGATATAGGAAGTAGTACAGCACTGTGCCTTGCTGCTGCTGCCTGTGACCGCGCTGGATCACTGGACAGCAATAGCATTATCATCAGCCCTTTCAAGTCTTCAGCATTTTTACACGATTATGCTCAACAGTGGAACTTAACATCATCCACGGCTGGAGATTCCTTGAGAGTGCGCTCTCTCCCTTCCCCTTCCCCGTCTGTCTCTCTCTCCATCTCACTTTCTGTCATCTCTGTGAAATCTGTGCCCCCTCCTAATTCCCCTCTACACAGGGTTTTGGCCAAGAGCCGGCCACTTCACTGAGGCAGATTTTCCCAGGCTCCCCAAAGGCTATTTTACCAGGATTCCCATTAGGTCTTTACCCATTACCAGTGTTCCAAATCATTTACAGGAGAATCTATTTATTTTATGCAGTGGTGGATTAGTTTGACATGACTCTCTGTAATGAAACTTTTGATGTGTGCCCTCTCCCAACTGAATAATGTACTGCATTTTCTATATTTGGTTAATTTTTATGCGCTACAGCAGCGATTATCTTGTACATGCCTCAAATCACCCCCACGCTATGCTTTCCATTACAGCACAATATTGCACAATGTAGAGGTGGTGGAGCATTGTGTTAGTGCTGCAGGAAAAACAAGTATGATGCAACTCTGTTGTCATTTTAGAGTGACAAATAGACAGTGGCAGACCATCAGAAAGGGGAAGAGAGTGGAATGGTGTCGCTGACAAACGGCTATGACCTTTGGGTCCTTTGGCCTCCAGAGTGCAAGGCACATACAGTGTTTACCTCAGGTCAGCAGCAGCATGAACATGCTGGTCCCCCATGGTGAAAATCCCATTGCACTCATCACATCTGAATTGTCAATCAGTCCAATAACCTTCAGTCAAAGTGGTTGCAGGAGACTTTAATATGGTTTTAAAAAGGAAGGATGCTGAGCCTGTATATCTTTATACATTTAAAATGACCATTGCTTTGCCCACGCTAAATCATTCCTAATTCACAAGCAGCCAGTGAAGTTTAAAGCCTTTACAACAGCGAAAGAGAAGCGTTGCGCCTACAGCTAGTACACACTTCTCCATCTCTGATTCCATGTCACCAAAGCATCCCATCAAAGCCAGCCTCCTTCCTGTTGTAAGGTAGAGGGAAAAAAATCAATGCCGCAATCTTTTCTTTTTGCCTCCTCCAATCCGTAATTGAAATGGAAAATCAAATGAACGGCAAGCAGATAATTGTTTTATCAATATTCCCTGCCTGCCCTACAAGGGTCAGTGCAGAATGATCATGAGTCGGGGATATGACGAGGACAAAATGTGAAATTGAACAGCTAGGAGGCAATAAATCAGCCCTGACAACTAAGAGTGACCAGCATGTAGCTGCGGCAGGCAGCTCTCCCTTCAGAATTTGTCCTAAAGCTGTCTACACTAAATGGAGAATATTCATCTCATTATTGTTGCACTTAATATTGCTATCAAATATTATTCTTAGAGTCCAGACGGGAAGTCAAGGTCACCCGTTCTATTATTGTTGTCATTGTTAGTGTGTGATATTGAGAGCATAATGGAGGGCATTGCCATATGGTCTGCAAGGCTTATAGAGAGGCAAAGAATAAATTTGGTCATTTGTTAGAGTTGGGGAAAGTGGTTTGCTGTTTGGTTTATTTTTGATGTGGCCATGAGTATTTCTGCTGCTTATAAATAGCTATGAACATTTGAATACCAATGAAAATGTGGCACACGAACACTACCAGTTTCTTAATGTATGTTTATACAATTGTCAGGTTTCACAGTCAAAGTGTAGATGTGTGCGGTATTTTGTGTTAGCTTGAGACAAAAATAAGAATGAATAATGAATGAGCTGACATTAATCATTTGATGATCAACAAAAGTTCCACTGGTGTATATTCTGTTAAATTTAGCAGCAAATGTGTTAGTCAGGTTGATATGCTGACCCAAGTCCAAACACATTCAGTTCACCAATGTGAAAACAATGAATATATATATATAAAAAAATCTTCATCCTTTACAACCTGATGACAGGCATTGCTGACAAACTAATCGATTAATGATTCATTGTTTCAGCTCCAATTACGCTTATTTCTGCTTCTCTTACATTATGCATCTTTAAATAAACCCATCGCCCCAGCTTTCTTGTAAAAACTGCAGATAAAACTGTTGCCAGAAAATCGACATCTTAAATCATGTGACGTCCCTTCCCATCTGGCTCATCCAGTTGCAAGGCATTGACAAAAATATGAAATTGATTTGGTTGAAGGGTGTTAAAGAGCCGACAGGAGAATGTCACAAACAATGAATGGTCACAGCTTGGAGGAAAATCAATGACAGAGGTTGAAGCCAGTCTAGAGTGCTGCTTGGCAGCATTACACTATTCCTGGAAAAGAGTTGTCTTCTGGCCCTGGTTGTCTGGTCAAAAGGAAAACTTGACCATTTTAATGATGGAGGATACGATAAACCTGACAGCTGGAGCAAAGATTGTTTGACTTCAGTGTAGGTGGCAGCTACAGGCATTGTTTGAAATTTAATTCACTGCTGCTGGATTACTTCCTATATCCATACTTCATATGTTGGGTTGTAATGCAGAATCATTGTGGAGCAATAGCTGCCAGCTTGTAGTGCATATAGAATGTGTACATTATAGCGTTTGCAGTGTAATTTTACTTTGCAGAAATATGTAACAGCATCACTCCGTAAATCATGCTGGCCCAGATTCAACAGATGAGAAAAACATCTCTGTATTTTATTGTGTTAATTTCACTGTGTGGATAATCATGAAAAAAATGAATTGGCACAGTGTCTTTCAAGTGGACAAAGTGATGAAAATCCCCCCTACTTTGTTGGGATTGCAGTTGTAAGCTTTGCACCATATGCTACTTTCCTCTTTAGCTGGGATTATGCCATCATTATTGCTGATAAAAGCTGTTTACTGCCTTGGCTCCAAATCGATGCTCGGGGCGCTCTGAAACTGGCATTCCCTCTCCAGAAGAGTTCATTCCATGCCAGCTGCTCAGGATTCAGCCCCCTTTTGTTTAAGATTTCACAGTTTTTGTAATGTTTATTTTCTATTTAGTAACCCCCCTCCCTCACGTACAAGGTTTTTCCTGCATTAGCATATGTTTGCAACAATTTGACATTTACATTTGATTTGCTTACAGCAGATTGAAGGCATGGTTACACAATACTCTTGGAGCTACAGCGCTGGTTAATGCAGCAGAAATTGGAAGATGCGAATAAATAGTCGTGTTGTGGGGAAATGTTTTTGGCGCTGCAGTTCAGTCATGGCATGGAAAAGCCTCTGATTTTGTGCTTATATTCTAAAGGCCCCCCTTCTCACAGTGTTACCAATCAATGGCATAATCAGTCAATGCAGATTCAGCCCGACAGCTGTGTTAAGATAACAACTGGTTCTCATGACTATACCGGCCCCAATGACCTTGTGTGCCTCAAATTAATAATGTAAAATCAACACAGGACAGCCACCCCCCTGGTTCCCATGCAGACAATGATGAACTACCTTTTTGCCTTACCATCAAAGGCCACTCAGACTAAGTCATGTTTCAAGCCATATATAATAATGTCACATTTTTCTTTCCTTTTTTTTATTTATTTATTTTTTTGACTTAGGCTCCATGTCCCTTAAATAATGTCTCTCACTCTTCCTCTACAGCTCCCTAGTACCCAGGGAAATCATACTGATCAATATTTCCCATTTTAGAGGAACTGCTGCAAACATTCACACAGGATTTACTGTAGCCCTCTGTTAGACTTTAATCAAGCTATAATTTAGATCCAGCAAACAAAAGGCTCTCTTGAAAAAAAAAAAAAAAAGGGAAGTCTGTTTTTACAGATGTATTCTTTTATTAGGTTTATTTAGTCTTCTGTCGTCTTCCTGATTGTGTTTTATTTTTTATTTTTCACTGTGATCTGTTTTTATTTCCACATTGACAGATTTTTTTTCTTCGTCTTCTTCTTTTTTTCAGCAACCGCGTGTGTTGCTGTGCGTGCATGTGCTTGCATGCATTCATAATGTCTTCACAGGGCATAAATCTGAACATGCTATCTCAGTACTTCTTTATATTGGTCAAGGGCCATTGAGCAAAACAGCTTAATGTGCCCTTAACCGTTTCAGTCATGGTAGGAAGTGGAAAGACTGCTGACTGGTTGACGCAGGGGCTCTCAGCCTCCACAGTCTGTTTATTGTTTAATCATATAGTGTGTCTGATTTTCTGCAAAATGCATTAGAATAACCATTATTGAAGAGTTAAAAGAGATGAGACTGGAGGGTTTTTATTTATAGGCATACAGCAACTAGCTATAAAGCTAGTTTTCATACAGTATGTGGCAAAAGGTAATGCATTTGTTTTTCTTCACAATGAGGGTTATGGCTGAAGACTCACTAGTCATTCATTATGTCAACCGCTAATGTCAAGACTATCAGTGTTGCAGGGCTACTACTTCCACAGTGGCAAATATCAATACACAGAAGAAGAAAAAAAAAACATTGTGATAAATTAAGTGCTTATCTTTTCTTTTAATGCCAAAGTTTTAGCAGTTGATATCCGTCTCATACCTCTCGGGTATCATGTAGCAGCTCCCTGCTCACGCACGACTGTCGAGACACAAACTCAAGATTAACCCTATCGAGAGGGAGAGCTTCCAGAGCTGCCAAAGGTTTGGCAAGGCAGGGTGTGAATAACTGACTTAGAGCAGAGGCATATCCACAGTGAGCATGCGGCCACAATTAAATGGACAAATGGGTATGTTGACTCTTTTTTTCAGTTCTTTAATTCATTCATACTGCTCTTCACTCATTAAATACAAACAGGTATGACCAATGTGCATGCTGCTGAAAGGATTGTGTGACTGGAACAAATTACAAGACATTTGGGTTCGCTCTCTGATCTCTACTTGAACTTGATGAGGGCCGGGTGACCGGGGCTCGGGCTGTTGTTGACTGCTATCCATGGCAGGTGGTGACAGAGCATGTGTGGTCCCCATCACAGGTGTGTGCAATTAGCCTGACAGCTAGCCCTGGATTGCCGTGAAATAAGACCCTCTACTGTTTATGTGACCGCTCGTGTGTATTTAGGTGTCTGCTTTTGTGTGTGCATAGTAGTTACCAGCAAATATAAACCGCCGCGCCGCCCGCCTCAAGATCCTTTAACAAAGCTCCGCGGTGCAGCAGTGTTGGATGATGTTGCACAGCGCACTGTGTGGATCCAAACTGGGTGTTGTTGCGAGGGCTGGAGAATCTGTGTGTCATTTATTCAGCCTCCTGTAATGGGGAATGGACTTGGAAGAGAAGAGAGGGTAATGTATTGGAAAATATCCCTTTCAGCACCTCAGCATTACTTGTCATAGGTCAGGCTTAAAACGTAGCTTGATACAGTTATTAACTCTAATCCGGGCATAAACACAAATCCTCAAGCAACAGCCCAATTAATAATTTGCATAATTAACATGCATTTTAAATAGAAGCTGGTCTTGTCGTTGCCAAAGCAGGGATGGGGGTAATTAGGGCTAACGGAGCAGTGCCTAGGGCCCTTACCCGCGGACGTGCTGCAGTCATTTCCAGCAAAAGGATTGACAACTGCAAGACAAGCTCCCTCGGCTTAGAGCAAAACCCCCTTTGACAGAATTAATAGTTGACAAACTGCTCCTAAAGCCCTGGCATTGTTTCTGTCAGTTGTTTGGTTTGATGTCACTGTTAGACATTATAAATCAATAGTGTCAGGATTTAGTAATGTTTATAGCCAGCCGTGGTTTATTATTTCATGTGACTGTCATGGACAAATAGTATTTATCATAGCTGTCTATAAATTACTACAGACAGACTGTTGGTTTACCCAAACTCACTCTGCTCTTACAGGGCCCATTCCAACGTCCACTTACATATTTAGAGTAATTTATTTTCACAGCCGTGGGCCCACATTAACCCTTTGTTTCTCATGCTCCTCTGAGACTTGTTGTGGGTTGATTGCTGCGGCCCGGCTGGCACATTAACACATCAAAATAGCGGATCAAAGCTCATTCCAGACTGCTTGACGCAGTCTGGTTTTGCGACTCTTATCTGTGAATTGCTTTCAAAAGATTATTTTTTTATTATTATTATTTTGCTTTTCCTTCCTTGCATGTTTTTACATCATACCCTTTCGACTGCCATCTGATTCTTAGGTAAACATGGTTCCGTGAGGTTAGTTTATTTTCACAGAAGTCATTTTTGATGAAGACGTACCATGGGAAAGTTCTCCCCTGCTTCATCAGTGTCACCGCCTTACGTGACAAACTTCACGCATCCGTTTAACCAGCCGGCTTTCAAAGTAACAAAATGGTCCTAACCTTTGCGTCAGCGCCACACTCATCAGAAACAATTAGAATCACCAGTTTTAATGAGATGATTGATTGGTCAGCTCTTGCAACACTTTGTCAACACAAAGCAAGAACACAATCGCCGCATTCAGTGATTGATACTGTCCGGTAACATTACCATTACTTACATTAACACATGGATTTGTCTTGTTTGCATTCTCTATTATAATGAATATGTAACAATGAGACGTTATTGACCAATGGGCTTTGTGTTCTGCACCCACCATTCGGCTATATTGATGAGTTTTATGCATTTTTTTTTTTTTTCCATTCAAGTAAACATGAACACAAGTGACTTCTAGATTTCATGGTTTCATTTTCTAGTAATCTCTTCTTAACATGTTTGCTAAGGCTGTGAAAGGATGTCACTGAACACTAAAAAGAGAGAAGAGAGGGTAAGCTGAGCTGAAGCGGTGGTATTGATCAGCTCTGCCATCGACTATAAGGTCCACTTTCAGCAGGGAGGTCATTAGTTACTCCTGTGTGCTAATTCATCCCTGGGTTGAGGCGTATCCGTTAGAATGCTAATTCACTGCTATGATCTGACAGCTGGGGTAAAGAAAGGGGCAAGCATGCTGCCGCAGAGAGAATGGAGGAGGGAGCTGCACCGGCCTAGTGGTCTGGCCTTGTGCTTGGGTAGAGAGGAAGACTTCAGTACATGGGATGTGGCAGAGTGTGCACCGAAAAAAGGGGTGCACAACTGACCCCTGCTGTCTTTGCCCCCTAGCAGTAATGATGTAAAAGAAAGATGACATTTGGTGTCCACATTTAACTTGCATTTGCAGTCCACTTGAGAGGTCTAGTATGCGTGACCTACCTTGATTAAGCCCGGGGCTTCCTTGGACTGTACCCTTTAGACTGAAACAAAAAGTGGGAGCACACAGGAGAAGGCTGAGCCTGTATAATTGGGCCAAGTAGAGCTGCGGGAGGCAGCCAGTCTCCGCTTTGCCTTTTGTATATTCATGACCCCCCCGACTTGATTGATGGAAGGATAGCATTTGGTGACACTGTCATTTGCAAGTTGAAAAGGTAGTGTAGTGGCTGGAGCAGCGCTGTGGCTGTGCCTTAGAAGGGGCATCGAGGAGGCTCATTTCTATGCTGATGATATCCAGCCCCCTCTCATTTTCTTTGTCTCCGTTAGAAGGACATCTGCTGACAACACAGAGTTTAAAAAGAACCAAGTTGAAAATGAAAAGGGGGGTAAAGAAACATACATCTGTGCGTTTGCATGTGAAAAGCGCATGGCTGAGCGGCGATTTTAATCAGTGCGAAAGTTTGCCGTTTGATTTCTGCATAATTGTGTCTTACAATTCAGTGAAACTGAGCATTTTGAAGCAGATTGCCTAAGAAACGTATCATAGAGCGGTGGGATGATTCACACATATTGGTTTTTGATGTTCGGGCTTTGAACTTGTGTGCTATTTCAGCTGTCAAATGCGCATTAAGAGCAGGTAACTTTGAGTTTGACAGATTAAAATCATATCTTAGCTTCAATGCTCCACCCACATCTCAGTTTAAAACTCTCTGAAGTAAAGCCTTTTGTTATGCTGCTGTCAAGGTTATTATACTTTTAAGTTAATTAATGTCTATTGACTTAATCTTCTGTTTCCATTTTCCTTTGGTAAGAACACAAATGGATTAAAAGTAGAACAGAGGAAATCTATGGTATTGTTATTAATTACTTTGCCATATGTTGTCATCCCATAAATATTACTTTTATTTTCCTTCTTACTGGTGAAGTCGCAGGTTACACCTACCTTTAGTTCCCTGTTATTAGACTTTATTATGTTACCCTGTTCATCAGTCTTCAGTCTACATTTCAATGTATCCAAATTGAATATAATAATTTGCATAGGAGAGACAAACCATCCTGTTCTTGAAGACACATACTTGGTAAAAAAAAAAAAAAATGCAGCAGCACCCCCGTCATCACTTTTTCTGGTCATTTTAGGTGTAACAGGTTGTTACGGGTAGATGCATTTCTAAATATATACAGTATACATTATGTTTGATTTAATATTACTATATTTGAATTAAGCAGCTGCAGATCTGATAGAAATGCAGGTCCAGGAACCGTAAGTAATCCAGGCTGGAAAGCACTGTCGTGTCTTGACAAATACACCTTGGTCTTGAAATAATAAATGCGACATTTGACATCCAAAGGTAAATGAGACTTCACCGCCAGAAGATGCAAATATGTCTTAAGCTGTCTAAATATTATTTAAGCCACGCTGCTCTTTGAATGTGTAAAGAAGGACGAGGGCTGGGGACAGAAATATCAGTTTCCTAGAGACACTTCAGCTATCCCCTCAGCACTACAACCCACACTTATCCGAGCCACAATTTATAGCTGCGGTGTGAAGTGTTCGCCTGCAACTCCCATCTTTGTATTTACACCAATTAGCACATAAACTCTAATTACCGAGATCAAGGCAACCGGGAGTCCATAAATGCAAAGCGACACGGAGAGCCAAGTCAGCTGACGGAGAGGGAAGGTGACAATAAATAGGGAAGTATCAATTAGGCATCAATGACGCGATGATGCATGTGCGTGCTGGGAGGTGTCACACAGAGGGAGGTGGGAGTGTGAAATGTGTGGGGGCAGCAGGGTCCACGGAAAGTTGCACAGGCTGTGGGGTCTGGTAACTCGCATGCTGACACACAGCGCAGTGACACGTCGACTGTGCAACACGTCTCCATATTAACACAGAGGAACAATCAGGCACTTCTCTTGTGTCTCAGTGAAAAGCAGTATTTATCACAGCGCTGCACTACGTATAAGGTAACAATTAACACGTACTAATTTAAGGGGCAAAGTCAAAAGCTACAAAAGTTAGTTCAGAATAAGAAGAAATTAATACGTTATAGCAAAGGGTGATTAGAGAACCATCACAATCACCGTCATGGACTTGACAGCTTAAACTTGTGTTTAATTATAAGGACTGGAAACCCAATCACAGCAGGAGAAAGTGGAGGCTTCACATAATGACTTGAAATGGATCATAGACTATGCTTGAACCTCAGGTTAATCCCAATAAATTGAACTAGATCAAAGTCTATGGCAGTAAAAAAAAGTATGGCTCTGCACATTAATCTAACAAACGCATAAAACAGGATTGGCTCAGCTCTATAAATTAAACTCTGGCTGCAATAATGCTGATCAGGAGAAATTTTGCCAGCATTGGCTCAAGCTGCCCCTCCATGTCTGAGGTCTTGTTATGCCCTTTTTCTTGATCTGAGCTGCACAAGGGACTCTATTCAGAGTTCCTTGTGCAGCTCAGATTCTTTTATATTTTTTTTATTATTCTTATTATTTTTTTTTTGCAGGATGGCCCAATGATGGATTTGCAAAGTGGTTGTTTACAAGAGAGTGTAGAGCATTAAAGAGCTGCCAGAAGGTCCATTAACATAAATGTTTAAATCAAACACAAAAACTCATGCGGCCAAAAATTAAGCTGTTTCCCGCATTAATCTGCCGCATCTGCCTTTGGTCCAGCAATTAGTCCCCTCTCATGCCATCCACAACTCACTCAGTGACCAGTGTTTATAGAAAAAAGGACATAGGGGAAAAGATATGTGGTGTGCAATATCACTACTGAGGCAACAGCGTCAGGATATGGCGCCGGCGGGATCCAGAAAATAATTGTCAGCCTTGTATATTACAGTAGAGTTTGTGGCATTACTGTGAGATCTCACAGACCTGGTGTGACGCACCAGACAGTTTACTTCTTCTTTTTTTCTCTCTCGCTCTCTGTCACCACATGGCTCCAGTGCTGATTTAAAGCCTTGTAAAAATGTCTAATTTTAAATACTGTTTGCATGCAGGTCCCAAGAAGACATTTCATGCTCAGCAGATTTACATTACAGCCATTATTATGATTTTATGATGCTGAAGTTCTAAAAAGTATTTCCCGAAAAAATGCTTGGGAATTATCCAAGCATTTACAAGTGTAAATATTTGTCTAAGTTTCTCTCCCACCAAAAGCCAGAAGGTCCCAGGCATCACGAGAGATAAAAACCTCTCCCTATAGAAGTTAATGAAATGTTTCCCCTTGACCCGAAATCAATCCCTCGTGTTTAAGCGAAACTTCCTAAAAATTTAGAGAAAAACGAAAAATAGAGCGACACGTGAATAGATGTCCTTCCAGTTTTCAGGAAATTACCTTAATCATGACAAATTCATCTGGAGTTTGGTGCTCCTCACCTCTCTGCTGAAGATTTAATGGACTGATTTTTATGCTGCTGACATCAAGGAAAAGATGACAGAAGTAGATGCGTAAAATTAGCATCAACTTATTCTCATCCTCCCCTGAATTTACAAACACTATCTTGTCATTCGAGACATCACACTCAGGAGTCAGCACTTGCAGCGTATTTCTCAGACACTCACTCTGCTTCACGCCTTGGAAGTCCTGGAAGAACTATTGGGAGCAACCGAATGTGGCTGAGATGAATAAAGCATGTGAATTGATTCCTCCATCACCTGGATGGGCTGTTGATTTTGGGGAGAGTTATCGCTGTTTTCCTAAGTGTGGCGTGGAGATTTGCTGGAGGGCTGAGTGATCGATTCAGCAGCCTGGAGCATCCTAGTGTGTTTATACATGGCTTGTATGGCAGCTTTCATAAGACATTTACCCCATGATTTGCGATGAGCTTATGTGTGAATAATTAATGGCAATTAATCCTTAATTACAGTAATTAGGCAAGTCACAGGAAATTAGGCTGCAGCTGGAGAAGCCCGTGCCTAGGAAAGGGAGGACTGGGGCTGAGAGAACGTGCCATTTAGTGACAGTGGAGCCATGGTACAATGATTGCGTGGCAGGCCTGCACCAGTGTGCTTGCTTGCCAGCAGAGATAAGAGTCTAGGAAGACACAGATGCTATTGGCCAGTGAGCCAGATCCTGCAAAGCAAATGCAAGCGCAGAGCAATGACACACCTAATAAAACCTACCTATAAAACTCCCAACACATTGACCTTTGACCTCAACAGCACATATTTCTTAGTTTGCTCCAAATTGCACGCTAAGAGGTGATGAACCACTTCAACAGGTTGTGACTGATGAGCTCACGGTATTTTGTTAATGCTGCACAGTGAGCTGCTTTTTTCCCTCACTTTTATAAAACTAGGTTTACCACTTATTGGGGGCCCCGAGGCGGCAGATTTGAGCGCCCGATGCGCTGTTAACACGAAGTTTATGAATCTACTGTGGCTGCAGAGAGAGGCAGTCTGAGAAATATTTATTTGCACCTCTAATAAAACAATTAGCCTGCTTAGAATTATTAAAGGAAACTACAGCAGGCAGAGCTGTTTGGTTGCTGATTTCATTGTTTGGTAATGGCGAGAGAGATTAGGTGGATCTGTTCTGGGCAAAGACAGAGCAGAAGAATAGGGACGAGGCGCTCCGCGTCTCGCTCGGAACTCATTTGCGCTTTTCCATGCTTGCCTTGATGAATTTCCGCTTCTTTCTGCTCCTGTTGCTTTCAATTACACTCTTATTCACAATCCTAATTGATATGCCAGTCTCAGTAGATGAACCATGGACTTTTTACAGTCCATTTTTCTATTCTTAGACCAACGTTTCCGCACAACAAAAAGGGACAATGGATATCACAGACGAATTTTTTCGCATGCTATTTTAAAACGTTTATAAAGATGTATTGCTTTTTTTTTTAAATTTAAAATATGATTCGCTTTTGATCTATTATTCTGCTAAAAGGCCCTTATTTTCTGGTTTATTTCATGGGCCCTTTGCCATTATGGACTCTCACAATCGTCAACTTCTTTAATGCACTGCATAATTTTTCTGTCTTTTTTTTTTTTTTTTTTTTACTGCAGAAGGACTTTTAAGCTAACAGGGATTGTAAGTGAGTTGAGGAGGCATCCAACTGTGATATTACATTAACCCATAGTGCTTGGCCATGTCTGTCAGTGACTGAAGAATAAAGAGAACATGCTCTGCTCTACTCTTTAGCCTTCAGAAGTGCTATTAGAAATAATGAGGATTTATAGTAAGATAAAAGACGCTCTACTCTCTCCTTCTGAATAGCTGGTCATATTGCTCCACCAAAAGCTAAATAAGGCTCATTGGTGATGCATACACAGCCGTCGTAATATGATTAGTGTATGCATTGTATTATATATTACAGAGCATCTCATTGCTCTTGTATTCAGAAACGAGCTGGTTGTTCAAAAGCAGATATTACAATTTGTAATGATATGAGCTTGTGCTGCATATGTAATCAAATCTTTTAATCAGAGCTCAACGGGAATGTTAGGTTTGCCGAGCCATTCAATAAGCAACAGTTCTGCTGCCACACTCGGAGGCCCTCAGTTTTCTTTTACATATAACATGAGCAGGAAGCCACTGAGTGGTTGGGTAACAATACCTGAGCGGGCTCTTCGCTAGCACAGGAAGATGCTGCTAACAGTGACAAGGTCAGCATGTTCTACAGGCCCCGCACATACATTCCTCACTATAAGTAATATAAATGAGGCTGTGTTAGCTGTAAACTCACAGCGTGTTGCCTGTAAGCTAAAGGGTAACTGCGCTAGAGAAACACCTCCAAATCTCCTCTTGAGCAGGTCTGACGACATGTGGAACTCTGCAGCATGAAAGATAGAGCCACCTGAGAGAATCGCATCTCCTGTGTGAAGATCTGTGCAGAAACGAGCAACTAAAAATATGACAAACGTTGCTCAATTGCTCATACACCCGGACGGTATTAATGGAACTTACTCCGCAATGTGCACAGACAATGCTAGATGTGCAACATTAGCACATATCTGCAAACTCAACTGAATTTGACGAGAATACAGCTTTAAGTGGGGGCAGCGGAGTGTGTGTTGTTAGGGGCATTCTTGTATCTACAGTGGTGTTTACTCACATTGGCAATTAATTATTAATGCAGAAGCACTGAGAGGTTACTGAGATATGGCGTTGAGGCTTTCCAAGTACTGCCTATATATATGAACAGTCAACGTAGTGAGAGCTTCAAAGGAGCCCTGTGAAATCTTTCAGAGTCTCATGGAGAAAGCTTATTACAGTTGAAATGTTTTTCTAGGAGCCCCAGATATTCTTTGTGAATGCTATTGCCTGGAAAATATGGGGTATTTTTGTTTGTCTATATCAAGAGACGTGTAAACAAAGAGACAGTCAGCACTTGCAGCTTACTTGGCTTGAGTATTGCAGTTCACATGTGAGAACTTGTTTGTGCAAGAAAAAATATTTTGCAAAAAAAAAAAAACTGAATATTTGACAAAGAGCAAAGATGCAGGATATATTATTTTCTAATACAACTCATCACACTGCAGGGCTAATCAGTTTTCTATCATTAATTTCAGACATCATGTGTACAGGCAGACACCGGGTGTGGAGGTTTTAATAACGGGTGCGGAGATAAACATCAATTGGCAATGTGCTCTTTTTGAGGCGTCTTTGTTGCCTGCAGAGCCCTCTTGATGACACCTCCGCGGATCCGCTAATGGAGGAGGACCTGTAAGGCTATCCCCTGGCCTTTGTCTGACCCCTTTGTGGAGCTGAATTCTTCAGATGTTTGCAGGATCAAGTCACTTAATCTGTGGCACAGACTAGGGCCAGCGAAAAGAGGACAGGGAAGGCACAGGAGGGAGAGGAGGAGGGGAAAGGGTAGCAGACAAGCGGCTCACTCTGTCTGAAGGCAGAGCATTTCGGCGCGCAGGGTAAAGAACTGCAAATGTCTGCCTGTTCTGCTATGCACCATTGTTTCATACAGAGCTGGAAATAGACAGAAACAGTGTAGCAGCAGAGCTCTGGCAGGCGGAGCGTTTTATTACTGCGAGACCATAGACTTAGACATTAGTGAATATGGATCATTAAATGGCATGGAATGTTACCATTTTACATAATTCCTCCTGTATCGTTGTTGTAAATGAAACCCCGTTTCTATCTCTGACTGCACTCCAGTCACTCAACAGCCATTACGGCTCTCCCATCATGCCCTGGCACTCCTTGAAAGCAGCTATCTATAATTTCAGGTCGGTGTCACACACAAAAAGCGGGCTTTACCAGCCTAATGGCGTGGCGTGGTTGATGTGGAAAGGATATTGCGCAAATAGGAAGAAATCTGAAGAAATATCTGAGAATTAAGCGATGATGTATTCAGATGGCTGGAGAGACTGGGGTGGGCAACAAATATAAATAATGTATGTGGCAGCGCTCCTAAACATAAGCTGGAATTTGCTGCCGTACTTTTAGTTCTCAATCACCTTGATGAAACAATCTCGAAGAAATGGCTTTGTGAATGAGACCACTGACAAGCTGATTTTCCACCCCTGGCATGAGGCTGCTTTCTCCACTTAATGTTCCCCGATAAAGTGTAGCACAGAAGTAAACTAGAAGAGCCTCCACTCCTGACACATGTGACAGTATTTGCATCAATTATGCAGTCTACGGCTGCGGCGGGAGGGAGGGGAAGGGGGGGAGAGAGGGGGAGGAGATAGAAGAGAAAAGGGTTTGTGACAAGATGCAGAGGCAGAAATGAGAATTTCTCTTTAAAATGCATTCTTTAGAAAATAACATTCAAGATCATTTACATGAAAGCGGCTGCAGCGGTGAACTCGACAAAGCAGCAACAAAGTCTGTGGAGCGTTTTGACACTAAAGACTTTGGCAAACAGAGTACAGTATAATGGAGAGTTCTTTGTCTCCTCTGTATTCACTGTACGCTGAATATCTACTCTGAGGCGGACTGGAGGAGACAGTGAAATGAGGAGAGAGACTGAGTTTGAGTTGAGAAGGAGGCTTGGGTCCCTTACTGCTAAATTCACCAAAGAAGCAGGGAGTACAAATAAGCCAAATAAACAGAGACCTGCAAGAACTGGACTCTAACCACATTAAAAAAAGAAAATCTTTAAATCAAAAATAAGATAATTTCCAGAAACGAGTCCTAGTGCGTTAAGATGAGCTGTTGAAATAATGCTCTGGAGTTAGCATTTAACAACTTTAGACCATGCTGGCTAACAACAATGTGGAGAATTGTGTGTAACAAAAGGTATTAGTAAACCCGTGAGGATGCTATTCCCACAGTAGCGGAGGGAAATGCCTGTTTATTGGCAGAGGGAATAACTTTTAAACCGTGTCCCAGTTTCAACAGACTCCAGCGCAGCATTTTATTTCACTGTGTCCAACCCTATTTCACATCCTAGTTAAGTACACTTACAAATCTGCTGTGCCATGGTTTCTAACCTCTCGCACACATGTGAATCCGCACTGGCACACACACACAAACACACTCAGAGAGTCACATCACTAGGCCTGTCACTGCCTTTTATCCATCGTCAACCTTCAGCTGTATGGTTTATCCGTAGTGACACTATAGCAAAGTGCTTGACTGCTTTTTGCCAACAGACTGCAACACTTTAACTGTACTTAGTCATGCATCATTATGGCAGACTCAAAGCGGTGTGTCTGGGAACGCCTGCAGATGGTGGAGGCTGAACCATTTGGAAAAAAAGGGCTCTGTGACAATGATGCTTATTGCATGAGTAAGTGTGTATGGACGCAGGGGTGTATCTATAGTGATGAATAGAAAACACTGTATTAAAAAGGTGTAATGTTGCTAATTCAACAGGCTCCAGAAAGCATTCTCTGTGAGATATGATATACAAAATCAACATGTACGTCTTTGTTAGGAGGAGCCCTTTATATGCGTATTGATCAGTCATTGTTTACTCCAATCGATGCTGACTTAGTGAAATGCAGCCTCCTCTTCTGTTCTTCACAGAGATTTAACCCTCTCCGCGTTGCATTTTACCGCTTTGTTCTCCCCTTCAAACCTTCCTTCTGCTCAAAATGTGATAGCGCTCACTGTCACTTGTCACTTTCTCTTTATTTCAACAAATGACAAAGCTTTTACAATTCAGCATTCCGCTCCGCACGTGGCTATTTTCCACAGATCTCTTCTGCTATTGAAAGATAAATGTTCACTTCATTCAATAGAAACCTCATTCAAGGTTCATACAAAGCTGGCTTCTTTATTCTTTAAGGAAATGAAGAAACCATTAGCAAAATATTCACTCACGGAGAAAGAGAATCTTATCTTTATTCCGCATGACCATGCAGAGCCATATTCCTTTTGACATCATTATGTAAAACCAATTTCTCTTTCATATCATTTCCGCTGTGCTGCATTACCACCTCTATGCACTCGCTATTCTTTATTACAAAGTAGGTGGCCTAGAGGAAAATATATGCATTTGTTCCTTATGGCATAAAATATGCATATAGGTGCCTCATTTCATCTCCAATCTGTGTTATTCCTTTAAAAATTCACAAGTGCCTGCAGTCCCTCTTTAATATTTAATTTGACAACTTTTTAATCTGTCTTTATGTGATGATGAAGTAATCGTCAGCTGTCACTAAAATGATTGAATTTTACAATAGGACTGAAGTGACTCATAGGTTGTAGGCTTCATTATTTGTTTTGCTTCAGCTGCAGCGCGAGCTTGAGGGAAAGAATATCCTTTTCACACACTCATTTATCTTCCATCTTTATTCATCTTTTCTCGCAGGCTCCCCACACGTAGCGGATCTACAGTACGTATAACCCCCATACATCATTCATACTTTGTTTACCAGCTCTTAGTTTAAACCAAATCGAAGTACTGGAGCCTGTTGGCATGTGAAGAGTATTTAATTGTGAATCCATGCTAGTTGCAGTTCCGAAGCGCTTCATTTGTTAGCAAGAACCACAGAGAAATGATAATTACTCCCTTTTCTGAACTTTAATGATTGCATATTATCCATCAAGCTAGCAAAAAATAATTAGCAGGAGTGTGTCATGAACAAGCATCCAACAGCTTGCAAGGTGAACGCGGGTGCACTTTCTCCTCAGTGAGGTTACCAGAACAGAATAGTTAGGGAAAGAAAACAAATAGATAATGGAGCACAACACAAATGAATGTTGCAGCAGATGAATGACTGGCTCCTGCTAACTCTGTAGCACCACCTCTGCCCGCCTCTCTGGCAATCTGGCCATGTTGGGCCCCCACTGTGGAGCAGCATGGCACTGGGAGTTGTGGTAGCCAGTCCCCCCGTAGCCCCAGGCTGCTTCTACCTTTGGTATGCTACTCAAGGTTAAAGGGATCCCAGTTGGGTGTTTAACAGTGTAGTGTTCAGATTTGAATGGCTCCCCCCCCCCCCCCCCCCCCTATCTCTACGGTGGAGAGCGAACACGGGGAACTATCCGGAATTGTTCGTCTTCAGGAGCGTTTTACATCCATAATGTGGACCCTTCTTCACAATTCCAGCTGTAATATTACTACAGCAGACCTTTAAATCCCTGCACCGCTGTAATACTCTTATAAAGTAGCAGGGGTAAGTGATTTGAACCATTTTACTGTGAGGATCTGCTGTTTGCCGCACATGTGAAGCTTTTGCTGACATTCATTTTGAAACCACTCGGAGCACTTGCGATTCAGAGTAACAATGCTGGGGGAAAAAAATGCCTGCTGAGCTCTACAGTGAATATACCTCTGGCCCAGACCGAGGAAAGGGAGATTTATGAAATCCACATGTTTAATACATTTCATTTTGTCCAAGGGATTTGTATTGCTTACCACAGTATTTTAGAGTTGAAACATTCTGTATAGTCACAGCTTGTATTGTCTGAGGAGAATAAACCCTGTCCGGTTCTGGCTGCTGAAGATTTGTTTTATAGCACCTCCTTTTCCTTGCACACATCAGCCGTGCGCCGTCTGATGCATTGCATTTTGTTGTGCTGAGGTGTTAGGTATACACGGCCTTAATCTTTAATGCATAATCCCCTGAAAATCCGCCACATAAATGAAAAAGATAACCCTCATATCAGTGTGGTGACAGAAAATAAGATAGCTAGGTAATTTAATAAAGGATTGACGCTGGCCCTGGTGTGATACGGTGTGTGACCTCTGTGTATTCATTGTGTAGCACAGAGCAGGTGAGCGCGGCTTGTAGAGAGTAGTTCTTCCTAGTAGCGAAAAGCCATCCTGGGAGTGTAACATCTGTAGTGACAAACAGAATGCACCATATGGATTAAAGCGCAGGGAGGGTAGTCACTGAAATATTTGCTTTGCCAAAGTGTTGACACAGTATGAAAAAAAAAAAAAAAAAAAAGAAAAGCAGAACCACGGCTACACTTTCCTCCCGTAATCAGGTGGCATTTATCGCAGTGAAGTGTTTGCCTACCTAATGGTGTTTCCATTTTGTGTGAGCCTGTGTCACTGGTTTCCCGTTTGGATCTGCCTTCTCCCGCGGTAAGTGCCAACTTTGTTCTGTCGGTGAGACTCAACAAAAAAAAAAAAGACAATCTGATAAATTGGGTGAGAAAGAAAAAGCCCTCTGAAGACGTCATAACCGCGGTCAGCCGCCGTTGTAGGAAGCGTTGAGTTCATTTAGCAGCTGACCACATCACAGTCATAAATACTCCTCCCGGGGAACGCTTGTTTTACATCTAAAATGCACTTGAGTGTAATGTTGACAGATATAGCTTGTGACGAGTGATAGTCAGAATGTATGAGCGCCCATAATGCCGCTGTCAGCCTCTGGTGCCAGGCTGAAAATAAGCAGTTCACCTCTGTTTTCATTCAGGAGAGTGCAGCAGACAGCACCGGCTTCTCCGCTGTATTTATTGACTTGTTTTACTAGCCTGAAACAGGGTGCTTTTATACGGGCCTGCTCAGTCTTAAGACTCTCCAGACATTTACATTATTCCTGACTGAGTTACACACACGTATAAAGCAGCACGTCCGCAGGCTAGGTTAGATATATGCTCTTTTTCCACCTCTCATTCTCTCTTACATTCATACAGACTCGTGCACCATTTTATAACCCCACCATTTTAGACATCGTTACACTCCACTTTTCTCCTATTACTGTTGCATTTCTGTTTAGGCTAATTATTTATCTTTTAATTTTTTTAAATTGTATAAAAACCTGCAAACAAACAGACTCTGTATTTAAGTACAGCTTAAAAACTGTTTATTTTTTCTATTTCTGCTGATATTTAGTACAAAGGCATAGATTTCACAAGGCTCTAAAAAGCATCTTTCGCTGACTAATCTGCACAACTGCAGCAGAAGATAATGAATGCGAACACCAGAGTCACAGCCGAAACTATGATCCCCCCACCCCCCCACCCCACCCAGCCTAAACCTCCAGCAGTATTTACATGATATTTCATTTTAGAATAAACCTCTTTTCTCTCCCACTGTGAAGATATTGAACTCTTTCACACAGATGTCATCTTAACCAAAGCTTATTAAAAAGATGGACATCAAAGTTGTGGGTGCCCATTTATCTTATAGCGCTCTAATTGGCCACCACAGGCTGGAGAACAACTAACTCCAAAATAGGAGGCGTCGAGTGGTTGGGCTAAAGATGGGGATGTCTAAAGACCTCTCAGTGGATTGAGTGCCAATAAATCCTCTCGAATGAAAGCAGGGCTTTTCTAGGGGGTATGGAATTTCGCAAATACATTATGAAATGTGATACGCTGAATTAAGAGAACACTCATGGCCACGGGGTTTGCTTTCTTTGTCCCGGTGTGTTGTGTGGCTATGCTGGGCTGCGACTTCAATGTTTTCTTGACGTCTTTGCAGCTTTTGACATCATTGCCGACGACACGAGGCAATACATTCTGAAAAGGTCATACAGAGCAGTAGGCATGAGTGAATTGAGATTACATCTTACAACTCCGTGTAGCATGTATTGTTTTGATTTGGCCACGCACCGCATTGAATGAAACTGATTCTTCAGCCAGAAGTCTCTGCTACTCGATCAAACACAACACACAGGCCTGAGGTGAATAATGCATTATGTTTTCCACTCAAGTGGGCAATAAAAACACAAAAACAAAGTCATTAATTGCCCACATACAGTAACCAAATGCCATCAAGAGCCTGTGCTCTCATTAACCTGGCACCTAATTATCTGCCTCCAGTCTGAGTCCTGACAAGCCCCACCGTCTGAACCCTCGGCTTAGTTGTGTTGTGTTGTGTTATGTTGTGTTGTGTCAGCACTCGCCAACCACAGCCAAGTCACCATTAGGTACAGAGAAGACAAAAGCTTCTTGCAGCAAAGGTTCCCCCTGCACGCGCCACCACAATGTTCCTCCTGTTAATGCCTTCCCTTCCAATTAAATCTGCAACTGTTAATTATTGTAATTATGAGAGTGAGCTTCCAGCCCTACCACCCCCCCCCACAACCCCTCCCTAACCGATGTGTGGAGACGCTACGGGAGCTGTTGTGTTGCTTCAGTGGCGTCTTGTCTCTGCTCCAGTGAAGCCCTAGCAGGGAATTGGATGTGGAAGGGGACTTGGTACACATGACAGGGATGACATGAGGGAGATTGCGCGGTTCGCCTTGGATAACCGGGTGAGCAAGTCACAGCCAATGGCCACACCTCCAATCTTACTCATTAAATGGCGTATAAAGTACATGCTGGGAATAATTAGCACTAAATAACCTTTTTTGTTACCTTGAGGTATCCCACAAGAAAAAAAGAAATGTGTGACCATTCGGCTGGTCAAATGAAATAAAGGAGATGATATTCTCCCCGCAATCATTCACTCATTTACTCAGTTACTTGCCTTCTTTCTTATGGTAATGTGAAACTATTCTTGCCGTGTTCTTTGAGAGACACTTGCGATGAATCCGAAGTGATGTGTTGAGTATAAGGAGAGCTGAAAAAGAGTGGCTGGCAGGCCGGCTGCCTGTTAAGTCTCTGCGTGTCTCAACATCCTCTTTGGCCTGCTTCTGTCACAAGCTGTTGTTTAGCCCGGACCTGATCTGCCCAGCTACTCTTTGCACCACACTCTGCAGACCTAACAGTAACCTGCAACATGGCTCAGACTCAGGATGCTTCCAGAAACAGCACTGTTGTTCAGGTGCATCCGACCTGGAGGTGGATGTGTTTTTGTGAACTTTATCAGTTCTCACCAAGAGAGATGATCTAAAAATCGGCACATCAAGCGCAGTCTCATTGCGTTGTCATAACCTCAGTTGCCTTGTAGCGGAGTCCTTACACGCTAGCACAGCTAGCAAAGGAATCTGGCTTTAAAATTTGGAGCTGAATTCTCTTCTATAAAAGACACTGAAGGAAAGAGCAGCTCCTTCTGCTTCAGGCAATGCACCCTTTTCGTGGATACACTGCAAAATCTAAATGATGGACTGTCAACTCTCTTGCAGAAATGGCACTGCAAAGAATAATCTCTCTGGCAGTGGATCATGGTTGACTGTATGCTACCAATGCCATTTCTTTGTTTATGCGAGCATGTAGCCTTCACACGCACGCATGCAGACATGAAAGTATGCACATACACAGATACACACTCCGAGAGACACATGAATACATGAACACATACACAAAATGCTTCAAGCCTAAATCCTTTCTTTGGGAGCATACAGTGAAATATATGGGATTAATAACCCGAATAGCATTATTTTTTTTCACCTCTAGCCTTTAAAATAATGCATGCTTGGCTTGGTGTCTGGGTGAAGTTTTGCCTGCGTATTTGCCTGGTTATCGGTGTGTACAAGACCTGCTGTGTGACCTGGTTTCATGCAATCTCCATCTTCTAATTAGGAGGCTGCAGAAAAGGCTGGAACGAGAGGAGGAGTGATTAGTTGCCTTTGGGTATTTCATAAGTGGCTTTCAGTGCCACATTTGCATTATTTGCTTGGGGTCTGAATAACAAATCAGCCTACCTTTGCAGCAAATTGAGGCTAGCAGCTAAAGACCATCAATACATGAAATATAAAATGAAACTGAAGAAAAGAAATAAGCAAAAACGTGCTAACATAATATACGGGGGATAAAATGAAATATTGAAACATGAGATGCAATAAAACTCCATGTTCAAGTCCAGAGCGGACACTTAACACATATCTTTGACTAAATAGTACATTTTCCTTTATGCTCGTCACAGATTCGGGATGTCTTCCTGAATAACGCATGAGTCTTTGTGTGTTTGGGGCTCATTCTGTGACTAGCAGACCACGTGAACCATGCGAGCCCTATGTTGGAGCCCCATGCTGTATGTGTCCTGTAGGGTCAGTCAGTGTGCTGATCTGTAGCAGAGGTCCTGTCCACTCATTTGGCCAGTCTCCCCAACCGCTGCGTGCGGCCGCCATCGCCAGGCCTGGTCAGCCATCACTACCACTTGGCCGTTTGCCCACACTGACTCTTAGAGGGCAGGAAACAAAGTGGGCACTCACACGTCCGCATACAAACACACAAATACACACATCCCACACACATGCAATCATGATCACAGCGAGTGACAGTGGCTCTTGTTTACCCAGCCCTCCCACCCGTCCTCAGTCTCCTTTCATCCTCTCCCTCTAGTCTGTCATGTTGTGTGTCACTTCCCACAAATGTCAGTGCCACCGTGGGACAGTGATTAATTTTGGTGTGCCTGGCAAAATGTCTCCAAGATGTTTGTTTGGGTTGTCTTTTCCCACCCGCTTGCCCACCCCCTCTCCCCGCATGTCTTGGAGTCGTGGGTCGAGAGTGGCAAGCACCCCTCCTTCTCCCCCTCGTGCCCCTCACTCGCCTCCCACCGCTGTCACAGCCTCCTTTTTAGTGCCTCATCATCATCATCATCATCATCATCATCACTGAGGGACAAAGGCTACCTGAACTGACAGAGATCTTCTTTTTTGACCAGAGCCACTTTTTTTGTCACTCCGCACCACCGCCACGTCTATGTGCTGTCTGTTTAGTGTGTGCTGGTGGTGTATGATGGGAGAAGTCTTGACCCAGCACTGGGGGGCTGTAACACTTCACTGTCAGTGCGGCTGATTAGCTTATCACTCACCGCACTGGGAGGAAATACATCATCATTCCAGACAGGGATTCCCCAGTTTAGGGCACATTCCCTGCCTTCTTTTTGTCAGCATTTAATCACCAGACTCCTTTGTCTCCTCCAATATTTCAGCCTCACCTCTGCAGCCAATGGTTAGTGCTTTGCAATGAGACCTTCCTTCCTTCCGAGTGAGTTTTAGTCAAATCAGAAAAGCTACATTACTCATGTGAAAGCTCTTCTTATTATATAGGCTGAACAGGCAATACAGCATCGAGACACATGCAAGGACACGGATCATTTTCCGTGAGGGGGGGGGGCAGACTGAGCCATCTTCCCAAATGATTCTTTTCAGCTCATTCAAAGAAAAGAAGAAAGAAAGTGAAACACAAAGTGGCAAATGTGATTTGGCTTCCACGCAGTGTGGTATCAGGTATGGTAATTACTCTGCCATTAACATTGGGAATAGTTAATGTGTATTAATGTGTTAATGGCATGTTAATTACTGTACATGCTAGAGAGAGCCCGCAGGCATTCTCTCAGTTTCTTTGTGCCATGTGGATGTAGGCCAACCTTAAAAAAAAAAAAAAAGCCTTTAAGAACATCGATGAAAGAGGATCCTTATGTTTCATTTGTCAGAACAAAAGATTTTCAATGGTAATTTGATCCAGCTCCTCGCTTCTGGAGCTGAAGGTTACTGATCCAGGCGCCACGACAAAGGAGATGATATGAAGTCAAAGGAGACGTGGAACGCGGCTGTAGTGACACTGGCCTCTTTGTGAAATGGATACTCTAAGCCCTCTGTAGTCTCCAGTGTGTTGCTTTGGCAGCGGGTTTTAATAACACGGTGGATTAGAAGCCCTGGATCCTGAGTGCCAAGCTCGAGTTAAAGCTCACCTTGGACGAGCCTCAGTAACAGGCTAGATGCCACGGTGCTCCTTCTCCTCCTCCCAGACTTTTCTCCCCTCGCACCGTCTACTCCGTGGCTATAAGAGAGATGACCTTTGCAAATATTGACAGAAAATAAATTCTGTTTCGATTAGTTAGCTTAGGGAGACCTTTGCGGATCAATGCAATTAGATGAACAGAGTGTCGATATGTGGCCGGAGTCGTTCACCGGAGGCAGCGGGTAGGAGAGGAACTGTAGGAGGTCAGGGTTACTTGTAATGAACAGGATGTTTTGGAAACAGTGGTGGAAGTAACAGAGCCGCGGTGTGTATCGTCAAACACAGGCGGGATCATGTTACTGCTACGCAGAACCTTTTATTATCTCAAAACAACAATGAGTTATTGAAGGAAAAATATCACACCAAAAAAAAAAAGAAAAAGAAAAGAAAAGTCTTTGGCTTTATTAGCAACAACCGTTACTCCTCCAGTGTATCGTCTAGCTTCTTACAAGGGCAGTCAGTGCAGCAGAATGAGGTGGAGAAGTCCAGAGCCACCCCTTCCCTCTTCAGCTGGCCACATTAACCCAGCAGGGCTCAGCCTTTATGGCTCTCCTGCTCACACTTCAGTGATGAGAGTAAACAAGCAGCGGGCCAAAGGTCAGCTAAGCCCACAGAATAAAAGAGGGCACAAGGGGAAAAGAGGTGGGAGGAAAGGAGCGTGGCCCGAGGCAGTGCTCAGATCACTGTCAGGGCTTCAAGCAGGGAATGATGTACGAGACGACAGCCCGAACCGGAAATGATTATAAACAGAAAACAGAGGAGCGTATACGAGACATTGTCTTTATCTGTCAAATGTATTACTACCATGGATCAGATAATGACGGCGAAACCTGTAAAAAGTGAAAAGAGGAACCACCCCTGACTGATGGGGATGGATTAATCACAGCGTGTCCTTTTGTCTCAGCCACACAAGAGAAATGAGGAACATTCATATGTGCAAGTGCCTTTGCCCAGCTACCCCACTTGTATTGTTGAATGACAAATGAGCCCGATTAAGGACATATGACATTCTTATTATCACAATTTCTAATTTTTTTTTTTTTACATCATTAAACAGATTCTGGTAATTAAGTGAGCCAGCATCGTCATCAGGCCTACATGAAATAACTGGGAACATTTATAGATTTTTCATTCTTAAGTTTTCATCGCTCGCGGGCTTTACCAAGGTGACACGACTCCCGCACTTTCCCTTTGCACTGAGATTAATCCCACTTTGACTGTGGAGGTGGATTAGAGCTAAACTCGGGTGCCCAAACTTGTTTTAATACCCATATCATCAGACAAAAACAGGATAAAGATTTGAGCAGGAAAAGCAGCATTGCAGTGCAAGAATGTGACTGTGGAATTGCGAGTTACTATACAGATTTGTCAGGCGTACAGCAAATTAAAGATATTATCTTGCTCAAGCTTATATTGTGGAAGTTGTGTGATGATGTTGAGCTCAGGCTGTGAATCCACAATCTTTAGCTGCTCCAACAAAGGTGAGCGGAAAACGGCAGCGAGACAGAGATATGTTTTTTTTTTATATATATTATTATTTTTAGTATTTATGTGCTTGAGACGGACGCCCTAGTCTCCCCCCAACATGTGTTATGAATGACCAGTCAGAGCTGCTGTGGCACAAATACACCCTAGTGGACTCCTGCAGCACCGTCTGCTTCTCAGAGCAGCACAGTAATCATTTTTATCCTGCTGATTTCCCAAATAGAAATGGACACGTATGATAAAAATGTCACGGCCACTCCACATGTCACTGGACTAACAGGATTACATGTCACTTTCTAATGTCTCGCTCTGTTTTCCTTTGCTGTGAATGGCCACAGTACTGCACGCAGGAACTTTGTGGTAATATATGGTAAGAGACAAGTAGCTCTTTATGGCCTGTGATTATTTAGTTTGAATGAAACCAGTGATTTATGCCCATTTAGCTGAAAAGCCCTGTAAATTCCCTCAGCTGCATTTCCCCTGGATATAGAGTGAGTGGAGTGAAAGTGACAACTGGGTTTGGTGTGGAAATGTACGCTGCGTCCCAGAGTTATATTTAATATACCTGACATGAAAAACGTGCCTACCTACTTACCACCACCCGCAGCACAAAGGAAAGTGCAGCCCGCTGAGCTTGTGTTGAATCAGAGAGTGGGAGTAAATACTGAATTAGGAAAATATGAGCCGCTGTGGCAGACAAACCACCAGCTAGACACGTAGCCAGGCATCTGGTCAGTCAGCGTCGAAATCACGTGCCATTTTGTTTAATGCTGCACAAACTGGAAGAGAAACAGCCGAGTCCGTCCAGAACGATAGCTTTGGGTGGAGTTGTGCAAATGCGGTGTGATGTGGGTGAGGGTTAGTGGAGCAGCGGCATATTGTCCACATGGATGGCTTGGCTGTGCAAGCCTGATGGAGCCTTGTCCAGCATCTCAATGTCTCCAACACAAATAGCCACATTCATCCACTCCTCTCACACCATTACACCTAAAAGACTCAAAGCCAGCCGATCCATAAATAGAGGCAAATTTGTTTTTCAGTGGCGCTGCAGTCGAACAAAACACCAACAAAGGCGAAAACGTCGGGCCACTATACGGTTCCTGTTTTTAAAAACCCAGTATTGTGTTTATGAGAAAGATATAAAGAGGAAAATTAGTGTTTTCTCTCTAGTATTTACTCCTGTGGATAGTGTGCAGGGTCAGTCGGTCAGAGCATGGTAAAAGGGCTTCTCTGATTGCATGCCTACTGGCTGACACAATAGAGCCACTAATCTTCTTATTTAGAATCCAGAGGCTGGCCATATCTTAATGAAGCTGTAATGAGCTGTTGAAAATCCCTGAATTGCAGGAGGGATTATTGAATTGAAACAACTCTGGTAATCATAACGTTCGAGTAGCCACTCAGTATTTACTGCCTATTGAGACACATTTTTATCCACTTACCAGACTGAATTGCTCTAGCTTGTTTTTGCTGTAATTCTGACCTGCAGTGTTTTTTTTTTCCGTTTTTTTTTTTGTTTATCCCCTGAAAAGCCTGCCATTGTGGTTACATTGCCTGTGCATCCAGGTGTGCATGTAGGCTATCTGCTGCGTGATTACGACTTGCTGACAGGCTGGCGAGACAGAAAACCAGAGGAAACAAACAGCAGGATCTGAAAGCATACAGCAACAGAATTCATGAATTAGCACTTTGCATACAATTGACTGCGCTCGTTTTTTTTTTCGCGTTTAGGTTTTTACTTCAGCACACTTTCACCACGTTTTAAAATACTGCTAAACCAGGACTGTAAAATGATACGAGATCCGAATCTGGCAAGCAAACAGAAACGAGGAAAACCGTAGTTACTTTCTGCAGCTCCCAGCATTCCCTGTGTCAGAGACAGACACACTTTCTAGAGGTATAGTTTTCTGTTTAGCATCCTTTCACAGAGTAGAAGTGCCACTTCACCATTGAGCATTTGTCAGTTTATGGATGTTGCTGTCATGTCAGCCTTCCCGTACACACAGTGTGCAGCGCAGTGTGTAAATAAAAGCGAGCAGGCATAGACATGGGCGACAGGAATACAGCGCATACACAAGAGGCACTGCCTCCCTATACCTGCAAGGAAACATCACAATATAACACACTAGTTTAACACAATGCTTTTAATTGCACTCGACAATTGAGTATATATTTTTTTTTAAATAACTAATATTAATTCCCAGTCTTAGCATGTCCCTGAATAGCATTAACTGAATCTGTGGCCCTGTCTGTGTGTTGCTGCAGGTCTCAGCATCCGTGGTGCCCAGGAGGAGGACCCCCCGGACCCGCAGCTCATGCGTTTAGACAACATGCTGCTGGCAGAGGGAGTGGCAGGACCAGAGAAAGGTGGCGGATCTGCTGCCGCGGCCGCTGCTGCCGCGGCCTCGGGTGGGGCGGCCGACAACTCCATCGAACATTCCGACTACAGAGCCAAACTCACCCAGATCAGACAGATCTACCACACGGAGCTGGAGAAATACGAACAGGTAAGGAAGTATCACCAGGATTAACATTTTAGCGAGAACTGCTTCGGGATTGAAAAAGAAGAATAACAGAGTATATGTTGTTCTTAAATCCCCATATGACTGCCAGGTATTTTAAATTTCAATATATGTTAAAATGGACCTATTGAGTTCTACTTCGTATTTCGCATTACTTCAAAACACGCTGAACCACCTGTTCTCTGTATTATCAAGAAAACTACAGAGATTATGTATGAATGTATTGTCAGCTGAGGAAAAAAAAAGAAAACGTGCAGTATTATTCATAGTGTTGATTATAGAGATCTTAAGGAGTGCTCTAGTCATCTGTGTTAAATGAAAGTACGATCAGCCCCTTCACCTAGCACTTTGAGCCTGCCATTAAACACAGGGGCATTATGGGCGAAAATAGAAGGTGTAACAGTGATGCCTCAGCAAGCCAGTGAGGTAAATTAGACTAATTTACTCGCCGCTCTCCAAGAGAGGAGGTGGGTATGCGGGGGCACACAACACTTCGCCCGGAGTAAATGCATCTTTCTTAAGGGTGTTTCCAGGTTTTAATTATCTAAATGTAAATACTTAACGAATTTTACTCAGAGTAATGAGCTAAAGTGTGCACTACGTAAATGAGTTATTCTAATTAATCATGTATGAACTACTGGTTTAACGAAAAGCTGTTTAAATTCACTGCGCATTAAGGCCGAGCCAAACGGCAATTCTGCATTTATTCAAACATGACTTCACCTATTACGTCATTCACAAACAGTACACTCTAGTGAAGCTTTTAACACAAACAGCGCGTATGGAATTAATTTATTTAAAGTATGACAAATGTATACTACTTAAGAACATCAGTCATGGAGCTTTTGAAGTTTTAAAAAAAAAGAAATAAACACATTGCTGTGATTTGAACAGATACAGAACTGACTTCGGCTGTTTTTGTCACTCTTAACAGGCATGTAACGAATTCACTACCCACGTGATGAACCTGCTGAGGGAACAGTCTCGCACGCGGCCCATCTCCCCCAAAGAGATTGAGCGCATGGTGGGAATCATCCACCGTAAGTTCAGCTCCATCCAGATGCAACTGAAGCAGAGCACCTGCGAGGCCGTCATGATCCTGCGCTCCAGATTCCTCGACGCCAGGTCAGCGGATCGCGTGTGTTTGATGTATACATGCATGTGTGCGCGCATTAGGTATTGCAAAACCTTGATTGCTTCCGTGTGACCCATATAAGCCCATCCGGTGGGCGAGGTCATTTTCAGACTGTGTGTGCAGGTCTGAAGCTTCTCCCACTTTTCTGGCACAGCACACAGTGTGAGCACTGCATAGATGCATGATTTTAATTATGCTCATGTTCCATGCATTATCCATTTTCAAGACAATCATGGCCTCGCACCTGAGAGCAGTTAAGACCAAATGAAACGGGGGGACCGAGTCATGTGTAATAGATGGAGGGGAGGTCATCAGCAGGTGTTGTGGATTACTCTAATCACTAACAGTGCGGTGCGGCGGGGAGCTCTGCGGAGAGTGGCACAAGTTCGGGCCAAACAAGCCAAGTGGAAGCACATTTGCTGCCCACTGCCTGTGTGAAACGCAGTAAACAAGGCAAAATAAGCAAATGCTCAACAACATGATAAGTAGTGCCCTTGGGAGGGAAGGGGACCCAGATCTAGTTAGAGTTTGCTTGTTTCTACTGGAGATCCCTGGGGCTGTGGCACTTCAGGAACAATGCTCAACTGTGCATGCCATGATTTCTATAATGTACCGAGATGCACTCCGACTGGGCTTTGCGCTCCATCACGAAGCCCACCCATCCGCTGCACTAAACTCTACACATTACACGCTTGGACTGGAGATTGGAGACCAACAGACCAAATTAAACATTGTATGTGTTTTGCGACTGTGTGTGTTTATTTGTGTGTGTGTGTGTGCGCTTGTCAGTTTATTGGTCTGCTCGGTTTTCTTTTGTGTGTTGACGAGACTCTTGGAGCAGGACACGATATTCTGCTCCTGAGGGCCCTTAGAGCCCATTCCTCATTATTTTCACCATTTATGTGTGAGATTGATTGTGTAATTTGTGCAATCCAAATGGATGAGTTAATGCTGGTCTCACTAATAGGCTTGCCCGGCCTTTCTCTCATTCTGCTCCCCACTCAGGCGGAAAAGGCGAAACTTCAGTAAGCAGGCGACGGAAATTTTGAACGAATATTTCTACTCGCACCTCAGCAACCCATACCCGAGCGAGGAGGCTAAAGAGGAGCTGGCCAAGAAGTGCAGCATCACAGTTTCCCAGGTGGGTACTGCTCATCTAACAGTAGCTGGTGGGTAATCAAGATGGGAAAGGCTAAAGCCTAGGGGGATTGTTACTGTAGGTCACACCACCAAGACACAATGTCCTCTGCTAACCTTGACATTGTGACTGCCTAATGATGCTTCAGTCAAGGCTGGTCCCAGTCAGTCAGAGCAGGGCCACAGGGAAGGGAGGCCTATATCATCTCAGCCTCAATCAAAGCACTATGCTGTCCTTCCTTAGCCGCCCCGACGCTGGGTCCCCTGCCATTTTTCCCTCTCATTCCCATCCACCATGTGTGCTCTCTTTGTTGCCTGGTCAGTCGCTCAGGTCGTAAGCTGGGAAGAAAAAAAAGAAATGGCATCATCCATTACTTTAAGAAAAGCAGTTAAAGTCTGGTGCTTCAAATCACCGGATGATACAGGGTGTTTATTTCTATGTTTGCTCTTCAAGTAACCTTGCAGGAGTCTGCTAATTCGCAGCTATATTTTACACTTAAAGATGCTTTTTTCTGAAGATTCCCACTTTTATATACAATAGCCTCCCTGTTGGGTAAACCTGAAGGCAATATCTCTCACACCTAACCCCCACATCCAAAGTGTTATTATCATCCTGTGGTCTTTTTCTGCTATGATTGTGACTACTATCTAGATTTTTTTTTCCTACTCTATTGTTCTATGGTTGTCCTCATGAGACACGATATCAGAGAAACATGAATCTATACAATAATCTGCAGTGTTTTGTCTGTGTGGGGAGGGGGTGATGAGGGGTATATTGAGTGTAGTCATGAAGAGTCAGATACTGTAAAAGCCCATTCTTTTTTGCCTTCAGGGGGTGGGAAGCACCATCACAGTATCACAGGTATGTCATAACTTCTCCTGATCCACTGTTTTCATTTTTTGTACCTCCTTTGTTTATGTATGTAATAGCCTCACAGTTTTCCACTGCACAGAACCTCCCTCCCTCACACCACAGGATCAATGCTAATGTTATAGTAGAGAGTCTGAGTTTACACTTTTAAAAGAGCGGATAAGATCTTTTCAACACTTACACCCCCACTTTTAAGTCACACACGATGTCAACTGATTCATATTTATAGGCTGCACCCACAGCATTCACCACATTATGTGTGTACAAATGTGTCACATGTAATTTTTTTAGTTTTTGGCTATTGTTTACCACATTATCGTTTTGGTTTCTGTTGTAGAGCGTTGACTGATTGTGTGGTCTTTTGAATCTTCAACCTGCGCTCTGAGCTTATTTCCTCCCCCCGTCCACCCTCGTGATCACTGTGTGCTTTACAGTGGTTTCAAGAAATGGCCACCGGCCTTTACAAATGGAGCTCAACCCTGTGTTCTGAGTGCCTCCCAAAACAGGCCACTGTACTACTTCCCATGAGAACAAATCAGTCTTTGCAGAAATTAGAGGGCTTTTAAAAATTCACTTGAACTCATCTCAGGCCCCATTAGTGGCGTACTCCTCGATAAGCGGAGGCCAGGGCAGACATTCTTATTGACTTATTCTTAGTGCTTTGGCTCATTTTAAGTGAGTAACAAAGTCGGAGGCTTGACATAACGCCGGGTGCAACATAAGTACGTTATTTCTCACCGTGGCTCAACCTTTCAGAGTCACAAATAGCTCACTGTGGTCACACTGAGGGCTCGGCTAAGTAATTTTTCAAACACCCCCAGACTCTTTTTTGCGGCGCTTTGTTGATTGCACAAGTAGTTCATTAAGTAAACACCATCCGTTGCGAATGGTATGCCAATACCACTCTGCAGCTTTGCTCGATACATCATCGCTGATGAAATACCCTGCGTCATTTTAGCAGGGATCTTTTAAAATGCATGTGAAGCACAGTCATCTCCCCTCCACACAAGATGCAGTATTTCATTTTTTTTTTTTTATTATTATTATTTCAAACGTCCTGAAATCCTGCACTGATAATCTTGAATTAGCAACATCCTGAATGAACACATTATTATCTGACTGTTTGCTGACTGATTTGTTTACTGAGCACAATGATGTATTTAATGTACATTGTTAATGAAGCTACCTAAGTGGCTCTCTAAATACAAGACCCGTGTTGTTTCCACTATCACTTTGCATGTGAACTGCAATGAAGGCATGGGATTAAATGGCTGTGGTTCGTGTCGGGGTTTACATACGCTCCAGAGAGCACATTAGATGTAATTCGTGTGACTGGGACGCTGTTTCACATATAGACTTGATACTGATGCAGAGATAAATTTACATTTTCAAAATTTATAGGCCTTTGCTTCAGAGTGACACTTTTAAATATTTCAACTATTTATTATTAATGTGGCATAGTGACAGCTTTGCGTTTGGATTTAAGGCTTACAGCAGGGCATTATAAACTGAGACCTGATCACAGACGGATCGTGCATTGCCGTACATTGACAAGAGAGTAGTATTGACCTGAAAAGGGGTGAAATAGTTTGAATTATTAACCACAGCCTCCCTAGTGGGCAGCAGCGGAGGGAATGCTATCATGTCCTTGCAAGGAGCCTGCGCGGTCATTATACAATCGCTCCCTTTGAGGCAGCTGATGTCAGGTAATTCAGTCTCACAACCTGGTTCTCACCAAACATAGGAGTCAATTGAATGCATGGCCTGCCACGAGATAAAAGGGAATTAGTTCTGTAGATTGGGTTATGCTCCACACCTTACAGTGCTGCACATTTGCTCAATATTTAGCTGAACCCCAGAATCACTAAAGAACCACTAAAGCTGGAGTCCAGTGGGCAGGAGAGAAATGTGTGTGCAGAACAAAGAAGTGTTGTGTAACTCAGTGTAGTCCTTGAACACAGTCGTGACACACATCATCGTGAAGGACAAGAACAGAATAGAAAGTTGGTTGACCTCTCAAATGTTAATATTTCCTATATAATCGCACTTCACTGCAGAAGTTGCTTGCACCATTCCTATATTGGTGAAAGTAACGTGTGCTGATAAGTAAACCAGTAAAATCGTTAACTATTAAGTCACATTTAATGATAAAAATGTGTCTTCATGAGCAAACACCACCACTGGCCACAACTGACATCTTAATAAATGTGTACCTATTTAATACACTGTTTGTATGAACATTTTGTGTAAATTAAACAGAGTGGTGAGCTTTAGGAAATGTTTTCTGTGATTTCCAGGGGTTTGTGGGCACATTGTGAGCTGTCTAAAAGAGCGAGAATATTGCACCGTCTTTGGCTGTACAATCCACTGTAAGCAGGTTAAGTAAAAAGGATGATGGCCAGGGCTTTCATTGCTTCCAATTAAACCTTGCTTGTTAGTTTAACCTCTAGGTAAACCCATCAAACAATTGATGTCAAGGAAACCCTGCCAACAGTGGGCCTTGCCTGAATGGCCATTAATTTTAATTGCCTAGATATTAAAGATTTAGAGCACAGAGACGTGCAGGATAGAAATGATCTGATGTCCTGCAAATCCAGTCAGTTTTTACGCCACAGCATTGGCGGGCTGCTGGGGATATTAAAATTTAAGCACATGGGTGGAAATTAAATAAAGCGTCATTAGGGGCAGCTGCTCTTTGGCTGGTCCAGCCGTGGGCTGCAGGGCCTGAGAGGGGGGCTGCAGCACAGCGACAAGACACTCTAATTTATAGGACCATTAAAAACAAGCATCATCTCATTATTATTCCACTGTTATTGCAGAGCCAGCATTCACATATACAACTTTTCGGTGATGCTGGATGTCATCATTTTAAGTCGACAAAATTAACATTTCTGGTTGCTCTAACCCTGAATGTACGCAGTTTTTAACATTAATTTAATCTCAGTTCTTGCCCGTGACTCTGGAGTTCCATTTTACTTCGGTAAATCATGTAGAGCTTTTTTAACACATCAGTTAACAGTGACTGCCCCAATAATCTGTTTACTGCTTCACATGTCCGCAGGTCTTTACCCTCTAACTCTTGTTTGCAATCATTGTAAACAAAATTTGCTTTCCAAATCACTGAGCATGCATGCACACACACGCACAAAATCATTCACCGTTGTGTTAATATTTTATTCTTGCAAAATAAAAGCACCAGTAATGAAGGGCAGCTGTTTTTGAGAGTACAAGGTGATATGCATGCTTGGATAGGATAGGGTGAACAGAAGAGTCAAATATAAAGATTTAACCAAAGTATGAAATGTTCTCTTGTATTTACAGTGTTTATACTCACATTGACATGCAGCCTTAAATATGATAAACAACTTGTGACTCTACTTGCTGTAATATTTAATCATTGAAGTAATTGCACACATGCATTTGCATAGGGTGTCAATCACCTAGACGCACTGATCTGGAAGCAAGGAGAATGTTTGGCACGATCAAATATGATCATTCACATATTTCACAAAGGGAAATGCCGGAATTAGTATCCTTTACAACCAGTCCTGATATGAGAAATGTATATACTACACTGACTTCAGTGTCTGTGCAGTAGAACCCTCTTGTGTTTTAGTTTTGTCAGGAGACAGATCTAAGAGCATGTCATGCTCCCATCCATGAGAAGACACAAGTGGCTCCTGATTATGGCTTAATTAGCTTGTGTACCCAGCGGACATTACTGCAGGGGCTGGGAATTGGGTACTTGATGGACCCAAACATGACATCTTGAAACAATCACACTGCTCAGTGCACGGTGCTGTGGCTGCTTGACGTCTGACTCCTCTGCTCCTCCTCCTTCTGCTCTCCCACACAGGTATCCAACTGGTTTGGCAACAAAAGGATCCGGTACAAGAAAAATATCGGCAAGTTTCAAGAAGAAGCCAACCTCTATGCCGCCAAGACTGCTGTAAATGCAGCACACGCTGCAGCCGCTGCAGTGCAGAACAGCCAGGCCAACTCCCCTACCACACCTAACTCCGGTAGGCACCCCTGCATATAGACAAAACAGATATGCCCTCTACCTCAGCCCTTAACCTGCCGCCTGCCTGCCTTACTCTCTCATGCACCATTCACACAGGCAAGAGTGACAGGCTCTGCTCCCAGCTTGGGGATCACAGTGTCTCCTGTCTATAAGACAGTTGATGCCAAGCAAACTCATGCATAAAGAGAGCGTTCCTGACTTGTGAACCGAGAACACATGTATTTTTGGCAAAATAAAAAAAAGAGAGAAAGAGCGAATACAGAATGATGTCATGGGATTTGTTTTCCCTTGACTTTCTGTCAACTTCCTGTCATTTGTAATGTAATGGTATGTAGTCCCCCTGAACGTTAGAGATTTCTTTTACAAAATAAAATGAAACATAATTGCTGGGAGCATTTTACCTACAGTAATAGCATCATATCAACATGGCATTATGTTAAGTTCATATTGAATAATATAAAAACATGGAGCCTGAAAGGGCATATGTAGTCTAGTTTAATGAGTAATGTAATGCTGAGTTTGGACTAGGTTGACCTGCGTCGGGATGTGGTAAGCTTATGAAGTGGTCCCTTTTTCTTGCACCCAGGATTCCAGATGAAAGATGAAGAGTTTCAGCTGGATTCTGCAGAGAGCAAAAACACTCTTTTAAGCAACATGTTTACTGGTACTGGTCTTTTCATAAGCTTCTTATTGTCCTTGTCATTTACCATGTGATACCTCCCTGCCAAATGTAGATTGGAAATAGGTGATGTGGAACAATTGGGAGCTTAAGCGACCAACTACATATAGAACCGGCCCCCCCTTGTGTCATGTGATTTTCATTTCATTTGTATTCACCCCATTCGTTAAAAAAAAAAAAAAAAAAGATCTCTAGTCCTTCTGCACATCGTCCTCCTCTGTTTGGCTTTCCTTCCCTCACCTTTGTAGTTGCTTGCTTTATGGGAGTCTTTCTTCTGTGTTTGTGTCTGCCTGAGTGGGGTCTGTTTATGCAGACTTGTGCGTGACGTGCGTGTCTGCATTATTTTTGCGTGCGTGTCTGTGCTTTCCCTTTATAGCCCTCTCATGTATTCAGCTACTTACATCTTCCCTTTCCAGGTTCTTCAGGTTCTTTTAACCTCCCAAACTCTGGGGACATGTTCTTGAGCATGCAGAGTCTGAATGGGGATTCTTACCAAGGGGCACAAGTCGGAGCCAATGTACAGTCACAGGTAGGATCAACAATCAGGGACAGTTCCTGACAACCAGTGCAGAGAGCTGTCCTTGTCTTGCCTGTGTACTGAGCCATCCACAGTGCAGTCTGAAGCACATTAAACCAAACATAGAAAATAAGAAAAACACGCTGCTCATTACGAGTGCAGTTCAAATTACCAAGCGAGGCCTCCCATAACATCCGATTGACTGAAGTGTGTACTGACTATTTCGCTTTGGATGGAATATTTTGGCAGCCAAAATATAATCCCACCCCACTGCTATCATGCCACAAAGCAATATCCTGGTTACTGTACCAAACATTTTGTGAATGCATTTGGCTTTGACTTGAGCTCTTGGGTTGGTATTGGGTTTTTGGTACGATGTTTTCCCCGTTTTTTCTGTGCTCTATACTTCTATCCTCCTGTCTCATCTTGTTATTGTTTGTTGTTGATGTCTTCCATTTTGTCATTTTAAGCGCAGCTACACAACTGACACACTCCACACACTCATGCACTTACGAAAAAAAAATGCTCACGGTTAAGGTAAAAATGAAAGCTAATTTTAAACAGCCATCGTGATTTTTTTTTTTTAATTATTATTATGTTCACTTTTATTTTTATTGTTTTGCTTATCAGCCACTGTATAAAATATAAAGTTTCAGCATGCTCATAACACCAGTATACTTTTTATTTTTCATAAGAAAATCTATTACCTGTAGTATTATCTGGTTTAGTACATTTCTCAGGAGTTTTTATTTTCACACTAGTTAGCATCTTTTATTTCACCGAGCATGCTTTAGAATTAGCGTTGGGACGGCCGCGCGACATACAGCTGACCACCCTGTCCACCTTGTCTGTCCCTTCAGGTGGATACCCTGCGCCATGTTATCAGTCAGACGGCAGGATACAATGATCCTCTAGGGGGAAACACGATGTACAGTCCACATGGCTTGAATGTAAGTAGAGGCAGGCATGGCCAATGTTTTTTGGGTTTTTTTAATCAATGAACTCACTTTGAATTATATTACTTTGCAACCGTACATATGTTTCAGCTTCCTACTGCATGTCCCATAAAATATTAGACATTGTGTTTTGTCACCTGATATGAATAAAGGTTGCATTTCATAAAGGACGTTACACAGCAGGGGGAATAAAATCACCAGCTTTCCTTCAAGAAGTATTAATACTTTGTTTGACTCAATCGAAAAATGAAAAAAAAAAAAAAAGATAAATAAAGAAAAGGATTCGAGGCACCGTATCTGTTGCATTTCAGCTGTTTTGAAATGCTTCACAGAATTTTCCATAGACTTATCTTCATGATAAAATACGTACCACGTGATCGCCCCGCAGCCTTTTCCCAGACGTGAATTCCATCTTCCCTGATGAGGTTTGATATGGCGCCTTTTTGTAAAGCAGCGCATAATCTGAAGCTATCAGGGTAAAGATTAATTTCGTTGATGAGGGAGGATGAAGAGTTAGGGAGAGAGTGAGAGAGAGAGAAACAGTATTAGACAGCTCTCGCTCTCTCTCTCTCTTTCTCTGCACTGTATCAGAACTGCAGCATTTTCTCTGCGTATTGTTATGCCTGTTGGGCAAAATGCACGCATATTTGCAGACTAATATTATTTAAAGCTTCATCAAAATGAGGTTTTACATTTGCAGAAACGGTCCAGAAAATTAAAGAAAGATTTGTGTGAAACAAAATTAACATGTTTGTTGCAAACAAATGGTGGTGGTTGTTGCAGGCAATCACTGCTGTTGGTGTCATTTCAGCTTTGCTCCAGCCTTATTGCTATAAGCTCTTTAGACATGTCAACTCCTAGCAGGATCAAGTGTTTTTCACTTTCTCACAAGGTTTCTCACTTCCATGTGCAGTGCAGACCTGCGCCTACTGGCTCACCAGAGCTCAGTGTGATCCCCACTAAAACCTTAACTGACAGAGCTGAGCAGCGAGTGAAAAGAGAGAATCAGAACAAAAAGGGAAGTGTTGTAATGAAATATGCTGAACGGCAAATTGTAGCAAAGCTCCTAGTTTTTAGTAAAAGCCCCTGATTTTTTCTTATAGATATATTCACATAGGCTAACCTTTAGCTTTGTTGGTGGTGACGTAGAGGGATCCAGTAAAGGCTAGGTCACGCCTGGAGCAAAGCAAAGTCAGGCTGGCTAAGACTGGCTCTCTTGGAGAGGCCCTGCCTTGTCACTTTCACTCAGCTCTCCCCACCTCACCCGGGCCGAGCCCTCCCTCTTCCTGACTGACAGGAGAATATGTAGCGACAAGCTGTCGGTTGCTGCTGAAATCTGCTTAGACACTGATTTCAGGGACTGCTCCCATTGGTCAGGACACAAGACAAATTTGTCTCGAAGAGTCTCTTTGCTGATGCTACTGTAATGTAAAGACTGGGCTAATCACTCGGCATCATTGTATCTGGAACATTTTAATACCGGCTGACACATCCGTGCGACCAGAATCTATTCTTTGTCTGTTTCCCTTCCATTTTTGGAGTGTCTAGAGTGCACCAGGCTCGTATTGCAGAGCATGTGATTGTAATCTCAACCTTTCCCATTTGTGTCCTAGGCTAATGGGGGATGGCAAGATGCAACGACTCCGTCTTCTGTAATATCTCCAACAGAAGGACCTGGAAGTGTGCACTCTGATACCTCGAATTGATCCGCTCTTAATGCATCTTCGCCTCAAGCTGGGCATGGACTTTTTTAACTGGCTGACCCGACCGCAAAGGATATATTTAAAAAAACAACAACAACAACAACAAAAAAAACTTTTCACAACAGATTGGTTTTCCTGTACCTTAAAATTTCCGGTGACCATGCCACACGCATACAAACGACGTCCTCCATTATGAACACCAAGTGTTTCCTGATCGCTCAGTGTTTTCTTTCTGTGTTCATAAATCAAGTGTAATCGCCATGCTTTTTATTTGTTTGTTATAGGGGTAAACATACACACACACACACACACACACACAAACAAGCGTACAAATGGAAATGTCCCACAGATGTTACTCTGTAAACTTTTCAGGATAATTATCTCATCTGAACTCAAAATACCGGATGACACTCGTGTAATTTCCGTGACATTTTATGACATTTTAAATGCCCATTTGTCTGATTGGTGATTTAATTACTACTTCCCATTTTGATAATTGGGTTCCCTTTCAGTCCTTACAATACATAGATTAAAGCAGTTGTTTCTTTGACTGTAATGTGCTCCCAGTCTTGTCCGGCAACTCAACAATGCTGCTGTTGACAGCTCAATGGCAGCTTTGTAGTTACTTTCAAGATTTATTTTTGCCTTACAGCTGTATACATTAGTACGAGGAAATGACTATTCAAACTCTGGAACATAAAGAAGTGTAATTGATTGCTTGACTACAACATGACACCGTTCCATATTTTATAATTCGATGTTTAGTATGTACATATGTAAACATTTTTCTTTTTTTTTGTACTGCTTATGGAAATAAAATCCCCCCATAGTAGATCATCCCGTCACGGCACACAGGAGCAGGCCCCACAACAAAGAAAAAGTTGTACATAATATAGCTTAAGAGTAATTATACACTCCACCAATCAATACACAGCTTTATTACCTCATTCATAGAAACCAATCATTTCTAACATTTCTGTAGCTTAGAGTGCTCACTTACTACCTCTAAACAATATCACCACCATCGTTTCTCTGGCCCTTATTTCATGTTTTCTTTTTTTTTCTTTTTTTTTATGTAGTTCTTTTGATTACATCTTGTAACACTGTAAACTCTTCACTCTCTATGTAATCTAATGTATATTTTAATCTTTTAATAAAATGATGTTGCCGTACCGCAACTTAAAATAACAAAAATAAAAAAAATAACAATATTAATACCATGGAAAAAATACGACGGGGAAGGGGGAAGAAGATGTTGTTGGTCTGTGGCTTTTACGAAGGGGGGTGTGATGAACATTGTTGATAAATTAACACCAAACAGTAAAACTGTTGTAAATAGCGAAGAAGAAGAAGAAGAAGAAGAAGAAGAAGAAGAAAAAAAAAAACATTTTGAATGTTGCTCATCTTGTTACTAAATCATGCAAAAAAAATGAAAAAAAATCCCAATAAAAACTGTAATGCATAGAGGTTTCAGTATTCAGAACTGTAAATTTCCAGCTCTGTTCAACAGGGTTCAAGACTTCTTTTCTCTTTTTTCTATTGTATGTGATTCTGAAACTGAAAAGTCATGACAAATGATTTGTGGCAGTGATTCTAATGTATTAAAGATGTTTAGTGTTACTTTCTAACCAGACTACACCCTGGACTGAAAAGTCTTCCTTGTGGTAGTTGTGTAATTTCAAACATGAATAAACCTTTTGCTTTCATGACAGCAAGGCGTGTTTTTGTCACGTTTGTTGAGTAAGTGGGAGAGGCTTGGCCCTTTTCTCCATCATAAACTGCCAGCAAAGGACACGTCTTTATGGCAGGTTGCTGCAGCAGTCCATTAATATCAACTGCATCATTAAAGCCATTTATTTTCTCTCATCAATGATAAAACAATGTGTTTATTTTATTTAGGAAAGGGTGATGCACATTAATTTAAACATGAACATGCATCCATCATGTAAATGCACCAAATTTAGCCAAGGAGGCTAATTTTTATCCGGCAGGTAGAAAGCATATAAAAGAAAAACAAAGCACATAGGCACATAGAAATGCAGTGTGTGTGTGCTTTTTTGTTTATACTTTTAGTCAAATCATATACATTCATGCAAATATTTCATGTAATTTATTCATTATGTGTGAATATGCTCACTTTTCATACGGTGGGAAGAACGTGAGGACTTAACCTGCTTTGCAGCTACTGTGGCGCTGACATGGTTAGTGCAATTAACTGAAATGTCAGGCACTTCTAATTCAGGCTATTTTGTCTGTCTGTTGTGGAAAGGCTGGCTTAATGGATCATTGGTTACCAATTCCACATGGAAATTGACATCCATTTATTCTCATTTTCTCAGCAGAGTTCTTCATTCCTGTCTTCCTCCCAAGCTCGTGTCCAGTGTTTGTGTCTTTCAGTCGTGGAGCCTCCTGGATTTTCAACAGTGTAACCGGGGACGAAGCACTGCAGCAAATAGAAAATATCCACGCGCAATGAGCTGCAAGTTTAAAGCGCGCGCGTGTGCGTCTGTGTGCTTGTGTGCGCACATGTGGTTTCAATTTCGACACATGAGAGTAGATAGACAGGAAAAAGAAAAAAGAGATGTAACATGATAGCACGAGTTTAATTCAAGCGCAATGCACAGACGGTTTCCCGGGAGAGCATATTTGTCCACTCAAGCAGTGAGGAACTTCATTGAACACCTTTCTCTGGAAATCATATCTTTATCCTGATTTTACACACCCATGCCAGAGAATGTCCAAATGCACAGAGGCACTTATTTTTTCTCAGTAACTTAAATAAATAAATAAATAAAAAGCTAGAGTGGCCTTTGACGCAAATCAAGAAATAATCTTTAACCTCTTTGCACACCACTGTTTTTTGCTATTATTTCTATTATTATTAAGAAAGATGCTTGAGGGGGATTTTTCAACATTTCACCGTGCATCTGTGTAAGCTGGTTTGCTCCGTGCTGTTTAAGACCATTCCATTCTGACAAAATGGTCTGGGCATATGCATGCATGCATATCTCCTCTCAGAAATTAATGAAAGCATGTGGAGCTCAGCCCTGCCGTTTGGATTATTATCTATTTGCTCATTCTACCTTTACAAATACATACGTTTGCTTCCTCAAGACTTTAACTATTGGATATTTTAAGTACTGCACTCAGCAAAATTGGTCTCGGAACCTTTTAAATAAAGAAGTTACATTTCCTGAGATTATGCCTATTAGAGGTTTTTCTAAGGTTCATTAAAGACGACATTTTCTAAGTAAAATTCACCATGAGAAGCATGCATCATTAAATATGGAAATCCAGAATTATATTAGCAATATGCACCAAGCTAGTGCCAATTAAATTAGAGAAAGATATCATTTATATTATTAAGGTAGAGTTCATATTAGATTAAGTATAAAATGTAATTTTGTCACGGTTTGATTTATTGCTCATGGTGTATTGTTCACAGACCCATGCTACACTGTATTTCAATAGAGTGATTGTTTAGATTAAAATGTAAAAAGCTGTAATTGTATCACACTATCGCTAAATTCAATTGGTAGGAGGTTCAAACACACGTTCATAAGCTGCGTGTGTGTATTTTTATCATTCTTAAACGTGACTATATATTTATACAGATGTACACAGAATTGGCCTTTAGCAACTGCGGCAATGTGTCGTAATTAATACTTTCTTTAAGATGTTGGAATGTGTTTTTAGAGAATAAAATAAATCAGTCCGAGCGGAGTCCAAGACAGCGTGTAATATATCGGAGCTTGTATCCTTGTTAAAAGATCGCAACAATACGAGGAAACACAGAAACTTAATGGACTGTTATTCATTGGGATTTGTGTTCCGGGAAGAAATATATTATGAAAGATTTGAGTTAATGAGCAACAGCCTGTACTCTTAAGCAACATTTACAAAGCTAACAAAAGAACACACATCATGAACAATTATACCTGGACCTATGTGGTATATGAGGTGCCAAGTGTGAACACACAATGAAGAGAGTTTATGTTTTTACAGCAACTATATTATTTTATGTTCTGAATCAGCAGTGTGGCATAACAGACACAAACTCAGACTAGTTAGGTGTGTGGATGCACTTCTTCTTCTTTGGTTCCATCCTGTCCTGGACTGATCATTGAGTCGTGTTTGTACTAGAAGATACAAGATTTAGTTGATTTTGTAGACTCACAAGGTTTAATCTACAGTTTATGACACTGTAGTGTATAGTTGTATGCAGATATAGGCTTAGGGCACTTTTAGGTGCATGCTTACAACATATGTTGAGAATTATGAAATCTCTACGTGTATATTTTGGATATTGTAACCGCATTTTAATTCCTGCATATTTTAAAAATAAAGAGAGCTGAAAATGTAAATTTCTAAAAATAATGCGGAGTTACGTCTGTATTGAGAATGTTTTTCTTTGAACTGATAATTAAAGGGGAAGTGTTATTCTCACAGTCAGACTGAGATCAGAAACAAATTTAAATCTAAAATAATTGTAAATCCAAGAGTATTAAAACCCTAAAGGCAGTTTACATCCAGACATACTTTGCGTGGCTTATTGTGAGCAGGATTTCCCTTAGTTTGGAAGTAAATATCTGGTTAACTTGCTAATCACCACTCTTGTACAGTATAATGAGTTTGCTTCATTAGTGGCTGCTTTGGGAGACGCTCATAAAGTCGGAGACATGAGCCTGAGAGTAGTGTACAGTAGTTTGATTTATTGAGCAGAGGTATAATGGGCCATAGACCGCCTGCGCTGATCTCTTCAGCAGCTCCGGCTTCTATTAAGAGATGAGTCCTGAGTGGCCTTTGAGCTTAAAACAGTGGAGTTAATTAACATTTGAACCTACCTCTTCTTACATCTTTAGGAGATCATTTTCAATTTCATTTCAAACCATTCACCCATTTTGGTGCAGGAAAATTGCTCCAAGACTGCACGTAGTCTCATCTCTGAGCTGATGGTGGCTTATCATAGATAGTTGGGCGAAAGCAGGCACGTGAAGGCTTGTGACAGGAGACAGATGTTTGCCTTACCTCTTAGCAGACGCGTGTCAGCGAGCAAAGGCTGCCTTTGTGCTGCTCAAATACACTGACATCAAGTCACAGAAAATAGAAAACAGCGAAAAATAGAAAACAGGAGCAGTGTTTTTTTTTCTTTCTCACTCCCACATACACACGTCGCACGCTGCAAATTCAGTAATTATATCACGTAACTTTATTGAATCAGTGTCTTCTTTCATTTAAGGTTTGGACCTTTCTAATTTGGCTTCGCGGAAAAGCAACGACTGAGCCAAACACGCCACCACTGAGCAAATCGTAAGGCAGGTGTAAGTCACATACGAAGGTGATAAATATAGCACACAGTTTCATAGAGAACCACAAAAGCTCAAGTGTTGTAATATAAAACTGATTATGCTGACCCCTCTTAAATTAATTGAATCCCTAGAGGTGCAGCATCTGCTTTTGATTAAATCTGGCCCTTTGTGGCCTCATTTATACTTAAACGTTATTATTTTTCAAAAGTATTCTGATGTGTGTCACTTCTATAAATACATAGCGGATGGAAGACGTGTTTTTAAGAGACAGGAATAGAATCCGTTAAGACGAGGCAACCTCAAAATGTGGCACAGTGCTTGGTTTATGTGGCAGTTACACTCATACAGATGCTTCCATTGAGGTAAATTGAACATATATAACATGCTAATAACAAAAGCAATGACAAAGAAGACTGTATGATAGCAAGTGTGAACAATATGCAGTCTAAAATAATTTATAAATCAGCTTTGCAAGTGTTTAATTCAGCAGAATAGTTAGACTTAACTCATGTGTGCAGTGCATTTTGGTGAGAAACGTTGCGCATTAATACAAATTTAAGAGACACAACACGTCTTGAGAGCATTTAATTCTCCTCCTATCCACACCGAATTTAAAACTTTACATAGTTATATAGAGTTATATATATTTAGTTTAATTTATATAGTTTAAAATATAAACCTGCCTGTATGTGTCAGTTTATCTAAAACACTATACAGCCTCCGGGCTCGTAGAATTCAAGGACAGCACTCTAGAAGGCTGTGGGTATTAACTTTAAATCTGGGCTATTGGTGCATAGCATTTCAGCTAGGAGTTGGCAAGGCATGCCGTTGGACAATTATATAACTGTTAAGGGGGATAGAAGATGGTCAGATTGGCAGGGCAAGGTAAAAAGAAAAAAAAGTTCTGAATCAGGAGTACAACCTATGCCTGGGCAGCTGCTGTGGCATGAAGAATAATGTGGTGATTTATGACAATGAGACACAGATATTTTTAGATATATGTATATGTAAGGTGCCTACTGGAAGAAAATACCATAAACACAACTGGAAATGCATGGAGATACTTTTCTTCTTCATATCATATACAGCAAAAGAAATATTCTGATTATTAATTAAGTAAAAAGAAAAAAAAAATACCATACTGGAACATAGAGGTAACATTTTGCTCTTTGGGCTGGATCAAAGACAAATTCCACCATGTAAACACCCAACATTCAAATGGATTTTGTCTCATGTCTTGTCCTACTATCCCTGTCATAGCTTGGATGTGCTGTATATCCTGACATCTCAAAACAAACAAGCCAGTTGTGGCTGAACCAATTTGTTATTGAACATCGTGGGACACTGAATAAGTATACCAGACACCAGACTAAATTCATTTGCGAGCTTTAAAAAGGGTATAAAGTGACAAGTCTACCCAAAGTGACAATGTGCTTGTGACTAGATGCCTCTGATGTTTGTATTTATGCTTTTTTCCCCTAAAACATAAAAAGCTCTGTTAAATAGCCCCTTCACATGCTGGAGGTGGGACGATTCAAAAGAAGGATGGCGACACGCTGGGAAACATTATCAAAAGCTTCCTCAAGTGTCGTGAGTCATGTCAAGCTTCTAAAAGAACTCAGCAGTCAGAGTTATGTTTGAGGTTTCTAACCTGGATGAACCTTATTGTTCACCTTTTTCATTGTTTGCGGCTGCAAAACAGGAGCAGTCCCAGCAATAGTTGCACAAAGCTGGAGCAGTCGTTTGTTCAACGCGCAGCTAGACTCAGAAACAGGTACACCATGGACTTGTACCAACCTGTCATTTTATTGCTTCTTTCCGCCGGCAGGGATCCAGATCATTGCGTACATTCTGTTGGGCTGCTTCTGGATGTCTCATATGTGCTCTCCTGTGTCGCTTTGTCTGTGTGAGCCATGTACTGATTCAGCTGGGGAGGGACCATGATATCACTGTCAATAATGTCAAATGGGAAGAATTTGATGGTGAATATTCTGACTTTATGAAAGACATAACAATTTACGAACGGTGGCGCTTACTGTGTGTGCAGGCACCGAATCCAGATTGTGTTCGCTCAAGGAGAACTTTAGGCAGCATCGTCACGTGCAGAATGGACAGAAGATAAGACACAAATTCACCTGGCAAATGGAATGAGTGACTTGAAAAAGCATCAGGGTAAGATGAAAGGGCTATGAAATGAAGCCAACGAGGAATTTAATTACTTTTAAATAATTCTCAAGCTTAAATTCTTGCATAATTAGGGGTGAGTCTACTTTCAGTAACAGGTGGCTGCCCTCACAGTTCGCTAGCTGTCTGTCTCACCCACTCGCCTCGGCTATACTCACGCTTCATCTTCATCCATTTTTAAATTAGCTGAGCGTTAGGTCAGGCACTGTCAAGATGGCGGCTGCCGCAGCCAGCACCCTGAGCTTCAAAACACCTCTTCACTAAAAACTTAGATAAACTTCACTGATCCACAAGGGACATTGCTTAAATCTGAGCCTAGCAGCTAGCTAGTTTAGCTTAGAATTAAGACTGGGAACAGAGGAAAACAAAACCCGGTTTTATCTGAAACACAAGAAGGTTTAATTGTGGGGGAATATTTTGAATTAATGGTGCAGTAACTTCCTGTAACTTCACGCCGCCAGCACTAACTGGTAACATTTGTATTTATTAAACAAGTATAAGACATATTACATATGCAAATATAAGGCACATTATGCAAGCTTTAGGTGTTTTTGTTCACCTTTAGAAAGTATCAGGCTAGGAGTTTAATATTCGCATTAATAAAAAAAGTAAAATTAGCACGTTTCCTAAAATTCTGCGCGGTTGCTATGTCTGTCAAAGCTTAACAGATGTGCTGGTTGTGTTCATCATGGTTATTTAGAGGACACAAAATCATCATAAAACGCTTTACTGCATTTCATAACGAGTTAGTGAAATGTTAATTTTGCTGAAATCAATTCATACCTGTAGTCCACCACACGGCAGCTTTGATTCTGGTTATTACTTTAAATAACAACACATTTTTACAGCACATTCTCCACCCTCCGTGCACTATCTAGTGCAGTGTGGCTATAGGCTACATTGTGTAATGGGAAGTCATTAGCTTTTGGTCTGATGCAGTTTGTTCTCAGTCCCTCGCTGCTACATTTATATTTCATATCTTATGTTTCACACTGTATTAACAGCTGTGGCTTGTTTTTGCCATCTGCAGACAATTACTTTAGTTTACTTGGCTTTGTAATAATAACATGTTTTCTTCTTGCAACTCTCTCAATAGACAACATACTGCAAATTCTTGACAGGTGCTGAGGCATTTGCTCGGGAGACATGGTGAGGAGGATTATTACTGCATTATTTAGTTCTCCTGAAATAAACAAACACATTCCCTTCCTGGCATCATGTGCGACTAGCGAGTCAGCATTGTGTTTTGCATCGCTCCAGCTCAGAGCAGCCAATTATGATTTACGTTGACTAGCGAGAACCCCTGTGCCCCTTTTCACCTCCAACAAGACCCACTTAGTGTAGAATATTTTCCCTTCCATACGCTCTCATTTGCTCGGTATCTCCTCCTTTTATGACCTTTTTACATTCACCTTGCCTTGTTTCACCTACTTGCTATCACCACAGTGGCTCAGGTTCCGCTCCACAGTCTAGTTTCAGTATAATAACTTGACACTTCACATTGCATTAGTCTTAGTCCCGACAACAAGGTTATGTGACCTATAGTGTCAGAGAGCATACACCATACTTGCCTGGAGTAGCTATTTATCAAGACAGCTTTGGGCCACCTATGATTCAGAGCAGAACAAATACAGATGTGAGGCGGTTATACTGAGGACATATTTGTCCAGCAACTAGAACTCTAGCTGGCAAGCACCATCACACAGATTTCTCTCATAGACACTTGATTTGTCTTTATTTTTTTTATATCTTATACGGGTCACAAACATGTATCATTGCTTAAATAACATAATACAACTAAAAATATTAAATTTCACATGAAAAGTCATGATATATTCTGTAAATAACACAATGCTCAACTGAATGAGTTAATTATTTCAGAAATCTGTGCTTCTTGTGCTTTCAAATGAATCACATAACACATAACACTCTCTGACTGTGTCTTAGAGCACAATACGTACATACACGACATAGGTCTTTGGGGAAGAAGAAGCAATGTGTAGTATATTCCGCAATTACTCTGCATCTGTTTTCAGCTATTGATTCACAGGAGAAAGAGGAAAGACTATAGCCAACGGGTCCGTGTGTTGGGGAGGGGGGGTGGGGACCCTGAGCTGCAGAGAAGGAGGCTGATTGTGAACCCTGAGGAAGTCATTAGGAGACCAGTGACTCCACTGGTCCAGAGCCCAGCAATGCTGACCATTAGCATGATGTCATATTTTACATGCCATCAGTCACTCCACCACTCCCGGCCATCAGATCTGATAAGCATACGGATGCTGACCATTTAGGAATATTGTCATCAAGAATTGTTGCCCGTTTTATCGCAACAGATTTACGACCATGACAGGGGTTTCTTGTCACGTCAATCCAGCGATGTATAAAATGTGGAAAAACATCACCCACCACTCTCTTCACTGCACATCTGGGCTTCAAAACAATCTCTTTTCAAGGTTTTGCAAATAAAGATCAGGTCACCTGAGAAAATAAACCGGATGATCTAGTGAGATTTGATTTCTCTTTTATTTGGAAGACAGATTATTTCAACCAAAATCCTGCGTTAGAAACTAGACATAGGCATTTTACAGGGAGTCGGATGACGTAATACAGGTTTGCAGTGTTCATAGCGGGTGTTCATGCCTGAACTGCGTTGTGGTTGTATTTGAATTAAAACATCTGCAAAAAGTTGACCCATCTAGGAGCCACTGTTGGTGAAACTGGATCACATAACTTCTTGCATTCCAGATCAATACCTCTCATATGAACGAATGCACAAGTTGTTGTATATAGGATATTAATAAATAAGTATATACAGTGCCTGTTGTATATATAGGGTCCTCAACTTGGTTGAAACATTATTTATAGCCAAAGCAAAGTAAATGCATGCTTCGAACAGAAGTATATAGTAGAATCCAGAAATATATTAACCACGTGTTTTTTTCGTGTGTGTTCATGATGGCTGTCACACATATCCTGTGTCCGTTTGGAACAAGCATTCTGCATGTCGTCAGAAATTAACACTGTGCGCAATGCAATACACAGATAGTCAGCAGGGGCCATATGGCAATGTGACTTGTGACAATGTGTGGCAATTTTAAAGACCAGCTTAAAGACAAAGTCTGCAGTTACTCACATCTCTACAATGCGGTGTTGCCAATGCATCGTAATAAATATGTAGCTAGAGAGAGACGTACAATCTTGCAAAAATAAAGGGAAACAAGTATCAGATCACCATGTCTGGGCAGAGAGAAAAATGCTGTTAAAAACACTGTGTGGATGGTACCGACGATTGCGCTCACGCTGTAGCTGTATGTCTGCACAAACGTGTTGTTAACAAGTAAATAAATCTAAAGCCTAACTGTCATTGGTTGATCATAATTAATCAGGAGAGAGAACAAATGTAAGCTTACTGGGAAAATCATTGTCACAACACTGTGTGCGTTTGCGTTCAACAAAAACCCCAAAGTTATGTTGGGGGTTAAGAATCAGACGGCATCCAAAGCATCAGTAAAGATCTAACCCTAATCCTAACCCTAACCTTTGGAGAAAAAAAATGGCAGCCTTTAGTCTTTCATCTCACAGAAAGAACCAAATCTTAACCACAGTTCAGACTGGGAAGGAAGTTATAGATTAGAGGTCTTGCCTTTTTTCTTTCATTCTGTTGGTGACGTTATACAAGTGATGGCATATCTATAGTTGTGGTTTCTCTATATGAAAAGAAGCATGGCAACATCGTGCTTTCTTATATTTGAAAATGATGCCTCAAAACAAAAAAATATTACAAACACCAGAATCACCTCAAATGGCAGTGTAACCACCATGTCTACATGCTCCACTGTGCTGCATAATTTATTTTATTGCACAAGCAGTAAACCCCTATCACTCTTGCACACAATTGCAGCCTTAGTAAATGTGTTTATCTTGTTTATTCCACTCTCTCTCTTTCTGTCTCTCTCTCTCTGTCTCTCTCTCTCTTTCTCTCTCTCTGGGTCTCTGGGGTCCAGGCGGCCCCTGTCTGCTTCCTGGTGGTGTCTGGGAGCCCAGGTCTATGAGGCACCAGGATCATTTTCCCTCTGTAGCTGTTGTCACTAGCATGGACCGAGCTAATTCATCTTGCTAATGGCAGGTGGGTCAGTTGAGCGCTATAATTGTGATTTCCTTTCCTTTCTGTGTTTGTAGTTGTTGTGCCTTGATCTTATAAAATAGCACAACCGGCTTTACAAGACATCAGCTCCTGCACCCAGCACGTTCATTATTTAGGGGGATATGAAAATTTAAATTTTAGAGTTCACCGCTTTCAAATGCCACACATTTATTGGATTAAATATAAAGCTTTTTATTGAAATGCATAATTTCTTGTAAAAAGTATCAGACCCATTTAAGGTAACTCAATCCCTTGAGTGGCCCCTTAGATTGTATTTGTAATGTACAGAAATAACTGCTGGTCGTGAGATAAAGAATGCAAGGCATTTTTCAGAAAGTATAAAATGAGCTCTGTGCTTAGCAGATTTTCTTCAGAGTTACTCGAATGAAGTCAGCAGTCAGTTGGAGTCACTGGGGCATGAATCTCCAGAGAGCAGTGGACATGGAATGAGCCCGGGCTGATTTCAGTCAGGAGGAAGGTCGTCACCACACAAATGAAAAACATGAGAAGTGGTTCAAGGTCTAATCAAGTCCTCAGACTGCACTCACTGGGAGCAATTAAGTTCCTCCCTCTCCCTCAACATAGGTAACCAGATCCTCCTATTGACATTCTCAATAAAAGGTCATTTACTGTATGGATGAAATGATCAGGCTCCATTGCCTGAGAACCTTTAGGGCCTAAAACGGACTCGAAAATTGTGGTCAGAGCTATGACCGAACGTAGGGGGTTATATCCAAAATTGACAAGGACACAAAATCGAAGAAATGATTCACATTAAAGGAAAGGAAGAATACATTTAAGAAGTGGTTTAACAATAAATGATTGCACCGTGTATTTGTAATCTACAAGCAGGATCTTCACTGCATGCATTTTCAAGACCTTGGCAACGAGTCCAGCCCCAACCGCAGGAATTCATTACCATCATTGCTAGTCTGACACAAATTAAGTCCTGGTACTTTCTGTCTTGCTTCTCAGACCACAATACTTCATCATAAGTCATCCTTAATTTGTGTGGTTGTCACAGGCTCTTGTTGTCAAGTCTGTTAGCTTGCAGCTCCCTTTGTCAAAACCTGTCAGGAGCGTACAGACTGGCAAGGAGAGAGCAACGCGATTCTCACACTCTGATCGCACCGAGAATGTCTACAAAACCCCTGCTTGTCTCTGAGCCAAAGTGTTATCCAGCAGCCCTCGAAGGTCTTTTCTATGCTGTCTCACTGCACATGCATTTTCCACCAGTGTTACATCACAGGGGGAAAACTATATATGATATCAGCAGATAGAAGTAAGATGATGCTGTTTTAGCTTAAAAAAAAAAAACTACTTCAAAATTTTACCAATAGTCAGAACGTTTCCATCCTTCACCCCCCAAGAGGAAACAACAAAGTCTCTGTTTCTTCTCAGAGCGTCTGGCTTTCACAACACATCCCTCCTCAAATTATAAGTAACTCTGATGTTTACCAAGTAAAACTGAGTAAGGGCTGGAGAAGCCAAATGATCCAATAGAATTTGTGATCCCCAAAAGTTTTGTTGCAGAAAGACCCAGATTAATTTCATTTTGTCAGGGTAATAATGAGCATATATGCATTCCTTTATACATGTGTAGAACTTCTTAATCTCCTAAACAGTGAAGCAGAGTTACACATATTATGGGCTTTCTTTTGGGAAGCGGTTGAGGGTTAACAGCTTAACGCCTCTAGTCAAGAATACATAATGGAAATGGGATTAGAAGGTCGGGGAATCATTGCTCTCTGCACTTTGACCAAAGGATCAGTGCTGTTTGTGCTGCAAAGAAAAGACTTGCATGGAGTTCAAATGAGACTGCAACCCAGGGCAACATTTAGTCACCTAAAATGGCAGAAGAGAAGAAAAATTGAAATGTCTGATCATTTGACTTGATTTCTTTTTTCCCTGCCACCCCTCCATTTCTGTTAATTACTTCCACAGCACTACACAAACTCCCCTGGGCTCTTTACCAAAAAGCAATAAACATTGTGTCACACTGACTCACCAATTGGCAAACAACTGCCAAAGAAACAAGAATAAAAGCAATTAAACAGAAAATCCATTCGGCCTGATTGATAACACATTGTTTTTTAAAAATTTATTTTTATTTTGTGACTGCTTTTGACCCCAAGCCCACAGATAAATACTGCTCTCCTTTTATATCAAAAACTGTATCTGCTTATGGATTTAGATTTAAAGTTTATTAATGCCTCCACAGTGATTAAAATACAAATCTGAACAACTTAGAATTGTTGTGACTATTCGTTCTCCTCCAGATGCACCTTTTAATTACATTTTTAAACATGTTTGTAACTTGTAATAACTTGTAACCGTTTTATGGCCAACATAAAACTCTTTTATTGACAATTTTGGAAAGATTTAGTATAGATGACATCACGACTACTTCCACATACTGTTTGAGTGGACAAAGTCAGGCAAGCACTGAGTGTAAATAATGATGGACAAACCCAGTGATGTCACCTAAAGCATTCCTGAAGAGAGGTTTTGAAACTCAATCCGGCCGTGCCCGAGTCCTGGCCGGTTAAGAAAATGGTCAAAGTGGGGGAAAATGAGTGGAGGTTAGGTGGGTGGGTGACGCAGGAGAAGAGAGCTAGCAACATGTGAGATGAGATAGGATAAGATAAGACTTTATTTATCCCCCGCGGCAGGGAGCAACTCTGCAAAATACAATAATACATGGATAGAGAATAGAGGCAAGACAAGAGAAACTATATAAAAGTAAATATGCTAAGGTACAAAAAATATCTACATATTGTACCAGGTTTAAAGTAGCTAACCAACTATTACTACTTATTCTAATAAGTACAGTTGGTGAAAAACCAACTAATGTTAACGGAAGGTTGAAGTGGTAGAAGGCTGGATATACATAATGACATTCATGAATATCATGAATGAAGGCAAACTCCAACAGGAAGAATCACTCTCGAAAGCCAAGCACCAAAATGACATGAGTGTGGATATTGCGCTTGCAAAAAGGGCACCCGCCTGTCACTCAACGCAGCCGCACCCTTATTTTGCATAAATTTAAACAAGTGAGGTACATATAAATAGAGTCCATATACAGTTGCCATGAATGTGTGAATTGGCTACAGAAACCAAAACTGATTGTACCAGTCTGTATTATTTCAGGTGTAAAGTTTTGTATGTTGACAGATTTTTGGAGTCAGCATCAAGTGGTCATTTGAGGAATTACAATTTTTGGCACAGCCCCACAGTTTGCCGCTTAACGCCAAGTCTTTGTGCTAAGCTAAGCTAATTGTTAGCTTGTTGTGCCCTTTCATTTATCGACATATCTGTCATCTAACCTTTAATGTAAAGAAAAATAATAATAAGCAGAGTTTCCAAAATGGAGTTAGGCTCGTATTTTGGATTCACCACCTAGCAGCATTTCTTTGATTATTCTCTGTATATGAAAGCTGTTTCTTCTCTCACAATAACACTTCTCTCTCTGTCCCATCTTTGTAATCTGAAGCTGTACTCATAAATCGTGTAAACTAATCTGAATTCTGTAGAGGACAATTATCATGTTTTCTGTAAAAACTTTCCACAACCTCTGGTTATAGATTATTCACTTTCTTCACGTTTCAGAGGAGGCTGTTTTTCTTGGTACCTTTAGGTAATTGAATGCAGAGGCAACAGAGGAAACATGAGATTTATTTTTTCACAGAGCGCTACACATTTTGGCACTGCGACTCTCTGCAACGTGCAAAATCTCACAAAGCATATATTAAATTGGGTAAAGTGGTTTCTGGGACAATGAAACAAATTCAGTGTTGCACCTAGTATCTGCCTCGAGTTGTTAAATTATTGTTTTACATTATTTGAGAATACTTTGTCGTTTGCTAATTCTTAAAATAAGTTCACATACATGCATGTTTTATTATACCAACAGATCAGGTAGGTAACAGACATGAAACGAGAACACAAGGAATGCAGTTGCAAGTTAATGGCAGCATTTCATCATTGTCTTCTGTGAAGCTGAAACACAGACAGCAGCCCAGCAGGCAATGTTAGGATTATCACAAAGAATATGGTTTGGTTTGTACAGGAACTTTGACAAACTAGCATGCAGCATGCCATTCATAGAAATAAATGGCAGGTTGTCTGTGTACTAGTTAGCACAATGGTGTTCCTCTCACATTTGCTGTCATGCCAGTTTAATCACTGTTTAAGAGCTTGACGATTTGTGTGGGCTGCAGAGGCAGACGGGTCACGATGGAGTCATAGTGCCAAGCCACAGTTTTCCAACAAGATTTGAAATTCATGTTAACAGTGTATGGGCAATGTGGTAACAAAATGTTCTGTTAGCTGAATAGTTAGAGGGGGGAAATATTTAATGAGACGACTGAGCCAAAGCCACCTACACCTACACACAATCCAGATTATATCTCATTTGTTTAACCCACAGAGCAACCAAGAAGCTACTGCAAAATCAAGCTGTGATTTTTTTTGCTTGTCAATCTCATGGTAGTATCTCATGCAACATTCTTTTCCCCTTCCACTGTCTATGACAATGTCAATTTATTTATATGAAGCACGTATAAAAGGAACAAATGCTGACCAAAGTGCTGTAGAGAGTAGTCAAGGCATGTAACAATACGTAAAAACATATAAAAAAGTCAATACAAAGACAAAGAAGAGGTCAAACAAAGCTAAATTAAAAGTACTAGATTAAAACACAATAGAATATGTTACCATCATTTGCTGTCTAACAGCGAAGTTGTTTCAAAGTTTATTTGTCACATCTTTTTACTCTGGGCACGCACCAGTGGAATTGACTTGAGTTCTTTTTTTTTTTTGCTTCCGTGATATTGGTTTAATTATCGGTGCAGGAGACACATACAGCTGGCAAATCGTCTGCAGTTTTAATGAGTCCAGAGAGCTCCTCCAGAGCTACAGTATAGGCAGGTTTCACCCTCCGCTCTAACAACACAGGGATTCAGAAAGTATTTGCTTCTGGCTGGTGCTGGTTTAGGCATTTTTCTTTTCATATTTAGACAGGAGCGTGCTACTGTACCTGATTCAGTCTTGAAGCTAAAAAACCAAACCAGCATACTAGTTGCAGCTTTATATTTAGCTACCCCTGAGATAGACATAGTGTTTTAACATCTTGCTAAGTGAATATTTTCTAACAAAAATAGTTTTATTTAATAGTTAAGTAAGGAGTTTTTTTTCATGAACATCTCTGTATTTTATTAAGTTTCAACTTTGATTTACAACTTATAAGGGTTGTTATAAGTCAATATCACCATGCTCTCTGTGATATTCAGCAAAGGAAACAATGCAGATGAGCCGTTTGAATAAGTAAAGAGACACTATTACTAACACATTCCCGTTGGCACTATCGGCAATGAATCATGAATGTGTTGAAGGGGCTGTGTTTATCTGAGAAAGGGACAGGGACTGAAGAGGGTTATCAACAGTTTCACACATCCACCGGTTCCCTCTGAAGTGAGATGCTCCATATAGGCGCAAAAACAGGAACAGCAATAGCACAAAATGTTGGCATCCTCTAATTGTTTATGGAGTAAAGCATTTGAGGTAATTACCGAAGGGTTCCTACAAAACAAGGCACGCTGTGAGGTCTTTAAATTTTTATTGTCCACATCATCTGGTTTGTTCTGAACGGCTTCGGTGGAAAAGCACATTTCAGCAAAAGGTGTCACACCCGTACATCTCGTTACGTGTTCATAGTGCTTACTTGCAAAGTGACACTCTTATTCATGTCTCAGTGGGCATATGCCACACAAAGGAGCCCTCACGCACAATGGATTCCACTCACTGTGGGCATACACGGCGAGTGGAAGTAGCGTAGTCGTACTGATGCATTGACATGACGTCAAAGCAAACCTCAACATCAACACATTGCTGGCTATCTTCGGAAAGTGATGATGATCTTAGCTGTGCTTCTCATCAACAGTGAGAAAGATTGCAATGTACAGCCGCCCGTGCGCTACATCCCATTTGACATGTTGACACAGTGGGTCCTTAAAAGTGCATGTGTCAGGAACTCGGAACTAATAGTGCAATGTCTAACTTCAGAAGATTAGCCAAGCAATGACATAAGCTGCGGCTGCTGTGGTGTTTAGACGCCGTCTTTTGAAAAATGTGTGTGGCAGTCGTACGTGAGGAGAGAGAAATGAGGGCGACGGGGAAGGCACAGCGAGAGTGGAAAATAAGTGAAATGTAAGTCATAGGTAGCAATATTTTGATAAAGTAATCATGCTTCAGGAGCAAACCTCGGACTCCCGATATCAGCCTTTGGTGATTCCGCGGAGCTCCTCTGAACATGGCAGCATCAGATTTACAAATTGAAAATCATTAATAATTCTAACCAGGATGTGATAAATCTGGAATCACTCCCGATGAACCTGGACACACTTTCATAAATCAAAAAGATTACTTGGAAATTTTTTAAAATCTGACGTCAAAGTGTCAGGCTTACTAATGGTTTTTGTAGATCCCTTACCGTGATATATCATTAATCTGAGATACATTTGAAGTGTGTCACCGGGGCAATATGTGATCCCTCTAATATTAGGAATATGCTGGTCTGTGTCAATACTGGAGATGGAGGGGATAAACGCGGGTGGAGGTGCTGGGGAGTGAGTTCCCGTGGCTTACATTTTGATAAGGCGGCACAGTGAATATTTAAAATGGCCATACACAGCAGGAATTAAATGTAATTGTTCTGGTTGTGCATCATGTTAGTAGTGATAATAATAAAGATCATACATACAACAGATAAGCTAATGTAGAAATGATAACAGAGACTGTGTCGTATTTTAATGCAGTGTAGTGTTTCCGTTTCTAATTCCCGAGAATATTCACACAGAAGACTCTATCCCCCAAAATCTGCCTCACTGCTGAAATATGTTCTTTATTCTGAGAGCAGTGTTGCTGAGACTTAGGAGTGCTATTGTGAAGGAGGAGGTATTGACCGTGATGGTGAACAGGGCACCTCTGTAATCTAAATGTCATTCACTGAAAAGCATCTCCCACACAGCCAATGGCTTTCATCTGAATGTGCCTCCAAAAGATTCAATTACTTTTTCTCTCCTTCTATTTCTTTCACCCCCTGATCTCCACCCTTCCCATGCACTAGTTGCTTATCTGCTGTGATTATAGTCATTATGAAGCAGCCGTGTCTGTAGTGAGATTTCATCAGGAGAAGACATGCTCCGCCAGCTGCCTCTGCAACCAGGTCCCGTTTAGTAAAGGAACCGTGCGAGGGGCTACCTAGAGATGTAACACTGGATCTTTCAGCTGCTCCCCGACTTATCATATAGATTCTTGCACTCATCGCTTAAGAGCAAATTACAAATTGTTACATAAACATCTCAAGTGGCTCTATCTAAAGCCTTAAAGGTTCTGTAGTGTGGCGGTGCATACCTCTGACTATTTCCTATTCTGGCTAGGCGAGGGTAAAAGTATGGCAGCCTGAGGATAGAGGGTTGTATCAGACAACACAGCTGCTCTTTTCATGTTCAAAATCTGTTTCTCGCACGTCTCCGTCTAGGTTTCAGCGGAGGGGGGGTGGGGTTTAAATGCGATGGAACAAAACTCATTTTTTGACAATGACATCAAAGGAGATGGCTGCTTTTGTGTTTGAAGTGGAGCATGTTTGAAGTGTTCAGAAGACAGTGGAGTGGTAGGGCAAGTTCATTGTTGCTTCGCTCTGGGGATGATTATCAGCTGCTATCGGCACGAATCTCTGAAACAACTGTCAGCATGACATGTGAATAATGATCTCCCTTTTTCACCTGCCGATGCCAAACCCACTCTGACACCTAAATACCTACAGTACTACCGAAGTTCAGACATTCATTTCTTCCTTCTGTCTTTGGCTGCAGTTTTAGAAAAATCTTGGAAATTATGGGAACTATTTATTATCCACCCACCAACTGATACTTGGTTTTATTTTACACATTATGAACAGGTTCTAATGGAGCTGTTAGCAGATAAATAACCTCTATGTAGCATTTATACCTAGTGTATTAACATTGCAGAATATAAATTCATGTATGTGTTTCTAATATAACTGCTTATTTAAACGAAAGTTATATTTAAATTTAATCTAAAATTGTTGTGCAATTCATCATAGTTTATACAAAACATGCCTTTTGCTTTTGTTGAAAGGTGCATTTTATGTATTCTGATGTTCTTAAGTGTATTCACTACAGTGAATATTCAATTAATGATATTAATATGGTGTAATTAGTTAATAAATCAATGGAACTAACTCATTTTAATAATGTTCACAGCTTATCAGTAGCTTAAAAATAATTCATTTTTGGCTGTGTCAGACGCATCACTTTTGAAGGACAAATGCTCTACACTAATGTGTTTACATGTGCAATATTTCTTAAACCAGAATGAATTCTGATCAGAGATCGCAACTATTTACATGGACGCTAAATAAAATGATCTGATAGGATACATGCCTTCACTTTTTTTGGCATGCTCAAAGCGGTTCTGCCTACTGTGGAGCGCCAAATCCGCCGTTTATGCAACAAAAGAAGGAAGAAGAAGAAATGGTTTTCTCTTTAACTTTTATTGACAACCCCGGTTTTGTTCAAACGAAAATGACGAGATGGACCCACGTTTTCGGCAGAGCTTCATTCTGGCTTAGTTTGTCTTTTCAATGACACTTTGCGCTCGGACCATTTTTCCATCCCTCCCAGACACTCGTCGTGTCTCCTGGTGTTTACCCCACATGCGGCGTACATGCACTACGAGGCTTCTTTCACCCTGACTGACTCATCCAAGTATTACACAAGCCCTATTAATCTGATTAATCACAGATTCTTTCTGATTGGGCCAGTCTCTTTCTGTTGAGGTGGCTACATGGGATATTTGGCTATAATTATGATTATTAGCATAACACTGGTGTGAGCTCCATGGGAACTGGTTTCTGTTTCCTGTTCCTGTGTCAAAGGCTACGTTATAGATATAAATTAAACATCTGTAAAGCCTTAAACATTTTGTAAATGTTAAATTATGTTGAGAAACTCTAAAACGTGTTAACATTTCATTAAGTATTACATATTTAAGGCTGAAAACTGTTAAATGAGGGGAGTCAAAATGAAGTTATTTATTTATTTTCCTATTATGCATCTGTTGTGGATGGGCGTTCTTGTTTACTGTGTTAAATCATGCTACATTCACATAGAGTACTTTGCAAGAAATACTACGTTTTCTTCTTCCCTATGATAGCGCTGTGAGTCAAAGAGCAATGGCCGACACTGCCCTTAAATGTAAACCTCTCATTCATAGTTACTATCATATAACTGTGTGCCCTTAATGGTTACATTAACCTAGTAAAATAGACAAGTTAACAGTCTTCCAATATGTGTAGTGAGCTCCAGATTTAGTTGGGCCTCTAAAATCCTCCTCTGCTAACTATTATTGTACATGGGCTGGCAGTCTATAGTCCAGCCTGTAAAATCTTTCAGGAAGGGTCATTAAGGATATTTCATTATCTCCATATTGCCAAGGTCAGGTTGTCCATATATCCACTTTACGGCTGCTAGGGGAATATGCTGCGACTGTAGTATAATAGACCAGAAAATGTCCACACCAGGAATGATGGGAAATCAATATTGGGCCCAGCTCATCAATACAAACCCCATTTTCACAAGCAGGAAGAAGGTACTCTGGAAAAAAATGTTGAGCGAAATAGATTGAATCAGGGCGAGAAAATAAAATAAAACAATGTTTTATTGTTAATAAAATGTTTGTTTTTTGGGCCGTACGATATGCTGGGAGACGCGTCACAGAAGAGGTTTAAACCGGTTTGGCTTGATTTTGCTTTAATCTGCCAGCACTGGATCAGGCAGTCCATAAATGTCCCAGCACAGTCATGTAACCACGTTAAAGGAGGAAGAAACATGGGTTGTGACAATGATTTGCCCCATTTGTTACAGCACTGGCAGCCAGGAGCCTCAATCTGCCTTTGGTTTGTTAGAAGAACGTTGATGCCTTCAGTTTATTGCAGCGTAATGAGAAGAAATGTAGGAATGTCGACAAACAAAAGAACATTTGTGTCATTACGACTTAGGGAGGATGTGTAAATCAATCCATTCAATCATTGCTAAAGCAATTAAATTATCATACATAGTTTTTTTTTTTAGGTTAACCAGATTTGATTAATTAATTAAAGCCTGAACATGAAATCTATGCAGCACTCATCCGTCTGAGAGGTGTAAATATTGTAAGGTGAAATTGTCAGTACGTTTAGGCTATTTGTTAAATAAACATAACAGAGCCTGTTGAGGTCCAACAAGGAATTTACAATGTGCTACGGTGGAGAAAAGAGAAAACAGCCTGTGGTTGTTTAACCAGCCAGTGGTAGCCTTGGGCGTTGTTTGTTTATGCAGCACAGCTTCCAACAAATGAATATCACACTGGCAAACTGATGTTGAAAAAAAAATAAATAAAAAAAAGAGCCGCGCATACAAAAGCTTCTCCCTTCCTTGCCAATCGACCACCAGCATCAAAACAATCCCAAATACTTCAAGTGATGGTTGTTACTTCTGGCTCTCCGTACCGTGATGTGTTTTTTTTTTTTTTATATATATACCGTGAATAATTATAAAGCACAAACACAGACTCACTACACTTACTGTACAGTGGATACATTGTCTTTGTGAGAACATTACACATTGTCTGCTGCATGTTAATGGCTTATTGACCATGTATGGTGTAATGAGACCTTGGGTGCAGGGGCAGCCATGATATATGAGGGTGAAAATTGGCCTCTGCTGCACTGATGACCTAATTTCAATATTCAGGGACTTGGGGATGGAAATGACACTTTTCACATTTAAGTGCTTTGTATTAGCCCCTGGCTTACTGTACCTCTGCCTAATCCCAGTCCACAGACAGAAGCGCACACGGCACAGAGACACTGCATGTGCCGGTATGGACCCTACGAATTACAACCATTCATTGCAAACCCAGCAAGGTGTGCACCCTACAACCAGCAGGCTGGATGCACAAAGAGAGAGATTTTGACTGGTTCTAGGAGTCACCTTCATTTTTATTTTTTCATCCAGCTGACTTGATGCATGCATTCAGGAAAATAAAGCAGAGGCAGATTCCAAAAGGGCTCTGTCTTCAGAGATAACCTTGAGGATGTATGGCATTTAGCATTCCGCTCAACCTCGGTCATGGCTTCCTGAAAGCGGTCACGGCTTCCCCAAAGCACATATTTTGATCCCTAGCCTTACATAGGGAAATATTACTATCTTTTCATGTAAATGGGGAACTTCCCTATATTTTTCTTCCTGCCTCCTGCTACACACCAGAATTTAAAGACTGTCATTGCATGTTAGGGCAAATGGGGATGAAGCTCAATGACCTATTTGCATTTCCGTGCAGGAGAGGAGAAGGAGGCGAGGGTGGGGTGTGCAGCGGAAGGCTGTGAAAATGCAGACTTATTTATCATTCATCCTTTATTTCTCTTGTATTAGTGAGTGGAGGTGTCATGTTTGGCACATCGAAACTCTGTGTTCTGCCAAAGAGATGTGACGCCAAGAGAAATAGGTGTTGTTTTAACCTTGAGCCTGATTTAAGCAAACATGAATATATTACGTGCAGTATCCCTCATCCCCCAGCTGACGCGCTCGCACTGTATTCTTGCAATGTTTCTGTATATTAAGTGCAGTCTTTACTGCAGACAGGAATATGAGCTGTCAGGTTCTGCACAAAGGACAGGTGAACCACAGCATGGCAGCTTTGCTTTCTTCCTTGACAAGAGAGAGGAAAAAAAAACTGCTATAACAAAAAAAAAAAACACAATATATATATTTATATATATACACACTATATATATGCACTCTTCTCACCTGAGATGCGGTACAAGAGCAGATGGGACATTGTGCAGGCCACAGCTACTCCTACATCAGGAGAGAATGTTTGTTGTGCACGTGTGTGCGCGTGTTTTGAGTGTGTATTTTGTGCGTGCCATGGGGACAGCGCTGTAGCTCATGGTGCTCCGACAGGTCCACTGTGTGTGGTGTTCTGCAGCATCAGCAGCCGGACAGGGGCCAGACGGTGGATTTATGATGCCAGGGAGCGGAAATGACCTGCTTCTGTCATTGGGTGTGTGCCCCATCACGAGAGGCCCTAAACTATATTGGCACAGCGCTGACAGACATGTTTGTCATCCAGTCAGTTTTGAAGATACCAAGCAAGGGGTATTACTCCTTTGACAAGTCCCTACACTCAATCTGTGTGTGTGCTGTGCCTGTCTTTCCTGCTCTGTCTACTCTTTCTGCAGTTTTTGTTTTTACATTCCGAGGTTTTTTTTCACATCGGCGACTTAGCTGTTCGTCAGACTAGAGCTAATGTCGTGATAGTGATGTGTTGATGATACAGCGCAGTGTATATTATAGCAGCACACAACAACAAGTACAGAACATCTTTTAATGCTTGGTAAAATATTACATTGTCCACCTGTCACTATAGTTACTGTAATTATTTAACAGACTGATTCATTAATCTAAGCATGATGCCCATGTGATGCAGTTCTGATGTTTATACTGCTTAGATATAATGCACGCAGTCTTTATACAAACCACGGATGTGCATTCAACTTTCTAGGACTGGGTGTGGATGTATTGCATGAACAGTGACACCTTCTGGCTTCCTGAAGAGGCCAGTTGTGGTTGGATTCAAGTTTTCAGTCACTTGTCTATTTCCCCCTGAAAAACACACATCATTTGAAGTATATTAGGTATGCCATGCAGAATTAGCGCTAATCATAATTTGCTAATGAATTAGTGATTGTTATTGGGAGACAATCTAACATGTCACGTATGTATTTCAGAGACTGCCTTAATATAGTTTCATATAAGGAATGACTGGCTGCATTGAAAATCGTACAATTAAGCAGACTAATTTATGCTAAATTTAATCTTCGTTACGAAGGTGAATTTTGGAGCTCTGGCACGGTAGACACAATGCATAAAGTGGCAATCAACACGATTTATGAATTTTAAAACATATTGAAGATATGAATATGTGTTTAAGAGAAGCTTTTAGAAAGCATGTCGCTTCAGTAAAATTCCATGCATGTGTCTAGCTTGCAAAATGAAAGAGAACAGGAGCTAGTTACTTGTTTTCTCAGGTGTACTTGCTTATGTTTTTGTGCAACGGATATCAGATGTTCACTTTTACTTCTGTTTACTGCACCAGTAAAAAAAAAAAAAGAGAGAGAATACAGAGAGAGATTACAGAAGCCAAACGCCGGAAGTTAAGGGTGGCACACTGCAGTACGAAATAGGAAAGCTGATGTAGCTAATCATTTGTAATCACTGTAGTATTTTTCACATGGGTGTGGAGTGCCCCAACCAGTACGAGAACAACAGAGCACAGACTGCCAAGTGGGTAATAAAGGATCCAGCTGTAATTGAATCACGATCATATCTTAAATCAATCTTTTGTCAGTGCAAAATGGATGAAAGATGCTGCAACAAAAGCCATTTCGCAACAGTAAATCACTTGATCAGCTCATTTAGTAGATGCACACCATTTGTTAAAGACTAAAAAAAGTGAGCACTTCATTAAATACTTTGAACCGTGTCTTTAATAAGAATGCAAAGTTTCAACAGATTTATTTATTTTTGTGGCGTAAAATCTCTGACCTACTTACACGATTCACACAGAAGACCACAAATTCCCGTGTCTAGCCACTTGAACTTGCAAACATTTCACCGAGCAACCATCTACGGAGCCTTGCCTCACCCATCCACTCCAATGAATATTTTATAAAGATGCAAAGATTTCCTTCTTCTTCTCGGGGTGTAATCAAATGCACACAGTGCTGCAGGGATTTTAAAGAAGAGATAAAAAGTCACATCTTAAGGAAAAAAATCCATTTTTCTCTAGCCTTGCATTCATTTAGGAATCAATGCACCTCTCAAGAGACTGGCCATTTGAATCACACACACACACATGCACACAATTGGAAACTCAGTTTGTTATTATTCTGATCTTCTGAGCTTTAAATGCTTTTAGACAGCCAGCATTAGTGGACTGCAGGTACTTAGTGTTTAGTAATGGCTTAGCTGAACACTTATGAAACATGTTAATTAGGAGAAAAATACAAGGTCAAAGCAGCGAATTAAATACTTTAACACAGTATATAGCCACAGTTGCACCCGTACTCTGTAAGAATTTTCAGTAAACTAGGAGTTCTGGGTTAGCAGCAGACCGCCATCACTTGACAAATTTTACCATGACTTCATGGCTTCAAGTGACTAATGTTATAACTTTTCTCATTCTTGATCAGAGCTCATCTTTGTGAATAAATTGCACAATTAGATTCTGTTCCATACACGCCACTCGAGAGACCAAAAAACTGAGAAAACAGAAATAAAGAGCAAACAGTGAGACGTGATTAATTTAATAAACATATATTTTTCTATAATTATTGTTTTTCTCCTCTGTCTATTTCCATTAGAGTGAATTCAGTGCCCTTTGAATATCTGAAACTGTTTTTATTTATTTTTTTCCATGGAACTGCTGGCACAGTGTGCCATCCATTTGGGTCCTCTTGTTATTTTTATTGTCATGTTTGAAATGCTGTAATGCTGAACTGTTTTAATTAGTACTCCGCACTTCATGGAGATCATTGTTCACGCTTGCCTAATTATGTTTAGATGGCCCAAATCTCCATCAAAGGAAACCATTATCCTACATCGATGGTGAAGCGACGGGATTCCATCTTCACCCCCTAGACAAGGCTATTACTGCTCTGCCTTGGCTTGGACACGCTAAATAAACACATCAATTTCATAGGTCTGGAAAGTTAGAGATTGAGGGGAGATTGTTGTTATCAGCTGCATACAGTGGATGATACAGATACTGTGGAGAACATCACAAGTGTTTTTGCGCAGGCTGGATCGACTTCAGCGGCGTCTTTTTAACCACAAACCTACATTTGAAGGGAAACAAGCAAGAAGGAATGAAATGGTATACCTCTATTATTCACATATTCCTTTGTAATGCCTTCCTAATGATGGCATTTAAGAGAAATGGGGGAGGGGTATGATTGGCGATGTAGTCTTTTTTCTTTTTCATTTTTTTTTCTTTTTGCATGCATCCTTGCCTGAGAGCCTAGTGAATGTGATGGTTTCAGATTTGATTAGGCAGCCCAGGGGCCTCAGCAGTCCAGCCCTGCAATGGGCCGGCAGGGGCCTTGTACAGGCGTCTCATTGCTCACCATGCCTCAGTGGTGATGTACACATCGAGTGTGACCGCCCGCTTGATTTAAACAGCAGTCCAGCCTCGATGTGGGAGTGCACTCACTCAGTGCAATATTGTGGGCCATTCATCCAGTAACCACTGGACATTGGTCTCTGCCAAATACATCGAGCTTGCCACCACATTTGTGTTTGGAGTGAGTGAACTGATGCTGTACGAGCGCCGTGAGACTTGCGCTTGTGTGCCACGCTCCCTTAACGCTGCACAAAACAAATTTCGACACAAATCTTGACAAGACCAGATTCTGAGCAGTGTCACTGTGTTAAATCCAGAGAATAAAAACTTTATCTATGCCAAGCATACAGAGGTCTATAGGTGTGAGACTAATACAATATTCCTCTTCCTTATGAACATTTCAACGTGTCTGTCACTGTTCTTTGCTTTTCATCACATCTATTTCACAGTTGGAAGGTGCATTGCTGGGGACTCAAGTAAAGGCATCATTGAGTTTGATGTTTTTTGGACGAGCAGTCGTCATATTTTGGCTAAAAGTAATTTTATGTTAAGCTTTTTACGCCAATCTGCCTTGGAGTCCTTCATCGTTAGGGAGCATTCACAGCAGTTTCCACATTGTCGACTTCGAAACCTTTGCTGGTTGTTTGGATGCTCTCAATTATTCATTTCGTCCATTCATTGGTTTTCTTCCGTTTATCTAGTGGCAACAGGCTAAGTAAGGAATTCTAGACATTCCCCTCTTGGATGAGCCCAAGAAAACTCCAAGCCGTATTCAGACACTTTCCAACGGCTACGCTTTGAGCAAGCACTGCACTAGTAAAGGTTTGTTTCTACAACCTGACTCAGACTGGAGTGGAATGGTGGACTAGCTAACATTGGTAGCTACTCAAGCTAACGTTGGTGGTTGGTATTCATGGGTTTCATCAGGTCCCTTTCCACAGGTGTTTTAATCAAGCACCATGCAGTCTACATTCATAATCTAGGTGCTTGATTTTAAACACCTGTGGAAAGGGACCTGGTGAAACCCATGAATTAGCTTATGTTAGCCAACTTTAGCTCTTTAGCTACTGTTGTGTAACTGAGTTTATTCAGCAATAGCTAATTTACTTTAATGTATTTAAATGTACTATAATACTGTGGTAAGTTTTTTTTTGTTATGTGTTGTTTTACAATACATAGGAAAATATAGTAAGTAATAAAGTAATAAAATTCAAAAAAATATGTGGTTTCATTTGGTACATGATGCTGGTGTTGGTGTTCAAACTAGCTAGGAGCCTGAGAATGAGCCTTACATTTTCAGTTTCAGAATAAAAGCTTAACATTTAAGAAGAAAATAACCTCAAACTGGCCCATTTCAGTTAATCCTCAAATTAACTTTAGATTTAGCAATAAAGAAATACATAACAGTACCAAATGTTACAATATATCACATTTCACAATACACTAACATGTCCTTTCAGGTCAGATACAATGAGTGAGGAGCTATCAGTTCTCACAATAATACAAAAATTTAATTCTCCAGATGTACTGTATATGTAGAAAATGACTGAATGTTTGAGTGACTGATGTCTACTACACATGAAGTTACAGAAAGTTTGTCTCACAGCCCCAGCATCACAATGGGTGACATCAATTTACACCCAATGGGCTCAAAGTGGCTGAGATATTTGGGGTGATACCAGCCATGCTTCCAGCATAGCATATCTCACATGCATAGTCACACACTGCAGCTTGTGTTAAGAGAGCTTAATGAGGAAATGCACACTGAAGTTTTTTCTTATGTTTTGATTTCAATCTCTTATCCATTGCTTGGCGCAAAACAATGATTCCATTTGGAATGTAGTGGCCTTGTAAACTAGCCCATCACACGGTTTCTTTATGCGAGAGCATGGCGGCCTCTGAGCGCCGAAGTTATATTTAGAAAATCCAATTCTTTACTCAGACCCTCAGCCCACAGGCCTCTGCTTTGCACAAAATGAGCAAAGATATTTTCATTTCCTAATGGTCACCACAGTCAAGCAGTAATGAGCGGGGCCAAGGAGGATTGTTATTTTCTTAAGGACCAAATTAAAAAAAAAAAAAAAAAAAGAGAGAAGAAGAAAAAAAAGAAAGAAGAGGAAAAATATCCTGAGTAGTTCCGTCATTACAAAAGGCAGCCTAGAGGAGAGTTTGCAGTTCATTAGTCTACACTCTTGGTCCTCCTTTCCTACAGGGTGAGGGAATATGGGTGATAAATTGTGCATCCATTCACTTCCACAGTGCAAGTTGTCATTAAAGGCCCAACCTGGAATTGGAATATAGTGCCACCTTTGAGATCCACCTGCTGCTGTTTGTATTTATTTTGTAGTGCCACAGACTTTTATAACTCCCAGAGAGAAATACTGACTTCCTGAAATAAAGACTACAGGCTATGTAATAGCCTTTAAATGTATTTTGAAGTTAGACTGATTTATCTGTATTTAGTTTATAAACACTGGGAAAATGGACCTCAATATTCTGGGTAATGCTGTTTTTACATCAACCACATATACCCTTTGAGAAATATTGTGTACTTGTGTGCTACACAACAACACAGTATGAGGCTATGTGGTGAACGATACTCTTCTGATTGATTAATAGGTGAGGCCACTACTGTACATCAAGTGGAACTAAAGCTGCTAGGTACATGATGTAGTTTTCACAGTTTTGGACTCTTCATCTTGTCGCTGTGATGAAGGCTGACATGTGAAGTATGACATCATGCCAGTGGGCAGCTTTTTTTGAGCTCTGCACCAGTGAGGTCACTGGTCTCCTAATGACTTCCTCAGGGTTCACAGTCGGCCCCCTTCTCTGCAGCCCATGGGGTCTCCCCCCTCCGCACAGCGCACGGCTCGCCCAGCACGGACAGCTCAACGCTTGGCTAGCCGCTCTCATTGTTCCTAATCAAGAAATGTGAGGCATAAAGATGCAGCAAGTCAGTTCATGCATGCCCAGTGGGGTCCTTTTTGTCAGACAGTCAGATGAAGCCAAGTGGAAAAAAGTGGGCTCTTATACTGTACGCACACACGCACGCACATAGAGAGTAATTCTATAGGCCAACGGTAGCGACCGCTAGTTGGTTTGCATATGAGATGATTACACATTCAGTTTATATGAACACGGATTCTTGCACATGATCTAGCATAGCACACATTTTATTTTTACATTGTGAGATTACGACACCATGTTCTCAGATCAGCAATGCACTTTCAGCACAATATATATTTGTTCTGCGTGCAAGTAATGGACCACAGGCCTAGAGTGATTATTTTTTTTTCTTTTCTACTTGTGCATCTAAAGGCAGGATGAGAGGCATGTAAATCAGGCAGTCCATGTACTTCTTTAATATTTAACATAGGTTATTAGACAGGGCAAAGATTTGACCCCCGAGCGCTTCTGCACATCACATGAATAACTAATGTTGGCTGATTATGTTAATCAGTAGCACTAGGCAGTGATGACCAGGAACCCAGCACCACTGCTGCAGGAGAGAGCTATAATCTCAGACGCATCACAAAAACACAGCCCGAGCCCATCATTAGCTCTGAAACATAGCAACTGCACAGTGTGTGCAGCACTGGGCGATTTACACTTCACATGCTCAGCTTGAATTTTCCTTTAATATGTATACTGGAGATAAACACGCTGCATTTGAGAAGCTACTAGCTGTGATCTCCCTTAACAGATAATCAAATATTTGCATAATGATAAGAAGAGTGAAGCTACACCAGGCAGCTCTGCACGCTGGCAGCTCCAAATGGCACCGAGAGGAAGCTGAAATAAACGTAAATATCTAGATCTCATGTCACTTCTTATATTACCAGCTATGCTTGATGCCAAAGACACAACAACAACCACGTGGAAAAACGACATATTTAATTCACTGGTATATTTATATATTTCAGTTTATACGTAAGTATGGCGGGCCTCCACAATAATATTCCAGTCAGTTTGGATGAGATCTCGCTCAATTATAGCCAACAGTCGGTGGTCTGCTGTGACAAAGTTCATCAGTGAGTCTGTGTGTGTTCAACAGTGATGCTAGCTTTGACAATTTTATCATATGAGTGAGTGAACTTTAGGCTCTTAGAAAGGGCCTTTTCTTTTCCCGCGTTGACAGTGCTGATTTTGAAAGCTTATTGCTGCGTCATAAAGCAAGTGCCTGTCTTCTCTCCTGTTTGTTTTGAGTCAAAGATAAAAACATACTCCTGGAAAGCCATTTAGAGGCAGAAGTGGGCTGAGTGTGGCTATATTCCATCCCCATCACCAGGGTTCTTTGGCCTCCACCATAAAGAATTCCAACGAGACAATTTTGCGCAGTGTGGGGTGAGCTGACAGGGAGTGTTATTAAAGCGCAGGGTGCTGACCGCTCTCAAAGTTATTAAAGTGCTGTGAGATTGTGTCTGTGATAGCCCTGCCGGTCGGGATGTCCTTCACACACATACAGGTACATTACGGCGTGGATGCGGTCATCGCAGTGAGAGGGGGATGGCGGAGGTGTGTTTGTGTGTGTGTCAGGGGGACAGATAGACACAACAGGATCTACTGGAGCACTATCATTATCTTCATTCGTCCATTAACGATAACCATAGTTAACCCTTGACTGAAGATACAGAAAGAAGAAAAAAATAATAATCTGAATTGTAGCATCTGAATAATTACAAAGTTAGGAGCTCAGTGGTTGCACCGGACGTACAGCTAACATTGTTGAGCCTAAACAGAACATATGCTCAGTTTAAATTAAATGATTTGTAATTTGTATTTCAACAAAGCATTTACATCTGTATTTTTTTCTGTTAAATATATAATAATTACTTGAGAAACAAATTTATACCATTATGGCGCTAACCAGCGACGGCTAACAACCTAATACATACTTAAATGGGGGGAATCAGCTATACTGGCTCCGTCCAAAGGTTATATATAACCACCGACTATAAAAAGCAATGATTAGCATTTTATATCCCCTTTTTTCAGAATCATTGTGGCAACAACAGAGATCATGAAACGTTAATAAAACCCAGTGGCTTTTGCGACACACAGTGGACAGGCACCAAGTTCACCTAGTCTATACTTTGAGACGGCAACCAATAGGAGCGATTAATACAGCTGATTGACATATGACACCAACACATTTCCCCAAATGTTTACTGCAGGGAAAAACTGCTCTCGACTTAACTACCAAAAGATAGCCAATGGGCTAATTACTGTATGTAATGTATAAACTGTTCTTACATCAAGACTAAATCAAGACTAAATTATCATGGTATCCCTTTAAAGGGGAATTACCGTTTTTTACGGTAATTCCCCTTGCTGTTGTTCGAGACTCGTCTCATTTTCTTGTGCACTCTGGCCAATGCCACAAAACCAGTAATTACAACCTTCTTTGTGTTTTGGCCACAAAATGATTTTTATATAAAAAATGCTTCAGAAAAAATAATTGGACCTATAGTTTTCAATTGGAAAAAAAACCCACAGAAATACCAAAGAAAGCTTAAGATTTGAGCAGTTTGTGTGCTTCTGTTACAGCCCCTTGGTGAGTTTCAGATTTGTACGTGGGGGCAGCTGCCTGTGTAAGATGATAGGCAAATGGGAGGAGGGCTAATGGACTGATTCTGTGGGTTTTAGAGGAGAGGGAAGAGGCCTGGAACATCAATCTGCTGTCTGTTCGCTCTCAATCTGTTTCAGCTCTGACATGACAGCATGGGGGACTACAGCCCTCGATTCATCACCGGGTCTGGAAATAACAGGACACCTCCAGTTTGTCATACTAGATTAGTCTGTGGCCCGTAACCACTGTCCTTAATAGAGTCTCCAGCGTTTCATCTGAGGTGTCCACTAGACCACCACTGTAGACCTCGGGGGGAAACACAGAGGGTGTATCGACATCCCTTGTTCTGCTTTTAGGTATGGACTGTATTTCACCTCTACTGTACGGATGACAAGTATCCAACCATTCACAATATCTTGCGTTAAAAAAAAAAAAAAAAAGAAACGTCTGAAATAATAGAAGTTCACACACAAGCAATTTTTCTTTAATGCGAGGATTTGTGCGGGTCATCAAATCCTCGTCAAGTTTGCATAGCCAGGATATTTCAGACCTTCATGGCAACTTTGGCGCTTTGGGTACAATTCTCCAAGGCCCATAAGTCTGAATCGTGCACATAAAACCAATTGATTGTAATCCATAATATTTCTTAATTGGTGATTAGCTAATACTTGGCAGATCACAGGTCCTGACAGTGGAATTAGCCTCACTCCATAATAAGTGTTTGACCAGACAGCTGGGAAGTGTAATGGACAGTGCAGGGTGAGGCCAGGACTGAGATAGCTCCTCACTGCTTCCCCTCCTGACCTTGACTGGCGGTATGGCTCTTTGAAAGTCTAAGTACCTATCTTACAGTATGCCTGAAGCAATTTAGGAGTCCATACACATTCATATAAGTCCTACTTATTGATCTTTTTTGCTGCTGTTCACACACAGTCTGGCAATGTAGAGTTTCAATTATCTCTATGTGAGCTGCCATTGTCTAGGAAAAATGTGATCTATAGCCATGGGATCTGGAAGTTTGCAGAAAAAAAAATCAACAACAACAAAAATAAAACAGTGAAACATCGACAGCACCAGCGTGTTTCCAATAAAGAGATGTTTTTGACCTTGTAGACATAACAAAAGAACAGTTTGCAAGTTTCTGGACATGCAACTGAGGTCCAGGCTCCCGTGAAATTGAAACTTTAACTCTCCAAGTGCAAAGTTAAAATTCAAAATATACCTCAACTGGTGCATGCATCAACTAAAAGTCAATCATTTCTCCATGTGACTACTTACACCAAACTTGTCTATTTTGTGTGCAAACATATATAAGCCGGGGCCCGTGATGGATACAGAACTGCTGGGGGGCTGCTTATTTAGACCGGGATGATGTGTGCTGTCTCCGGCTCCAGAGGCTGCCCCTCTTCCTGTTTACCTGGGAGTCCTTTGGGGTGAGGTTGAGCTGAAAAGCCCAGTCGGAGCCAGTCAAAGGGAGCGTGGCGCAGTCTTGACCCTGGCGCTCCACTCATTGTGTAGTGCAGCGGTGTAATGAGGCCCTGTGTGGATATTGATATGACAGAACAAAAGGCCAAGGTGCAGTAAGGACAGCAATCCACACGTTTCACACCATTTGTTTTTCACACCGTATCCATCACATTAATGGGTCACCTTTCTGTGACAGCTCATGATTACCTGCTTACCCATGGAGAGAAAAGGGGGTGAGAGAGAGAGAGAGAGAGAGAGAGAGAGAGAGAGAGAGAGCCTGGTAGGCGCCGAGACAGAGAGATAGGCAAGAAGATAGGGAGCGAACGTGCTCCAGTAGTGAGGGTAAAGGGTGAGTTGGGGTTGGAAGGGGGCTCAGGGAGCGGGGGGAAGGGAACCTTGTGCCATTTTTTTATTCTTTCATGAAGATTGGCTCCAGCCCTGTCATCATCCCCACAGAGTGAATTTATGACAGGTCAGCTCTCCATGTAGTCACCTGATGGATGGAGAACATCCAAGTTTATTTGGGGCATAGTGGAAATGGCTGAACAATTCCCTAAAGCGCTGATAGATTCTCTTTATTTTTATTTTTTTTCAATAAAAGGGACACAGATATTCACCAACAGCCGACGAAATCATTACAAAAAAATTGCATTTTTTATTTCACCCACATCTCCTTTTTAACCAGTTTTACCTCCCCAAAGTACGTTTTTAATTGTCTCATTTATGAGAAATTCTAACAGCATAATGCATCTATTACCCCTCATAAGTGAATAATTATTGGCAATAAACCGTTAGAGAGCAAAAGTTTGTCTCCCATTGATCACATATCTTGATATGAAGTTGTATATTCGCTCGTATTTTTCTCCATCCCTCTGTTGATAATTGCCCATGCATGGCTCATTTGCTGTAATGTCCAGCAATCTGAAATGCTGAAACTCTTGACTTGGATATATTTTATTGCTGAAACAATGAGTCTGCTGCTGCTACTAAGAGTTATACAGAATATCATTTTTTTTCCTAATGAAGGCTGTTCTGACAATAAGACTGGACCTTACAGACGAGTGCAGAGGTATACTTAGGTTTGATTTTCAAAAGTTCAAGAAGTTCAACGCGAAAGAGCTCACGTCCACACCTTCTCACTGCATTTTTTATTTTTATTTTTTTTGTGGTTTCGGTCATTGTTTTGCTTGGATCTTGCAGATGTGTTGCGTTCTGCTTAGCTCAACAGCTATTGATGCTGCCCATTCCCAAAGCACCGCCACCGGTGTCATCTATAAAATCTTAAGTCACTTAAGATGAGGTTTTCAACCTCCAGTCATTGCAAGGAAATGGCAAGATCCCATTTTATGATAAAACAAGACTACAGCTATGTATCTTTGGAAAGGCCTTAGCTCAGCACATCAGGTGAGAGGCAGGGGAGGATGAAAGAGGGAAGAGAGAGATCACTTTGTCCCAAATTAAAAGTCAGAGTGTCATCTTTCGGTCTAATTGCCTGGAACCATTATTGGACACTGCAAAAAATAGTGTCTGCATATGCATTTATTTTGCAATCAATTGACGTACCTCACTCTGAGCGTAGCCTGTCGGGACCAAACTCTAGGCATGCAAACATGCTCTTTTTGTATGAATGGGGAAAGGATTGCAGCCCATCCCGCGGAGAGACAGTTTGCCATATGTCATAGCACCCAGCAGATATGAGGTGATGGTGTCAATACATCTTGCGTCTGCCCAGTGGAGGCTTACTCTGCATTACGCTAAAACATGAATTATATGAGTGGAACAACGCTGTGTTGGGCTGGGACGTAAATCAGAAGGGAGAGAAATTGCTGACAAGTTTTGCTATTAAAAGATAATTGTAATCAAGGTGCAAGACGAGCAATGAAGTGGTGATAGCAGATAGATAGACAGCTGCAAAAGATGGATTGTTTTAATTTGCACCAATTAAATTGAAGTTCACTGGATCATCTTCCTCAATCTTCATGAATACTTGATTTTCTGGCCGCTACAAAGCTATTAAAAAGAGTGATTGGACTCTAACACTTGGTATACCATATTTTATGCCATACTTTCATTAACCCTTTGTAATAACACTTACTTTAATAAAAGGAACTGGGGGGAAAAAAACATACTACTAAGCACAATCTTCCATGATTATTACGCTCTGATTATTTACACTGTCTGTAAATTAATCGTCTCATGATTACAACTGGTGAGTCTTTTGGTATTGGTAATTTTGAGTATAGACGTAGAAGTTTTTATAGAAGTTTTACTTTTATCTCAAATATCTATGTCCATCTATTCTCACTCGTTGTTAATGAGGCTGAAAGATCCATATAATATAGCTGGCTCTTAATGGATAAGGGTAAGGTTATTATAGATTTTTCTTACTGTCAACTAATTCCTTGAAAGTTAAACCCGCAAAACATTAGTCTACACTGATCAGCCACAACATTAAGACCGCTGACAGAGAAAGTAAATAACATTGACCATCTTGTGACAATGCATGTTCTGCTGGGAAACGTTTGGACATGGCATTCATGTGGATGTTACTTAGACATGGATGTTACACCCACCTAGACCAGACCAGGCACCCCCACCCCATAGCAATGACACTCCTTGATGGCAGCAGCCATCCCCAGCAGGATGCAGCCTGACACAGACACACACACAAAAACGGTTTAGGAACAACTAAAAACAGCACAAGGTGTTGACCTGGCCTCCAAATTCACCAGATCCCAAACTGATCAAGTATCTGTGGGATGAACCAGAGGCCCCTCCTCTCAACCCATAGGACCCAAAGGCCCCCACTAATAACATTCTGTTGCCAGACGCCACAGGACACCCTCAGAAGGCCCATGTCCATTCTCTGATGAGTCACAACTGTTTTGGAGGCACAAGGGAGACCTACACAATATTAGGAAGGTGGTCATAATGTTCTGCCTGATCTGTGTATGTCCCAGTACTTTCTAGAATAACTACTACTTCTGTAATGCTCAGAAAATGTAATTTCATGTTCAGAAAAAGCTATGTGATTTTCTCTCTGACCTCAGATTTTGGCAAACACGTCTTAAACAGGATTAAAGTGTATTCGTTAGAGACTGTGTTCTGCTGCTTTATGAAATACATTGGGAAGTATTAACAGCAGAGTTGATTAAAAATAAACTACTGTTCCCCGAAAGACAGTTTATTATTTCATATTATTTTAACTTTCTGGGTAACAACTGAGCTCGATGACGCACAGAAATTAGATCCTTATCAGCGGGATCGGCTCTTTGTTGGTTTTGGTCTTCATCGGCAGACTTAACAATGAGCAGGCTAGGTGTTTTAACAACACATTGAACAAAATTACAAACCTCATCAGTCGTTAGGAACATTGCTAGAGGGTGCACCTAAGTGGTCATTATAACACCTTCCTTATGGTTATCCCACGGATGAGAGGAGAACAACTTAATGTCGCACACACACATTCTTACGCGCAAGCTTACGCGCTCATACACACACATTTTCAGCTCTGATAGTTTTTTACGTTGTATTTGTACACATGCACACACATGTGCCAAAACTGGGGAGGTGGTGATAATTTGTCAGTAATCAGACATAGCTTTATGGAATGGTCCTAAGAAATTTAAACCATGTCTTAGTCATTCACAAAAGTTGTTTTAGTCTGGATAAGCTTGTGTTGTTGTATGGTCAAGATAAAAAGTCTTTGTCTGGTAAAAAAAAACCCCAATGAAATACAGTTTAGCAGCTTTCTGGTTCAGCAATAATAAACAGCCGCGCACAAGAAAATCTCTAAAGCACACAGTAGCACACACATGAATGTCATTAGTAACAGTGGTGAAAAAGAGTCTAAACAAAAGAAACAGATGTGTGCTAATTTCCCCAGTCTGAAATGTTTCTGCTGCAACTGATGCCCATGCGCTCTTCGTGGTAATGCTGGAATTTCTAAAGGTCAGTGATCTTTTGTGTTTGTCTAAAACCTGATATAATATTTCAACAACCTCAGTGGCAGGACACAGAGCCTTTGGAGCAGAAACCTCATGTATTTAAGGAAAACTTATTCGGTATTGGCAGATGTAAATTGATGCTGTAAATCACCGTTTCATACACAGCAAAGGCACGGAGTGTGGCTGCGAGTGTGGCGAGGCGTTTCAGCGGGGGCTGGGAGCAGTGTTCCACAGTGTTTGCTTCTGAGCCAGACTCGCTCCGAGGCAGGGTGATTAGTGCTTGTCGGTAATTTGGCAACCTTGACCATGTAACCTTGCTAAAGCTGGATTAACATTTTACCCTGGAAAAGCCAGAGATGCCTTAAAACATGTTCCATTTTTTTCTGTCGCTTATTATGAAACAACAGCCTACAGAGGGGCTATTCAAATACGTGCCCATAGTGTGATGCATGAGCACTCAAGGAGAAACTTTTATTAGACTTAAGCATGCTAAGTGTCAAAAAAATTGTTGACATATCCATCTAACTGCTCACTGAAAACATCACTTACATATTGTTTTACATATTGAATGTCCTAGGGATTAACAGCCAGGGCTATTATTTATTTAATAACAGAAATTGTATGTAGTGTAACAAACCTATTAAATAATGAATTTTTGCATTGCACTAGTTTTATGGGGGAAATCATTTTATTTTGTGAGACAGCAATTTGTTTTCGCTATTTGTCGCTATTAGAAAATGTATGAAAACGATTAAGGTGGTGCTTGCATGGGGTAAGAGAAAACCACAGCAACCCCCAATACCCCACTCACCATCACATCTCTTTTTAAGAAATCACAACAGATGCGGACTTTAAATACGATCAAATTGTTAGCCTTCTCCGCCAAATCTGACTTGTTTTGACGCGTTTACTTTACGGTGGCTCTAATTTCCGTTAAGATGTGGAATAAAGTGAAGATGGATGCTGCTAAAGGATGCTGACAAATGACGTGCTCTCTGGAGAGCTAATGTTCTGTCCCCCGCCTCTCTAAATAATTTTCACACAGTCCCTAAAGTGACCACTTCCACATTAGCCTTTAGAATTAATTGTACTCTGTTTTGCTTAAAGCCCTCTTTTTCATTATAATACAAGGTTGTTTTCTATTTTCTAAGTGCATATCCTCTGTTTTTGTGACATTGGTGTATCTGAGGTAGGTGGTTCGCTGCCCTCCCACAAAAAGCTCAGGCTTATTATTGAGCCTCTTTATCTTTACTGTAGCTAAGTTGTTAATTAGCTAGACCTTGAATTAGATTATTTGCATGTCTGAACAAGGGCTAAGGTATTAATGCTCCCTTAGGACAAACTGTAATAACCTCTTCGGTGGCTCCAAGATCCCTGTGGAGGGGGCTGCATGGACGCTAGCCCCTGGAAGGAGGGAGAGAGCGCAGCCATTTCATCCAATTAGCTGTGGATTATACTGCTCCTCTCCCTTTGAATCCTATTTGCTGTGATAAGGTGTTCTCCTACAGGGACAGAGCTGAGCTTTGCTATCAGGAAAAATGATTAATTCACAACCCAATATTAAAATGCAGTGCCTTCCATTTCACACTGTCTGACATAGGAGGAAGAAACAGCTCAGAAATCAATACAGGCACTAAACAACCACACAGGAGAAAGAGAGGTTGGCCAAGTAAGAAAATACCCCTACGAATCTAAAAAGCAAGCTGCATTTCATTCTACACATCAGACTTCTACGGCTCTCCGTGGTACGGTATGTCCTTGAATTATTCAGAACCTGTTAAACCGTGGGAATGGTTTTAAGACTAATGTGGCACAATATCATGGTCGCTATTGTTATTGCATTTTACTGTGCAATTTTCACAAATATTTATCTCTTTCCTTCCATCTTCCCAAGGGCATTTAATTTTACAATTCCACAGTCCTTGCACCTCTTTGAATAATGGTCACATATAGGATGGAGTCAAAGGAACATATTTACAAGCTTTCATGTCTTTTCTAACCCGTATCTGGGATAGATGTGGAGAATCCGGAGTCCAGATTTATATTTTCCAAGCCCTCCGACGCTGCACAAATGATGTTTAAACACCCAGCACCTAGGGTTTAATTAAGTCCCTCTAATCGTGTTCCAATCAGAAGCTTGGACTGATGGGCTGGAATTCCTGATGTGCATTTCTGTCAGTCTTAATTGGATAATTGATTGCCAATTTGAACCTGGCCACACACTGCATACACAATAAAGCGCCTGGCCATGTTCCTTGAGGATTCATTTTCCATCCGAATAAAGATGCTGCTTCGATAGGCAGAACTCCAACTATTGGTCTTGCTGAAAAATAAGCCCTGGCTGCTGCTTTAGATTGGAAGTCCACTTATGAATGCCTTTTGAATTTTTAGTGCATGAACGCAGTTTTTGTTTAGGTGAATGCCTTTGTATTGTCTTCTGGGTCCTCTCCTTTGCACTTAAACTGCATAAAAAGACAAGACAACGGCATACAGAGCTGCCGTTTGTTAACAGTGACCTTTTCATAAAATATTTAAATTAATTACACTTAGATTTCACGACACAGTTTTGTATATTGAGAGCAATGTATATAAGGTATATAAACCTGAACAGATTTTCATTTGTTGGGATAAAGCAACACTTCAGAGAACAGGAAGAGTCAGGCAGAGAGTAAAAAGAGGAAAATATGTTCCTCCTTAAGACATTGGCCACAACAGCATTGCGGCAACGGTTAATCTAAGACTCAATATGTTTGAATGAAATGTTCACAATCGATTGAATTCTTAAACCCTCGTCACATATAAAGCGATCTGTCCGTCACACGTTGCTAATGGTGGACATTCCAGGCTCTAGTTGTCAAGGTAACCTGTCTGTATATTTCCCACACCAAATGTTTCGAGCAGAGTCTATGGACGGAGCTAGCCTAGCCTCAACAGTGACCATTCACCCACCTGGTACAGTATTTTTGATCAGACCGTACATTGTGAATTGTCAAGAACTAGCTCTTCTTGCTAGTAGCCGCTCTGTCTGGGTTTACCCTATGCTCTAAGCTCGCTATCAGCATGGTGAATGTCTTGGTAGGAACCAAAGCCAGTGTTTCCTTGCGGTAAACCAGGGGTGTTAAACTCATTTTAGTTCAGGGTCCACATAGAGTCCAATTTGATCTCAAGTGGGCCGGGCCAGTAACATAATTGTAACAACAATAACAACAACTACTTAGTGCAAAGAAATACAAGAACATTATGAAAATGTTTACATTTAAGATATATAAGTGCAATTTCAGCACATTGCTGCCATTTAGTTTAGTTTAGGGTCTGTTTTGCCGTGTAGTGTTGTATTATGTCTGCAACTCTACTAAAACAGTGCAACCCCTAGTAGAAAAATTAGGTATAGCAGTTACTTCTATGGCTAAAGCTAAAAGAGCTGTCCCGCTACAGACTGGCCCTGTCGAGGATAGAATTGACAAGCAGTTATGGAAAATGTTATTGAAAAATAGCAGTTAATATATTCTACTTTGGACCCTCTGGTGCATGGGCCGTATGTTTGACACCTTTGTGGTAAACCGTAAATTGCAGTGAAGGTGTTTCAGTCAATCCCATCAGTTGGTCCCTCAATAGCAACACCTCAGAACTGAAATTAGTTCAGCTTGGTACCTGCCAAATGTTTTTTTTCTTTTTCACGTATAATCGCTACGACTTTCTAAATGTCATTAATATACCACAATGTTTTGTTGCTATTGTGTGTCGACCCATTTAATATCAACATTGCCATTAGAGTTGTGCTCTTGACCCTTGTTGACCTCCAATGGCCAAGGTATGTGGGTAATAGATTATTTTGCTCAAAAAAAGAAAGTACCCTTTTTAATGTGAAACATACCATCAAATTCCAGCACAGCGCAAGGTCAACACACATTTCATAAGTAAAGTAGGGAAGAATTCACTGCAGGACGACTGCGTTGCACTGGATTGCATCATACAGGTGACTCTGTTTTCCTGCTCAGTGTGTTTTGTTAACGCAGCAGTAGCATAAAAACAATCAAAAGGTGATACTGAAAGGTTGAAAAGGTGCTAAAAGAAAGACAAGGAACACATTAATATGTATTAGGTGTAATATTTGACGCGACAGTCTCGGATCTCATGGATTCATTTGCCAGCAATGATTTCTCCAAGTAAGCTATTTCTGAGGCTTTACCTTTGTCTTTATGTGGGTCATCTGTAAACCTGGAGGATTTCCAGACACGTGTGGGCTACATCTTCACATATTCATGAACAGAAAAGACAGTCATATCTTTATTAAAAAATATAAATAAGCATGATTTTGACTGGAGAGAGGTACGCTTTTTTCCTGCTTGCAGTGTTTAAAGTGCAATAGTAAAGATTTATAATTTGTAATCATTTAAAAGAAGCAAACAAGGCAATGGTGGGAACTCTAATTTGCATTGTTTTGATTATTGGGCTAAACACTTAGTGCCTCAAAATCTATCCATCTAAAGCGATGAAGACATGGATGTGTGAGAATAAACAATGTGAAAGAACATGGTGTCGGAGAATGATAACAGGTTATGATAATGGTGAACAGATTTCTAAATATGTTTATGCAGTCATACACATTTTCCTTGTCAGGGGAAATTTCTCTGGAGAATGTGTGATGAGAAACAGATTTCAGGGAATCAACACAGCACCAAGCCGATCTCCTCTGATCTTGCAGATGAGTGACCATTTTTTCTTTCTCTTCTGGGACAACTGTGCATTTGGTTCCGTTTAACCTCCCCTTCTAAAATGTGGGTATGATTGTGTCCTACGCTATCAGAGTGTCCCTGAACACACCGCAATTTAATCATTTGTAAGAACAACATTATCTCAGCTTTTTGGTGAGGAGGAAAATTCTTTAAGGTGCCAACATGTTTTGACATGCCAAGGCAAAAGCCTCTGGAGGCCTAATTTTGCGTGGACATCCACAACTGCCTATGAGTCACACGCTGGGTGGGCTAGCACTGAGTTATTCTAGTCCCTCTCATCTACTCAACAATCCCTGCACTGTTTTCTCTGAAGAAATTGCTTTTTTCCCTCTAAATAAGAATTCTTCCAAGGAGCCAAATGGTAAAGAGAGAATTCTCCTATTATAAATGGCCTTTCTCAGCCGTGTAACCTCGCTACAAGTTTTAGCACTAAAGTGCAACCCTTGGTGGGATTAGATATTTTGGCCACCATTTGTACAGAGTGAAGTTTCTTTGGAGTCTCCTTGAGACAAGTGACCAGTGCAGGGCAAAGTGAAGGCCTTATCAGTCACCCCACAATGGTGCCACCCCATGAATTATATTAGCGACGGATGTGGCTCACCAAGCCACTGCATTGTGGACCATCTGGGTGACAATAAACATGTCGCCACATGGTTTCTTCCATCATTCAAGTCTAGATAGCAGATCTGGACCTTAACTATAGCTCACTATCTCCTGGATCTCGGCGTGACCTGTTAGAGAGATGGAGGTGAGGCTCAAGGATATCTCTCACAGAGTCTGCTTCAACACCAGGAGGTTATTATAGCCATGCTGGGGGGAGGCAGTCAGTCTGTCTAGTGTGCTGCTTTTTCCCCTTTCTCACTGTGTGTCTGTTTGTTACACAGATGGGGAATCACTGATAAAAAAAAAAATGGTAAAGACCCACATGTAAACGGAGCCAAATGTATAGGAGAAAAAGATCGTTTGTGGATGACAAGAGAAGGTTAACACAGACATCATCAGATGGGGGAGCATTAAGTACGGCAAAGCAATTGACTTCATGAGCATGACAATTAATATAACTATATTCCTGTCCACTAGGGGGCGGTAGAGAGAATATATCTCACTTTCAAATTAGTAAACACACTTAGTTTCAATATTTGCTCTCATTGTTGCTCTGGTTTTGGTCTCCACCATCTTCAGAGGGAAATTTTGCTGGTGTTTCCTGCTAGCATAATTTGCTGCTAGCAAAACAAAAAAGTCAGAAGTGGAACGAAATGGTATAATATACTGTTACACCATTTCAGTCAAACAGTGAAAAAATCTTAAAACGCGACAGTAATGCTCTGGCGTAGAAGAATTCTCCATATTCAGCACTACAAATGACATGTCAGTAGCCATGAGTCATTGCTAATATACGAAATATGAATTACAAACATCTGAAGGAAAGTGAATTAAAGTTTGAATCTAATTTCTTGGGATTCAGTGAAAATAAAATTAAATAGAAAAACTGAATGGTGAAACTATAAATGTTTGTTTGACGTGGCCCTACATGTAATTAATCAGACAACACAAAAAATATTGGTGGTCCTCATTTTCCTTTTGCCTTGGCACTTGCCTTGTCACCAGCAAACCAGCGACTGGATTTTTCTGCAGCTTGAATAAACGCAAACTTTTGTTGTACAAGTCTTTCCTGTGGTAAATCCACCTGCTTCAGCAAATAGGTTGCTGGAGCTAGTTATTTCCTGCTGCTGTTACTGATAGAGAACCATACAAATTAATCATTCACAAGCAAAAGGACTCAGTGGGCTAAAAAATTGTGAAGTTCCACAATTCTGGCATGAGGAAAAATTGGTTAATTTGACTTAGCATGCTAACGCCTTGATGATGAAACCAGAAGTGAGACTCAAATGAAGCGTGCTAAAGGCAGGCAACAAAACGACAGCGGAAGACCAATGAGGAAGTGAAAAGTGAGGCATAAACAATGGCATTTAATACAATTTCATAAAACCACTTATAGCACATGACAGGGGCTCACATGTAATCACTGTAAGTGGAGACGAAGATGGGGGCTGCGGTGTCGTCGTCACGATGCCAGGACACTTCTTCATGACACATCCCCTGCTTCTTCTCATTAATCCCCTAAGCTACATTCATTAACGGTCACTCCCTCCATTCAGCAAGCCTGCACACCCGGGTGAAGTCACACTAGCTATCACAAAAATAACCTGCTGTTAAAATGCAATAACATAATCTAATATAGCTTTCCGCTACAATAATACATCAATTTGAATCAAATAGTAAACACAGTTGAAGCATACGCTGGTGTAAGATTTTTAAAAAGAAACAGTATATTGCATGGCTCGGATCAGAGACAAACAGTATATTGCATGGCTCGGGTCCCAGTCGGATCAGTAGACAAGCGGGAAAAGAGCTGGGAAAGAAAGTCATGTTCGTGTATTTCACCCTACAAACACTGAAATCGAGCAAACAGCTGACACTGAAGGACAGTTGTGTAAGGATGGCAGTCAGCAGGGAGAGTACAAGAGGAGATGATAAATACAAGAGATTTACAGGTCCTGGGAGTGTCAGATGCACTGTGGAAATAGTGCTGGGTGTGCTGTTATCTAGATGGGCCAGTTAGTGGCTTTTGGAGGATCCCCTGTTCTGAATAGGGCTGTAGTTTCGGAGGGCAGCCTTTATGGCTCACCAGTGCACTGACCACAGCCCATTAACTCAAAGAGCCTCCACAGGAGCACTGGAGCAGGGAAAGGGGCCGTGACCTGCCCGAGACCATCTTATTACTTTAACACATTATGTCTCCCACTGCGATCTTTTTATTTAAGTGACTTCAGCAGAACGCATCATCTCAGGCCAAGTCGGGGACAGACAGGGGTTTCTAGACAAGAGGCAAGAGGAGGGGGTCAAATGATTTATTGGAAACGTCTGCTATTGGGTGTTACGGAAGGGAGTGCAAGGATGGACAGTGAGCAAAGGAGTGGAGTGGGGGGGGGGGGGGGGGGGGGGGGGCAGTTAGTGATGAACCTGACTGCGACGGGAGCTGTTTATGGCGTGGAGAGGCCGAGCTGACCCCAGAACAGCTCCTGGGAGGATTCTCGTGTTCTCACTGATGAGCTTTTGCAGCCCTCTGATGGCCACATGGCCCAGACAGCAAGAGAGGGGGTGGGGAGGACGGGTGGGCAGTGGGGAGGGGGCCCGGGGTCGGGGGAGTGATTCATTTTACCACCATGTCACTCTTTATGGGCCAGACCACAAGAGATGGCCTCAAATGTTACTGTCCTCAGGAGGAAGATCAGCGTGCTTTCCCTAAGTGTTACAGCAGCTCAGACAGACTTACTCACCTATTGTGCTCCTCCAGGATTTGGACTGTATGTTCACATCAACCTCAGTTCACTGTTTAAGAGCAAGTGGCACAGTGTCATAGGTTAAATCCCACGCATTGGTATTTAAAGTGGAACTACTGTTTTTTACAACCCGGACCTTATTTCTGGCATAAAATATGATCGTTTACTCACCCATATAACTTCAATCTGTCATTTGGAGTCGTTCGGATGATATTTAGATCCGCGTATATCCATATAGTGGGAGTGACTGGGGCACCGAAATGCAGCCTCTAAATAACGCATCATCTGCCGCGAAACTCGTTCATTTCACCAATATTTTGTTATTATACGCTGGTGCTATTCCTCAGAGATGACATCATCCAGGTCAGAGGTTAGTAGGTCAATCTACAGACCCCGGATAATGATAACAGGTAACTCCGGGGTCAACGGGGAATAGCACTGCGTTGCGGTGCCCCAGTCACTCCCACTATATGGATATACGCAGATCTAAATACCGTCCGAACAATTCCAAATGACACCAAAGTTATATGGGTGAGTAAACAATCCTATTTTATGCCAGAAATAAGGTCCAGGTTGTAAAAAACGACAATTCCCCTTTAAATCTGGAGATCTTTTGTCACAGAAAGAGGGAGCAGAAACAAAGCGTGCCCCGAGAACCTGAAAATTCTCTGCCAAACTTTTAATGAACTGTGTCACTGACGTTTGCTCCTGATACAAGCTGATACTGATATTGTCAGCCATTTATAATTTACATTGGATCCATGTAACAACAACCACAGAAAGTTCTCCTTTGTTCAGGTTCATACACACCATCTACTCAGACGTCTCCTCTATGTTCTGTAACTGCGCCGCTCAGTTCCACTCGCCATTGTGTGAAATGCAGAGTGAAAGTCAACACAGCTGGCCAGTTGCGACGTTGTGTTTCGCTGGCGTAATTACAGAACAATACGGACAAGCCAGCGCACAGGTATGAATGCTTTCAACGGCGTAACCCCCTACGCCGTAGCTACTCACTCAATGGTCCGCTTTACTGTAAATCAAGTGTTAAGACTGCAGTTCCTCCAATGGCCACATGGAGCTCCAAAAGCAAAATAATAAAATCAAACAAACTAATAACCAAAATGCTTTGATCTCTACAGATAATTTCCCCGTAGATGGCAACTGCTTGGGGGAGAGTTGTTTGTAAGTTCTGCATAATTTAGTGACAGATGTGCGTAATCACCGGTAGCTACCTATCTGCTTGGACGTCGCCCACCTAAGCAGAGAGTGTGCGTTTGATGTTTGAGTAATCCATAGTATTTTAAACACACAATTATAAATTCAAATATATTTATGTATTCTTTAATTTGCAGTGAAATTCATTTCATAAGTAACCCTCTAAATGTTGTCCTTTGTGTAGCTATGCATAGCCTTGATGGAAGAATTCACATCTTGTATAATACTGTTGAATAACATAGTTTATATTTTATATAACAGTTATAATTCTTCTTATTTCAACTGCACCATATTTGGTGACAAAACTGGTTACTGGTGATTACAGCAAACCACTGAAAAGAAATGTAAGGGGTTTTAGGAAAGAGACTAAAATCCATTATGAAAATAGTTGCAAAAATATATTGTTGAAGATTGATTAATCTCTTTTTTGTTGTTGCTTAGAGGATCAACTGAATCGTCTTATCATTTCAACTCTGCCCCATATCAACATGCGTTGTCTGGCAAAGGGAGTGAAATTTATACAGCGTGATAGAAAACCTGACACATACTGAGAGTCCTCACCCCTGGAAGTGCAGGAAATATTTTCTTTTTTCAACTCAGAATCAAGGCCCCTCAGGTTCATGACATGGGTCATGGACATTCCTCCATGGCTGATTTATTCCAGCCCATTAGGATTACACAGACAAATCTGAAATCCTCCCCATTTTCCAAGGCTGTGCCCCTCTTTTCCACCGACAACCCACACATCAAAACTACCATTATGTTCTTGTTAGTTCACACTGCCGATTAGAGGAGGGCAACATAGATTCATGCCAAGGGCTAAATGTGTTTATTCTAATTCCTCCCCCGTCTCTGCTTTGTCAGAGACAGACACCCACCAACACGGAACATCTGAACGACTCCAACAGCTCACATCAGAAGGACTCAATCCTTCAGGAAGTGGAAGTAACCGATTAGATTATGTCATTGCCACAATCTGTTACGAAAAATAAACACTGGGCCTTTTCATTAACCTAATGAAGACGAAGCACGTTGATGAGCTCTTAAGTCAATTAACGATATTTAAAAACAGGCGGTGCAGCCCCAAGGTAAATTAGCATGCAGAGAGTGAGGAGGACCCAGGTTCAAACAAATTGTGCGTGGAACCCTCTGGTTCAAGCCGCTTGACTCTCTCTCCACTAATGTACACCCCTCCTCTTCTGCTCAAACAAGCTTTCATTAGCCATAATTAACTGCACGCTTTCTGTCTTTGCAATACCAAGAGAGCTCAAGTTAAGAATGAGGGGAAAGACGTGGAGAAGGCTTGTGAGAGTGCACCGAGGTACCACATTTAAAATGACTGATTGTATTCTTTGTACGCTTTGATGAGAGAGTGATGCAGTTCAAGAATAATCTATAAGATTACAAAGAGAGCGCAATATGGGTGAAATAATAAACTCGGAGCATCTGGACTCAGAAGTCTGTTTGCTTTGTTTTCATGCCTTTCCTCTCCTTTTTTTCTCTCTGTAAACTTATTTGAAATCCTCCTGGGTTTTAAACCTCTCTCACTCGCTTTCTTGTTCTCTCTCTCTCTCTGTCTCTCTCTCACACACACTCACTTGGTCTCTTGGCTGCAACAAGGTCTGAAAAGATTGCAGTTCATTTCGACCCACAGTGGATGGAGGCCTCATTTAGTGGCTGCTGGCAACTCAATCAGCCTGCCTCACACTGATGAGTGAGTGACTACTTTCAGAGCACCAGTCAATATGTGTCTGCTGTGATAGAATGTCAGCACCCATGCCCTGTGTTCTCCTGACCCAATGTTATGGCTTTTTTATTTTGTCTAATCAATGATATATGAAACAACACAGACACATTTCAACAATAGATCATTTTTTTTTTTTCTCGACACACAGTCTACCGGTGCCATTTCTGTTCATGCAACCGCCGTGATGCTTTGGTTTAAATAAGCAGTTTACATTTTTTTGCAGCTTTTTTCTTGGCCGTCTGGGTGCAGGCAGAATTCAATATAGATGGAAAACATGCAATAAAACCGTGTACCTGGAGTGATCCAAACACAGGAGGCCCTTACCTTCCTCCAGTAGACATCTTTCAGCACTGATGGCTCCGAGACCGGCTCCATTTCTTCCACAGTTTTGACTGTTTAAAAAAAAAGAAAAAAAACAAAGAAAACAAACCACTTTAATAAAATAATATGTATTTGCTTAATGCAATGTTGAAAGCCCGCACCAAGAGCAGTGTCAGTGGCATGCTCTCATTGAAATACCGTGTGTAGACACTTTCTTCTCAGGTTTGTTTACGCTGTTCTCTTTGCCGTGAGTAAAGAACAGCCTATATTTTGAGTCTGGTCAGATGAGCCGAGCTCCCTGTCCCCTGTGTCCTTTATTTCACACAGCCCACTGCACATGCTCTGCAGTCTGCCGACCTCTTGACCCGCCTGTCACTGTGATGGCCTCTGTTATCTGGAAGTAGTTGCTTCATATAGATGGTCTCCCTCACCGCTGGGTTTTTATTGAAAATAATCATTAGAAGAATTACGCCAGGAGGGACCCGAGCAATATTTATACACTCAGTATTTAACATTTATAGTTAACTATCAATGCAGGAAGAAAATCCCTGAGTATTTTCTCATCTTAGAAATCTTTTAAATTCTCCAAACACATTTATCACGTGTACTAAATCAAAGTAGGATTAGCACTCATTTGTCCTCATTCACTTTGCTTTGTGCTATAGTGGTATATATGGTACAAGTTGTGTGTATGGCAGCTTAATGAATGCTGTGCATACAAATATGTTGTCATCACCAAGGTCAACCCTATAACACTAACATGGGGTGATTTTCACCCACGCGATAGTTGTCACGTGAGTTTCGTTGTGTTGCTGCTGTCTAATTTGCTTGGGTCCTTGGGTACCTTCAAGAGTGCAGGAGTGTTTCCCCGCTCCAGTCCCTGTTTTTTGCTACAGACACTTGTTTAGGTGGTTTCCATCCGACACTAGTGTATGTATATTAAATCAGACAAATGTAATAACTTGCAACTGGATTTTTATGGCAACATACCGTGTAGAGCTATCATCATGTCGCAGGCTTGGATAATCTGACGTGGCAAAAAGTGAATAAAACATAACTAAAGGTAGTGTACTTTAGCGATCGCTAGCTACGCATATTTATTATTTGATACCAGAGCTAGCTAAGCGGTCCTGGAATTTGCTTGTAATTCTTATTTAGCATGATGCTTATGAATAAATATCATGTAGTGGTAATTTCCAAGGGAATTCATTTGGTCATTTTTACCCATCTCTCCCACGGTTGTCAGTGATGCAGGAAGACCTTCACTGGACAAGTCTCACATGTCCCAGGAACGGGTGGACTGAATTTCAAGTTCCTAGCTCCATTATTATTATTATTATTATTATTATTATTATTATTATTTAAGGAGCTATTCGTAAAAGATTCCCTAATGGTTGTACTTCAGTATATTTCAATGAGAAGTATATTTTATTAGGTATATCATATTGGGTGAAATATATCCGACGTTAGTGACGTTAGTGATGGTGTAACTAATTAACGTTAGTGTTCTAGGCTTAATAATAATATTTATTATATTAGTATTTCTTCTCTCATCAAATCTCTCATCATATTATCCATGTCCATGCTTCTTTTTGTGAATTTAGGTGTCATTTCCCAGCCATTGACCTTTGACATCTGGAGTATCAGAGCTGCCTTAGCAGACGTCAAAAATCCACCAGGACTCCAATGTCAGATCAAAGCATTTTGTCGATCATTCAAAAATATTGCTGTTTTGCTACTGCAGGAAAAGGTTAGGTTTGTCAAAAATTAAAGTGTCAGAACTTTTAAAAACCCAAACAAACCCTAGCAGAGATGATTACGTGTTTGAACAATTTCACCATTAAATAAACTTCATGTGAAGCAGAAATAAAAACATTAAGTAACTGGAGCTCGAATACTTCTGCCTTGTCCGATTCTGCTCGCAGACCCTTACGTTTAATTGGGTATGAAGAGTGCCAAGTGATGGCCGCAGCCATGCAGGATGAATCGGAACGAGAAGTCATAGGTCAGAAACCTGCGTAAGAGAGAGGCATATGTTTGGTAAGGCAGCTGATGACCAGTGAAACCATCATCGCTGTTAAGCAAAATCAGGTTACATCACCCTAGACATCTAGACACATTTATACAATTAATGCTAAGACAGTTGTTTGTATGAAGACATACAAAAGTGTTGATGGTTCACATTCATACTTTTAAATGCATGTCCATTTAAAGCAAAGCATATGTATGAAGCATCTGGTTATTAAGATATTATAAAAGCAGGAAAAATAGCTAAGAAATCAATCAACTTCTAAAGTCTTCCCAGGCTTTTTTTTTTTTTTTTTTTTATGGATGTCCTGCCTGTCTCCTTTAGTGTGTCTATCAGTAGATGCATTCAGCAGAGATTTTCAATTTATTTCTAATCAAGCTTTATCTAATATTCTCCCCGACAGGCAATTAAAAATTCAAACTACCCTGAAAAGCCATTGCTCACTTTTCACTCTCTCCCAGTGTTCATTTAAGGATGTTATTTCATTAAAAGCTCTTGTTGATGAGTTTGAGGTAATTTGCAAGCACATTTGATTACCGTACTCTGCATTGCCATTACCACGTTCCATGGGTGTTGTTGATTTTTTCATGCCCGTGTTTGTGTGTGATTTTTATCATTGCACTGAATATTAGCAGTGCATTGCTGAAAAATGCTGTATGCATAATGCGCCGTGCAGAAACTGGTTTGTACAGACAAGACAAGGACAACGCCGACGTCCCATGCAATGCACGCCGTTTCATTTGTCAGCAATGTTTCTGTGAGAATGTATATCACTATCCTGCATGGTGCACTATACCTCTCCGGGTTTATGGGCAACCATGCACAAACTGAGTCCTCTCTACAAGATAGAGCTCTGAAATGGCAGGAAATAATTGCAAAGGGTGAATTTGTCATTACGAATCATAATGAGATTCTCCTGGTGAGACGCTTTGTTTGCTGGGGTGAGAAGCTGCTCCGTTTTAGAGCCTCATAAACAAAATGCCACAATGTGCTTTTCTCCACCTAAAGGATCAGCCGCACACTCTTTTATTCTATACATCACTCCGACTTGTTTATTTAGAGAATAATTGTGTCCTTGTTTATCGTCTCAGGAGTAAAATTATGTGGGTGCAATTAAATTAACAATAAGTCTGGAGTTGGTTTGGATTCATACGCAGTAATCACTGGATGTTAGACCCTCTTAAACTTGTGGTTTTACCCAAGATGACAGTCTTAATCTGTGCTGTGCTTTTCTTTATCCCCCAATTTAGTCAAGTATTAGTGAAGTCCCAAAAGAGTGGAAAAGCAAACAGACAAACAATAGATAGATAGATAGATAGATAAAGAGGTGAGTAGGATGATGAATATTATTGCAGAAAGTTGGGTGATGTTCCCATCAATTCAGGCTGTGTGTCTGTTCATATAAGAATAATGTATTCTTATGACATTTGTTTATAATAGACAGATATATGGCATTCATTTCCATGCACTGCTCCATTCGGCTGTGATGTTGATGGGTCCCAGGACCATGAAGTGCCTACAGCTAATGTGAAATAAATGCCTAGAAGGGCCTTGATCAGTATGTGCTGGAGGTGCTTGAAAGAAGAAAAAAAAGAAAATAAAAAACACATGGAAAACAAACCACCCTTGAGTGTTGCACGCTCTTCGCCTATTTAGGGCAGCCATGTCCAGCAGTGGATTTGAATATGCATGACTATCCCAGCAACCCTTGCAGCACAAGTCTGTGTCCAAACACCGGGCTCTTTTCCGAGAAAGAATACACATGCATCTCATTTGAATATGTTGCAGGCCCTGTCATACACAATAAGTACATGTCCATGAAAAGTATTTATTGGGTGAACGATGATGATGAAATAACCCCAAAACTGCACCGACTGGCACCAAAACTTCATAGTTTGGGAGTTTTTAAATATATAAAAATTGTGTTTTTCAGCCACTTCTCAGAAAATTGTGACAGCCAATTGTTAAAGCAATAGTCAACAGATTTTTTTTTTTTGGAAAAGTGCGTTTCCTTTCTTGCCAAAAGAAAATGAGCCCCTGTAAACACATAACTGCATATGAATATGCAGACTCTGTTGACAGCGTTCAATATTTTGTTACCAGAACTTTTCTTATTCCCATTTGTGGTCCTTGCAGTACTGAGCAATCACTTTTGAGCAGTTTTGGTTGCATGCAGTCTATGTGGAGAGCAAAAGAAACCAAACGTCCATACTGTATTGGCAGGCAAGCTAACATCTGTTCGCAGACGTCATTTCTCAACTCAGTTCTTACGTAAATGGTTGCTAGTTGGACTCAGATCAATGACCATTATTTGTTATCCGGACATCCACTGGCTACTAGGGGTTGGACAAGTTCAGTTTCTCTTATGTCGACACCCACTAGTCGCCGATGATGTCTCTAATAAAAACCCAGTAGAAAGTAGTGCGTTGTAACAATGAATTCTATATACTTCACCTGAATACATATGAGAACAGACAACTCATGTGTAAATACCTCTGTGTATAGCCTGTATGAAAACAGGCTGCAACTCAGCACCATCAGTAGCATTTAATAGTACTCCACAGCGTGTTGTAAGATGGGATAGTGTTAAAAGCAAATGTGGTATTTCTCTGAAGCCTTCACCGTGTACTGCAGCTAAAGGTCTAATAACTTTGACAATGAAATTCACCATCAAACTGTTGATTTGCAGCCTCCTTCTCTCTGTTACCGCAGGGCGTTTAGCAAAGTTGTTAGCTTTGAACCGTTCGTCTGCTAGCGTTAGCGGATGAGTGTGCATTGCAGTAGCACTTTTGTTGCATTTCTGGACTGACTTACATATTTTGCATGTCATGATGGTACGGGCGTCATCTTTAGTGAAGTATTTCCAAACACTTAATCCTCTGAGGTATAAAGTATAATTGTCATTAATAAGTATAATTGGCCGTTTTTTACTACTTTTGGTTTTACCTTTATATTTCATCTTAAAAACAGTTTACCTTGCCTTGTTGGGTGTCATTCTTTTCAGCACAACTTCACATGTGTGATTTTACAGTCATGTCTTTTTTTTTTTTTTTGCTTTCGATCACCTGAAGCCGGCTAGCGCTCTCCGCTTGCTAGCGTTTTCCTTTTTGCCGTATCTTCCTGCACTAAACGCACACCAAACATGATGACAATATTCAGGAAAAAGCATGCCGTAAATTAGTTTTAATAAGTCCAGTTTTACTTGACCTATCAACACAATTTAAAAATTGGTATATAGTTTGAAGTTAGCACCTTCTACACAAATTGAAATGGAGTCTCAGTGAGACTTCGTCTTGCTGCTACATCGTCTTAAAATGGTCATGTGATTTGGACACGCCGGCGCGTCCATCGACTCCAGAGGGTTAATGAAGTCGACAAACCGACTAGTCGACTTGTCTGTACAACCTCTATTGGCTAAAAAAGAAGGGAAAAAAACAGTGGCCTCAGATGCTACGTCACCAGATAATAGCTGGTTCTCACACGGAAAGATTGATACTATCTCTGTATCTAGTGTCTGCGTAGTAAATACAGATGAAGCTACCACAATGAATATATTATCTTCGCTCAGCTTAAGTGTGTCGCTTTAGCACTTTAATGGCTTTAATGGCTTGAACAGACTAGATGCAGGGTAGACTACTTTTGTTGAAATTAGAGGTAAGCCTATTATCGAGTTTCCCGCTGTTTGCTTCTTTTTCCAACTAAGTTGACTTGCTGCTAGCTTCATACTTACCATACAGATATGGTATAGTATCCAAATTACTGTATTCCTTTGTGTGATGTGTATAAATGCTTAATGTGATAGGAGATGAAACAAATGTTGAGCTACAGAAAAAATAATGGCCTCTACTTTAACATCCACTACCCCGACTTCCAATTAATGTTTTGCCAGCACTGCACTGTTTCTTGGCATATTTTCTAGTTTCTTAAGGTCTTGTCTTGATGAGTATGTCAGCATGGCTGTTGACACAAATCCCACTGGAATACTAAGCAAATATGCATCTGCACGTTAGCGATGAGCCGATCTGAGGGAAGCCAAGTCTGCACATTGTACCTTAGAGCCGCAACGTTTCTGGAGAGAATCTGACTCCATTCCAAGCAACAAGTTTGTATAATACGTTGCTTGTAAGCCAGGGAGCTGGAGACCTCCAGTTTACATGTTGGAGACTTGGAAGGTGGCAACATAGTGGATGTGAAGCCATCTTCCTTGGTCCCTGTGCTAGACTGGCTAATTAAATACTAAGGAAGGAATAAAATCTTAATGAGAAACACAAGCTTGTTGTGGTGTTTGGCACTGACCAGCTCCCTCTTATTAGGTATACTTGCCCATATGTGCTTGGGTGAAGTGCCCATTAGAGCCTTCCCTAATGGATCTTCATCCATGGCACTGAGATGCCAGTGGAATGTACATTTCGGCAATTTCCAAACTTGGCAGATGAGAGGCCCCCGCTATGAAATTTCTTCGCCACAATAAATATTTTATGCAAATTAAAATTAAATTCTTTGCTTGGTTTAGGCAATTTCTCTTGTAAGTAGTGTATCTGCGAAGGAGATTACAACATTTGCTGGTTTGTTTATAATTTAATTTTTTATGTTGTGGCTGGCGGTGGGGAAAGACAGAACACCTGTGAGTGTTTATAATGTCCCATCTCCCTCACAGCTGCTCCTTTTCAAAACACCTCACTGGTGCAATAATTTCATAAAATTTCATGATTTACCATCTGGTAGACTGAGCTATAAGCACATGCAATAAGCATTTGTATGGCGCCGGTCCCAGAAAGGTACAATAACTGTATATTTTAACTTAATGGCTTTTCGGGGCATGCAAATTTCCACAGAGCAGATTGCAGAGACGCTACAATGTAAGTCTGGGCCCGTCTGTCTGCCTCTGTCTCTCCCTCCCTCTCTCCCCCCACATTCCCTCCTATACAGTACACGATTCCCCTATCAAGTGCTATAAAACATCCACACACAGTAGCCCTGTATTGCCTCTGTCTTTGACTGTGAAACAGGCCATGTCAGAATCTAGATATCAAACTCTGGAGAATGAGAGACACAGTAGGAGGTACAAGCAGATTATTTTCCTTTTAGCATCTAATGTCTGTGCATTTGGGTAATTAAAATGATTACTACAACAATTACACCAAGTAATTAGAAACTAATTACACTGGCATTTTTTGTGATTACAGGAGCAGATGAAAATAGTGTTCAAAATTAAATTCATTGCATATTCATGGAAATGAAATTAAATAGTGCTGGGTGGATGAGATAATAGAAGCTCAGAGGATGGTGTTCTGGGGGGTTCGGGGAACCGTCTGTGGCTAATGCTCTGAAAAGGCATTTTGTTAAATCAGTGATAATCTTTTAATGGCCTTAAAAGAAGTTCATATTTAGAATACTGTCAAATGCAGTAAAGGGTGTGATGTTTTTACTTTCTCCTCTGCCTCTGCTCGTTGGCTCTGGGAGTGATTAAACCTTTCAGCTGCACGGCACAAAAGAAACATTTATTCATGATTTTCACAAATGAAGGAAAAAGCAAGACCTTTTATGCCTCCTTTATGTTGCCTCATGCACAATGATTAAATTAAATATCCATCCCTGAATTCCTTTATTTTTTTCCTTCTTCTGTGCATCGTCTTCCTTCTTTTCAAACCCGTCTTTTCTTTCCTCTCTCACCCCCTCCTACCTCCCATCTATCGACAATAGTCAGGGCTTTAGCTGCTGCCATGATCATGTAATGAGATTCTTCAGATTAAATAGATTTCCTGTTAAACTTGGGGCTCGCTAGATAGGGTGTCAGGAATGAATGGTTATTAACATTTAAATATATCACAGAATAAGAGAGAGCAGGATGTGAGTGAGTGAGAGGAGGAGGAGAGAGGGAGAGAGACAGAGAGGGATGGGGGAAAAACAACAATATGAATTTTTCATTGTTATCGAGTATGGATTTTCCTCTTCACCAGATTTCTGTAGGACCTGATGAAACCAAAGTAATTAGAGAGACACAAGTGGGGCACCTAAGAGCCATTACAGCGAAGAGAGCTCATTGTTTATGGAGTAAGGCCAATACAGCTTCACTCGTTAGAAAAGTAAGAAGTCCATTCTTGTTTCAGCTGCCATCCCGTGCCTGCGCCGTGTTATTACACAGTATTAACAATGTCAACGAGCTCTGACTGGCTCCACTACGAAGGGACTCATCATGAAATTGATGATCTTGTGATCTGTCTTGTCAGCTTTTTTTTTTTTTTTTTTATGTGCCGCTGTTCCTCAAAGAGAGGATGAACCTTGAAAACCGAGCGATTGCACTTCAATTTCAAAACCTGACTATGACAGACAATGACAGCATTTGTCTTTGTTAATACCGGAGTTGAACGCTGGTAGACATTATTACAGCTGAACAGAATGTGGGGAAATTTGCGCAGCGCCACGAGAGGTTGTAGGTCCTTACACATTATTCTCAAGTGGTACTACGAGGGCTGACTAACTGAATACTGAACACTAAAGATAAAATACTGTCAGTTGCAACATAATGATTAAAAAATTCAATTTTATCAGTAACTTATACGCCAGCTTCACTTTGTTTAGGGACCATTGGAAAATAATGTGTGAGGAAAGAGAGTGTCAGAACTAGAAGAAGGTTATGTACCGTTTTGTATTTGGAGGGTCTTTTACTATTCTATTATTGAAGAATGAAAATATTAGATCCCTAGCATCACTGAGCATTCATTCATTTCATTAGTCCAGCAATTAGAACCAAACTACAGATGTTTTTTATACACAATCAAGCAACAAATATTTTTATATCAATCATTTTTAATGTGCTAATGGCTGTTGTGGTTAAAAGAAATAATGTATTGCCCCGTTCACATATTTAAGTTTAACGGTCTAAAAAAATAAATAAAAAATAGGTCATTTTCACACAGCACCTTTCTGAATGTTCTCACAGATGGTACAACACGCTATGCTTATACAATATTTTCACCCTAAAAGACAGATCTCCCTTAAGCCAGGCCCATCAACAAGCAGACAGGTGTGCTATTTACATAACACCGTGACTTGCCGCCGAGCAGCCTCTGTAAGTAAATGTCACATATCCGCTTTCACTTGAAGTCCAGCAGTCCCAACTGACACCCGTCATATTTTTCAGCCCGGTCCAGTCTGTGATGTGTCTGCGTCAACTGACGTTGTACGGTGAGTAAATAGCAGGCTTGATATTTGATCTGGAGTGGTCAAAATTAAATGTTTTCTCTCGTCTGTCACCCTGGAGAATAGCCGAGACCACTTAAATCCATTTCAGCTGTGTAGAGGGAGGTATGGAATGCAACGTTTGCTGCTGTCACATATGCCACATTCGTATACGCGGAGCCAGTGAATCTGACTTGTTAAAGGTACAGTCACTTATGTCGGTCTCAGTCCCTGTTTGCCTGCATGTCCAAATATGGATGCATGTGTGCAAATGAAACATGTTCCTTTGACTACAGAGGAAATACTGCATATAAAAGTTGGGGTGACTGTGGCTTATAGGCGGTTTATACATAGCTATGGCGACAGCGCAGACCAGACCCTAGCGCTGTAGCTGACGTGCACCTCCCCAGAAATGTGTTTCCGCTTTAGCATTTCTGGCTGCTTCTCTATCTCCCCAATTCTAATTGATTGTTTTGGATCAATAAAGATGGTACACATGGAGGAAAGGTTGACTGAGGAAGTTCAGAGATACAAACCTTTGTTTGACTAGTCTTTGGCGAAATTTTGGGGCAAGATTCAGTCTCCACTGTTGAAAGTTAAGCAGGAAGTAGATACAAAAATTAACCCGACCCGGCAAAAAAGACACAGCGCCAACTAGCGTTTGGGTGGCGTTTTTACAGAGGGAGCCACATAGACGAGTGCACAAGTATAAATGGCTCACACTGGCGTTGGCAACGTGCGTAGGTTATGGCGTCTATGTCTCGCAGTACCCTACATCAAACCTTCTCCGACCCAGGCATTCGAACTGAGGACCTTCTTGCTGTGAAGCACCAACGCTTACCACTGTGCCACCATGCTGCACGTGAGCTTTTAGTAGGTAGAACGGGTTGCTCACGAACAGAGGCTCACCATCAGAACATGTTTGAAGCCCCATGAAAAAATAAAAAATAAAATGAGAAAGGAGTCCATAGGTGGCAAACTTTTCCCATATTTTGCAATGACAGTCCTAAACCCCCAAGACTCTACACTGCATCAGCAATTCTCCGCAATGCCCCCTAGGGGCCCTTCTATTTATCCGATGACAGGAATGATATGGCCTTTGCCTGGTTCTATGCCAAAACCTAGGATTGCCACAGCCAACAAACCAGAAGGTTAGCGTTTCGATTCCTGAATTTGTGTGAACGTTGGGTAAATGTGACACTGCGACTGTAAATTGCTTTGAGAACCAATATGCTATATAAATACAAGGCCATTTACCAAATAGCTTAAGCTTTTATTTATTTTATGTTTGTTGAGGGAAGCAGTACTTCTTCTTTGCTTGTTGTACATGTGCATATCACACCAAACAAACAGATTAACAAACAAATATGTCCTGATGTAAAGCCCATTGTATTTAACTATGATTTACATGAGAAGTATCAGAGCTGAGGCATTAAAAAATTGGCTTGTATTCTTATAGTAATTGGAAAAACTTAATACTATGGAGAATTATTATATCTTGGGAGAAATATTATGTGCATCTCCCATCAGATATGTAGATAGAACTGTATGTTCTCCTCTGATGCTGCCAATAGTAAACTAAATTGTAACTGCGTTGCAGTATAGACTTCCTGTTAAAGTCCTGTGTTTGCTTTTCTGATGGGACTAATGATGACAAAGCAGCGGAATTCAGCTGTTTTTGTGGTCCTGAGCTGTGGAGCGTTGTCAGAACCTCTTGAATTATCAAACAAACAAGACAAGAGAGCTGCTTGCTTTCCCTGGAGTTCAGCGCACTGCAAGTCATCCTTCATGCTGGGCCAGCCTGGCTCTGTGAGTGTGGAAGCAGGTGTGGTGGCAGGACAGTGGAAAGCCCCTCTCCGGCTTTGTCTTCACCGCTGCCCACTTGTTAATGACCGGGCTGTGGGAAGCTAGTCCTTTGTGTACGCCGTTATAAAGCACTCAAAGCCTCCAGGATGGCAGCAAGCTCACTCCTTGGCCCCAGGGCACTCTGTAGAGAATAAGACACACCTCATGCTTTGTTTTCCTGCTCCACGGGATCCCACACCAGAGGAGAGCCGGTGTATAAAAGGAGCGGCGTCTCAGTCCTTTCTATTAAAAGCATTCCTCTGCTTACACCTTCTGTCAGGTAAAGAAACTTTTTGTCTTTTCAAGCACGGTTTCTGATATAGGAGACGATATTCAAAAAAGTTACTGTAACAGAAATGCAGACAATATTTAAACATTTAGATTGGAGCTGATAAGCAGACTTAAGGCTCATCCCAGAAATCCAAGACTATTTAGCAAAGAAGACTAGCGTTCATATCATACAGGCACAATCACTAATATCTTAACATTAAATGAACACTATAAAAAGCAAAGTTATATTGTATCGTGTCTCATTATTACACATAAAATTGTATAAATGATGTGCTTGCACCAGGTTTTAACCCCTCCCCAAACTAAATCTTGTTGCCTCTTGTTGCTCGGCTAGGCTAAGCTAGGCTAAGCTAACATAAGAATGCAGTAAATTAAATTTACAGATATTTATTGTAGAGATGTATCCTGTTTAAATTTCAAATATTATGTTTTGCAGTTTAAATGATAATTTTATTGTAGGAAAGTTGAACTATAAGACTGTGAAGATACATAAAGACTACACGCCAGACTCTCTCTCCTCAAGCTAACCAGAAGATACGGACAAGACAATTAATGGTACAAGACAGGATCAGAAATTATATTTCTTTTGCCGTTTACCACCATCATATTTTCCCGTGTCCACCAGACGGGGTGAGACTTTGCCTCTCCATTGCAGTTTTAAGGATAAGCTGTGCCAGATGTTTCTTAGCATGATACCGTCACTGAGGGATGTGTAATTATAGTTGGGAAATTTCTCCTTTGTCTTCAGATGTCATGGCTCACAAACTCAACAATCCAATACGGTAAGGGGTTGGTAGCACAGTTTCATATAAAATCTTGTATGATGCCTGTACTGTATGTCCCTTTTGAATTTTCTATTTTTATTTATTTATTTTTTGTGGATCAATAGCAAGTATCTGGACAAGTTCATCAGGTTTAGCTCTGCTTTGGTTTGTTAACCTCCTGTTTTTCCATCACGGACCATCTTTCCAGAGTTTATTCAATTTATATTTAGGCTCTCAGAATTACAGCCATACATTCATTTGACATTGCTATCAATATTTATCACATTTATTGTGCAAACATACAGGATTTCACTGGTCAGTTACAGAGACAATAAGACTGCAGACCAAGAACTCATAATATTTTGGTTCCAATTACTATTGATTTTACAATTGGTTTGCAGCAGGATGTTGTTTTATTACTAATATGTTTAATGTGTAAATCAATATGAACACTTGCTTGGCTCACTCGTAGGAAGGCCATAAAATCAAAGACATGAACTTCAAACAGCTGCGGACTCTTTCTGATCCTTGCTGTGAAAGACCACAACAGAGGCTTTAATGCAGCTGTTAACGGCGTGTAATGCAGAAGGAAAACAAACAGGAATCATTAAATCATTGGTTCATATGATGAAAGAAAAACACACACTTTAGCAAACTATTTTTTTTCACCAAACTCGGGAAGAAAAAGATGTGCGTTTGCCTTCAGGCTGGCATGTTTGTCACATGTTTAAGAGCATTGTGAATCTATTGGCAAGAAGCGGGGGCTAACAGAGAGCCAGCGGTGGGGTTTATCTCAACAAAAGACCGTCAAATGTAAGTGCAATTACTGCCACAAGCAATAAAACAGCCACTGCATTCCATAGCAACGGTGAGAGGGCGCCTAGGAACCTGAGAGCTTCACCGGCCTTCCCGTGTGGGCCTCAGTTTGAGTGATGACGGCACAACATGATGGAGTAAGGCACAGGGAACCAGACCGTGCGGAGTACATTTATAATCTGTAATTGATAATGTAATAAAGGCTGTGAATAGGATCGGAGTGACTTTTGCCCGTTTGCAGTCACTGTCATGGCAGGCTTGTGTTTTTCATGCCTGGATGGAGGTTGCTTGGCGATGTGGGTTCATTCTACCAAAATTACCGGCGTTTCTCTCTCTATCTCTCTGCTTTCTGTCAGTTCACTCTTTATCACAGCCCACCTCTACCTCTTTTTTCGCTCGGCGGACTGTGTGACATGGAATTGACATGTAGGTTCGGAGGCAACATGATGCTATTGAGCTGTGATGTAAAGGTAGCTACCAGGCTTCCTAAATCCATCCATGCTAGAGCGGGCATGGAGGAGGAGGAGAGCAGGCAGGCAGGCAGGCAGGCAGGCCTCACCGCTGGGTTTTTAGCTCAGCTGTAGGCCAGTTAGATCAAATGAACCGCTCCATGCTTCTACAACTGCAAGGTCAGGCTGGGGATCTGTAGTGGAGGAGGTCACGTGACCATGTGGGATTTGAGGCTGCTGAGATGGAAGTCAACATTTATGAAAGCTGACAGTGATTAACCACGTAGGCCTGTTTTCACATAAAACTGAAAATATAGACTTTCAAAGGGCGTGCTGGAGTAGCACGATACATGGTGCTGTTATGTAATAGGAGACATTTGGATAAGATGCCGGGGAAATATAAATGATCATTAAAAAGGAACGGCATGTAGCTGTGTGTGTGAGTGAGTGAGTGGCACACACTGCCAGTGGACTCTTCAGAGGCTGCTTGCTACTTGACAGTGTGTCTCGCTAAAGTGTCGAGGTTGGGGGTGTCGGTTGTAGGGCTCTAAAGTGAGACGGAGGTGCACACTGGTCAAATCGAAGGGTAAAGTGGTAGCTTTGGCTGCACTCCTTCCTAATGCCCTACGGCACCTCCACCATTAGCATTCCCCACTGCGACTTGAGTTCATAAGACTAATGGAGTTGCTACCTGGGGACATTAATTGTGCGTGACACCACTCGGGGGCTTTTGTGCACTCACACTAATATCACTGCGCCTGCCTGACAAAGCGCCCGAAAAGATTACAAACAAACCCCAAATAACTGCCAGTGTTGTGTTGCTGTTTGACAGAAGAGTATGTGTTCCGGTGCGCGCGTGCGTGTGTGCGCGGAGGGTTTAAGGGGTCGAGGAGGCTACAGGATGCCGTACAACCTGAGGAGTCAAATGATATGCGTCTCACCCGAGTGTATGGGTGACTTCATCTTTTCAGGACAACTCCCAGCGACAGTGGCGTCAAACTTTCACACACGCATGACATCATCCAATAAAAACGCAGCCCCGGCCCCCCAAGAGTGTCTTCAATCCACAAGGCACAGCAGGCAGGAGATGTGAGGAGATGTACTTCTGTGCCTGTAAAAGTTGAAGCATATTAATGTACACCGAGCTATCAGTTCATTAATGCAATCTATTACAAAAACCCTGCAATAAATCCTACCTCTGTGAAGCTTTATTTTAATAGGGATGCTTAATTTTTTGTTGGAGCCGTGTCACGCTGTGATTGTTGTTTTCCTGATTTTAGGCTGCGCAACGCTGAAACATCCTATTTTCTGTCCACGTACAAAATAAAAAAACGGGAAAGAATAATAGAAACACATACTTTATAGGATTACCTGATAAACTGTTTATATCACACTTATTGTTTTAAGGATGTTTAAATTGAAAACTTTTAGAGCTTTATTAAAAACGCTGCATGTATTTTGTATGAAACGACTAGGAACACTGACAATAACAAAGGAAGTGTTTCAACAGAGCACATGAGCGTGCGCATACAGTGCCATAAACACTGTTCAAATGAATGAAATGCATGATAATGATGGCATTCAAAACCAAAACGCATATCTTTTTTTTTTTATTTAACGTGCAATTTGTAAAGAAAGCATTTTATATGTCCATAAACATGATGGACTTTGTCTTTTTAGTCTGTTTATCTAAAATGACTGAGGCTGTGGTGTTGAATACTGCTGCAGACTTTTCTGGCGTGGCTTACATGTTAATGAGAAGTTTGTGAAGGCAATGCCTCGTTTATTTAATTACATGCACACTGCGTTTGCATTTTGTGATGCATATAAGTCAGTATGTAAGTGTTGAACTGTACCTCAGGTGCATGCACGGGCACACATGCAAGATGAAGAAACAACAACGATGACTGCACTGGTTTGAATTAAAATATTTCAGAATTCCGATTAAGATGACGCTTATTACACTTTTTAAACTACTTTACACACAAAAAAAACCCCCTGATACAAATCACTGTAAAATTAGCAAGTGCATTTGTACTCATTAAAACATAAAACATGTAATCATGAACTTACAGTTAAAAGATCACGGTGTACATTTAACTAACTTTGGGTTAAATCTTATCTTAAAGGATTATCCTATCTTAAAGAATTATCTTATCTTAAGGGATTATCTTACCTTATCTTAAAATGCAAACATGAGGTACCAAACCTGATGAAAATGTTTAAAGAAATCTGTCATTAAACTATTATCACTAAGAGGTGTAGCATGCTCTGTGAATTTATTGTGACGAAGGGGGTAAAAGGGTAGTGGCCTCTCTCTGGAGAGTCAAAGCAATTTACACTTCCATAATTACATTTGTATTTACATTAGGACACTGAAAGTTTGATTTGTCATTTCTGATCCGGTCCCCCCCCCACCCCCACCTCTGTCCATTCTCTTCGCTGCCAACTGGAAAATCATTATCCTTTTTTGTCATAGCATGTACTAGCAAGCCACAATAAAGCACGAGTCATGTAATGAATGTCAAAACTATTTCCATCAGATATTGTGAAATATGGGTTCAGAAGAGCCATTCAAAGAGATAATATGATAATTTGATTTCTCAGATAGGCTGAACGGAAATGCCTTGTCTGGACATTTTGAAAAGCAGAATCCATTACTTATTCTTAATTCACCCTGGCATAAATTAAAGGATTTCTGCAGGCCATTAACTCATCCATTAATACCCAGGGTCAAGATTATTGAAGCCCAGGGTAAGGCAATATGAAGGGCTATTTCTTCAAGATGTGTCATCTAATGATTACAGTAGGGTTCTGAATCCTCTGCCATTAATTGTAAAATTATCTCCTCCTTTTGCTCCAGATAAACAGCAGGGAAAGATAATAGTCACACGGGTAGATAATCCTGTTGCAAAAAATTAATTTCCATTTCATTTGTTTTGTTATGTTTCAGGCAATTTCAGGGCCGCGGTTGATTGTTTCGGAGGATATGAAGTGTAAGAACAGGGGAAACTACTGAAAGGAGGTGTAAAATTAGGTTTGTGTCAGCACAAAATTGAAACCCGCTGAGCTATTTTTAATTTAGAGTGTTGGAGTGTATGATGAAGGTGGTCACACATGCAGGGGAGTATGAACAGATAAAAACAGGGTGCAGAGGCACGGGCGCAAATTGCCGTCCCGCTTCCCGCTATGGACGCAATATATAATCGCCCTAATTTGCTCCACGTGTCCCTGCGATTGTCACACAATGTAATTCTCACTCCGGTTTACCAGGAGCTGTGGATTTTGTGCCGGAATAAATGCAAACGGAGGGGAAAAGCGTCGGTGCTCAGGTGTTCAGCAGCTCTCTAACAATTTGGGACCTGTGCAAAAGAAGATGAAATTAAGGCAAATAAAAATCATATTAAAGAATATTACAGCCTAACAGCCATTAGTCTACGGCTTCCTGTCAGCTTTTGATGGATTCCTCACTTAGTTCAATGAATGGTCTAATGACATTGATAAAATCACTTGCAACCAAAATACAAAGCCAGTGTGTTCCCCTTCTGCACATATGAAACAGAGGACAAATTCACTTAAAATGTCTGCAGTTATTCATGCTTTTCAAAATTGTATGCAGTATTTACATGGAGAGAGAATATATTGTGAACAACCCCCACAGGAAAAAGAAATCCCGTGCCTTAAAGCAGCTTATATCTCCTCACTAACTCCCTGGGTCTTCAGCCACACTCTGACACACTAAGGGGAATTAATTTTACAAGCAGGGAGTTCCTCCTTATTGCTTCCTGCTAGAGCTGAGGCGTCTGGCTTCAAAAATGATCCTGACATACACATGCACAATAGATGAGCTGTACGGATGCTCGCAGCCCATGAATACAAAGCCGGACCTGCAGCCGGTGGAGTCGAGTAGACTGGAAATACTTCAGTATTCACTGACCTCTTTGCTATTTCATCCTCTCTCAACTATTTTTCTAGTTTGGGGAAAACACTTTCTATCACTGTCAGGTTGGGCAAGGATAAAAACTCTCTACTAGCGGATTAGCTGTCTGCCTGCTCTCGCCGCTGTACTGCAGCAATAAAACACAGGCTCGCACAGCTCCCTTACCTTTACTCTGAAAGCCGAATTGGGAATCGGATTTATTTTGTTTCATAATTGTAGCAGACAATGACTCCCACTGTGATAGAATATCAAAATGTGACCAAGCGGGTATACACAAGACTCAAAGAGCGGTGGTAGTTTAAAAAAAACGACTGCCCAAACGTGGGGATTTTCTCTGAGAGCTTGTAACCTGCCCTTTTAGTGCACACATTACGAGCTCTCTCACCTTGTTTGTCTTGAAACGTGCAAATAAAAAAAGCGTAATTCCCCGCGCCCTGCAACGTGACAGTGCAAAAAGATATGAAAGCGTTCAATCTATTTAATTAAGACAGCTTAGTAGTGGCACCCGGTTGCAGGGTGTTTAAGCTAATTACGGTATTAATTACAACATTAATTAAATGACATAATTGCCTTTCAAAACAATGACTCCTGTATCCCCGGTAAGGTAAAGGGTTAATTTACTGTGGAAGCAGGCATGCATTATTTACATGCTTGGATGAATAATACATTTAAGAAGTGGGCTTGTAAATTTAGTGGCACAAAGAAAAGAAAAGCTTAGTAGCTAAGGAAGGCTGATTTAAATATCTGTCCTAAATGAATATTTCTTTGAGTTATGGTCACACCACAGAGGGGTAGATCTGTTCAGTCGGTGTCTGTGCAGACTCAGGGGGAAAAAAAACTTCACTGGGTAAAGAAATCAAATGTGTAATTTCATTATCCCCGGACACTGTATATAGGTGCTGTATTATAAATTAAAATATCATTTGCAAATATAACCCCTGTCATTCTGTAGGAATTCACTTGACTCAGTTCTGTTGAGGAATCCGCTCTTATATCTAGTATTTTCTTAAATGAATGATTTCCAATAGTAATAGTAAGTGTTTGTAAATTTTTACATGTGGCTTGTTTGTCCCTAGTATATTTGTGATTTAATAGAGTTGAAAATCCACCATTTGGTAAAAGCAAGAGCATATTTTTTATTTTATTTTTTTTTAGGATTAGAAAAGTAAACACAGACAAAATAAAAGAAAAAAGGTAGAGCTGCAAAGGAACCACGCTGAGCCGAAAACACTTTCAATTTCCACGGACCAGACATATGAAGAAAAAAAATTACATCTCAGTCTGACGAGTGACTAATCAAGGCAAGCGAAATGCTGCTGCAATAAATTACTCCACTGTGAAATAAACCACACAAACAGACTGATGATAATAAATGTAAATTATTTCTGGGGAGAAATTTTCCTGGTACATGAGTAATATGAACCATCAGGAAGGAGTCTTCCTTAACATTAATTACAGAAAATGACAAGTGAGCTGACAAGTAGGAAGGCTCATTATCTGAAAACATATTCACAACTTCGCAATTTGCACAAGATGGACTCCAGCTAAATTAATCTCCTTTCTTTGCATGAGCCCCTTCTAATTTTCATGTTATTAACAGGTTTGCAGTATCACTCAGTGCTTGTCACCCTAATCAGGTTTTTCGGCGTGTTCGGGAAACCGTGGTGTCATTTGAAAAGGATCAGGCCTCATAATGTGCTCTCCATCACGCGTCTGAATCTACAAGGTTGCTTTTAATAAGGTTCCTTAATCATTTCTCCTTTTCTTGCTCAACTTTTGGCCTGGTTGGCTTCTATTATCACTCTTTTCATGGAGAGGAACTATTAAAAGAAGAGCTGGCTTATCTAAGAACAGGACGCGGGGGGTGTGGGGGGGGCATTATGTGATAGAAATTTCACATGACCTTCTATACCCTAAGAGCAAACGTGACCACATAGTGTTTATTATAAGCACTGTAAGGACTCGTACAAAAATAAAAAACTAGAAAAGCTAATCTAAATCCTCAACTGGAATACATGGATTAATTTGAATCATATAGCTCTAGTTTGGATTTTACTTAAAAATGAGCGACCAAACACCATGTTTATGTCCACAAATATGGCCCCAACAGCAATAAAACCCTACATCAAACAGAAAAGAAACCTAATTTCATTACAGTTAAAACACAGATAACTGTAAACCATATGCCATGGCATATTATACATTATTATATTATTAATAATATAACACATGTATGATTAATTAATGCAAATTAAGCAAAGAAGCAACATACTGAATATATTTGCTAAACATTTGCTGACAGCTGATTTCCTTCATTTGATACAAAAAGCAACTCCAACATGATGACTTAAGGCAGTGAATACCAGTGATATAAAGTAGTAAATGTACTCAATGAGTGTACTTAAATTCTAAATTATATGTACTTAAGTATTTTAATTTTGGACTCCATTGTATTTCCGAAGGAAAGTGACCACGTTCAGCTGACGGCTATATTTACAGCAGATTAGATATAAAACCCTATCATGGATGGAGTACAGTGAATTGTTATAAAATAAATGAAGCCAGCAGGCAGTATTTAAAATAAGTACAATTGCCTCTTACATTTAAATACATCAGTAATAACAATCCAGTAGTATAACATGTAAAACAGAACACTGGTTGTGTCCATTGAAAGCTTTTACTTTTACACTTTAACAGTTTTGAATTGTTGCACAATTTTTAGTTACTTTCGAGTCCCAAATCCTAACCGTCGTATCTTTAGCTGCATTCGTGGTCGAGGCTAAAGTGGAATTGCTTACTTTGTTATCAACCGTAAAGATCTGTAAAGGGCCAAATACAGGAAATGTTTTCTTTATTAACATTTACCTTAAATCGAAAGCCTTTCCTAGACTGAGCTGTAGTTGGCTAAACCTTAGCATTAGTATTACCTGATTGGTCACATACGTGTGTGAATGCTGTGCTGCTTGTGCCTCTTTCTAAAGAGCATAAAAGGACTCCATCAGTGGGTTACATGTCATCAAATAGCTTTGTAGTAGTTGGATGTGAGTAGTTCTGGTGGTTGGTTGCTGCCGTTTGTTGCTTGATGTCTATGCTTCGACCTGGCTTTTAATGCTAGGCTACACTAATGTAAGCAATCTGCGTGGTTTTAGTAATAAACAAATTAGCAGTCTAATATTTTGAGCGGTTTGGGCTGGAAACCATCAGCTGTATCTGGCAACACTGCGAACCATACAGAGAACCCATGATGGGATAGAACAGAACAGAACCTGACAGAACCCAGTGTAACCCAGTGTTTATTCTTACCTACAGTATACCAGCCAAAAATTTTAGTGGGGGGAATTTCGGTTTGGAATCACTCTATCCCATTCCACGGATCTACTGGCCCGGTTAAATCATTTGGACGGGCTTTGTGCGGACAGAAGATTAACAGCGATGTAGGTGCACAACTCATTTGAGTGCCATTGAGTTGATCGTGGTTCCAAAAAAATGGCCTCCATCTGAAAAGTGAGTAGTTTAAATTTTCTTTTTGCATCTGTTGTACAAGATATTGGCGGTGAAAATATACGAACAGTTTGCAGCACGTAAGGAATTAGCATATGTCGCATAATGTGTTGCTCTGATTGGTCGTAGGACTATCCATTTACGTGCAAAGGTTTGTTTTTTCTTTGTGTCGAAAGACACTCCATAAAGAAATCTACTGTTACTGGCTACACCAGGCTAACAGTATACTGCAGTTGTCTAGATATTGAATACGCACTGTAGATCGGGGTTGTTAAACTCATTGTAGTTCAGTGGCCACATACAGCCCAACTTCTTCTCAAGCGGGCTGGACCAGTAACATAATAGCATAATGACCTATAAATAACCTATAAAACAACTAATAATATTCCCTTTGTTTTAATGCAAAGAAGTACAAGTACATTAGGAATGTTTACATTTAATGAACAAACCTCAAATGACTCCTGTATCCCCTGTATCAAATTTCTTTAGCAAAATAAGTGCAGTTTCAGAGCATTGTTGCCATTTGCTGTTTAGCTCTGGGTCTCAGTGTTGTGTTATGTCCGCAACTCTTACCCCTTGGTCGACAAATGGGGAATAGGTGCCAATTTATTTGAAAATTTGCAGTTAGGGTCTCATACGTAATTTTCGCACTTTGCAAATTCATCCCATGGGCCAGATTGGACCTTCTGGTGGGACGGTTTGGCCCGCGGGCCTTATGTTTGACACCCCTGCTGTAGATAGAGGAAATGTGGTTAATACACAGATTTTATAATAAATGAAATCCGCCAGCTAATAGTTTTCCACTTCAAGATGTCCTCCTGCTTTAATACCAACACGACTATTACTAGAGACCTGCCATTCCAACACAAACTGAAGCTTTAATCAAAAGGTTAGCTTTGCAAGAGATGCTATATATTTGCCATTGCCTGAATGTGTACCCGATCAACTGAAACCCCAAGAAATGCCAGCGAAAGTCTACAATTTACATTTATATTACAGCTAATTAGGTAAAAATGTACCCTGTATTTGAGAAATTCATATTTTTCCATTGTTTCCCAATGCCCCGATGTAAAGCAGTCCACATACCCATCATTCTAACACTCTTCCACTTCCCTATCCATCTCATATCTTACACACAGCATGCACAAGGCGCCAGCAACAGCAACTGCAAGTAATGCTGTGAGTTTTGTCTGGTTTGAATTAATAAATCACAGCAAATATGAGATATCTGCATGTCCGAAATGTAATCTAGAAATTTGCTGTATTGCAAACCCACTTTAATTCACAGGTAGCCTCATGATAGCTGAAGCAGAAATGCAATATGTCATGCAAAATTAGTTCAGAGAGAATAAGTTTCAGAGGGAAGCAAAATGTTATGAGGGAGTCCATAATGGCAGCGGCAGCTTTATCTGTGCTGCTCTCTCACACACACTCTAATTACATTTCACAGATTGTACTACAATAGCTGCTGGTAACCTTTAGTGGATGGGCTTTTCAATAATGCAAAGTACACATTTTCATATCTATTTTTCCCACTGTGCTTCCCATTTATTAATTTGCTGAACACAATAAAACAAAGACTCAACGTAATGTGCTCCTTTGCTCAAAAGGCACCCAACAAGATAAAAACACAAAGCCATCTCTCCATAATGAAGAATGGGCTTGCATGCAAAACCAGCAGGATAATGTCTGATATTTCCAATTTGAAAGGCCATTCGGTTAGTAAGTATAAAACGGGTCCTTTTGTTCCAATAACTTTTTTTTTTTCTCAGTATTTATCTCCCAGTTCAAAATAATTCATATTCAAGTCACAATTTACACTGTAAGTCTGAGTGAAGTACTGCGTTGTGTGTAGATAACAGTGGAGCATGAATCAAACAGAAAAATAAGGACAAATAATGTAGTGTATTTAGCACTTACAGTACAGTTATGGCATATGGCATAGCTTTTACAAAGCATTTTAATTTTTTTTTACACATTCTAGCAGGCAACCAATTCTGATAGTTGTCAAACTCAAAACATGGTGTTCAGCAACAACTTAAGTCACAAATCTAATACATATAGACTTGTGCTGTTTCCAAGATGTTTTAAATCTGATTCTCTTTTGGGCAGTCTACTAGCATCAGTCTGCAGCGACACTAAAAGTCCACAAGTCACATGATTTGTGTTCTGTGTTTTTTTATTTGATCTGAGAATTAAAGCAGAGAACCGTAATGAGCATATTTTCAATAATGTGGTGTGCAGGTGCATTTATAAATCTATCTGGAGAAAGACTGTTTTGTGGCCCTTGGTCTAACAGTTTGCCTCATACCACAAATAACATGTTCCTTTGATCCAAATCGACTATGGCAGCTGCTACAAGGGATTTTTAATTGAATGATTATTGTATTAAATAGTTGCTTTTAATGGAGCGTGCACCTCTGCAATTATTTCCGCTTTAAGAACTGAACCCTGGGCAGGTCTTTACAGCCACAGGCGCTTGGTTCGCTTCCAAATGAGTGCACACTGTTGGTGCGAATTCAGCCTTTCACCTGCAACACAAACATACAGTTAAGACCCGACTAATAAGCAAACACGTTTCAGTTCCAGATTTATAAATACATCGTTCGCAAGAATTCAGAAACACATTTTGCCTACAAATTCTTGGTCGTGACTCGAGCCTGGCAGCGACAGATTCACAGCACAGACGGCCTTTTCAAGCATTAGGACTTTGCTAGAAGTATAAAAAAAGAAGTCTAATAACTACTAATAGAACAAATCCGAGTAGCTATCTTAATCCTGTGATATTTTTCTCTGATAGGATCAATATTTGCCAGAACAGTTCCCTTACCCACACGGTGTGATGAAATATTGAATGTTTGAAAGAGGTGATAATGTTAGTCCTAGTCTTTTCCCAAAGCCAAGCACGATCCCAGATTATGGGATCATTTATGAAAGATTCTGCTGTTGTCTGAGAGGATATTTTCCCCGACATCAGAGAGATGGAAAACCCACATGATCAAACATATGGAATAAAGCCTCTTACGCTACTGCAAATGCAGTAAAGAAAGATTCAATGTGGAATTTATTTCCAATTTGACATTTATCATCTAAACAATCAGGACTTGCTGTACATCACATCCAGAGGAAATATTTCAGTCCTGCAATATGAAAAAAGACTAAACAATTCCACAACATTCTCAAAATGTTACTACTGCCTTCAGTAGCAAATGTTTTATATGTGTGCATGTTCAAGAGTTATATGTCTCATACTTTGATTTAGTCATGAAAGTTTCACATAATACTCATCTAACATAGGTAATCATAAAAATTAAGTATGAATCTCATTATGTGTGACATTTCTAAGGAACACATATGACAAACGCTCTCTGTTTATGTTCTAGATAGTTTTTGGTTTTTAATTAAAACTAGTTAAAACTGTATTTTATATCCGGATATTTGTGATTCTGCAGTTATGTAGCACCTTTTAATGTTTTGAAGTAACTTGTGGTTCAGTGCCTTGCCCAAGGACACTTCAGCATGTGAAGGGAAGGATATCAATGAAGATGAAGATAATGAGATAATTCTAACCTTAGCTGAACTTTATATATATATATATGTATATAGACATCTAGCACAGCTGGCATTACTGCAGGGTTTAACATATCTGGGCCACCAGTATCACCAAACAGGTTTTCCAACTCCTTCACATATTGTGTATATTAAGCTTGTAAACAAAATGAATGACAAGGCACATGTACTGTATGTGATATGTAAAAGTCATTCATTTGTATATGGTGTCATGTTTTGTGGGATAGAATGCCTTAACAAAAGGGTGAGCTAACGCTGGTTCTTGGGAACATAAAGTTACCAGATCATGTATGGGGGAAACGTAGAGCTCCGTACCTAAGACATGTCCAACACATGAAAATACATTGTGGAGGAATAACAAGAATCAAAAGAACCCTTTAACACGTACCAATCTCATGAATAGTTGGACATTATTCTGTATTTTTGGCAGTTAAAGCCAATTACTGTAGGGTATTTCCATTTATTTTTTAATTTTTTTTATTTCACGGTACATAACACAACTTTTATTAAAAGTGCATTATTTCCAAAGTTCTGATAAAATATTGCAACATCTACAGCAGGTTTATATTCACACATGTGAAAAGTATAAAGTCTGTGGTCTGGCGCACTGTAAAGCTGTAATAACAGATCAAATGAATGAGATTTGAAGTGTAAATGAGTGAGCTTTTAGATGGCTCTTGTTACCTTTAGAGAGAGCCGCTAGCTTTTGACAGTCTTTATGCTGAGCTAAGTTAAGCTACGCTTTCAGTCTCCTGGCTTTAGCCTCATATTGAGCAGACTTTAAGCAAGAGAGCTAATAAATATGATTTCAAAAAATGATTCCTCTAAAGCAAGTGAGGTCTTTTGTAGTTTCGTTCACTGCTCTGTGGTCTGTGGCAACATAAGAGCCATAAAAACATTTTGTACTGCTTCCAGAAAACTTGCCTTTCAATTGCTTTTTGTTTGCTTGACTTATACAGACTCGGGCTATCAGTCACCCTATGTGAGCAACAGCTTGGCTGTTTATTTAGCCCACATCTCTGTTTGTTAAAAATTGTATTATTATTATTTGTATTATTCACATAATGGATACCTCACATTCAGTGTACTTATATCCAGGAGACAGCTTGCACAATCTATGTTGGCAAAATGTTTTTTGAACAGCCAAATTAATATACGTATACATATATATATTTCTTTACACCATTACATTGTGGTCACACACACAAAAAGCAAAACACCTTGTTTGCCAATTCTCAAACAAACATTGCTTAGGTGCAGCAGAATGCAGTATAATGGGAATAAATGGGCTTTGCACTGCAGAGATTTGCAGAGCAAAACGCAACATGCTATACCTAGAGTAATGCGGCAACACTAGTGCCTTCATAGCTGACCACGTTTGCTAAATATGAAAACGCACTGTGTTTTTTGCTACTTGCAGATAAAACATGAGTATAGTGTTGAAAACAAATCTACCGTTAACGTATATTCTGATTTTCACAGCCCGGGCAAGTAAATTCCCCATCTGTGCTGGAAGATCACCTGCGCACAACATGGCTGCAAGGCCATTGTGATGTATGTAGACCTCACGCGTCTACAAGAGTACACGTGGTTGGGACTCAGGATGCTGTTGCTGCAGGGCATGGAAATCTGAATGTGGTGGACACAGTATCAGGGCATCATTTGTCAGCTGATATGTTCTGGAAGCTACATGTGTGACCATGAAAGCCAAGGCATGACTAAAGCCTTGGGAGGAATTATGGTCTACCAGTTATGGTCTTGAGTGAGAAAAGGAAACAATGTTAACATGCAATCCCTTTGATGTACCAACTTAAATATTTTATTCCATGGGAACTTTAAACACACATAAAAGAAATCATAAAATGTTAGCATGTTTGGATGTTTTTTTAAGTACATAAGTAGGAAAGGGAAATGAGTCCAAATATTTTAATCTTGGGGTCAAGTGGCCATGTTAGGTGGAGTGGTTGAAGCAGAGGTAACAATAAGCACAGCCAATATCATTTCCTTTCTACATATCTTTGGGTCAGACAGGACCCATTTCTCATTTCACTGTCTTTGATTTAATAATGCACCCATACTCTGGAAAATGAGGAACACGAGTGATCGCTTTCTTACTTTTGTCTGAAGTTAGCTTGTCATCGCTCTCTCTCCTCCTTAACAGCCTTACCCAAACTTAAGTCCACCCTCTTCCCCCAGCCACTCTAAAATCCATCACCACACATCTCTGTCAGTGCCGCAGAGACTGGGAGTCGGGTGCACTGAGTTGTCCATGCTCACCCAAGCACCAGCGGACCTCCAATGGGGAAATGCTTGGCTGCAGAGAAACCTGCACGAAATTAAATTCTCCACTTGGCTGACTAGGGTGACTCGTCCTGGTCTGCCGGCCTGTTCCTTCATTATTCCTGGGCTGATAACTGACTGAACGGGATGTCTTGTCTGTTTAATGCCAGCTCAGCTGCTTCATGGGAGGAACGGGCTTGTCACTCTCCGCTATAACACACTGTATTACCATCTCCACTTCATTTATTTGGCTCAGATTTTGTACACCCGTCAAGTCCCCCTGCACCCACCTCAAAGACACTTGCAATTCACCACTGCTCAACCTTCTGCATCTTTTAGGAAACTATTCAAAATAACCTGTCTAGAATTTTCATTAAAATGTCATTTATTTGTCACTCCAATGATTTAGATTGGAAACAATAAAGGTGACTTTAATTGTAGTTTTTCATACCCTCATTTAGTCCTCAGTAAGTCACAGCAGTTGGATGATCCTTCTTAACGTGCAGCTTTTATCTGCAGATAGAAAACACTATCTGGCTGCATTAAGCACAAAAACAAAACAATAAAAAACTACACCCACTGACAAAAGCAAATACAAGCGAAGAGGTTGCCGGTGGTGCTGTAGGAGACAGTAAGCTTTGCTTCCTTGCATTTATGAGCATTGAGTTAAAGGTTTCTGCATGAGGGCACTGCATGATTGAATGTTGTGATATGGAAACACAGGCAGGCAGCCACTGTCAAAGACACGGCTTGCACTTGACCCCGCCAGCTCTCTGTGCCCGGCCCCCGCCGCTTTAGAGCTACTAGGAATGGCTTTCTCCTCTCAGCTATAGCTTTGTGGCATTTGCAGAATTAAAATGAATATATCCCTTCCTAATGCACTGCTACGTAGTATACTCATCATAATTCATAGCCTTAATGTGGGCTTTTAAGTGCACATGGTGGTGTTGAGCCTTCAGTGCTCATAAAGGCTAATCAATGGCAAATGCTATTGTTTTATCGGCACACGGTTACTCAGCGTAGAGCATCAAACATAATCGAAGCCTTGCTTTGGAGCAAAACCCTCTCAGAGTGAGTAGTAATAAGTGTTTGGAGAGAAAAAAAAAGAGAGAAATCAGTATTTGGAAGTCATTAAACATCCAACGCCCACTCCTTCTGTGTAACCACAAAGCCAATAGTATTGTGGGACAAAATGCTTTCCAGTGTGACAATTGATTGCTTTTTGAGGTAGTTGTTGGTTGATTTCATAATTGGTATAATTCTTCACAAGTACATGAGTGTCATGCCATGATGGGCTTTAGAATCCTGGTAATGCAGTGGACCGTAGTTCAACCTTAAGATCAATAATGTATTAAAACCAAGAGCTTATTGAAATAATAGAGGGGTTTTCGCCAGGGAAGAAAGGCAAGGAAAGAAAAATGCACCAAAGCAAAGTGTTTGATTCTCTGCCAGGCCTTCATTGTGAAGCGCATTGTTTTCATGCCAGTGATTTTACTCCAAGAAAGAAAAGGACAGAGAAAGCCTTGGTGATGTGAAAACTCTGGACTCTGGTGTTATCGATGTAGAGGACAATGTGAGAGCAGCATAAAGCCACACTTGGTCCGATAGTAGTGCAAAGACCGAAGGCGTGAACACAAACTGTTCTTCTTCTTTTCCTCCTTTTGGCCAGCAGTCAGCGTGTTGATGAAGTAAACGATCCCAGACCGCTTTGCCTACACAGGTCATTATTTGCGGTTCCTGATCAGTGTGTAACATTTGGCAATCTGTGGTTCCCTGCTGCTATCTCTTCCTGTTGGATCTCCCTGTTTTGACAGTGTTTGAGAGAAGAACACTCTGTGAGGTGTCAGGTGAAGACTACATGTGACAGATTTGGAGGGGAAATCAAGAGAAGACAAACAGGCAGCTAAATGCCTGGGAAATGTCTCAGCGCTCAGACAGAAGGCGATAAGTGCTGTTGACGTGGACATGACAAGCTAGCAACAGTAAACCTCAGGACACGCAGTCCCACCGGAGGCCTGGGAGTGGACACGATTCTCTATGACTGCTGAATGTGCTTAACAGCTCTTATGAAGAGAATTAACAAGAAGTGGGAAGCCACCCCTTCCCCCCACCTTTCCCCACCGCACACACACAAACACACACATCCAACTTCAACCACCTCTGCCTTTCTACTGTAAGCTCTTTGATGTTTCCCTGTTTCTCCTGACAGTCAGCTTTGGTTTTGATCAAGGTTTGATTTCTTGTGACATTTCTGATACATATTATGAAAGCAATACAAACCCTCATAGAGAGGCATGGCATTTCTGAACTTTAACTGTTGCAGAGCAGTGTGCTGATCAGGACAGTGACAGGAATACATCCGCTTGCTGCGAAAAAGGTAAATTCATCCCAAAGAAGCCATACAAGTGATATGTATGTATAAAGTTTCCTCACAGTGCTGTTGATTTCTTTTCAAAGTGGTTATGGCTGTACGCTGTCGTGAGAGTCTGACAGAGGAAAGGGAATACTGTGCTTTCATTTCAACAACTTCAGAAAAACTTGTTTTTTCTATCCTTAACACTGAGCACAATGCAGAATCAGATCAGTACTGCATACAAGCTATGAAATAAGATCATATTTTGAGGACATAACATTATGACCTAATATTGTGTAGGTCTCCCTTGTGCCTCAAAAGAGTTGAGACTCATCAGAGAATGGACATGGGCCTTCTGAGGGTGTCCTGTGGTGTCTGGTGACAGAATGTTGTTAGTGGGGGCCTTTGGGTCCTATGGGTTGAGGGGAGGGGCCTCTGTGGATCAGGCTTGTTCCAGTGCATCCCACAGATACTTGATCAGTTTGGGATCTAGGGAATTCGGAGGCCAGGTCAACACCTTGTGCTGTTTTGTCATGTTTCCTTCATTTTTGTGTCAGGCTGCATCCTGCTGGGGATGGCTGCTGCCATCAAGGAGTGTCATTGCTATGGGGTGGGGGTTACCTGGACTGGTCTAGGTGGGTGGTACAGGTCTAAGTAACATCCACACGAATGCCAGGTCCAAAAGTTTCCCAGCAGAACACTGCATTGTCACAAGATGGTCAATGTCATTTACTTCTCCTGTCAGTGCTTTTAATGTTGTGGCTGATCAGTGTATATTTAATATACTATATTTGTAGAGATTGGAAACCAAGTATATTTATACTGTACTTTGGCAAGACTTGAAAGTACTATTATGTTATTTTACTGGCTACAAAACTGACTTATAAATACAGTGCACTTACATATATCGAATAGTTACAGCCACTTGACCAATGTAAGTCTGTAATTTTCACTTTGACTTAGCTCCATTTCTGGTCTCAACGAATTCCCGAGATAAATATGTGTGTAAAAGTTATATATTCCACCTACACCTATTGCTAATGTTGCCAATTTCATGAGCTAGCTGGTGGTGTGTAGTGACTTTTGCAAGGTCGGGCATATAAACAATAAACTGAAGCTCCTGAAAGATAAAAACTAAATTCCCCGTGGAGTTATTAAGACTAAAATTCAGCTGAATTATCAATGCAGGTGGTTTGAGTCAGAGGTGAGGTGCTGGCTGAGCATCTGTGTATTTCACCAATGAGTACACCAGGCTATAGACATGGTTCAATATTGTGCCACATGTAGTCCTGGATGGAAACTGACAGCCTTATAAGGCCCACCACTGGCATTAATCACAGTATTGGAAGGTTTAACAGTAATGTAACATGAAACAAGACACAACAAATCTACAGTCACACCTCAAATACCAATTACTGCGATTGCTTTAATTTCAGACACATCTGTAGACAGACTGAACTTCAGATTAAACACACTTAACAACCCCTTAACTTGCCACCTGCCAGAGCCTGATGAGTGTTTAAGACCATAATAGTACAGGACAAACTAACATATCATGCAAGTATGACGTTATCAAGCTGTTGGCTACATGAGGTAGATAACTCACATGTGCAACTGTGCAACAAAAATCTACCAACTCTGAACTGAATGCTACCATGGGCATATCAGGAAATGAGCTTACAATAAAAGTATTTAAATTAAAGTGCAAATGGATAACTAGTCCAATAGTCGTGCTAAATGCTCAGATATGGTTAACATTTTGCGAGCTGTATCTGTCAGCTATTTGCTACATGCCGTTTAATGTTTAATTGGTTTTACTACCTTGTGAACCCATACGGTTGAGTTGTAAGCCAGAACACTTAGCGGAAACCCGCTAAAATCCTACATTTAGCTAGGGGGGGAAGTGAGCCTGGTAATAAGAACACTTATTCGAGTAAGAATTGGGATTATAATGACTTTCAATTCAACCGCACTCCTAGTTTCTGAGATGAAGCAGAAGCCATATGGCTAATGGTAGACCTAACTCGCTTATTCCGTGAGCATCCCAATGCCTTTTCAATGACACCCACATCACACAGCATCCACCTCAGATGCCACCAGTCTATCCAAATGTATAAAGCCCCCAAAAAACGGATGCGCATCCTTGTTTGAAATGTCTGCCCGGGATTGTACGGCGAATCAAAATTGGGGTAAAACATTTGAATTACAGAGCACAACTGTGATGTCTGCCCTCCTGGACTGCCAGATCATGAATATATATTGCATTATGAAGATGTGATGACATTTAGAGCAATCACATTTAACCCTCTCCTCTTGTGCCTCTGTTTCTCCTCTGTCTGCTAATGCATTTTGCAGCAAGGAATGCATCTTAAAAGATTCAGGGAGAAATGTCAGCCAAAGCAGACACTGCTCGAGAGCCGGGGTCATTTCAAACTGCTTTCTGAATTCTAGAGAGCAGGCACACACACACACACACACACACACACACACACACACACACACACACACACACACACACACACACAAGGGTGCTCTATCCTTCACTACCCCCCACCCCCCGTACCCACCCACCCTTTTTTTCCTATTCCATTCCGTCTCTGCCCCCTTCTTCGCTAAATATTTCTGTTGGTTTACCCTTGTCGACGCGACTGTGTTGGAGGTAGCACTACCGCGAGAGAGAGGCTTGACCAGTTGGGCGCTGTCTCCCACCTCATTACCAGATGCAAATGAAACGGGTACACATGTTTAATATTTAGTGGCAGCAGAAATGTCAGGCTGGCACAAGATGGAATTAAACAGCACTGTCAGCGCAAGTGAACTCAAGGCTTTCTCAGCTATTTCACTTCATATTGAGTTACTGTCACAATTTATTTCACAGCGGTGAGACGACTAGTGTGAAAATGTTCTGTGATGCCTTTAAGGACGGAGGGGGAATCAAGGAAGAAGTGTGAAGGGTATTGTTCTGATGAGGCTTTGTATTTATTTCTGCGCTCTGTGACAAACCTTTATTGTCTTAACAAAGCTCTACTATTCGTCAGGATTTTTTTTTTTTTAAGTTTATCATGACAGCATTTCTGTTTTTATTGGACATAGTATTCTGATTAAACACAAAAGTGAGAGCAGGCAAACTCACAATGTTGTTAAGTACAGTACTATTATGTGCATTGGACTGCTGAGCCACAGACCTCCCAAGAGAAGAGTTGGGTTTAACTAATCCTGATGATCCATTCCCGTATCAAATGTGTCATCCCAGCTACACCAATAAGGCATGAAGGATTTAAAGCGGAGGGGGGGTTGGTCGCTGCCTTCTAGCGCCATGAAAGTAATATAGTAAAAGCTCAAATGCTCAAGAACGTTGGAGTATGTTGTTCGCAGAAAGACGTCTGGTCAGATTTCTCAGTCCCTCGCACACCGATGCATATTATCAGACACAGGGCTACAGCAAGTTAATGTTCATTCTAATCAGCATGGCAGATAACACAGGGACCCACAGGGACCTAATTAAAGATACTGTACATGAGACGTTTATCTCCGCAGCAAAAGTCCGCACGTCGTTTCAGCCTGGAAAAAAAAGTCACGAGGCGGCGTTTTAGTCCATGTTTATTTGCAAATTTTGACTGATGCATTTGTATTCCTTTAAAGCAATGATCATGTCATATTTAAAAGGGCTGGCTGAGAGGGGAGGTGGGTTGATGGTCAGATTAAAGTGAAAGGGGACCTTGAAAAGAATAGGGGGGAAAAAAAGTTACATATTTAATTAACTGAAAGCATTATTGAGCTTCTGTATATTGTATGAGTGAACTGAAAATGAGAAAGTTTTGCTGTGGACAGGCAGTCAATGAACTCCCACTGCCTTCTAAAAAAAAAAAAATAGAACCATTTCATTATTCCAAGGTGAAGGCTTTAAAACAGCATTTTAAATGTTACCCCGCTGTTCAAGATCATGAAAACCTTTAATTTCATGCAAATGAACAGCAAGGAGCATGGCGCTTAATGTAAACGAATGCTTCTTTTGTACTCTTGTAGAAGTGAGCTGGAGAGAGAGGCCAGGAAGAAAATTCCCAAGGATTCTTTAATTGCTATCTGAAATTATGTAAATCCCTCTGCTAGGCTGAGTGCAATTATCCAGCGCCTCTCGCTGCCAGCTTTACTAATGTCTAACAAAATATCGGTGGCTGACATTTAGACGTGGTAATGCAAATGAGAATTAATTTTTCTTCCAAGACAAAGGGCAGTCGAAAGATCACACCATTTTATACAATAAAGGCTGGAAAAAGTAGGGTTTGCAAGATGACAAAAAATGTTGATCAAGAAATGAGCCAAGCATTGAAGCCCATTTTATATCAGTGCACCATGGTACCGAATAAAATTATTCTTCATATTCTGGACTATTAATCTATTCTGTTGCCACGGAGAGGTATGCTGCGAGCGGCAGACATTCATTTAGGCCTGGAATTAATTGCAGTCTGCCTCATTTTTAGTAATGATATGGGGAACCCTCCCCACTCCCCATTGTTAGAACACGCTCCTGCCATGGCTGTGATGTTGGACTGTTTGGGTCACATTTTTCCATTTATCTCCCCAGGTACAGAGATGGATGTTGGCCAGGCACTGCAGCCTGGTGAGACTCCCCTGTGTGCAGCTCGGAACACCTGTCCCGCTGTGCGTTGGCACCCCCAATCTTTACCAGGCCAAGGAGGAGCACCATCCCTCTGTAACACCTTCCCCAAACCACTGTCTCATGGGATCCCAAAGGAGCAAGATGAGGAGGAACTTAGGGAGTGGTGTTTACTGGGGGATCTGCCACCCAAAACTGTGATTCTCAAATCAAATTACAAGCTGCTGACATAGAGGGAAACTAGCTATTAATATTTTAGCGCGGATACTATGTGCAAGACGGTCCCAGCTGTGAGTATTCTCAGATGAAGGGTAAAAAACATCGTCGTGCACCAACAAGTGCTAGAGTGCTTCTACCACACCGGCATATTCTAACAGGGCTAAAACTGAATGTGGTGGCACAGAATAACCTCCACTAATGGTGTATACTTGTAGTCGGTGCAGGTTGCATGTTGTAGAGTTGCTTTAGGACGGAATACCATGAATATTGTAAAACGGAAAGATCAGATTTTCCTTTCTTGGGTGGGGAAATTGTTACCTCTGAAGCTAAATCGGCCAAAAAAATCTGTTATTCTGTTACTTTACTTTCACAGAAAAAGAAATATTGTGTCACTGGTGTAAAAGCACTTCCTTCTGAAAATTTTATTTTATATTTTTCCATTTGTTTTGCATCCAGTTGTGTCTGAAAGCAAATACAGTATACGGTATTGAATGATCTGTCATACATGAGCATATTCAGAATTCCTAGATTACTTTTATATGGGCTCTTATAGTCTGTTTCATATAGGGAACAAATCATTACAGGTCACAAGAAATACGCTTTGGAAATTCACCACACAGGACCTTTATTTTGTCTGGAGATGGCCTGTCCAACCGAAAGCCTTATCATGCATGCTAATGTTATCTCGGGTTCTGCACCTACTGCTAATGTGCTGCATGTGTAGGTATTTACTATTGTATATAACCCCCACCGCGCCTTATATCACCTTCCTTCTTCTCCTCATCTTCAGCCTTCTAACCTCCATCTTCCCTGCCCCTCCACCACCCGTACATCCATCAGAGTGCTGTCATGGTAGAGGGGCTTCGATGCTCCTTCCTGATGCGGCCATCAAGGCCCTCCATCTAACACAAGCCGACACATCATAATAACAGTAAGAGGCCTTTCCTGTCCAGTGTCATGCTTGGAGAGATTAGTTCCCCTCCACAAAACCCAGGTAATTTGCTTTTGCTGAAACACATTTGTAGATCGTATTCTTTCAGGTTAACTAGTTCATGAGAAGAGATGAGACACTTGCTGCACAGTTTTTGCTTCTTTATGCCATTATTCCTCTCGGCCGTTTTAAGTACGGGCCAAACAGCTTTGTCTTCTTCTTTTTTTTCCCCCAAAGTACCAAATACACAGTCCTTAAGCACATATTTGTATTTTGCATACATGCATGCTGTACTGGGATGTGTCAATGAACATAGCCAAACACATCTAGAATGCAAAGCAACATTTTCATGTGAAAACACTTTTAATATGTTAGCTTGAAGACAAAAACCTTGACTTTTGAGACATTTGACATCTTTTTTTTCTATTATTTGCACAACAGTAGAGAGGCTGACCACTGATGGACAAACCAGTAAAGCATAGTTGTTTACAAGTGTCATTACATTGTACTGTACTACAAACAGGTTCAAGTTTAAATATGTCTCTGAGATAATTGGACATAAATCAATCTGTAACCCCTGTCAAATCACATATTTAGGAATTTTAAACTATATATATATTTGATTATAAGGAAGCTTCTGGCAAAAATAATTTTGTAAATAAGCTGAAATAAAAAGAAAATGTTTTTAATTTCTGCAGGTATAACGTCTGTTCCGCTCCTTATTAATCACTTGCACTAAATCCCCCCTGTGTATGAATGGGCTGTGCTCTGTGTCTTCTCACATTTGCTGCATGATCATATTTCATAAACACCCTGCATTTGAATTTTTATGTACAGAGTACGCAATATCCAAGATAAACTGAATATGTAAATAGGTAACCTTTATTTATGAGGCCCTGCCAGAGTTGTACTCCTAAGTATTACTTCGGATGATAAGATGGATCGACAGAAACGTTAGTTAGGGGAAAACTTGTGTGGGTATGGAATGATTGATAATTAACAGGTTAATCTACACGGGTCATAATTCACCTCCGTTCGGGTAACAGTTTTTTTGTTTTTTTTTATCCGAGGCAGGAAAATTGAATGATTGTATTTGTGATTCTAAACACTGACAAAAAAACATGAACTTTTAATCATTGCTTTGAAAGAGGGACAAAAGGAATGTGCTTTCATGCTGCTTGCTGACTTCTATTAGGATGCACAGTAGTGCGGCGGAGAGCTGAGAATATCTGCAAATTTATTTCAATAAATCGCCCGGGAAAGTGCCTAAAACTAGTCAAGTCTGTATCTTTTAGTCACACATTTAATCCTAATGCTGCATTCCATTACATTTCCAGGCTGTAAGTGCCTTGGAATTACCCGTCCCATCCTGAAGGAGTCCTTTTTGTTATTGTTTAGAGAACGGTTAGCATGCCAGGGATGCTCCAAATACGATTTTACATCCACTTATGGAAATCCATTGTTCCTTGAACATTTCCACATACAAACCAATATATGCTTTTCTAAGAGGTCTAAGACCTCAATTACATCAAAGGCAGTTTGTCCTGCTGCTGGGCTGTCTGCTAAAGGGCTGAAACAACTGTGTCAATGCTACCCCCTTGTGACCGCACTGCAGCAGAAGCTTTTCTTTGCAGCCGTCTTTCACTGCGAGACAAAAGGTCCACTTCAATAATGTAAAAAACAATCTCTGCACAACACTTTAACTTATAAAAAAAAGATCTAATTTAATGAAAACTGTTTCAACATTCCTACCGCTGCGATTCCGCCATTATTTGTCACAAGCCGGCACAATCAGACGCACCTTTATTACTGTGTGTGTGTGTACACCTTGTTTTGAAGGGGCAATTGTCTGAAGTGTTCATTGTAGTTTGAACTATGAATAATAAAGACTAAAAGAAAATCTGAGAGATTCTATTTTAACAATAGGAACTGAAATGTGTCATCACAGCACCTACTGCATTTGTAGCTCCCGCATCCCTTTCATTAAAACCAAAGACGTCTAGAAAGTTGTTACGCTGACGTGTAGACAGATGTGCATGTCAGAGGCATGAGAGGGAATATTTTGGAGGGCACTCCTGCTGCTGTCCCAGCCCCGGCACGAGAGAAGCATGCAGTCTTTTATTGTATGGACTTGAAAAGAAATAATTAGACACACAGATATATAATTCTCCAAAGCTGGATGGCTCACTTGTCACATGAGGCAGAAAGAAAAAGGGGCTCAATTCTCTGAAGTGCAGTTTGCCATAGGCCGCCACTTTTATTTCCCAAGTTTGCTCTACCTTCAAAGACCCTGTCTGGGATTGGGAAGTTAGAGCGCCAGGGTTCTTCTTCTTTGTTATTATTGTAGAGTCTTGAGATGCAGTAAATAGGAATTATTTTAGTAAATATAAAACATTTTTTTTTTTTAGAAAATTAGATGCATTACAAACTGAAGTTTAATTAAAACATATAGTATATCCAGCAGAATAACAGCCTAACTATATGAGGAATGTGGAATGAGGTTGAAAATGATTAAACAATAACACAGTAGTGTGCTTTAAAACTATAATTATTATGCTAACCACGAGTATGGCAATTTTAAATGACAAAGGAAGCATATCTTGAGCATTTTTTAAGAACTCGAATCAGCTGTCATCAGAAGCAGATCATCAATCAGATATGCCAATAGTAATAAGCACTGATGCTAGCCTGCTGAGAGATTAGTTATATAAAAGTGGGGCAGGAAAACTGGCACCAAATATATTCTAACACTGTCAATTAAAGCATTTTCAAACTTTTTCCTAATGGAAACCCTAATAGAAATCTATAATCGCCCTGTAAGTAAAAGAGATGCGCGGTGGTTCACGTAACCTGCAGTCTCCGTTCATAATTCAGCCATGTCGGCAGGGGCCATATTAGGGGGCTGCACTGTGTTGACATCTCATACAACCCCGGAGGTTCGGCCGTGTCAATCACAGGACATGTGATTGCAGGAGTCCCCGCCTGCTCTCTCATTGACACCTCCCATCGACTTTCCTTCACGCAGATCAGTGAGCCTAAACCATTTCATTCAGGGTGACCCACCGCCACCCCCCTCCCCACGCTGGACAGGTTGATTTGTGACTCGCTGACAGGACTGAACAGAGCTATGACTTTTATCCACTTAAGTATGTATATTTTACCTCACTATATGGTTCCATCTCTCATTAACAGTCCGTCCACACCGGAGAGCGTGGCTGGCAGTGCCACGTATGCGCGCTCCCAAACAATGTTCACATCCAAAGAAGAGGAATAGTGTTTGAATTGTTTTATTCCCTGACCTTAGGTCCTTGTATGTAAACATGTGACCTAATATCATGCTACGGCGTTGTTATTTATGTCATATAATCATTTCAACTCCCTCCGGATGCAGTCTGCACACAAACATGACCAAAATACATATTTAGATTTATTTGTCTGCAACTGTCCAATAAAACATATCCTTTGCATTTCCATCTCTGGGCTTTAGTCCCAGTGGGAGTTGCTGGCTGAGAAATGTTGTGCTTTCAAGCTTCAGGGAACAGCGATGTGAGCAATGTTCAGGGTGGGGAAAAAAAAAAAAAAAGTGGTACGCTGCCTAAGTGTTGTACTATAAAGAGAGAAAAAGTAGGTTTTCACATTCCAAAAGCCTCCAAGGGTTTTAGCTCTGCAGTGGAATGTGGGTGCAATCATCATACTCATCTCAAGAGAGACTATAGCAGGCTCTCAACCACTCACCCTGTCTCTTTGTCTCATTTTCCTTTTATTTCTACGTCTGTGCCATCATTTTGTGGCTTGTTTTTTAGCGTGTCCATCTCTTAATGCTCTCCCTCACCGAAGCGATCCGTCCCGAGCCGCATGTTTTCCATCGAGGAGGCTCGTTTTGAAATACCCAAATGAGCTTAGGTTATGTCATTGCGATTCATGGCAACAAAATGTACAACTTTGTAATGAAACAAGTCAATTATAAGAGCGAAATAAAATATTTTACGACGTGCTTATGAAGAAAAAGAGAATGTCTTGGTGAAAGCTGTGCCCTTCAGAGAGTTGTGGATTTCATCTTCATTCCATCCACACATGTTTTAGGGTGTTTGTGGCATGAGAGGCATCCCCTCTGTGACCAGAGTCATAAATGAATTACTATAAAAAGGGTTACTCAAGGGCTAGATGGCTTTTACGTAATTGTGCTGTGGTGAAAGGGGGTAAGGGTCTTTCCATAAAATTTCAATAAATTGTGCATTTTCTCAATGACTTGTTGCCCCAGTGAACAGTGCCGTAAGAACACTCGACTGGGAGAAATGGGGTGTGAATGCTGGCAGGGCCGTTGCAATTTTAAAATGTGAGCTGTTAAAAAGGTAGCAATATGCTTTTATAGTATCTGCATATTTAGGTTTATTTAAAATGTCATTGGAGGTCATCTACGTGCGTGAAATCTGCGCGTAAAATTGACTGCTAAGTGCACCTAATACTCCCGAGAATATTGCAGGGCTAAATGAAATTCATGACCACACAGCCATTCTCCCCTGAGTAAATCAAAATCTTTTCTTATTTAATATGCCGTAAAGTGTAACACCGAGTTAACTGTGTTAGAATATAATACGTTTAGCTTAAATTTGCTCATTTACAGCAGAGAACTAAGCCAAAGTCAATCAAACGTGTTTCGAGCAGACTTGGGCTAACACGGCTGAGCTCTGACAATATAATACTTCCCTGAAAAATTCCATATCCATATCTGTAACACTGCATGACTCTAACTACAGAAGCAACAAAAAAAAAAAGTTGAACTGTTTGAAATTATTAAAATTGTATTTCTTCTTGATCAGATTTGGTTTTTCATTTTAAGTACGAGATGTGTCAATCAACTGACAATATCCGAAACTAACTGATATTAATACATTCAATCCTACCTTGTTTGAAATGGTTGGCAGCTGCTCTCTGGCTAACCGGAATATTGGTTTCTCCCACTTTCTGTAATTAGCAATGATCAAGAGGAATTATAAGCGGCAGTTAACAACATTGGACTCCTCAATGACCCTGATAGATGGTCAATTATAGTGATCAGGTCATGGCGTTTATTGGATTTAAAGTGGCAGTGATAAGCCCTTTTGGCCTAGTGTGGGTAATTATCACATTTATGCATGATTTAAGGCGACAGTGTATAACAAGGAAGACTTGACTTAAATTTAATAATTTCCTTATCTATGCATTTATGCAAAAGTTAACAACGGATGACCGTGAGAGGGATAATGCAATGAGACTCCGATTAGTGTGACAACCACGTACAGTAGAGCAACTGTGCAGGACATGACCTAATTGAAATTGGAAGAGAATTTAGTGCGTCATACGCGGGTTCGCCACTTGTTACGTCATGCTTTGCATTTTATTTTCACTTCCACTAGGAGCTGCCTCTATCTTAGAAAACAACGTGCAGAGTAAAACATCTCATGGTCAACAGCCTTTTAGTTTTGCTAGCAGGGGAAATCTGCCAATAGAGAGAAGATGCTATACACCGATCACAGTTGTCGATAAATGTTCTCTTCTTCCCCATCATCCAATACTCTCTGCCTGTTCTACAGAAGAAAAAAAAGAGGCATCTCGCCACTCTCGGCAGCTGCAGACAACCTTCTGAATCCAGACACCTGAGCATGATCAACGGGAAATCTGCTGCTCAGCTCCTCTGGTAACGGAGGGAATACATCAGTGCCTTGTTTATTTACTATTTCCACATGCCAGAAAAGGTCAGAGTCAGAGGATTATACTGCATGGCCCAAGCAGAACTCAATAAAAGCCCAGCAATGAAAACAATATCATCCATATTTTAAACAGCTGGCACCAAACAGAGGGAGTCTTACACTAGGGTGCCAATTATTCTACTTCTCAGGGTTCTGCAGCAAACCACAGCAGCTCAGGTGTACTTCCCAAGTAAAACCATTATTTCGCATTGTTTTTGAAACATTGGCGGTGCAATGTCAGCGCTGTCATTTGCATTTGACTGTATTTTTAATTATAATGCGCCACCCGAACACTTAACACTGAGAGGAGAATGCAGATTTATTGGAGTTTAAATGCAGATGTTTTTCAGGCAGCGAGTGGGGTTGTTTTCATCGTCTGGGTTTGTTTTCCCTCCATGGACTTATTAAAGTCAGTGCAGCACAGTCTGTGCTCTATAATCCTGATGTATTATTAATCATGTCTTCCCGTGCAACTCCAAAAACTTCCCTTTTTGATTTTTTTTTTTTACATGAAAGTGCACTGACTTTGAAACGGAGCCAGGTCCAGGGTGACAGGATGCTTTATTTTATTTTCCTGTTACAGAATTTAAAGCAAGTAAATACAATGGCAGCGCTGTCTGGGAAATAGTTTTCGGCATGATATGCCTTGTCCATGTACAGCGGAACATGTGCGCGGAGCATGACGTGTCGAGCATCTACTACTGAAAGTTCACTACTGTTGTCATGCAAAGGAGACGTCTGTTGACGGGATAGAAGATGTTCTGCATAAACAAGATATTTCACAGCTGATCCTATGGGATCTTCTAGCACTGTATGAAACTGTAACGTAAACAAAAGTTTGCTTCCTAAAAGTCCTATACTTCCCATTAATGCAAGGGTTTGGCTTCTGCAATACCCTCAAGTAAACGTCTGTCATGAAAGGTTGAAGGAAATCGCATCTGTTCGAAGCTTGGAGCTTTGTCAAAATACATAAAAAGAATAATTCCATTATATTTTGATCACTCATAATTCTATTTTCTACAAGATTCTCTCATATCTGACTTTATTGTAAGTTCTTCAATCATATGTGGTGATCAATAGGTCAAATATGCAACACTGTGAGAGTCATACTCGCATACACCGCCATGCCATCATAGCAGGTGCTCATGGCATTTTTTATTTCTACCTTTTTTTGCCTCGCTTGGGTAAGATGATAATCCAAGCCTAGTCCACTGACAGACTGCAACATGATTCACTTGGACAGTGACTGACTGCACATCCAATTTGTTTCAACTCCAGAGCAGCAGCTTATTATCTGAAATGCATGAGATGTCTGTGCATGAGAGGCGTGATCAGCTGGGGCATGCGCCGGGGCTGCTGGGAAAGTAATCAATAAGGGATTGTCTCTTGTAGTTTAGGCCGACACATTATGACAGAGCTGAAAATTAAACAGGCAGATATTAATAATAATGGAAATCAGAGACTCATGGGTGAGATCGGGGAGAGGGGGGAGGGGTGAAACTCAAAATATGTATCATGTTCGGGTGTGGGTGTACGCGTACGCGCACGCAGGGCGCCGTGGGGGTGGGGCGTGGTGTTTTTGTTTCTTCTGTGGAAATCTGTGAAATATGAGGCGGGATGCAGCCGCGGTGACACGGTGTGTGCTGTACACGTTCGAAAATCATTTTGCATGGACGGTGCCGCTGTCATGTGTAATGTTAATGCTCCTTTTAGAATCACATTTCACTGACCACAGATATTTTAAGCCTCTAATCCACATGTGGGGTAGGTTTATGGTGTTTTACACGAGTGAACACTTTGGCAAAGGTTTGAGGCCCTTGCAGGTATGGCATATAATTGATCATTAGAAGTTAATTTGCGATTGGTGCTCGGAAAGAAATCAGCTGAAAGGATTCAAGGAAAATCTCATTCTTTCACTGATACAACCTGCTGTAATACGATGATACATTTTTGTCATGTGTACACCTACTGAGAAACATGTTTTACGGAGCATACAATAAGCGTTGATTCAAAGCTTTATATTATAGATAGAGAACAAAAAAAGTACCCCACTGAATGATGTAAGAGGGATCATGGCCAATAAAAGAAACACAGGAATAAACTGAGGCAGCGACAGAGATTCCCCTGCCTTGTCAATTAGCCATGGCAATCCCTTTCTATTGTTTGAGCAACAAACGCACCATTCTGCGTGGGGGAGGGGTTGAGTGGGAGAGTTAACAAACTGCATTACAGGCCATTACAGATGCAGTGTCATTGATTATTTATACCCTTATAAAATGCCTGGCTCCCCGGTGGACCAGGCTTGCTTGGCTAGCTCTGATAAAATGTTCCCTCTAAATCACCACACCAGGGCAAACCGCACATTCAAATACATAAGAGAGTCGAGTGACAAAGTCCTGCGTGTGTAATAGATGCGGAGATCGCTGCACGAAGAACAAGAAATAAAAAGGAACCGTCGTGATCGCTGACGCCCATCACTTTGTCTTATTAAACGAATAACTCTTTGTGTTTGTATCTGTTAAGATATGTGTGATGTGATTCACTACAGACGGCGTAATCTCCATCTTGCGAGAAAAATTGGACAGTAGATCCCACCCTTCCTGGAGGTTTGTTCACACTGGGCGTTTTGCATTAGTTAGCGGGGGAGCAGATGGCTGCTACTAGCTGAGCTCACGAGGAAGTCAGCAGTTTTTTGAACTTTCATGTTCTAGGTGTCTGCATGGAGCGGGACCTTCTTCATCCAGTCACCTCACCATGGGAATATTCCCTCTCAGATATTAATGGTCGCCCTTGCTGAGGCGGCCACCTCAGCACAAAGCCCACTGGGATGCCGCATAGCAAATGCCACACCTTTGAAAGCCTTGCTCCTTAATGACACCGCTCTGACATTGTGGCGCCTTCAAAGAAAAAAAAACAAAAAAAAAAACAACCCTGAATAACATATATCAACTGCTTAGTCAACTAAAACACCCATGTAGTAATTTGACACCATGCCCTCTAAATATTTGTTATTAGTAAGATATATTGCTGCTCGTGAAATGCATCCTTTATCATACAGGTCAAAGGTCCAAATTCCAGATGTCCCGCAGCACAGCATGTAACAAACATGCAGGAAATACACAATAGGCTCAGCGGTGACAAACGTGTGCCAAATGAATTGCAAAAAGGTAAAATAAGTCCATATTGGACACACTTCCCAGAGCACGGAAACTATGAAAGAGAGGACAACATCTTGTATCATCTATCTTCCTTAAATGCTGAAGCCGTGACAAAGTGGATGGAGAAATTATGATAAATGATAAGACGTATTTAGTCAATATCTGTAATTCTCTTTCTTCACTCTGCTGTGTTTTTATCCCCAGATTGCTTAGTTTAAAAGACACCCATTCATTTAAATTGCTCTTTGAAGGCCAGATTGTGATCAAATTGAAATGGACATTGTACATGTTAATATCAATATCGCCATCGAGGAGATGGATTGTCAAGGGGCCTTTTGGGGAATTTATGTCTTATTTACACTGTGAGGGAGGCGGCGTATCGGGAAGCCAGAAACTGTGCTGTAGGTGTTTCTTCTCACGAGCACAGCAAATTCTGTCCGTTCACTTGTTCGCTGAAGGGAAAACGATACTACACATCCATTAACCACTTTAACACAGATTAACAAAGGGAGTAAAGAAACCCATTATGGGCTATGTAGAAAAAAGATAAAAAAGAATATGTAGGTATTATGTAGTACCCATTCAGTAAACCTTATATAGTTTGGGTAGCACAGCTCTTCCATTTAAGTCCATAGTGACAACTTTCAGGACTAACTTTGGTTTATTACCACTAATCCAATTCATTCCTCATTGAGAGGAGAGGTTAAGTATCAGATTCCAAGTGTGAATATTTTCCATTTGTCACATGAGACCGACCTCCCATGAAAGATGACCCCACAGGTCATCGTAAGAGGCTTATTAGGCCCCTACTGTTCTTTGTTATGCCTTAGTAAATATGACAGGAGCAAAAGAAATACTCAGGTGATGTTGTTACAGAGGCCCTAAGATAATTTAAGGAGGAGGTTCATTTCCTGTTTCAAACTGTGACAGTGTTTCTTTTAACCGTGACCTTTCCTTAACCTCAATCTCGCTTATTTTTGTAGGCATGACGGTGTAGAGCTTTTAACCTTAGCAGCTTGTTTCAACATAAAGACTATATATATTTACTTTTCAGCAACTATTTCTGACAATTATCTCTGCTGCCACCAGTACAGCCCTGAGGACACGTGACCTAAACGGTTGTCGGTTGGCAAAACTATTGGTCGCATATGAAGCTTGAGATTTTCAGCAAAGGATAGCATTACAGGAGGTCATTTCTGGTATTTACTAAACTCAAGTAGGAGCATAAAACATGTAGGCTTGGTCATAAATACAAATTATGACAAAAAACAGGTGTAAATAAAAAGAAATTCTGAGTAGTTCTCAGGTGTGTCATTGTTATATAATATTAATAAAATAGTATAGTATAACAATTTTCCATTCTCACTGACAGGAGAAGTAATTAACACTGACCATCTTGTGGACAATTCAATGTTCTGCTGGGAAACTTTTGGACCTGGCATTTGTGTGGATGTTACGTAGACATGTACCACCCACCTAGACCAGACCAGACACCCCCACCCCATAGCAATGACACTTCTTGATGGCAGCAGCCATCCCCAGCAGGATGCAGCTTGACACAGACACACACACAAAAACAGTTTAGGAACAACTAAAAAAATATGAAGAACAGCACAAGGTGTTGACCTGGCCTCCAAATTCACTAGATCCTAAACTGATCAAGTATCTGTGGGATGCACTGGAACAAGCCTGATCCACAAAGGCCCCTCCCATCAGGCCCCCAGACACAACAGGACACCCTCAGAAGGCCCATGTCCATTTTATGATGAGTCAGAACTGTTTTGGAGGCCAGAGAGAGACCTACACAATATTAGGAAGTTGGTCATAATGTTACGCTGATTAGTATAAAACAGTGTTACAGTGAGGACCATATTATTTATACCTGTCATTTTCCTACTGTAGAGCTTCATAACAGCAATCTACCAAGTTTCAAGAGGTTTCACAAATTTATTAAATTTTAAACAAAAATAAACTGTGTGGCAAAGCCCTGTCTCGCCGTCACCATGGATTTATTGACAAGTCAGGAGAAGAATTTGAAACTCTCTCATGGAGGATAAAAGAGGGGGGGTGATATGGTGACGGGTTCACACTGTCATTAGGATAATAGCAGCACTGTTCTGTGTATTCAGGAGTTTCTGGACTCCTGGCAGGGGTCCCAAAAACAAGAGCATAGCAGCAATAAAGCCATGTCCATTCATTTTACAAAGAACTTAAAGCTTTATTTTATTCTTAAATTGCATTTTTATGTGCGCCATAAATATCCCAGGGAACACAACCTTGCCTTTTCTGGCCCACTTTCTCTAAAAAGCAATAGTCGAATTAGCACTTTAGCTATTATCATTTTTAATGACGCCGAAGCGCACTTTAAAGTGTTTTATTAGATTCTGCACATCTACAATGTATGTATTCACAGCAGAAACTGGAACAGGTGTAAATATCAACAGTAATGATTGCTTTGCATTGTGCATGCGCTTTTATCATTAATGATATTGATAGCGCCTGTGCTTCAAGCTGTAGTGTCTCTACGTCTGTGGTGAAACGTCTGCCTGTAATTTTATAAGCGTTTATGTATAAAACATTAGTGACCACTGGTCCCATCTAGCCTGTAAGAGGACATATTATGAGCTGGCAATAAACTGAGATGTGCGTCAGTGTGAGCAGAACCAGGAACTCTAGTTCACTCAGCAAGATGAGTGAAAGAAAAAAACGCAACACAACGCGACATCCCCTCTGAGGAGAAAGGCGTGATGGTGGCACATTAAGCTGCAAACTCATACACACACCAAACTATTCAGAATCCAAAAGATACCTGAGGAAGATCACATGGCTGAAATATGACTGAAGGATGTAGTAATGAAACAAATGGCGACACGGTGAATCACCTTGTTACAAACTGTTTCCTGAATGCCATCAGTCACTCTGCAGAAGGGAAATACTACAGCAACAGGTAGCCGAGCGTGCGCAGTCAAAATGAGCCCAACCTCTCTGTGTGCTTTAACACGCAAAGTGAGAGAATCCAAAGGGAAAGGACGAGGACAGGGATGAGAGCAAAGGACAAGGGGATCATATTGCCCGAAAAATGTTTGCAGACTGGATGCTGAACACCGTTGTTGAGGTTACTATTTATCTCATGCCAGCCAAGTTGGCACGCACATCTGGCGCTGGGTACTTAGTGCAATTATTTATGATTTCCTCCAAGATTTAAAAGCTCTTCGCCCGGCCTTGTAATGCAGTAACTGATTGCACTGCTAATGTAATTAAGGGGAGATTATGATGTCCACGTGGCACACCAGATGGTGGCATTCACAGCGATGGGGGAAGGCACAACTGGCACACCACTGCACAAGGGCAGTGAGGCGCAGTCAGTCGGAGCAGTCCAGACTCCCCACCAGACGGAGGAAAGTATATGCGTGTGTGCATGTGAGGGTGCGGGTGCACGCGAGTGAGTGTGTGTGTGTATGGGTTGCACGCACGGATGAATGTGTATGGGTGTATATCTGATGATAAGTTGAGCGATAAAGTATAAGCTGATAGAGATGAGCAAAACGTAAAATACAACCAAAGAAGTGAGTTCCAGTAGGGCTGCATGAGGTACATCCACCAGTTTTAAAAAAAAGAAAACACCAAAAATAATAAAAAATAGTCGCTGAACTTGAAACACTGTATATTATGTATAGGCATTTTAAGAAATCCTCCTTTTTTTTTGATGTGATTTCATTTAAACTACAAATGTTAGGAATTAGTGAACGAATCTGACAGTTCATACATTTTTAACTTGTGCAATTCAGTGGTTTAGCCAAGAAAACAGATGGCATAAATGGAAAATTAAATCACATTTGGAAAAGCCATCATGTTTCAGGAGATTTTTTCCAGCCACGGCAACAGTGAGACTCGACCAAACTGACCTTTAATTAGAAAAAAGCATGATATTATAGAGCCTTGCAAGGCTGTATCCTATGGGGGCACTAAGGGTAGGCTTCTTAAAGCTTGTTATTATAAGCTATTCAGGAGACACAGGGACTTTTTTTTTTATGTGTAGACAGAAAAGAGAGGAGGAGGGGGTTGAGGGTTATATATGAAATGAGACCTGCAGATTTCTACACAGCACATAATGGGTTCATGCGGGTGACGGGGACATTGGGGCGCAGTAGATTTCCCAAGTTGAGATAGGGATATTATTACTCTCGGGGTGGCAACACAGAAATCTCCATCTTCAGTCCCCAGACTAGTGTCAGCAAATTACGAAACACAGTGAATGACCTTATACATGAAAAGAAAACCTTTTGTGTTTTTTTTTTTTTATCATTTAGGTGTAGAGTCATTCACAAAAGGTATAATTTTGGTCCAGGGGCTCCTCTGTCATCCGCTGATTACCACTCACCGAACTGTTATGGCTCGCTAGAACGTGAGTATGATATTTTGTACATGATAAGACGATCCAGTATTTATGGGGTGGACTTTTACTGAGACGTGTCATAAAGTGTTCATGTAACAAAGCGTGAACAAAGGAATCACAGTTTTAATGAACCTTTTCAAAATGCCAGCTGTAATTCTATGCATCCTACACTGGCTGCTCCCCCGCAGAAATCTGCCACGGCCATCATTCATCTTACCCCACAATCCTCAGCATGCGATGTGCCGCACATTAAAACACTGTAAAAGCTGATGGTTTTCACAGTTAGCATGTGTTGCTGATATCTCCAGACTCTCGACGAGTGTTTCATCACCTATTCCATAATTAGACCATTACTTTAGCAGGTGCACCTCTTCTCAGCCGGACCATGTGTTGTTTTTTTTTGTTTTTTTTTCTTCTCCTTCTTTTTTTTTTTTGCCACTCACACCTGAGATTTTTTCATCAACTTCGCCGCTGACACAAATTCTACATAAAATTAGCATGCCTGCTTCAGTGGGTCGTCAACACCTTGATGTGGTAGCATGTGTTGGTGGGATTATGTGCGTGTGAGGTGGGTGGTGTGATGATGTGGGGTGTTACAGTATCTGACGAGGTAAGATTATTGCGAAAGGAAATCTTCTTCCAGCATGTAAATTTCTCCGCCGCAATTACATGTCGCTGATCTTGACACACAGACATCCTGCAACGTGATCCGAAGAATGTAGTTTATATACACAGCTGTTTTCATCAATGATTATCCATAATCTATCCTCCTCTAAGTAGAGTTGTCAAGAAATCAAGAAATTTAAGGCGAGGGTTTGTTTTCATACAAATAATTGCAATTAACGATGTAACTGTCTTCATCAAACTTTTGACGCATTTTCACAATACAGAACAGCTGCCTCTCTTTGGTTATAAATTGTCACCATATAAGAAGTTGAGATAAACAGTTGGTGACAACAACTGCACCCTCAGGGGCCATTAAAGCAAAAGCGTGCGAATAAAACCTAAAACTGTGGAAATAGTGATGGAAATATGACATTTCTGTTAGTGTCACCCAGCTGTTTTAATACTGGATGGAAACAATTCTGACAGATATGCAAAAGGACTGTAGGCGGCTCAGACAGTTTGATTATGCGGTTATTTTTGCAAAATTAAAAGGTAGAAGACACATGTTTTTATACTGGAGAACCAGATATTGTTATGTTCAGTTTACAAAAACATGCTGAAGAAGATGAAGATGGTTGCAGGTTCAAATGCATGATTTTTAAATTACAGTTAATTCAATAGGACAACTCTGAGCTCTAGTTTGGTAACTCTACCTCATGAGATTCACAGATGATTTTGCAAAAGGTTATTATAGTCACAATCCTCTATCTAAAAACAGGGAAATCATAAAAAAAACAATGTGTTGAATACACCTTGTTTCATGCTATTATATACAGTAGATCTCTGCAGACATCTCAATCAGAATGCATACATGGATTACACAGGCACACAGGGTCATGCAAGCCTGCTGAGATTTTCCAGCATTAGAATCAGAAACTAAACTGAACATTTAAACACAGGTAAGATTTTGCCTTTTTAGTTAACATCAACAGAAAGAATGGAGGTGGTGGAAGTTTGTGGTCATACAAGGTGGCACATCATCCCCCGAACGTCTCCCCTCTAATTACAGACGCGTTATAAATTTTTAAAAGGGAAAACTGGTCATATCATGTTCAGCCGTGTAAGCCAATAAATGCATCTCACTGTGTGCGGCCCCTGTGAAGACTCCCTACCAGCATATGGCACCATGTCACAGGACGGAGCAACAAGTCTCTGATTTGAATAAATTAGGATAATAGTACCACAATGAAATAATTTATTTGATTGCTGTGGTGGGGGTAGAAATAATAAACCTGATGATGGGGAAGCATCTGTCGCCTGCTGGTGTTTTGGACAGTCTACAAAGAGGCTTTCGGGTTTTATACGCAGGGAGATGTACATCCTAATGTTACGGTTAAGCTAATACATTGCTCTTTGTTTTACTTTTATCCGATTACAGTAATGACATGTGATGATTAGAGAGACAACCAACTGTCGGGAGCCGTGACCCGTAGATATAGCCATGTAATGATAGTCGTTTAGTGAAGCACAACCTTAATTCAGTTACAATGGTCAAATTGGATCTTGGAAGTTATTGCAAAGAAATACACTCAAGAGTCAGTGTGGCAATGCTCAGGCTTAGGCCCTTATTTTCTATGCATGCACTGCGGTTAGAGACACACAGTTGAGAAGATAAGGTCACTGCTTTAAATCCCTTCTAGGTCCATGGCATATAGGTGCCTTCAGCATGTACCCAAAACCGCCCAAACTGCTCCTCAGGCCCCTAAATGGCTGTCTAGTGCTCCATGTGTGTACAACTGGATTAGTTAAACACAGATAACAAAGACCCCTTTTCTGTTAGTAAACATGGTGACGTTTTGTGGGCAGGGCTTAACTGGAGGCAAAACTAGCTAACTGCTAACTATCAGTTTGTGTAGGCATGTTCTTGACAATGGTCACTCACTCTTCAGGACAGCAAGTGTTACTTACATTAATCAGTGGGACCAGATGGCATGGCCGTGTAACCTACCATTTGTCAACCATAAAGTTAACTATACGTGTTATACACGTGGTTGTTATATAGACTAATGAATATGCCAATAGCTAACCAAACTTACAAAGGACAGTATTTTATACTTACAAAGGAGAACACTTTATTACTTACCTGATAAAATGCGTGCTGCACACACTAGCATTTTTGATGGTGGCCTTGGTCCAATCCTTGTCCTGATCTTATCGCACTTAATCAACCATACTCCTCCGATTCAGGTACCCTACAATACAGCAAGGTGACATTCTGACAATGTTGAACAGAACTGTAGTGAACTGGTCTGTGACGATTCATTTCGTATTTGCCTCCAGTTCTAACCGCTGTGACGTTGTCGTGACGTAAAAGGGTCTTATCGTGACGGCCAATAGAGCTCCGGGCGTCACGTGACTTTTTTTTTTTTTTTTGTTGATACCGCCATATTGGCAGGAAAACTCGGAGGAAAATGAATGGCGCCAGTGTTGGTTTCAGGCCATGCGCACTTTAAACAGATATAAATTGACCAGTACACGGCAAAACTTGACAGATTATATATCACGGACCCTTATCATGCCAAAATATGTGCTTTTTTTCGAGCACTGAAACAGCCAGCGTGGACAATGTTCCTGACCTGTAGTATCTGGATTATCCATATCAGTATCATTATCCATGTCCTAAAACTTCCATAGTATCCTGAGGAGGTTCATGACAGTAAGTATACAATAACAAGTAACTGTTTAATCCCGAATATCTTTCTCATTGTGAGTAGTTTTAGTTTTGAATGAGTAACACCCCTTTGTAATCCACGTTATAAACATTAGAATAACTCCTAATTAGCTGGATTCTGTACCTGATATAAAGTGATCGCTACACAAGCGAAATCCGTTTCTTGAGGGATCCCACCGCTCCGTTTTCTCGTGCCTGCTTCTAGTAATCCACATCGGCCATCCTGCAGGATCTTTGGGAATCCTTTAAAACGATTCCCCCTTTGCTTGTCCCCGACTAATCTGACATCCTGGGGCACAACAGCTGTCGACCATTTTTGGATGCAACTCCTTTTCTCGCAGTTGTCAACCGAATTCAAAAAGCGCTTGTTCCTGCCAATATGGCGGTGTTGTCATTTCCGGTGCAGGGTGACGTCAGCTACCGGAGCTCTACAGAAGCAGATTTGATGATGATTTGCTTTGTAACATATTTCTCATCTGTTGTGTTAAATGTCTACAATCGAGACTCATATAGTAATCTCTAAACTCAAATTGTGCGTTTTTAACCATCTGTAGACTTGGCCATTAATAGAGAAATCACTACAGAGACTATGATGGTTAAAATTAAACATGAAAGCGTATTTCACTGATTATCGTGTTACAACAACTGACTGTGGAGTCAGGCTTCATACCTGGAAGACAATTTGCAGGGATAAGAATGACGCCGGTAGCCCGTCGGATTTAGTTAATAATTTACCAGTGACACACCCGGAAATGTTTACCTCACGCAGATTAGAGGGGTTAGAGGGTGAGAAGTCCGAAGTTGAAAGGTGAAAATACTCTGCTGGACGAGACGTTTAAGCAGGTAAAAACCAACAATATATAAAGGACTCTTGGTTTTAAGCCTCTTCTGTGTGTCTGAGAGAGTTTCTGGTGGGAACTCCAGTCACTGTTGGTAAGAATGCCAATTACAGTAAACATTCAGTTAACAAAATGCTCGTTGTAGGTTAGCTACCATGTTTCTTCCGTCATTATTTGACTCTAGTAAATTAAATACATGCTAAAATAAATCTTTTCGTCCAGAAAGTAAAGAAACTGGGAAGTGTATTTTAATAAGTAAATATTAATTTAAGCAGTGTTAGCTACACTTTAGTACCAGATTAGCCTTGGTATTTGTCTATTTTCTGACTAGAGTATTTACCATTTAACTTTTAAATAATATCCTTGAATTGTATAACTTCATCCTGCGTTGAGCATTATTTCAGATTTTCAAAACTGAGCTGATGGCTTCTGCTCTAGAAGTAAGTAATTGCCTGCTACAATAAATGTAGGGCGTATATGGCTGTTTTCAGCATTGCATACATGGTGTTCAAACTCGTATGCCATGAAGGAATAGGCCTACATGTGGATGTTTTCCTTGGGCGATAGCAGGGCGTTTTCCTTTGGTCTGCTTGGATGAGCCTCTTAGCCTTGATGTTGTGCTGGAAAACGAAGCTCATTTTGAACAAATTAATGCTACAAAGAGATCCCTCATTCTATTAGCTAATTTGCTATCCTGTTTCATTTGAATAAGTACAGCTATCCAGCATTTGTTAAAGAGACAGCTGTTTCAGGAGTAAATCCCTTAATTTGATCAGCTTAATTGCAATAGATTTTGTAAATATCAAGATTGAACGCAGCAACTTTGTCAGTTAGTACAAGAAAGCTTTAAACCTAATCTAATAAAGTTGCGTAAGGGAACCTTTGCAAAGCCACTTACCCTGTAAAAAGCTTGCATACCCATTAGGCAAAAATTCCCTTAGACAGGAATAGATAGCAATTGATTAGGACTTCCTTGAAAATATGTGATCGCTCCTCCTAATTTGTGATTTGGTGAAGTCATTGGGTGGTCTCCAAATGCTGTTTTGTCACTGGTCTCACTTGTCATTTGATCCTGGATTAGGCAGCCAATTTTTCTTCTAGATCCTAATAAGCCTCATCAAGAAGTCAATATTGTGGCCATTTTAGCCAAGAAAACAAAAACCTGTCTGCTGTCTCTATGTAATGACTGTGAAGGGTGCAACGCTCATTTACATTTTGTGTATTTTTTTTTACCATTTTAAGATTTAAAATAATCGATTTTCTCGTTGAACCTTATGTTCCAAAGCTATTCTTTCAACATGTGTAACCAAAATGTGCACTAAATCTGTGAATGAATCTCGAATTGACTGTCACCAAGGGGGAAAAAAAGCCTGATCAATGTGATAAGTTTTCTCTAGTGAAATGCCAAAAGTCTGATGAGGATCTTCTGCCTTTCCAACAGATCTCTGGCATGTCTGAAGTGAACGACCAGCTGCCCGCAGACCCCATCTCTGCAGTTGGAGTAGTCACTTCGCTCAGCAAGGTCCCAGATGGCTACACTGTTGTGAGTAGAGATGTCATGAGCCGATCCTGAGAGTTGGTGTCAGGGCTGATCCAAGCATATTTTAATGGATCAGTATTGGCTAACGCAAAACCAGTTAAAATCCAGTAATTTGTCTGCCGTAATCTGTTGTGTGTTGCACACCTCGGTGTTGATGTGCTTCTCAATGGCAGCCTGGCTCAATATTACAAGCATTTAAGCAGTGCATATTAGAATGAAAATTAAAGAGTGTAAATCTGAAAAATATGCAGTCATGCAGGTAACTGACTCTTTTCTGGCACCCAAGTTGTAAAAACGTGCAAAAGCTCTTCGCTTTTCAAGTCTGTTATTTGTTTCTCAGGACCAATAAAGCTTCATCAGTACATCCCTTCTTCATATTAGTTTTGAACTGCAGGTGTCGGTAATCTGTCTTTAAACACGTCAAGTGATCTATTGTACATTTATCTCCTTTAAAAAAGAAAAACAGACTTTTCTGTCACATTTAAGATAAATATTTTTGCCAGGATTATGCCAAAATCCAATTTAATCAATCACTGATGGAAAGTCTAATCCAAGATCTAATAAATGGTTTTCTTTTCACGCTCTGCTCTCAGTTGTACATGTGACTGCTGCAACTGCTTGTGTAGAATAATGCAAAGGCAGGATGTTGGCAGACCTCCAAAGTGTTTTTGGTTAGAACTGTTAGATGACTTATTCATAAAGTTTACTTTGATGATTAGGAGGATTCCCTTTACTGGTTGCCCACCAGAATTGTAGACCCACCAGAGGCGAGGCTTTAATGATGCTTGGCCGATAGCCATATCATTTCGGTTTGTCCCCATGTTTTCTTTATATAAATGTCTCACAACAACTTCCTCATTAACAGGAATGTGTCAGGTGCTGGGCTGCTTAATGAGAATTTTTTTTTTTTTTTTGGGGTTGTAAATAAGTTGGAGACGGTAGAAAAGAGAACTGAGTGAATAAGTTGAACAAAGCACAAAGCAAGCTCAAGGGCAGATCTCGCTTCCCTTGTCTCTCCCTTCCTATTCAGACATCTTTTGTTTTTCTCCTGACTCCCCCAAACCCTCCCTCCCTCTCCCCCAATTTTTATCTCTTCCTGCTCCACCCTACACACCCAGCTTGTTCTAATCTCTGGCAGATGATGGTGGGTTGGCATCAGAATGGAGCCACTGGCAGGGAAACTGCATACACACCACACAGTAGTGACAAACACAGAGAGACCCCATTAGACTTCCTCCTCTGCTGCTCTGGTGCGGCAGTACATTTTTAGTTGATGTGCAAATACTGTGTATGTTGTGGAGAGCTGTACACCAGCAGTTTTAAATTTGGATATGGTTTGGACTTACTGCTTAGTTTAGAGAAACATAATCAAAGTGTACACATATGAATGAAGGAGAAAGTCAAAGCTATTACTGTAATTGAATGCAAGAAATGAAACCTCATGTCTCAAGATGCTTCAGCTTTAAATTTAGTACACCTGTCTGTTGTTTACATAATGCATCCTACCCGCAAATACTGTTCCGGTTATTCTCAGCTGTGCTTTGCATTAGTTCAGAGTGGCAAATGTCAGCCTGCTAACACACTGAACTAATACAGCGAGCATGGTCAACATTATATCCGCTAAATATCATCAACTTAACACTGTCATTCAGAGCATCCTAGCATGCTGAACGTCCTGAGATAGTATGCCTGTAGATGCTTAAGATTACTTTATTGCTACTTCGCAGAGATTTGCAGATGTTCAGATTCTGTTTTGTTGTGCTGTCCATGGTCCTTTAGCTTTACTCCATGGTGCAGAAAAGACTGGACAAAGAAATCCTTTGTAGTGGAGATTCTTTTTTTTATTCTTCTCTTCTCTGAAATCTGCTGTTGCCATTGCCTTTCCCACGCAGGCGGAACGTTGTATTTTTTGTGCGATACAATCCAGTCTGTATTAGTTTTTTCTTTATAAAGTAAAATAAAAAAAAGTTAATATCAAAAAGAAAAATTCAAGTACATGCCAGACTCGAAAATAAAACCTTTCAGACTCTGAAGCTCTGTTTCAAATGCATTTGTCCCATCTCCGCGAACATCTTCAGTACACCACTATGTGGTCTTTCATCCGCCGACTTGCAATGCAAACAAAAACATCAACATTCAGTATCAGTGTACTAATGCACTACGGAGGAAGGGAAAGTCTCAGGATATTAAGCTGTATTGATTTTTTTCCCCCTTTCATACCAGAAATCTTTTCAAATTCCTCCTTAATGCTGACTGCTCAAAATACTTACCATACATTTTCTACTGCAGATCAAAGGCCTGATTAACTCTTTTGCTCTCCGATACGATGCGCTCACATCTCTGAACTTGAGCAGGTTGTTCCAACACAAGAGAGCACAGGCCCAGATCAAACACTGCTCCACTGGGATCAGGAGCTTTGCCGGAGCACCAGCAGCCACCCAACATCAAACACCACAAGTAGTCTCTCGCAGACTCATGCTCTGAGCAAGGATTGCAAAGAGGATAAAATGCCAGCTAGCTTTTTCCCCCCTCTGCGTTCAGATAAACTAATTGCCCCCTCTTCTCGTCCTGGCACCCGCCCTGCGACACTTACTGATATCCTCAGCTGAATCTTAACAAAAAAATATATTTCCTAAATTTTAAACAATTGTTTTGAGTTCTGTATACGGCGTCTTTTGTTTTGTAATATTTAGTCAGAACTGTTTTTCTGTTTTCAGTTGAAAGATAAGATCTGAGCATTTGTCTTTTCAGCTTTTCTGTTCATCTTTGAAAGGACCGTTTGTTACCCCGTGCCTCCCGTATTTCTTCCACACCTGGTTTCACTCTCCAGAGATTTTTGATTGTATGCCTTTATATCTTTGTATTCACAGCTGTGCCTCTCAGCGCTTCATAGCGACTTGCTGGTGGTGTCTGTCTCCAGAGATGCTTCATAGGAATATTCAGCACCCCCTAAAGACACGTTTCATAGGTGGGCTTTTAGATCACTGCGAGTCTACGATTTTAGGAAGTGGCAGTTGAATCTGTCATTGCGTTTTAAATCAAATGATACAACCCCATTTCAATATCAGAGCGATGATATTTCTTATCAGACATGTGACATTCTCCTTATTGAAGTCAGTGTTAAGATGGAGCCACACCGTGGCACACTTGAAAGTACTAGAGAAGAGCCGCTGCATCTTTACACGTGTTTTTTTTTCCGCCGTGGCTCAGCGGATGGCGTTTCGCATTCAAGCTGCGTTGCATCCTTGCTGCCGGCGGCTGTGGCAGGATGATGCCTGAGGTGCCTCCTCGGAGGACAGTGCCCTCGTTACTCCTCAACTTGACTTTGGGTTTCACAAAGCGAGCCCTTTGTTTACGCTGACAGGATGCGCTGGCTACTGACCTGGAAAAAGTGGCCAAGACGGGTTGTCTTGTAAGGAAGAGGGAGGCTGGTGATGTATTGGCTCCTTCTGGGACCTTTCATGGAACTGCTGTTGGAGACGCCCCGCAATCCCTCTCTCTTTGCTCATCTTCTGCTCTGTCTCTCTCCCTCTCTCCCTCTCTCTCTCATCCTACTATCTGTCTCTGTTCCCCACTCTATTCTCCGCTCTCATCCCATCTAGTCAGTGGTGGTTTTGCATGAATCTCCCCATGCCATGTTTCCCCCACCCAGTCACCGGGGTCATTCATCATTATTGTCAAGGGGGGTAATGTGTGTGGGTGGGTGCAGAGATCTATGACTTCTTCATTTGAATGAACCTCATTAGATTGACTCTTCTTTGTAAAGGATCCCTTTAGAAAATAAGTCTGGCAGTTATTTAGGTGATTCTCACACGATAGCCAATGGAACATGACGTCTCAGCCAAGCATATTTGCTCGAACGATGGCAGAGTATCTGTGATGCAGTCTGCAGGTTATATTTTGCTTTATCATTCTGCCCTGCGTACCTACATTTACATATCAATGTAGTGTAGGACCTTGAGCTTGACTTGTGATGCCCACATGCTGTCAATATGATGCAATCTATTTTTTACTCACTCTAGCGCTCATTTACAAACATGAATGAGCCTGTTGTACAAGGACATGCTGCATAGCTCTTTGGATTTAGACTTGTAAAATTGCCTGAAATTTTCTATAATTTATTCCTTAAATATTAGACGTAAAACTACTCGTGGTGGTGTGAGCAGTCTCCTCTGTTTACCTGTCAAGAAATATTACGGTTGGCTTAGAAAAGAAAATTCATTCCACATTTACCCTAAATATAATCCCTGCTTTCCCACATTGAAGTTTGGTTTCCTTATTAGAGCAGATCCTTGTCAGGGCATCTTTAATCAGCCCGGTCCCAAGGGATGATATTTTTAGCCACCTTTTTGGAGGCTAAGACTCCTTTACCCACGCAGAGGCACTAATGAGATGGAGCACTAGTGTAGGCAAGCGCTAATTAAGGCTAGTATGCAAAGGAAGAGGCAAAAGCAGCATGCTCATGGCATACATACATTAACTTTATCCCACCTCCTGCATGTTTTTTTTCTCTCCTTGTTTTTTTCTCTCCTTTTTTTTCCACATAGGTTGCACAAACAACAGATGGCTTTGACGCCGACCTGTGGAAGGACGGCTTATTCAAATCCAAGGTCACCCGCTACCTGTGTTTCTCCAGGAAAACTGTAAGCGTGAACATAAACTTCTCCCTTTCCTTTGAGTTCCACCCCAACAGCTCCACTGGAGCACCTATTTTCTTCGCTAGCGGTTATTAGCTCACTTTTCTGCCGGCAGAATATCTTAATGCACTCTGCACTTTGATCAGTGGAAGTCTCCCTTAAAAAGGGCGGCATTGGCAGCGCAGTTTTGATGTTTTACATATAATGGATTTGCATGCATATTCCCAATGAATAATACCTCAGAGATATTTTTCATGTAGAAGGCCCTCCTGATGATATTATTTATGTTTATTCATGAAATAACAATGAGCTGTATTTTAACTATTCCAATTTATTCAATCAACAGCGTCCCTGTAGAGAAAATGGTTACCAACCAGTGATTCTTGAAAGCTGATCCACAATATAACTTCTGAATATGAAAATACTTTTTTTTTTATTTAAGAAATCGCACCACACTTTCAGTATGGTTGTCCATACAGTAGGACTGTATAGAAAGGTTATATATAGAACTCCCAATTTGAGCAGCCGTGTCTTCTCTGTGGCTGAAATGATCTTTGTATTATATCCCCCATAATGCTGTTGGGTCATTTTTGGACTCTCCTACTGCCTGCAGCCTACAGCTGATGTCGTTCTGCTTGGCTGTCAGCTTCTCTGTGGCCATAAATACACCTGCTTGCATTGCCAGGATTATCAACCTGTCCAACCCCAGCTGACACAGCTTACTATTGGCTGTCTATTAATGAAGTTCCCTCCCGGTCGCAGGTGGATAATGCAGACAGTATTGTAAACAATACCTGCATTTTTGTTATTACTTTGCATCAGCTCAATTTAGGATTTAATCAAGTCATATTTTTTTTTCTGCCGTGTCTCTAAAAGCCATGCAGCTTGGCAGCGGCTGCCTCGTGCCTAAGCTCAATCTGGCCCACACTTTAGTATATAGCACACAAATAGCCTTTCCCTAGTTCCTGTATATTATCTTAAAATGTGTGTCCACATTGTTTTAAAGACTTTGACACAAATAAAACATGACAGAGCCATCAACAAAGGCTATTTTGTCTGCCAGTCAATGGAGCTCCCACTGTAATTGTCTATGACAAAAACAGATTCTGTAAAATTAGCCCTTGAATTATATGAGGGGGGGAGTAAATAGTTTGCGATTTATCATACTCTAGGCTGGAGGTAGATAGCCCCTTTTGTCAGGTCCTGATGGAAAAAATCTCTCCAGAAAAAGGGGAAAACACTAAAAAAAGGTTTCATGCATAGTAATAACATTCATCCATATTCCTCCTTACGTCAGTGTAAAAACTATGAATAAAAAATGTCTCTAATGGTAATGACTGTCGGGCAACAGTAGCAGTGGAATCCAGGCTTTTCGGACGCATCAAGTCACGCCTGGCTCGCCCCACTCTCTAGTGCCGCTGTGTATTATTGCAATTTATTATGGCAAAAAATGAAAATGTAATGGGAGGCAGGGAAGAGTCATGCTTGAAAATGTCAACTACACAGTCCCTGATTATTTTTAACTAGTCCCATTCTGTTGATCAGACTGCCTGCTCTGTCTCCCATCATCCCGCTGCTTCTCGCCAAAAGGTTGAGAATGATTACAAGTTCACAGATGCATTCTCTCACTCCAAAAAAAAAGCTATTAGAGCGTAATTACTTCAGCTATCTTGTCAACCATTCTCTTTAGAGTCTTCCTCAGCTTTTAGTAAATCATTGTCTCCATTATCCCCTCGTTTTCTTTCCTGAGCCCTCCCAAAATGACTAACCTTTTCTTATTCTTGCTCTCTGTCCTTTTAAAAGTTGAATTTGCATTAAATTTCCTGCCTTTGCTCTGTCTTTGAGGGGCCCGACGTCGTCGTGGACGTGAAGCTGACTGACATTAAGGACACTTTGCCAGAGTCCTTCACATCTGTGCAAGAAACAATGGACACAAGTAAGTAAACAGTCAATACCGAACACAAGCTCGCTCTCCGCCTCTTTTCGTGCTTTCTCTCTCCGACCAGCTTATGTGGAGGTCCTCAGGGGCAGCTTTGCTTGAGATAGTGAATGTTTTATGGGTGCAGGTTAGCTTAATTTATGGCAGACTGTGGGAATAAAATAAACATTTTGCCCTGGAGGTACAAGAGAAGAGAATCATGAGTCATTGTTTATCTCAGCTGGAGCTGTGCTTTTCTTTATGAGGGGCTTATTTATTTATGTATTTATTTGGGGAGAGGACGAGCGGATGGGGGTTATCTAATATTAATGAAATGCATTCCCCAATGCTTTAGTGCTTTTTGAGTGCTACATATTCCCCCCTCCCCATCCTTGCCGTGGAAATGTAATAATATTTTGGTGTGGGGTGTGAGGACAGCTTGTTTATTATTTTTATTATCATTGCATTTACTCTGCACTTTCTACTGTTGCTGGGGAAATAAATGAGCAGGGCACAGATGCAATATAGGGAAGCATGGCAATATTTTTTTTTTTTTTTTTTTTTTTTGCCAGAATGAAGAAAAGAGATTATGTTTTGTTTGGCTGTGTTGTAATTTAATGTTTTATGACTTTATGTGAATCCATGTTTAATGTATACATGTGACATTATGTACGAGTTTCTATCTAGAATATCGAGTTTAAATCCCTGTTGTGCACTAAACCTGATGGAGGATTCACTTGCTTCTGTCATTTTACCTACTAAAATGATAAAAATGATAATAACGCATGTGAATTTTGTGGCTTTCCAGTGTCCAGTCATTTCCCTTTGAGCACAGCAAGTCCCCCAGATATTAGCTCATCTCTTATTCCGAGGACCGTAATGACTAAGTAGCAACGTATAAGTGTTATTTGTGAATATATATTCCTTCTAGAGGTTGAAGATTCTTTTTTTTAAGCGTGAAACTCAGAGGAGACAGAACTGAATATACAACCACCGATTCCTTTCTGACACGCTCATATGTACTTGACTCATCAGAGGAAGCTGCCACGAGGAAGAGGAGGATCTGTGTGAAAATGAGCCCTCGTGAGGCTGCCAAGACGGCTGTATGTGACATCCAGATCGTTGCAAAGTCCAAGTACCATCTTGTTAACTACACCTGTATAGGGTGAGTGGTTTGACACTGGAAATGCATGGAACCATTGGAGTTTTGTGATTACTAGCCTAGCTATATAAAACTTTGTCTCTTTTCTATCTTTGAACAGTGAGATAAACAATATGGGACTATGGTACCGGATGAGAGATCTTCCGCAGCTTCAGTCTTCCCAGAAAACATCAAGCACAACTCAAAGTGACTCCCTATCCAAGCCAGCAAGGTAACAACTTGCCACAATATTTAGCAGTGCAGCCTAAAGTTAAACCTTCTTCCTTGCTCTTCGTTTTATTTCACTCTTCTGTACCGTAGTTACGCCAATGAAGACACAAGCAATTGATCACTCCCGTGCAATCTGCCGTAAAGGTTGTGGCTGGACAATGAGGTAGCGAGGGTGAACTGGAAAGACAGGCTAACTAGACAGGATACCCTGAACAGGAACATGAGTTCAATGAGGGCTAAACTCCTGCTATTTGTGGTATGTCCCAGGAGGCAGAGGCAGGTCGCTCCTCTGACTGGGGTGACAGGAGTGTTGTTCTGTGTAGACAAAGAGGTGGAGATGTAGCCCGGAGAGGGAGCGACAGCTGCAGAGGAAGGGAGGAGAGCTCCAAGATCTCCGCCATGCTGGAATGTGTGTGTTCCCTCCTCTGCTCATGCTGCTCCGGCTTCCTCCGCCTCGGGCCGAAGAGTGAATGGAGCAAACCTTTGTACTGTGTCCAGATCAAACAGCTCAATTATTTATCACAATGAAGAGCTGGGGATTTCCACAGCAAATTGTAAATAAACAATCGAGACTCCTTCGGTGTGGTGGTGCTGTGGAGAGGGAGGCTTGGCACAGGGCTCTGATGTCTTTGCCAGCTTGAAGTGCTATGTTCTGCCATCCTGTGCTGAGCTGAGTAAAAGCCACTTAAAAGCCACAACAGGCCAAAGTGGTGGATGCCAGCAGGCGTATTCAAAACAGAGCTTCTGTTCACATGGCCACACAGTGGGACAAGAACAATAAATCGGACAGCTGTGGACTCAAAACCCAAGTTCAAACTGCGAGGAATTTTGTGAATCGTCCACATTTTGGAAGTCGATGGTCAATAATCTTTGATGTGTTGGAGTTATGGCGAGAGCTCAGGCCCATGTGCGCCTTCACAACTCTTGCCGGTAATCCTCAGTTCTTTTGAAGCCCTCTTTCAAGTTGGTGAGGCTCAGAGGTTGGAATAAATTGCACCTCGAAGCGACTCACACCCCCCTCCTGATGCCTGCTGAGATCACAGGCTGCTGTTTTTGTATTAACATTAAAATTCATTCCACAGTCAGAGTCTTCTTTTGAGAGTATTTCCATTCGTAATGCACTGACACGTAAGGACGGAACTGTGGGCAATTTAAACAGTGGCAGTTCTTTGACTGTTTATTCCTGTGTAGTTACATGCACTTCAGACAGCCATACATATAGCCATAAATAGTCCTGTAATTTCTTTAAAGTCACAGATTAGATGCTTTGACACACTGATTTATAAACAGCTCCTCAACCCTCACGGATTCCTTAACTAAGTACAGCACCACCATGTAACTGTCTGCGTAGTATCACTCCACTATACTTTATTCATATTCAGCAAGAGAAAATCCTCTCCTCCATGCCTCCTTCAGGCTATCTATAACAACTTTATGGCCTTTGGAGAATAGCACCTCTTAAATTTAAGTGCTCTTTACAGTCAGTGGAAAAGATGTTTTAAATACAGTCAATAATGTGTAAATTTTTAATGACCCTTATAATTTTGAAAGCTGCAGTGATCCCTCTCAAATGTTAAGTTGCCTCAGGCAGGGAGAGCTTGTTAGAGTTGTGTACAAACGCAAACCGCACATCATTTTTTTTTTTTTAGCAGCAGCACAGTGCTGCAGTACACAGTAACTGCAGTGTGTTGCATCATTATGGGATGCACACAGTTATTGCATCAAGGCCAAGGTGTTTCTTCTGCTAACAACAGCGTATCTGCTGTCATATCTACGGATTTAATTTGTGAAGGGCTTAAATACTTTTTCTTTTTTGCTCTAGTGCGCTAGTTATGTCTCTATATGGTTATGGCTTCACAGGAGACACTACACACTCAGAGTATAAACTTAATGTGAGATTATTGTTATTATTATGGCTGCAACTCTTGGTTATTTTCCTTGTTGGATTGCTGAATTTCTTTATTCATCTATTTTTGAATTTATGAAGTGTTAAAAAGGCATATAGAATGAGTGGCAATGAAAGCTGCCCGCAACCCATGACCAGTTCTTCAAATGTCTTGGTTGGTTTTGGCTTCCGTCAGTACGAAAATGTTTGTCTGCTAATCAAAGCAAGCAGCAAATCCTCACCTTTCAGAAGCACGTGAAAGCACCTGAAAGGATGAATTGGCTATTAACTGTTGATTACTTACTCTCTCATTTGGCTAATTGGTTAGCAGCTCTTAAAGCAAACTATAATTTGTAACTGGTTAATTCCTCTATCAGGTTTTACAATCTTGAACCAGACACCGAATAGCTTTGTGTGTGGTGTTAAAAATCACAGGAAGTCTTAAAATGTTTTACATTTAACTTGGTGAACCCCTGCGGAAACCCTGTAAAAAGCAATGTCAGATAGTAGTAATGGATTAATTATTTCCCCTGTGCAGCTACAGTAAGTTTATCTGTTCAAGTAAGATCTCGGATCTCGCTAGATAAGACTAAAACTGGAATAGTTATTTCTTACTGTCTCAGGCTGCTTCGCCATATTGAGGCACTAAAACTCTGCGGGCAGGGGCCTGTTGAGCCGTCTGCTGTGCAAAGGCATTTAAACCTTGTGTGTTTAGTGTCTCTTTATCAAGTTTGTCTAAGGCATTTCAACCAGCGACAGTGTTCTCTTTTGATTCATGGCTGCAGCTTGATGTCAACCACTTTGGCTTGTTCTCTGTCAAGACAGACCGTATCAGCCTCTCCCTTACTTCATAATGTAAGAAACCTGCACCATCCGGCGAGCCTTTTAATGTGTCCAGTAAAATATCTCCCCCCCTTCCTTCTCCTGACCAACGCTGCCATTTGTTCTCCTGATAAAACTGTCATTGCTGAGGCTGATATCTGACCTCTACAGTGACTGCTAGCATAAATTAGCCTTGTCCTAATATTGCAATTTCTTTCGCCTCACTCAGAATCAAGGTTTTTGACATTTCTCTTAGAATAATAGGCTGTACACACAGACACTTTTTAAATCAAACTGTACAGTGATAAAAATGTCAGGGCCAGGTGTCTTTTTTTTTCTCTTTCCATAGCTGGCTTTTTCTTTAACACATGAAGCCTAGAGAGTCATCAGTGTCAGAATTGGCATGCATATCAATACGTTTCGGATTGCAGTCTTCTACCTGTGACACTCCACATTGCTGCAGCTCTGCAGGAGTATTGTATCAGCTTTCATTGCACGCTGGTTAACCAAGACTTCCCACTGCACACGACTCTTGAGAGAAAGAGACACCGTGACTGTCAGTGTGTCGCATGACAGATCTCTTGTCTGAAGTGTTGGAGAAGAATCCTTCCCAGCTCAATCTCACTCATTACTTTATGCTCGGGGAAAGTTGCAAAAAGTAGCGGAGATCAAGCGAAGGGAAGCCGAGCGGTGCCAGGAATGATCGAGTGATCAGCTGAGATCTGATGGGCGAAGACTATTCAGTGATTTGCCACCAAATTCATAGAGATCCTCTTTTCAACACCTGACACTGAGCTTAAAGGAGGATAATGATGGGTGAGAAAGCAGCTCCCACAAAGCAGCACTGTTGGCACATAGAGGAAGGTGTGGAGATGTTGTCACGGGAAAGCCTGGATGTGTGTCAAAACAAGAGCTTCCAGCTCCGTATCGCAGCTCTGGCTCTTCAGTCAGTGATATTACTCTCATTCTCATCTTACCTCTCCACTGACTACCGCTTGTCTGTCCCCACTGTCTCTCCCACTTTCTCTTCTCCTTTCTTTCCTTTTTTTTTAAGTAGACAACTCTTTTCCTTATTCTGTGTGAAACAACAAAGAGTACTCCATACAAAAAAAATAAAAAAATCCGCTGAATTGTAATTCATGTTGTCAAGGAGTCTTTAATGTTGTGGTTTGCTTTACTACACTAATGTGATTTCAACTCAGCAGATTCCATGGGAACATAATACTCCTGATCCACACTGTAATTGCGTAAATCTTTCAGGCCACGTTCCCAGTTTTACTATAATTTGATGAGGAACTACACTATAATTAAATATTCAAATTAGGAATATGTGTCAATATGGCTCTCCTTGCCTGAAATGAGGATTAATTGTTGTCAAAACTCTAGTGGCCGACATAATATGAGCCCCAACACTGCAGTTGATTAGCAAATGCACTTGCCATGTTTTTGTTTTAAGAATTGGTTGTCTAATTGATTTGCCATATGTTACCCTCTCCAATGCACCTAAAATTGTATTTAGAAATCACCAATTTGGACTGAGACAGTTTTGCGTTTTTCAAACAGATGGGAAAAGCAACCCTGGAGGTCGCCTGTAGAAAAGCATTTCATGAGCACATTTTCCTGGTTTCGTGCCGAGTTTTAGGGATTTCAAGTAGCACTTTTTCTCACACAGATTCAATGTTGTTTTCTCGTGCTCTCTTTGTTTCCGCCGAACACTAATAAGACAACACAGAAGCCTTAAAAGACAGTCGGACCATTTGCCTCCACTTTATCAGTCCGTGGGATGTCTCTGTGCTTTGAAAGATGTGTACCTTTCTTCCTCGGCAGTGGAATCAACCTTTGCAAGGTAAAAGAAGCCCGCGCTGAATATGGCAATCGTTCCCGCAAGATTGATGCCAACCTTTTAAAAATTCACCATTGGCCTGGATTTAACATGGCCAAATGCTGATGTAAATGAGGAGGAGAAAAGTCGACCCTTTCATTGCAAATAAATCTGAGTTGCAGGCTTCAGCTCATAAATACCACAGCCTGTCACAAGTCTTGTTTTATTGCTCTTGATGGAAATTATTGCATTTATTTATCTCATCCGAAGAGATAAGGCTTTGAAAGTCACAACTCACACCTTCAGAATATGCAGATCTGCCTTTAGTCTTAAATTTCCTTTTGGGTATTTACACCTCCTGCATGCAGGGATTATGTTTATCCATTAACAGACCAAATACAGATCATGATACACACTTCATTATACCTGTTCACTCCCAAAATCTGTCTTTCTTATAATTCCTCAATAGCTTGCTTGTCTTGTTCTAGGTCTTTAACAACCAACTCTTACGCCAGTTTGTCTGATAATCAAAGCAACTTTTTTTAATGATATTGCCAGCTGCTTTGCATTATCATTATAAGATCATTTGTTTTGTAATGCCGTCGTGGAGCTCATTGCACCTTCAGAGCATGTCATGTTATGCGGCTCTCTTGAAGCTGTGAATTTTTTTTTTTCTCCGCTTGCTGTGGATTTATCGATCCGCAGGGGTGAGTCACAGGGTGTAATTCATGATAGCTTGATTGATGAGGATTTCAATCTTATATGGTTTGTTAACTTCAACTGCCCACAAAGTGCATTCTGTGCTGTTTTCTGTAATACAAGGCCATGAAACAGTAAAAAAAAAAAAAACAGACTTCCCTTGAATAATGGAATCTCTCAGTTCCTCCAGAATTAACAAGATCCTGCTCCAAACCCCCTGTTAAAGGTCTGTTCGAGCCCCCGGGCAGCAGCTGAAGCACAGTTTAACTTATACCATATTTCTCCTGTTCACATTCTGCCTTTTTTTTTTTTTTTTTTTTTCAGTCCTCTGTTTTGCTCTCAGACAGCCTTTGTGTTAGGGGCGAGATTTTATGCGTATAATTCTTAAATAAATTCTCATTTGCATTTTATTTTTATGTTCTCAGCATCTGAATCCGAATTCTCTTTATTGCCACCTATGCTTGCGCGTATGAGGAATGTGTTGTGGTGGTTAGTACAATAAACACACACATAAGTCTGGAAAAATGAACAATAAAGAAAGATGCTCTTGGGGCATAAGTGGTATTCTAAAAGTTTACATGCATTTTGTGTATTTTTACCATGGTGGTCCATTTAGAACTATTGTTCTACTGACTGAACGTTGTTGCTTCTTTTCTACCAGCAGGAAGACCATGACCAGGCCGCACTCTGTGTACCAGAGCAGTGGAATCTACACCACGACAGGTACAAAGTCTACAGTTTATGCTACAATTTATGATAGTGTTTATGTCGTTTTAGAAAATGAAATGAATTTAATAGTCTATATATTAACCCGAATGCATTAAGTTTTAAAATGCAGTGCACTTAAAAAAAGAAAAGAAAAGAAAAAGAAGAAGAAGCAGCGATTCAAGAGAAGTTTATCTTCTTTACAAACGGTTACATCTTCATATGCACATACAGTATAATTAAAGGGGGCTCCTCTGGTACTTGAGCTACCAATGCCCCATCGCTAGAAGTTCTCACTCGTGGATACTGTGCAGAGCTTTTCTTATCTCGGTGAACGCGACTTCCCAGAGGAGCTCGGCATTACACTCAAGAGAACGTTTAACAGCTGTCAAAGATGACCCACCACATGCCATACTCACGTATGTACCTTGCATGCACTGGACGAATTCCTTTCTCTTTGTCAAGGAGAAATTCAACAACGGTACAATGGCCCGTGACTAAAAAGTAAAATTTTAAAAAATATATATATATGGCTAATTCGTTAGAAAGCTGAGCTGAGCTATGACAGCCTCAGCGCCTCTGAGTCAGAGCCGGCGGAGACGCTCTAGCCTTATACAGGGTGTGAGCCACACGAGGTGAATGAGGCAGGCAGGTTTTTATCCAGCTGGAGAGAGACACCATGTGGTGAGGATCCCTCCTGCTGCTCATGTAGAGGCACACCCATGCTATGGCCATGTAGCCTATTTAATACATCTTATATCTCTTATCTTATATCAAACAATTCCTTATATAATCATTATATTCCACTTATTTGAATAAATATGTTTAGTTGATATTTATAGTCTCTTAATATATGTTTGCTGTTAAAAAAAAAACAGCTAAACAGAGCCAACGGTGTATGAATGAAAAAATTACAAACAGATTAATACATGGTTTTGTTGGTATGACATTCATTTTTTATGTTAGTCGGGACAAGTAAAGCCCTGTAGAAGCAGACATTAGCACACAGCTGAACGGTTTGTGGCATTTGGTGTGGGATTCCTCCACTGGGACGGGGTTTGAGTGACAGTGAAGCACATGCACATACTGTACAGTGCGCTGCCAGCAGTTATCATTTATCTCCCGAAAACTGTTCTTTGCAGGTGCACACACACGCTCTCTTTTTCCCTCCTCATGAGCCGGTGAGATTTTAAAGAAAACAGCATAATGGAGTCGGGCTGAGATGGCTCTTGCTTTATTACTTGAGACTGTGTACTTGTCAGCCTTACAGCAGCACACTGTGAATCTGGGAGAACGCAACTTCCCTTCATTAACAATGTGATAGCCTGCAGACCAAGTGTGAGGTCGTAGCCGACAGCCTATTTGTGTTAATTGTTAGCATGGTGATAGCTTCGGCGTGTGTGTGTGTGTGTGTTGGTGCATGGGTGCTTGCGCGTGCACGGGTGTGTGTGGGCTGACAGCTGGCCAGGTTCGAGTTGGTCTAAAACCATGTGCGCTCTGTCAGGGTTGTACAGGCGCCTTCTTTAGGATTGATGAATTGCCTGCTTTCTTGATTAAACCCTCCGTCACTTCCCAACAAAACAAAAACCCCAACACAAAAAAAAAAAAAAGCGAGTTGAGGGGAGGAGAGGTAACATGTCTGGGAAATCTGTCATCAGCAGTCACATCGTGTACAGATGTGATGTGCAGAAGCTTTGACATTTATTACCAGAATATTAAAAACTAATTCACGTTTATTTTGCAGCCCTCTTTCACTTGACAGTTCAGGCTCATTTGAAAAGTTATCAAGTTTTCGTAGCAGCTCCAACCTTTTGCTTTTCTTCACCGGCACTGCTTTGATCCATGCCAAGTCCCTTTGCCAATTAGGTCTATTATTCATACACTGACAGAATATCTGGATATTTTAAAGGTAATTATTCAAGAAATCTGTCTAAAAAGCATATGTTTGATGACAAATAAATGCAAACACGTGGGGGGAAAAAAAGTCTGAAACTCTAAAATAAAACTATGTGACGTCTGTAGCGTGACTGTCTCACCTTATTACCTCCAGAACAACAGATAGTATTCAGCAGACATCCACCTGATAAAAAGGTAAATGTAATAAAAGGTAATACATTTACATATCTATAGCATTAATCAAAAATAAATCCTGACATTGGCCCTGATCTAACGTAATATGGAGAGCAATTATTTCCCTATCCATTAGAGGAACTTCAATTAACAGACGCGAGACAGTTCATCCTTCAGAGGAGGAGGAGGAAAAAATAGGAGGCTCAAAATTAACTTGGGTTTGCAAAATATCTTGGCAGGATGACAGTGATTTTTGATTTTCAGGAAACAATATTAGAATTCTTATTAAACTATGTGCATCTGCTTTTAATTTGCTGCAAATAATTGGAAAATGCAATGGAGCTTTCCAATTAAAGCTCCACTTTATGCTGTTTAATAATACCCTCATAATATTATAGCTTATGAAATGACAGGTGAGTTGGTGTATGAATAAAACATAAAGCCCTGTAATAAGAGACAGGAAAAAAAAAAAAAAAAAAAAAAACGAGACAGTTGTTGGGGGGCTTTTAAATGCTCGACATAATTTGCATATATTAATCTCCTCTTTTCAGCCTTATCAAGTATTCCACTGTATTTGAAGTTAAAATAGTCGTGACAGGCAGGGGTACGCTTCGTTTTTCCAAGGATTTATTACTTGTATAATTCTGGATCTTTAATAAGCCAATATGACTGATCCTCTGAGTTCTGTGGAATTTGGTTAATTGTTCCAGATGGTGCTCACTGATTATGCAAAATTACTTTCTTTCTCCTCTTTTTTTCCCCCCAACTACACCATTTCTTGATTGACTAACATGGAGAAAAAAGATTATTTTTGGCGCAGCACTTTCATTAAGAGGGTTCTCATCAGGTTTCAAACAAAAGTTCCATCTTATCTCCCTGTGTAGTTCTGGGCAAGGCTGTGCAGAGGGAGGAGATCAGCCGGCTCTTATCTCAAACCGTGATGGATCTCAACTGCTTCTGCACCGCTGGGGTTATATTTTAGAATAACACAATTCTTTAGGCTGAGGGATTAAAAAACACGACCTCTGGATAGTGACACAAAAGTTATTATTAGTGTATGCCATTCTCCTCTTTCTCCTTTCTCCCCTCTTTCTCTCTCAGAGATTGATGAAATTACTAAGCAGCAGGGTTTGTCCTCCACTTGCAGCTCCGGCTCCATCCACAACTCACTAACATTCTGTTTTGCATCAGCTAAACTGAGCTGAATGAATCATTTATGGAAGTGTTATGGGGGAGGTATGGGCAGATTTACTGCCGCGCTTTTGCTTTAGATGGAATGGGATTTCTATGAAACCGATCTTGATGTCTGAAGTAATGCCAAAGCTTACATCAAGACATGAAAGGAATGCTCTTAAAACCCACGTTTTGCTTCTTAATTCCCCTGGTCAGCAAAAGGCTAAGCAGAAAGAAAGAGAGAGAGGGAGAGAGAGGGAGTGAGGTCCAGAAGGAGAATAGTATTTACACCTAATGCATGTACACACACAACACACACACACACACACATATTCTGAAACCACCCCAGCAACTAATGATATAGAGGAGTGCTGAATTCTTTAATAATAAATCTATAGTGTATAAACTACTTGGTGTTTAAAATGGCTTTAATTCTGTGTTTATTTTTCAGCTCTTAATGCATTTTCCATGATCACAAAACAGCATAGTTACAAGATTTAGTTGCACTGAAATAAAACACTATGAACAAAATGATATGCTCTAACACAACTGTGGAAAAACAACCAAAGTGAGCATGACGAGGGAGTTTTGAAAAGTATAAAATATAGTTTGGACAGTTTGTTATGTAGATATTATGGAATAACATTCCTACAGCTTTTATGATTCTGGAAATTATTATTTATATATTACACACACACACACACACACACAGAATAAAAATCCATCAATGTGTGACCCAAGTTCAAAGTGAAAACTGCATTGTAATACAGGCTTATATTTTGCACATCAAAAAGCGTGACACTTTTCATCCTATTGACTTTTATTCAGTTGATGTCAAATGTCAAAATCCATGTTTGTCCAAATATGCACGTTTGATAGCGAAACATGATCGATCCCAGTGGGCTGCTTCCATTAAATATTTGAGGATCAATCCCGCAGAAATCCTAATGGAATTTTTGACTGAAGCGTTGAGGCCCTTGGGCATTTTTTGGACCTTTTATTACAGTCAAATAAGGGACTGTAAATGGCTCTGCATTTGCAGGCCAGACTGGACTCTGGAGTCTCATCCCTCATTGCGTTCTATCCATCCCTGAGATAGAAGCAGTGCTCCATTAGTTTCAGTGTCCAGACGTGGACAGCCTCAATGGATGGGCCTGTCACGGCTCCCTCATTTGCCCCATGTACAGCAGGGTTTGTTATCACACATCTAATTAGAACTTGATAAAAAATATTTCACAAAAATCCAGTCATTAAATATAGTTTAAGGAGATTTATGGTCAAATATGCCTTAAAGATCTTTTAATGGCTCTGCTGACTTGTTAAGTTTGTAATTAATGATCTTCTAATACATACTGTGGTGTGATTTAGAAAGCACAATGAGATTCTGGGAATGAAGTCGTTTTGGAAAAAGGGCATCTGGGGCTCCCAGAAGCTATATTAAATAGTTCTGCTCAGACTGGTTTGCTTAGAACCATGAAGTCTGCTGTAAAAAAGTTCAAACACATCAGTGTCTTTACACAAATGAGGACATTTTTATGTTGGGTTGCAGGGAATAGTGCATGATTATGAAACCGTTACTTTGTCATTTCATAACAGTTCATTAGTGTATACGGAAAAGTCATCTGTAGCATTTTAAGTGCACATTATAACTGTTTTTTTTTTTACTAATGGAAAATACCTTTTTTTTTTAAAGTCCAAATGCATATGTATAAAACTGTAAATGCACTACACTAATAACAGTCTCCTTTTTCATCAGGAGAGTAATGGTGTCCTTATTAGCATAATTAATGACAAATGGCAGTGCAGCATTGGTGAATTGGTTCTAGGGGATGATAAATTGGTGGATGCCCAGGTTAGTGGCTGCCAAGGAGGCCTCTTTGGCTGTCATCCCTCCTGCTTCCGCTCTGGCACAGTTCATTACTCACCGTGTGAGATGCCACTTTACATTGCCTGGTACTGTGAGCATGGAGAACTTAATAATGCCACCCACAACCACACAGGGCCTGCTGCTTTACCCACAGTCCAGAGGGCAAGTAGCTCAGCAAGGGCTAAGGTTTGAAGGGAGCAAGGCTACATGGGAATCATCCCCTGCTGCTGCACTGATCAAAACAGATCACTCGTCACTCACTACTTCGGGGGAACTGGGGCCATATGACCCAGTCTCCAGTGCTGGTGAGTGTTTCTTGTTAGGATTTCTGGGGCTCGCCACATCCCTCGCATCATTACGGGTTAGTTTGCCCACAGAACCGCTAATTAAGAGGGGATTTGTGTAATTGTGCCTTCTGCTGTGTCCCATCCGGCACATGCAATTTAATGTCAGCCCTCTGCCAGCTTTTACACTTGTCCAGAGAGGCGTACCCCATTTATACACACATTCTGCTGCACATTTACCAGCGGCCACAGCTGGGGATCAATGCCAGTGCCACGGCAGTGTCTTAAAAGACACTGTGCTGCTGATTAAAGTCTGATTGTCCATTTAATTTCTTGGGAGCTCTCAATAGCCAGTGAACGGAAAAAGGCTTCTCCCAATATTTCTTGCGCACTAAATAACTAGAACAGGTTTTGTACTCATAGCAAATAACGTAAAGACTTTGGCATCTCACATTAAATAGCCCATTCTATATATAGGCTGAGTCTAATTTAAATGTAGGGTTTTTCTCACATATTAACCCACCCCGTCAGCATCCTGTATTATGCAGCAGTGTTTGTGGCCAACTCAACGTAAGTGTTGCTGGCTCTGCCCACTTTCTGGAAGACTGATGGACCAGCGCCCGACTGGGACTGTCTGCTGGCTCCTTACCCACAACCAGATTTCAAGGACTGCTTGTCACAGATGGAAAAGTAAGTGGGTCATTCTACATAAGCTTGCCATTTTGCATCCCTCTGGTAACCAAAAAAAAATGTTAACATTGGTGAGTTTATAAATAATTAAGCATTAAAGTGTGATGCTTGTTTTGACTACGCGTTCTTGTTCCATTTTGGCATTTCTAACAAAAAACTTGACTGTAAAGTTAAACTCATATATTTGTTACATTTAACGATACACCAAACAGCCATAACATTAAAACCGCCTTCCTAATATTGTGTAGGTCTCCCTTGTGACTCCAAAACAGTTGCAGCTCATCTGGGAATGGACACTGGACTTCTGAGGTTGTCCTGTGGTGTCTGGGCACCAGGAAGTTGGTAGTTGGCGCTTTTGGTCCTATGGATTGAGGGGAGGGGCCTCTGTGGATTAGGGTTGCTCCAGTGCGTCCAATAGACACTCGATCCGTTTGGGATTTGGGGAGTTTGGAGGCCAGGCCAACACCTTGGGCTATTTTTTTAATGTGTTTTTGAGCGGTTACTTAGCAGTTTTTTTGTGGCGTGGCAGGCTGAATTGTCTGCAAGGGATGGCTGTTGCTGTTAGGGAATGTCATCACTCTGGGGTGGGGGTGCCTAGTCAGCAACAACGTTTAGGTTGGAGGTACGTGTCTAAGTAACATCTGCATAAAGTTTACCAGAAGAATATTGCATTATAACAAGATGATCAGTGTTATTTACTTCACTGGGTTTTAATGTTGTGGCTGATCGATGTATGTTAATAGAGTAAAATGCTTTGGTAGCTCATCAGTGATAATTAACAAATATTCTTTACACACGAAAATATGGACAAAGCTTGTGTAAAATGATTCAGCTTCTTTCTCTTGCACAGTTCGTCTCCACAAATAAAAAAATGTTTAGTAGACCCAGCCTGTAGTATGTCACTAATATACATAGTCATCCCCTGGATCTCTGCATAGTACTTTTAGCATTTTGAGACCTTTTTAATCTTGTTTACATTTCTGAACATTTGGAGGAAATGAAATTAATATTTTAGTATAAACAAACTGATTTGCTGTCAGGAGAATTGCTGCAGAATCTTGCGCACACTACAGTCAGACTGGGGAAACGAGCTGCACGCAGCCGGCAGAAACAAATAAAAATAGATTATCAGAAACCGTCAACATCTTTTCGGCGCGTGATCTATTTTAGTATCAATGTTTTACGCTTTTTAGAATGTTAATTGACTTCCCAGTAAACAGTTAAATAATTTAAAAGTTACACTTCCACTTTTGCAAGTAAGATTTTAAATATATTGGAAAGTTTTTTTTTTTCCACTCGTCTGTCTAGAGGGTTTGAAAAAGCAGGGAAAAGATAAAAGAAAAAGAATGGCTTTCATAGAGCCATAGTCATTAAAAGAATCTGAAAATAGCAACTCGCTATCATCTGTTCTCATAGCACGGGTCAGGAGCTCTGACACCTCCAAAATTCCTCCTGTCAGGGTAGGGGGCCATTTGTATTCTCTCTCATTAGGCAATTTGACTAATGACCTGCCGCGGCTGCAGAGCTACTGAGGGACCCAGAGCCTCGCGCCCTCTCTCTTGCAGCAGCCTGAACACACACCCTCTATTGGAATGGCACAGATGGCATGCCCGGGCGACAAAATAAACTACAATATGTCTCCGAGATGCTGTCAGGCCTGGGCACTATTTCTCATGTCAGAGTGGGGCTAAGGGCTGTGAGTGGGCAAAGGGGGTCCTCCTCCAGCTCTCTGTTCATCTACTCACCATTATCTGCAGAGGTGACAGAGAGCTGGGTCTGCAACTAGAATAGCATTTCCATGGTCTGCATAAAGAATCCGGCTCAAATTGAGAGTCACATCGACAGGGAAGGCATTGCGATGTCTAGCCTGGCTACACACAGCCAAGAGCCAGCATCCAATTGTTGGGATATGAAATGCAGCAGGTTCCAGATAAAGCTTTAAACTATTTTTGAGCTCTTTTACTCATTATTTTTGGATTATTTTATAGTAGAAAGCAGGAGCTATAAACTCAGTCCCGACCAAGAAGTTCTAATAGATGCTCATTTGTACTTTATTGCTCCGACTGTGACTTTCTCGCTTAATTCAGGTGCGAGACAGATTCACCCAAGTAATCACACTAGACAGAGATCAATGCAATTCTGCTGAATTAGTGAAGTGTAAAATAAAAGTTCATCAACATTCCTGAAGTGCTACTCTTGAGTTGTGGTTCAGGTAATATGGGGTATGCTCGATCACCCACGCATATTTTCCCATCAGTCAGTGTCGGAGCTCAACCCGGTGTGGTTTATGTGTTTGCGCGTGTGCGTGCCGGCGCCTGTGTTGTGCGTGACCATGTCTGTTCGAAACCCTGGAAATGCAATGTATGGGGCTGCTGGAGTCCTGGGTGACAGTGCATCCAACAATGGAAGAGTGAGGGATTAGTGCTCAGCCCAGCGTACGAGGGAGCCCTTCCCGCCCTGAAACAGCCATTCATCTGTGCCCAGGGGCTGGAGATGACAATGCAGCCATTGCTCATCGCACCTGACGGAGCCATTAATAAGGCAATGATCCACACGGGGCCTGTGCTGACTTCGTTCTTTACACTACAATCATTCAAGCCACAGGGTCCTCCTTACTTAACACCACCTCTGTGCTCACCGCCGTCATCATCATCGCCATCATCATCATCATAGTCACTGTACCAAAATTCCTTCCAGATGTTTTCACATTGGGTGCACTCACATACTCCAAATGCCAAATAATTCCCCCAACTCAATTCCCCCACACTGCAATACACTCACGAGTTAATGGACTGTAGCCTGGCCATTTGAGGGGCTAGAACATGTTTCATGCGGAGATCCCTGGTCAGAAGATTGGATTTACATTATTTTGGCCCTTTGCACCTTCAGGTTTATCCAGAGTACAGCATTCATCCCCTACCACCAAGTCATCTTCTGCGCCTCTCCATTTGTCTAGATGTAAGATAGCCTCTCTAGTATAGATGGTGGAGGAATACAAAGTGAGATCTGGTTTTAAATGTAATCCCTGAGCAATAAAGAAACTCTCTGGCCTTCAGCTCTGTGCATTCATCTGCCCGTGCCACGCAGATCCATCAGCGGCCACAATCTCTGCTTCCCATTGCCGGCTATTGATTCAAATGTATTCTCCCTGCCTACCACTGCCTGGTGTTGGTGCTCCAAGCGACACAGTAGTGCATGTTTATTCACTTGTAGTTATGAGCTTAAACAAGCCTTCTCTTCCTCGCTGCTTCAAGTAGCCACAGAAGCTGGAAAGAAGCTAAGCCTAGCCTCTCACTCCTTGCTGTTTTTAGCCATGCTTGTGACAGGGCTCATGTGCATTCAGTGCTTGTTGGTTGGTCAGTGCACCACTCTGAACCAGATCTCAACAGCCATTGAATATGAAGCCAGTTGATGAATCCCTATGACTTTTATGAAACCAACGTCTCCTCAAGCACCACCGTCATGAGATTGACATTTGTGGCATTTAGTGAAATATCTCCAAAACTATGGGACGTATTTCCACACAATTTGGTACAGGTACCATAATACATGTGATGAAATGTAATACACCTGGTAATGCTTTCATTTTTTCACCTAGTACCATCATCAGTTCAAATTTATGATTTGCTGTGCAACCCAATATCTGTCTGGTCATGGCGCTAACCATATGGGCGCATACAGTTTGCTCCTGGTTCGATTCGTTGCCTTGCACATCATGTGCAGCATGACATTCTCTTCCTCTTTCCACCAGTTTCCTGTCACTCTTCGCTGTCCTTAAAAAGATAATTTGGCGGATTCCTTGTATATAGGCCCATTTGTATTTTTTGCAGGAGCTTATTAGCAAATGCTAACTAACTCCGTGAACGTTGTAAATATTTAACCTGCTTGACATCAACCTGTTATCGTTGTAATTATGAGCATGTATACAGTACATGCTGACATTAACAATTAGCTCAAATCTCCGCTGTGTCTAAGTGCTGCCTTAGAAAGCAGCTAGCCTGGCTTTAGAGTCTAACCGTAGGAGATGACTGGAATTGAAAAAAACTAAATAAGCCTTCCTGTGGTCACAACGGGGTGAGGGTCATGCTTTTATTACAAAGATCACATTGTACTACACTTGAGTGGAAAGTGCCAAGCCATGGATCTGTGTAATAACCGAGGAAAGAAAGCAAGCCGCAGAAGTGTCAAAGTGAGGGATATTTAAGAATTTCATACTTTTAAATATTGCTGTGAACAGGAAAGGCCAAAAGGAGTGTCCGCTCCCAAACGATGACTCATGAACAGCTTCGGCTTACATTTACGAGTTCCTTTTCCTGTGCCAGCGGCCTGATGGACTGTGGGTAAAAGAACACCAGTTGGAAGCTTGGCCTCATGATATTTGGGGGCCCCCGTTGAAGCCAACTGCAGCAAGTTTTGTGCCTCCAGATTTGGTAGTTTTATAATGAAGCCGAGCAGCTGCAGTTTTCCCTTCAGTCTGGAAACGAAAGGCTTTGTGTCTCTTGTCACCCTGTGTTAATTTGGGCCCTAATGTATTTTATAAACAAAGGGCTGCTCTCTAGCCTGACAGTCGTGACACCTTGATTCCAGTGCAGGATGCATGCAGGACTGGGTTACACCATTAATAATCAACTGGCAGCCATCACACCATTTTAACCACGATCATTATGATAAAGGGCATACACTTAATTACAGGGCTGCTTAATTATAGCTCTGTTGAAGCTCGTTTGTTTGGTCAAATGCTAATTATACCACCACGCTCTTGGCAAGTCCTCATTTCAATCCACTTTTTGCCGGCTGAACAGTGTGGCTTATTTTCATGCAAATTTGATATCTGGTGAATGTTTTGTCTCCCTCCTTTCCGCTTTTCTGTGCCTAGTGTGAGCGTGTCTTTGTTTCAGAGGTGAACATCTCTCAGACAAGACGGAATCGGGAATAATCAAGAGTAATTAAACTGGAAGAGGGCTGGGAAAGGGCTGGGTTGGAGGAGAGAGTGGAGGTGCTCAAATACAGCAGAGAATAAAAAAGCCTTTCATCTTCTCTCTGAAGACGGAAGGAGGGGAGGTGTCGGGGTGGCTGGGGATGTTGATAGCTTTGCTGTTTTATAATCCCACATTTAGTCTTGTGGAAATACTCAGGATCAAGAATAGGGTGTAATATTTTTTTTTGTATAAAAGTCAAACTTTGTTTTTTTTTTCTTACTTCTTTTGCAGTTCTGCATGACGTGCCCTTTGTGATCTCTGAGAAGTTTCATGCAAAACCCAACCAGTCCATTTGGCTGGCTGGCAGTGGTTGTCACTATAGCCCCGTTTGTATTGACACAGAGAGGGAGAGGATTAAAGATTTTAAGCATGCTTACTTAGCCATGAGCCTAACCGCCATGTTTCTTCTGTGTTTTTTCTTCTTCTTCTTCTTCTTCTTCATCTCCCTCCTCCTCCTCCTCCTCTCCCTGCTTTTGATTTCAGATGCAGCAAGTCAATTTAATGGGCATTACGATCAAATCCCTGGCAGAGATCGAGGAGGAAGTGAGTAGAGGCTGCAACGCTCGGCTGCCGCTGACGCCGCTGGCCCAGAATGCAAAGCAAACGGTCTTGGGGTTGTAATTAAGTGTCTGAGACAGCGAGGCCCTGTTGGCTCCACTAAGCCCCAATTGAATAAAAGCATGGCCAAGCTAGGCAGCCATTCTCTCTTAAAAGCTTGGTCTCCTGTTCCAAAACACTTGACTTTTATTCCCCCAATTCTTCCCTCAAACAGCTCAATCTAGCGTCTCGCCCAGCGCCGCACATCTTAAGGAGCCTTTCTGGTCGGATTCTGTGTGTTTAACTTTTTTTTTTTAAGTTTCCAATCAGCTTTGTAGTTAAAAAGTTCGAGATCATGCAGAGCAAATAAAAGGCGCCGCAAAGTCTTCCCCATTTCTGATGAAACACTGTAGCCTACAGGCATTCGTAGGAAGAAAATCATCTGTGTGCAGCTCCTTCTTTACAGCGCGTGTGTTTGTGAGAGCAAGAGAAAGAAATAGAGTCGGTGTGTGCGTGCGTGCCTGCATGTGTGTCTGTGTGCGCTTTTAAAGAGAGTGACAACCCCCCTTCTCTCTCATTAGCACGGTATCTTGGTATCAGAACTGCCAGGAAGTGACAGACCACTGTAAAAGAACAGGTGCTGTTGGGTTTGAGATGTGTTACAGAGCAAACACTCCCTCATCAAACCGGGTGTCTGTTCTGCACTCTGCCTCTGTCTTCTGTCACATACTATCCAAATCACACAGAGTCGCCATCTTGTCATATGGTCATCTGAATGAAGCTCATTGTCAGCGCAGGTATTAATGGCATGTACATGCACGTGTATATGTATGTGTGGGTGGGTGTGTGTGTGTGTGTGTCTGGGGTGGAGACAGGCTGACTGCTCATCCTATATGTTCTTGTCTTCTCTTTTTTTTTCTTCTTCCTCTCCTCTCTTCCTTCCTTTCCTCCTCCCTCCTTTCTTCTGTGTGATTAGCAGGAGGACACATGGTGAGCTGAGCTGGGGAAGAGAAGGGAAGGGCATGAGAAATCATTAATTACAGCCGCGCTGGAGCTGATGAAGTAAATGTGAGATAGTGTAACACACAGGATTTAGTGAAGTGGACGACAGCACAAGATTAATGGTGGGGCCAGGCTGATGAGGATGAAGTCACAGCTTAGCTTGATAATTAGTTTCCAAGTGGAAACATCCCTCACCATTGTGTTATTTTTACTTCTCTCCTCTTATTATTATCCCACAATGATATCTGCAGAACAAGGGGGGGAGGATATGTAGTCAGTTATTTTCTTGCAAATATGCTGTCTGCAGGAATTCTTGTTTTTCTATTTCAATGCTACACTGTTAATTTAATACTGACTAGGTTTTATGTTCTCAGCGCTTCTGAAAAAGTGGCAGCTCGCTCAAAAAAACGCACTACAATGAGATTTTGCAAAAGAAGCAAAGCAAAAAAGAAGAAGAAGCAATTTTCAGTGTGAAATTGTCCCCCAGTTTTATCAATGCTTTTGAGCAAATTTCTTCTTCTGCTGTCCAGAAGAGGTCACTGTCCGTGTCTCAACAGCGGGGCGCTTTTTTCTCCCCCCCTCCCTCTTCAGAAAACTTGAGGCGCTTTCCGCACAGAATCTAATTTCCTCGTGTTTAAACCCATTAAAAAAATATATATATAAATTCATGAAAGAGATGTACTTCCTAGAATTATACGTATGCACATGTAATTGAGGAAAACTGTTGCAATCAGAGCCACAGTTGTAGATAAGACCGTTCCCTAACAGGCATCACTTAAGCCACGTCTCAGATGATGTTGGTTCCAGCAATTAGGCATTCTTTTCATTTCCCAAATGACTCGCAAAACTTGCGGATATTATAATTGCTTTTAGCCACGCATATCTAATTTGTGTCTTTTTAAGTGTTAATTAGTAAGCGATTTAAAGTGACATCTTTATGTAGTTTGCTTTGCTGAAAAATGTTGTTGGCGGCTGGCTAATGATTTTCCGAGGGAGTATGCTCGGGTGGAAAGAAGTGCGTATACACACATGACAAGATTTTCATTAGCACCTATGTTTGATTGGTTTTTAGTGCTCGTAGGGAGTTATCTGTGTGTGTGTGTGTTTCATTTCCTTCGTATACATGCGTGTGTCCGTGTGAATGTATGGAAGGACAGTAGTGTACAGGGGTATGTGAGAGGGAGAGCTCCAAATAGAGGTGGAATTAATGAAGACAACATGTCACATATTTTTGGCAGTGGAGCAGGGACAGGAAATGAAGCTCGGCTCGTCTGGGTGACTGCCGCCCATGTTTCAGTGTGTCACTGTCCTGTCAGCCTGTGTGTAAAACTGGCAGACATTGATACATGCTCTCCCTGATAACACCCCATTCCCCCATCCATCATCCACACACACACACTCTCTCTCTCACACACACTCACGCAGGAATATTTATTTACTGTGCCAGATGTTGAGACCGAATTTTGTGTGGTTCGGGGGCTGAATTCTTTCACAAATAACAGGCTTGTGATATGTGACAGGTTTGGGGTAACTTGCAGCTTCCCCTCAAGTAGATGAAAACCCGGGGAAGGTGGTATTTTGATCGAGAGAGCCCGGCTTCAGCCATTGTGGCCCAGTGGTTACAGTTGGGAGATGTGGAAACTTATTTCAGTGATCATACAGCATCACCTAGTGCTGTGTTGCAGTAATACAGCTGTCCAACTTGGTCAAGTCAGCACTAGGTTTGTGACAAAACTTTAGTGTACACCCAGTAGGAAGTGCAGCCACAACAGAATCCAGTGTATGTTTTGGATTTTTTTGAAACTCTTTAACTTTAAACTATTAATTACAACTATTTTTTATTGAGATTGTTTAGTTTCCCCCCAGTAGCTTCTTAATTTACACCTAATATATGTTGATAAATGGATTTATTTAAGTTTTATGTATGAGTACTGCTGGGAATTTTTGGAGGACAACTGACATTTTCTCTTCCCTGATGGGTTCAAGATAATAATGTCTGACTTGAAGACAGTATTTCTAGGTGTAGCACTAAAACCTGACTGGAGGACAGTAACTACTGGCTGAAGCATTGAATTTTATATTAACATAATAATATGGAAACTAGTATTGATACGGATCATACAATGGGTTTATAACTGAGTTTGTGTCAAAATAGTAAATCTCATAGTGTCTACTAAGTGTGGTGAAAGTTGACAATTTTAAAGGAAGGGAGTTAAAATAATTTTGCAAATAATCCGTGAAACTGAATAAATAAATAAATAAATAAAAATCCATCCCCCAACAAACCTAGGAATGTTATAAATTGTCTTGTCTATGTCTTGCCACAAGAGGGCAGTGGTTCTTTAAATTTCTTCTGTTGTATGCTTAGACATACAATAGAGTGAATAATATTAAATCAGTATGTTTTGTTTTTTTAATCAGTCCCAGTAACATTGTGCACCAATGGTACTAATGTTGTGTTTGCATTAAGATTATTTTTAATGTATGTCCGTGGTTGTTTTTGTTCTGTTTTTGATGTCAAGCTTCCATTCATCAGTGTTTACTTTCTCCCTTTCTCCTTACAGTTTCAGTACAACTTTGGCACAGAGCGAAGCATTGCTCAGTAACTTCCTGCTCGGATGACTGAGCCACAACAACTGCAACAATACAGATGGACAAAAATTGAGATTTTTTATTTTTAAATAACTGCCTAATGAAAACACAATTGTGCATACGTAATTTTAGACAAAAAAAACAAAAACAACTAAAAAAAACAAACAATTTTACCTTAATGGGTTCTATTTATGATTCAGTATTTGAAATATTTGTCATAATGTACAGATTTGCACATTAAATTTTCGAGAACAAAAAAAAGAATGTCATCTTATTTTTTTGGCATCTGGTGACTCAGACCTGTGCTCAGAAATGATTTTGTTTGCAAGCTTTCAGTGTGCAGCCTTTTTCGTGGCATAAACAGCAGTGCAAAGGTTGAAGGAACAACACTTCATTAGCCTCAGTGCATAACTCCTGTGTTGATTAGTTGCATTGTGTAGCATCATCATCAAGGGATTTGTAGTTCTAGGTTTGTGGACTTTTTTAGAACCCGGTATCTATAAAGACGTTCAAGAAGCACTAAACAAATCAGATATACAACATTAACAATATTATGTCATATGGTGTATTGTAGTTTATAAATTCACCCCTCCTCTATGAAGATTAATTTCCTATATAACTTGAAAACTGTGGTCAGAAATGAAATTAGGTTGTTAGTAAAGTCACAGGATAGTTCATATCGGTTCCTCTTATTGAAATTTCGTGCAACAAAGATTTTGTCATGTGATCACTATTTGTATTGCATGTGATTGTTGTTGTAGTTGATTTTCCTAGTCCTAGGCTGACTGAAGTCAAAATTTCATTTTTTATTTACATTTTCCAAACAATAAATAAATAAATAGATACAAATTCTACATAAGGCAATGGAACTATTGATGATGAATATGTCTTCCTCAACTTTAAACATCCGATGACTCCTGTTCTACAGTATATGTTACATAAAATGTGTAAAAGGCCTTTTTTTCTAATTGTGTTGATCATTATGTTTTTGCTTCGTCTGATGGATGTGTTACTCTTGTGAATGTGACATCACTGGAACACCTCAGTGGACTTTCTTCAAGTTTGGCACAACATTCATTTGGACTCGAAGGGAATTCATCAAATTTGGGGGTTGAAGGTCCAGGGGGACGGTTACCTTACAAACCACATTTTTAACTTTTCATTTCACAAATGTGGCTGTGACTTTGAAACCATTCTCTAAAAACACTTAGTTTTCTTCAGGGTCTTAAGTAGTAAATTGCAACTTGACTCAGCAATGATGCAGCAATTCTACTTTCATCAACCCATATATATGCTTTGTTCAGGAATGAACTGATTTCATTCATAAAATGTCCGTAATCAAAGGCATCCTTGAGGACGCTATGTTTGCATTAACACCCGGGCTAAGCAATGCAATCGCAAAGGGACAGCTTAAAGCACAGGTGTGAACGCACATAGTTTCAGCTTGTTACTAGGGAGCCGATCACTTAAGACTTTCAAATAACCAGGTTTAAAAAAGGCTCAAGATACATACTCAGTGATTAATTGTAGGCATTTCTAATGAGGATTACAACCATTTATTGTAATCCTGATTTAAAATGCCCTTGTGTATTGTATATGACCTGTTCCGGGATCTGTTTTTAATATGTATACTGAGATAAACAGTTCCCGCTCTAGAGCTTTCAAGCATGGCTTACCTAAAAGTACGTTTTATAGACTAAGATGCCTCTGCTATTGAAATGAAAACCTAATATAGAAGCTGCTGGAGATAAACCAGATCCTCTTGGAAAGGGGCGTTCAATAGATGAGGTGCATATTTATAAGTGTCAAAAAAGAAAACTTTACTCAGAGTCTTGCATCACCATTTATTCTCTTCAGGCTCAAGAATAGTGACCTAAAGTGGTGACACATCTTGACTACAGATCCGGCCCTCAATCTGCATTTCAGTGATTCTTTGAGTTTTTAAACGAGGACCCACACTTTTCTCAGAGTAACGCGGCCACGTTGACAGTGAGAGGTAGAACAGAAAGGCTGCGTCGTCACACATAAACAGCCCCCCTCCCCACCCGATCCCCCGCCCGGTTCATTTCATTTTCCAGCGAAAACATCTTTCCATCAAAAAGTTGATCATGAGCAGTGTGCAGCAAGAACGAGCCGAGCTTAGAGACGAGGGAGCACCTCGACGACAGTGACTCCTCTTTAAGAACAGAGCAACGTTCATTTGTAATATGTAGTCATGCGTTAGACCAACTGTTGCAGGAAAATAGTCTTACACTTTGTCTTTGTTTTCTGATATATATATATTTTTTTAATTATTAAATATTCATAATCCTTTTTTTTAAATATCCAAAAAATAGAACATTTTTATTAGTATATAAATATATATATATGTATTTTTTCCATTTTTCACAAACTAAACAACACCCTGCTGCCACTTTGCTGCCAGAGTCAGACGCAGCATTAACACTTAAACACGATAACGTCTCTGTGTTCTCACAGTTTTTTTCTAATTTGCAGGAAATAAAAATGTGAGAATCTATATCTATTTGCACTTTTTTTTTTTTTTTTTGAAGGTGTAATTAGTATTAGAAAATCGCCCGTAGATGTAAGTCCTTGTTAATTAGGCTCTCCTCCTGCTAAGTTTCTAAACTTACGGAATCTGCAAACAGTTCAAGCATTTATTTTTTTTTCTCTGACCAAGATTCCTAATGGCTTTTGGTATTCACAGGTGCTTAATGGAGCGTACAGCAGATGACAGCCCTCTGTGAGCGTTTGCGTTAACTCCTCTGTTCTGCTGCTGAAATCAGAGCGACGGTCTGAGGAATCCTCTGCAGAGGGAACAGCTTTCACGCTCCTTCATGAAGGTGACACTCATGTCAGTGATGCCCTAGAGCACAGTGACAGGCTTCAACAGCCCTCCTTCCTGCTGCGTAGGAAGTGCATAGATACAGTGTGCCATATGTATACAGATCCTCACGTAGAACTGCACTAGCAGAATGTGGAGCTGTGCTAACTCTTCATTTCATTACTCCTTAGCCTTATGTATTTGATCACCATAGCATTTAAACATGTAGAATTTTTAGTAATAGTGCAACAGGTATTAAACTTACTTTTAGTTATTCATTACAAGTGTCTATTGAAGGGGAACTACTGTTTTTTTACAACCTGGACCTTGTTTCTCGCGTAAAATATGATTGTTTACTCACCCATATAACTTTAGTGTCATTTGGAGTCATTCGGACGATATTTAGATCCGTGTTTATCCATTTAGTGGGAGTGACTGGGGCACCGAAACGCAGCCTCGAGATAATGACACACGTTAAATGACACCAAAGTTATATGGGTGAGTTAAAGATCGTATTTTATGCTAGAAATAAGGTCCAGGTTGCAAAAAAATGGTAATTCCCCTTTAAGATGAACATATTCCAGAGCCTTAACCTTTGTTTTAATCGGTCTTGAAAATGCATATCATATCAAAATCATACACATATAAAATGTTGCCCGCCCGCTTTAAAAAAGATTTTTGGGCCTCCTTTTTAAAGAACTTCGCTGTGGCAGCTCAGCATTGTGCTAGCTATGAGCAGCATTCAGTGTGTTTGCTGCTGATCAGAGGTGGACAGCAGTTGCGCTGCAGGTCAGATCCCGAGTGTTTAGATGAAGCTAATCACCAGTTTTGCTTTCTTAGCAGTGCAGCCAAACCCTCCAGATGGGCAAAGAGCCGCCCTGCATCCAGAACCGCAACTCCTCCGTGAACCCTGCCCATCAAAAAGCTGCCTCACATGGTTTCACTTTTCCTTTCACCCCACTTTATGATATGGAGCATAATGATGATTTTCAGAGACCGCATTTTAAAATTAAAATGGAAACAACTTCTTCTTTTCTTTTCTTTTCTTTTTTTGGAACGCAGTAGTTTACATGATAGTGGAGCAGTTAGGAGCCGCTGTCTCTAAGCCTTTCACATGTGGCGAATCTGTTTTAAGACATCTTAATTCCCTTGGTATCGCTAACCTACCGGGCCCACTTTAGCCTCCTTAGTCTCCGCCGCTGCTTTGCTCAGAGGATTTGGCTCAGCTGAAGTTGAACTGAACTGCAGAGCAGCACATCAAAGCCCCACCCTCTGTGAGTCCGCCAGATGTCCCATGGTCATTTTTAAACTCACACCCCGGCACATGACATGGAGCAGTGTGGAAGCATGTAGACAGAGGTAGATGGGCCGCTTGGAAATTGGAAAAGGAAGCCTGTATTTATGAGGTGGTTTGAGGTGCTGTGTTAAGACGGGCTTAGCCTGCCACTCTCCCTCTGACAGCCCTGTTTCCCCATGAGCTGGGGTGACCAGAGACAGAGTGAGGTGAGGGAGTGAAGGCAGGAAGCCTGTCAGAGCAGGTCCAGAGCAGAGCTGGACCCACTGTGAGTAGACTCTCAGGCAGGTGATGCTGCAAATCACATTGACAGAAGATGCAGAGTCCCATCTAATGTTCACTGGAATCACATTTACTTTGCAGGTTTTTTATTGTAATCACTTCATCCCGGTGCATGCTGGGACAAACCCAGCTTTGACCAGGAGAGGTTTGTAAGAAAAAGTAATGAATAAATACTAAGATGTAGGAAGTGAAACACTTACCTCCAACAGTCTCCTGTCTCTCAGCTCCACGCTGACGTCATTGAGTGCTACCCTCTGAGACTGAAACCAGGAGGTTAGACGTGTGGTCTTGTCCATACCGCCACCTTAACAAGCCCCCAGGCTGCACTCGGAAAGGGAGCAGCACATCAAATCTGTCTTTCCGTACCTCAGCTAGAGGTAAGATGAGTGATCTCCCAGGGCAGGGATCCCCTTCTCCTCCCCCACGCAGCGGCTTTCCTCCCCTCTCTGCCACGGCGACCAGCCCATGTGAGTCAAATTATTGTAATTGAGCAGGGATGGAGTCGGGTGTGAGGTGATCTCTCTCTTCACCCCCTCCCCTCCCTCCCCTCTCTCTCTCCCGCTCCCTCTCTCTCTCTCTCTCTCTCTCCTCTCTCTCTCTCAGATATTTCGGCACATGTTGTGAAATGACCAGCAAGCATCTTTTTCCTTTCTTCCCTCCAACACTGCCCGCAACGCAGAAATCAATTAACTCCTTTCAAGTCAGATCAAAGGCCTGATACACCGTCCAGGGCTCTCCGACAAAACCTGCAGGACAATTAACTCTCCCTCTGGACAGCGAGCAGGCCGAAGGGAGGCTGCTGCCACTGTTCACGTACGTGTGAAGTAGTCGTAAACAAACAGGAAACTATTGGGCAGAATTTCAGCAATTTACCAATTAGCTGTTCATTCACACAACAGTACGGTGATTTAAATCCATCTGCCGAGGACAAACATCAAGAAAGAAAGTTGTTTGTGCAATTAACTGCCATGTGACTGACGTGACTGTGTAGGACTGGCCGCTGAATTTAAGCAGGCTAAAGGCCCTCACTCCTAAATGATGGGAGCAAACAACCTAGATTGACTGAAACTGGGTGACTGGGGGTGTGACTCTCTTTTAGACTCTAGTTGAAATCATCTTGTGTCTCTTTGAAGTAGTTCTGCATCTTTTTGTTGTTTTTCGAGGGGCGGGGGGGTCATTTATGTCTCTTCGTAGCTGTTTTGCATCTCTGTGTGACCCTCAGTTTGACTCCTCCACAAGAAATGTTCGACCTCGGGACCTGCGCTTTGTCCGCCGGTGCCACTCTGTAATCTCTCCATCGGCTCTGCGGTGGCACAGTGTGACATCAGACTGATCGGACGTGGGGGAGTGAATGGAGTTTTGTCCACAGACAGGTGCACTGACCCTGTCCACCCTTGAAGGTGCCACTAGCATTTTATTGGACATTTATGGCCGGCCAGCATTTTTTAACAGCCACCTGGATGCAATAAAGGGCCGAGCTCCTGAGCTCTGGCTGCCCAGAGGATTTCCCAGCAGCTCCCGGGGGACCTTTGGCTAGTTAAGATGTTTATTAAGCTGAAAGTGGTCCAGTGGGAAAACACAGCACTTCTGAGAGATTCGGGCCAGCAGTTTTCTTGTTAGCCGGAGCGCTCCCCGGAGGATTGGGTTTCTTTTCCCTTCAAACCTCGAAGGGAGGACGGGGTCAGTTCACAGGGCACAGGGTTGACCAACTGGTAACTAGGCACATGAACCCAGGAAGGGAAATATCTAGAGACCATCAAGGTCAGCTTGGAGTGATTCCCACACTTCTAAAACCAAATATGCCAACAAAAGGCTTTCGCGTTAGCCCTGGAGTACAGTCATACCCACTGTTTAAATTCAATAAGCTAAAATTGCAGCAACTCTAATAAAAGTGCACACCTTTAGACATTAAAGGTCAATCGGTCTTCACACTTGACCGTATGAAGCTAAAATGTGAATTTAAATATATAATATGTATTTCTTTTGCCATGTGCAGCTGAAGAGCTTTGAAGGAAGTGTCCGTCCAGAGCATCGTGATGTGATTTCTGCTGTTTGACAGATCTTGACCTCACTAAGCTCTGTTGGACCTCTAGTTCAAAGCCCCGGTCTTTAGCCTCAGGCGCTGCGCTCTAATAAGTTCAGTTAGCCCCCGTTCTTGCGTTCTAAAAGCGCACCGCATTAGTGAGGGGAGTTTAGCAGAAATCATACAGGAATCGTGTAGTTAAAGCTGCTTCTGTAGCGCTCAGCGTGGCCAATATTACTTTTGTTCTCATTTAATCTTGAACTTTCCCGGGGGCCAAACTGCAGAGCCCCGCGGTGAGCACATTGTGAGCCGAGCAGCACATGCGGCCAGCGATGGGTTTTTAGTGCTCTCTGCCTAATGTTCAGGACAGATTAGAAATGTTCGCCTGTGACAGACGCTGTCTAGTTCTTCACTACCAGATCCACCCAGCTGCAAAACATCTGGTGGATTTCTACCTTTTTCTCTGAAGTGCAGCCTATTAATGACACACTCACAATCTTACACGTGCACACGCGCGCGCTCGCATTCGGTACACACAACACATATCCACGGTGTTTGATTGAGACGGAGGAAAAGAGCACACAGATGTAGGGGGTTTTTATTGCGGCCGCATATGTTGTTTTCATTTCGGTGATTCTTTTTTTAATTTATCTTTTTATTTAGTTACACTGGATGGATACTGGTTGTGTTTGCCATGAAAACAGAATCATTGCAGGTCTGTGTCACAGCCAGTATATACTGTATGCAGATGTGTTTAGACTATCTTTCACTACTTCAGCCGCAGAGTCTGTCAGCGCACGCACTTTATTCGGCAGACAATTTTTACATTCCACATGAAGACCTACGCTTGTTGTTAATGGCACGTGTCCTAAAATCATGCCCCTGGCCTCCCGCAGCTCCAGCTTTTTCCTCAGAGGAAACATTAGTTTTTGCGGAGACAAATCCACTGAATAGCGTGATCATGTGATGAAAGGCGCTGCAAATCTTTCTCGAGCTGAGCCGCCTTTGCTAATGATAAAAACAGACATGTAACAACAAATGCAGTGTACACAGCTCTGGCAGGATGAAATAACGTCAGCAGCTTATATACACATGAGCCAAGGTTTTCAAAGCGTGCGAAACACTTTTCTCGAAGGGCAAACCATTGTTTTGGTTCAGTATCGCCCCTCCAGTCTGCACCTCTGCGCTGCACATTAAACGGCCCTTGTTGGGAAAAAAGTTTGAGATTCTTTGGCGCTCATCAACAGAGAAATTCGCAAATATGTTTGAGTGTGTTTGTCAGATGGAGACATTTGGAGAGCACGCTTTAATTTTGTTTAAAATTACCATGCAGTAAGTTGTTCCTCATGTGTCTGAACAGCTTAAGCTCACATGAAGACTTGTTTGGGCCGTCGCCTGTGTGTGTGAAGGAAAGCAGAAGGGAAGGAGAGATCCCCACATCACAGAATAGAAAGATTTTGTGTCGCTGCGTTTCATAATGTTAATCTGTTGCCATATGTGATCCAAATTTAACCGCCTTCTGATATGTTCTGGAGATAATCCTTTATAAAAAAAAAAAATAAAAAAAAAAGGAAACGATTATGCTTTCACAAAACATCTTATTGTTTTTTGATATTAATGCGTGACACGGTGTGGACGGCATCTTGTTCAGTTAACATTTTAGTTCTCATGGTTTTACAACAAAAGAGCTATGAAACGAGAAACTGCAAGTCACAGCAAATGCATCAGGTTTTAAAGGAGGAAATTAGGTATTTTTCTCATTTGTTTATTGAAATGGATATGTTTAAACACAACCCCGATAATATGTGCTACAAAAGTAACAATGATTAAAAATAAAAATAAAAAACGCACAATCTGAGCAATGTATTTTGTAAAAAAATAATGAAATAGTGGCAAAGAATAAATTAGTAAAAAATGTATATCCCTTGTGTTTGTATACTCAACAATGTTTTATGCTATACTCTCAAATTAAAAACATTATACTGCAAAGATTGCCTTCTCAGCCACTAGACATTTAACACAACATTGAACCAACGGTGAAAAGTGGTGAGTGACTGCTGAGAAATGACACTGATTGTGCGTAGGGACTTCTAGAAAAACACTCCTTAAATATATGTTTTCAGAGTATTTTATGCTGTTTGTATCTAACTGTAGCTTTAGAAGAGAATAAAAACAAAACAAAACAAAAAAAAAATTTAAGAAATGTTTATACCAGTACAAATAGTTACAAAGTAAATGAAAAATACAGCAAAACAACAAATAAGAAAAAACTTAACAGGCAAAAATAAAACTAACAGAATTAGAAACATATTCAATCCTTCAGTATTTGCATTTGATCGTAAAGTAGCGTGCTTTGGCATTGTCAGGGAAAGAGTTAATGGATGGAACAAGTTTTCTTTTTAGGTTAGCTGTTTTAAAATATTATAGACAAAATAGGATGACATGTGTTTACATTACTTTAAATGAACAGCATGTTCTAATATTGGACATTCTTAGTAGTGTTTTGTTTAGTTTTAAGGGAGAAAATTGTGAGGACAACAAAGGAACAAAAACACTGCAGTAATGACTGATCACTTGTATTAATAAACCTTTTTTTAAATAAAATATTAAAAATTTAATCAATAAAAAAAGCATATAGCGTTAAGCTTAAGATGATTGTAAATAAAAGTCCATACTTTCTGCAATGAAAGTTCAGCAAACAATAATACATACAGTTTTTATGTGATTTGAAAGCACGGATCACTGTTCATTTAGTTTGATTAATGTAGCGTTTTCACAGCACTTGAGGCGGTGGTATTTTATCTACCTGCTCTTATTTCAGTGTTCCTTAAATAACTACGTTTTAAAGGATTGTAGTAGTTTTACTGTGGAGGGGCACGGGAGGTTGTACTGGCTGCTTTTGTCCAGCAGGGGGTGCTGTTGTAATTCAGATAGAGGGCTCTGACTGGGAAGTGATATGTGTCCAGGCCAGAGTCCAGGGACCAGGTGCATAAATCTGAATGGATCGTGGATCACTGTCATCAGATGAGCTTTTGTATTTCATGGGAGAAAAAAAAAAATAAAAAAGCGACACTGCAGTGTTTAAGTGTTCGCTGTAGCCTGGAATGATGAAGTTTTATTAAAAACACAAGGACATTGACTATATTTAATTGTAATGGCCACAAAATTTTGATTAAATTACTCTTATTTTGGGGTTTTTGGAAGTCTTGAAGATTATCCTTAATAGATCTAGAGACTGATGATGGAGGACTTTAAGAATATGTTTTATAGCTGAGGTTTAGTCAAAACAACATGCATCCAGCAGTTTGATTAAGTATTGACTCAGAGGATGGCAGCAAAGCTTTCAGTATTCACCTTAGAAATAATTAATGATTTTAAGATTGAAAAAAATCAATCTATCTATCCATGTATCTATCTATCTCTAAAAGAACACATAACGGCAGTGTTGCAGAATTTATATAACTTTACTTGTAGTTTATTATGACAATATAATATATCACTGGTTGGACATTTAACTTATTAATTATCAGATGTTATGTTAATCCAATTATCGCTCTGTTTTGCTCCATACTTCAGCAAACCGTGGCCTCCAAACGCAGGTAAACACATTTGAAACTTGTATGTCAGCTCGCTGTCACACACGAGCCTGTCAGGCCATTTGTCAGGAACTCAATAAATTTGTCAGAGGAGAAAGAAAAAAAGAAAAAAGAAAAGAAAAGAGAAAGAAAGTGAATCCAATAAATCATAACATAAACAAATCTGGCCATGGGTTGACAGCGCTGTATTCTACTTTGTCTTAATCCCTGGGGAGCCGGGATTATCCTGCAGTATCATTTTTTGGCTGCCTCAGTAAGATAAGAAGGGCTGCGCGGCTGAGGCGGAATAAAAGCAGAGCTGTGTGACAGAGTGGGAGGAAGGAGATGTAAATAACTCCACTGTTTGTCTTTGCGTGTGCGAATTTAGGCGAGCTCGCGTTACGTTTCGCCATTTAAATAAGACTTCTGAGAATTAAAAAAAAAAAGCAAAATATATGTATATAAAAAAATAAATAAAAAAGAGTTCGATTTGAATAAGAACTTTGAATCAAAACGAGTTCAGTTCAGTTGCCTATTCATTCAGGGGCCCACAGGCCTAAAGGGGCCCTGGGCAGTTTTTTTATTTGCTACAACAACAATTTACGCAGCCTGTTTTGAAATCGCAGTGTGAAAATAATATTTTTTTTAAAGTACAGAATAGGTTTAAAAGTGCAGAAAACGTTAGGGTTCAGGAAAGAGGGATGGGATTACAGGCGACTGGTCTCAAATTGTGGACGTCCAAACCTTCAATAAGCTGCGCTATGTTGATCCACGACGGTCAGCGAATCCGTTGACAACAACAAAAAAAAAAAAAAGTGAGAGAGAGAGAGAGCTCTGCCCCTGAAACGCTTTCACCGCCACGGTAATCACGTTAGAGAAGCGTGAGCTGAGGAAAAAACCGTGTGCGCGCTAAAAGAAGAATATGACACAATATTCACTGCGAATGTCTCCGGATCAGAGGCCGAGTGTCGCTGCGCAGGGTCGGTCAGTTTTCACTGTACGTGCCCAAGTGCAACTCAGCAGCAAACAAATTAAGAGAGTGTTTTTCTGTCTTTTTTTTTTTTTTTTTTTTTAAAGGAGATCTTAGAAACACTCATTAAAAGATCAAAGTGAGTTAACTATTAAAGTCCTCTAGCCCTGCAATTTAGGCAGCCATTATGTCTTTAGATTGCTGAGCCTCTCCTTTGAGGATGTGAAGTGTTCCTCCCATTTTCACAGTTTTATTTTAAAATGCTTATCGTTGCGCTTTGGCGTAATTGAAAAGATTTCAGCTCAAGAAAACCTGTGGTGTGAACAAAAAATAATATATATATATATATGTATATATGACATACACGCATTGCTTATTACTGTCCACGCATCCCAGTTAATATATTATGGGTTGAGATATTATTTTTCAGTGCGTTGATTGCAGCCTCCGGGTCCGAGCGCAGCAGGCCCTGACACTTGGAGCTGTGTGAGTGATTCTCCGGTTTGGAAAATGAATGGATCCTGGGACAGCGTGGAGTAAATGCAATTAAAGCAGAATAATTGTCCATATATTTACACTTATATGTCACTGTGATTGAGGCGTTTGTTTAGGTAAGATTTAAATTTAACGAAGTCGTTAAATAATTGTATAAATTTGTGAATTTCTGTATTCAGGAGCAGCTTTCTCCTGGCTCTCTTTCCTGTTTTTACAGTCGGCCTGCATGGATTCAGAGTGCCACAATATTTTAACCAGACGACCAGCCCCACTAGTAGATTTATTTGTTTTCTTAAAGCGCTTCCTCCAAACTTGTTGCGTGCTCTGTTGATAAAATCTTGCATCCAAATCTGTGCGCAATTTTACGCTTTTTTTTTTTTGTTGTTGTTTTTTTCTCCCTCCCCCATCCATTTAAAGATTACGCTTTCTCGTTTTTTTCTTCAAATTATATCCTTTCGGTTTTATATTCAGTAGGAACTGCACTGTAAAAACGAAAATCACAGAAATCGCAGCAGACGCCCGCAGGAGCGAGTTGCTCCAAAGACGCACGATAATGGTCTCTCTTACCTTTCCGATGGATGCAACAGTTCTGGTTTGCTTTAAAGTAAATTGCTTAACTTTATGAATGGTTTCTGTGCTGCACACCTGCTGCAACAATGTGTGTGTGTGTGTGTTTTTTTTTTTCTTCTGCCTATGGAAGGCGAGGGAGGGCTCGTCATGTAGAGGCTCATTAAAACACCCCAGGCTGAAAGTTGGCGGATTGATTTATTGAATGGATGTCTGATGTCCTCATTCACCAAAGTGACCTGACCGATAACGGCTCAATGGAACCAGGAGGGTGGTAGGTTAGGGGCAAACACCGGCTTCGTTTTGTTTTTTAAAAAAATGTATTGATTATATTGTATTGATAGCCCTCGGCTCATAATGCTGCTTAGCGGTAAGATAATCCAATATAGTGTGAGGCGAAGGTAATTGACCCCATGCTGATGGAAGTGCTGGAAACAGGAGGAAACGAGGCTAAGCCGGAGGTGGATGACTTCATGAGAGGGCAGGTGTAGACGCACTTCAACGGAGCAGGAGTCCTCTAACGAAAAATGTGACGAGCTCAGTGTTCGCGCTGGATCTCTGTGCACCGTAAACATGTCTGGGATGGCCAGATCCTTCTAAACAACACGTGAAATGCCCCCTCTGTGCGTTTCAGATGAGCGCAGCTATTCTCTGAGTGAACAGCAGAGGGCAACGGCAACAGCCTCGTCTCTGTTTTCCAAACTGGGCTACAGGTCATCGCCCTGATGCTTCACAAAGGATGTGAGAGACAGCGCACCGCCAGGCCCCTGGACTGAAGGTGAACGTTGAATATAGAGACACAGAGATTTTACATCATACGGTTCAATAAATTTCATATTTGTAATCTTGGCATATATAGCATATGCATGTTTTTATTTGCCTCCTCCAGTTAATACAAACGTGAGAAACGCATTTTTCTTTACTGTGTATCCATTCGAATTATTATTAATATTATTATTAGTATTATTAGTGTTATTAGTATTATCAAAGCTTTGCTTCCGGGTCAGCCATCTTTAAGCAGTGTTGGTTCATGTGCCGCAGAGATGCCTTCACTGTCTTATTATTTAAATTGTAATTTTGACACCAAGCCAGCATCGAGGCTGCTTTGAACTGTTCTCAGCATACTTTACGTTTCCTCACGACATGGCAACACGCAATATAGTGTCATAGTATCTCAGGCTCGTTCCACGTGTCCACTCCTGTTGTTATTATTCTGATTATTTTTTTCATTTATACATTTATTTATTTATTTATTTTGCCTATTCGGGGCCTGCATCTAGTTCAGCTAGAAGTTGATAACGATCAGCCTCTCATGCAGCGTGACACGGGAAGCAGTCCCATTAGCTCCACTGTGATTTCGCACTATAGCCTCGGTGCAATATTCCTCTGCACCAAACGTCTTGGCCTCATCTCGACAAAGAAGCTGACAGACCATTTAAGTTTTTCTTTAACGCAGTAAAACCTGCAACTTCCCATAGCTTATATGCATTTATTTATTTGTTTAAAAAATGATGCTTTTATTGGGATGTTTTGGGATATTTCAGGAGCTCAAGGGCTCTCTCCTCAAATTAAAGAATGAACTGAGCGATTATTTAAGAGCAGGTAATACGAGGAGACATATAGCCAGAGTGTTCCTTCAAAATAGAGCTGTTAGTATTATTATTATTATTTATTATTATAATTATTAATATTTATTACTGACGGTAATCCATGGCTGCTAGAGGCCACCTCAGTGTTGGACAGACCGCTGTTATCACCACTGATCGCCAGGTGCATCAGCTGAAAGGAACAATACACAAAAGAACATGCTCCAAGAAACACACACAGAGAATCTGTTTCTTCCCCAACACTCATGGACATATATGATTTATAATTTACATGCGCATATAATATCACGCTTTAATATTTGTAAGTAAATCTCTGCTTAATTTTAACATTTATTTATTTATTTATTTATTTATTTTTCCAAAACGCGTGTCACTTATTACGCTCCAAATGATCGCATTGTGTTCGTCTTATTCTTATTATATCATCTTCAGTCGGTCTCCTTTACCGTCGCCTCTCCATGCGTTTCGTTATTGGACTGTGTAAAGCGCACTGTACTCTGCTCCAATAGCATCCCAATGGCAGTGAATGGGGGAATGAAAAAAGTGTAGCCATGCATGCAGGAGTGGGAGGATCCACTCGCCTCAATCTCGATCTCAGACTTTTGCAGCGACAGGAGCACAACCAACCAACCGTCTCTGTTACTTCCAAAGAGTTACTGCCGGGACATCTACAAACGCACTCTTCTATCTTTGGATTTGTTGACAACTTTTACTTCTGTTTCCTCTTCCTTGGCGAGGCCGAAGACATATTTCTCCCCCCCTCCCCGGCTTTCTCCTTTCGGCTTGGGGACGAGAAGATAAAGCTCCCTCGCTCCTCTAATCATAACAGGTGACTGTTGAGAGAGTTTTCCACGTTTGTTGTTTGCTTTCTGTTTCTCCGCGCGTCTCTGACACATCAGGGATGTGTGTTAGCTTTGACTGACTTTACCTTTTAACTGTCGCGAACATCAAGGTCGCCATCTAGATAAGTTTTATTTTTCCTTTTCCTCCCCTCCGTCCTCCGAGCTGCAGGCTGTGTGTCACACGGAGCTCGGACGGTTTCAACAGGTTTCCAGCTCGCCCCCTCGCCCTCCTTCCTCCAGACAAGCTTTTGTGTGCCCGGGATTTTTCTTGACCACTCTGATCGTATTCTTATGGATATTGCAACAGGTCTGGTGTCACTGGAGCGCCTCTCCGCGGGAGAACAGCTCGAGACTTGCATCATGCTGGACGGCATAAAAATTGAAGATCATCCCCTGCGATCGGGACAAGCCACGCTCGGAGTCATGCTCGGTGAGTGATCTATTTTATTTTATTTATTTTATTCCTGTGCCAGCACACCTCTGCAAATTAACCGGAACTGTGAACACAGGTCGAACAATAGACTCTTACTGAAGTGTGGATGTTATTATTTTTGCATGTTGTTTAATTCCTGACATGCTGTCTCAGGTTTTTCACGTGCAAAACCTACTAAAATGTCACATTGATGCGTAAAAATGGATAAACCAACACATCCAGTTATAGGGTTTATAGTTTTAATTGCATGTCATTGACAAGAACGTGTAACGACTGAGTAAGAGTAATCTACAGGTCTTATTAAACAGAAACAGAATTTTTTTTTCCATATTAAGACATCAATATATTTCTTCTTTCATCCACTGCGTTGGCCTCTAACGTATCTGAGGTGATCTGACGTTGCAGTCCTCGATTCCGGCCTTCTCTCTTCTTATTTTCTGTCCCTCCTGACGGGCCCCGTGTCCTCTGCCGTTCTGCAGGCTCCGAGTGTCATCACAGATCCGTGTGTGAGGGATGCCAGCGTCCCATCTCCGACCGCTTCTTGATGAGAGTCAACGATTCCTCATGGCACGAGGAGTGTTTGCAGTGCACCGTGTGTCAACAGCCTCTCACCACCAGCTGTTACTTCAGAGAAAGGAAACTTTACTGCAAACACGACTACCAACAGTAAGCACAATTTCCGGGAGGGAGTTTCTACTTTCTTTCTCTCTCCCTCTCGTTTCTTTTTTTTTTTTTTTTTTTTTTTTTTTGCATATCTTCAGATTTGCTTTGGTTGGAGTGCAGCGATTTCAAACAGTACATGTGTACGAATGGCGAAGAAGGCCTCTTTACGCAGTCTAAAAAGACACCAGAGAAGTCATTCAGATGTAGAGTCAAGTATGGACTTTTTAAAGATGAAGTCAAAAATATGCAAGTTTGATGTGACAGTTGTCACTGCTTGGAAAGTGGCATTTATTTCCTGTACAAAAATATCAGAATCAAGTTTAACTAAATCAGATTTTATACGGGCCTATTAAAAAAATAACAAATAGATCTTCATACAGAATGGGTGCTAACACTGTATTAGCGGCATTGTGGCCCACGATATTTCCACTATTATCTCTGCACAGCGTCTGTATTTACAACAACAACAAAAAAAAAAAAAATCACACTCAGGCCCGAGAATGCGCAGGCGTGCAACTCTCGGCTTTTATTCCGAGCCGTCATATATATATTTTTTCTGGTTGAATCATGTGGCCTTTTCCAATCACCGCCAACCGCTTCAAATTCACACAAAATATGGAAAACGCACTTTCATTTCTTTAAAGACTCCGAGCCCGGCTTAGACTTATTTTCCGATCAGCTCTCTTGTATTCTGTAAACCACTCGCCCTGATGTGCCTTAAATACCAGAATTAGATTTCTTTATTTGAGCGCTTCACATATATATGTATGTATGTTTTTATTTTATCTATTTTTATATTTTATTATTTTACTTCTTGTCGTTTTTTTATTTTAGTTTTACGTTTAGCTTTTTGCTGATTTATCTATTTATTTATCATACCATGCGAGACATGGGAACAATTTGACGGTTAGTGAAAAACAAAACGCTCATTTTACTCCACGGTAAATTAAACCTACCTGCAGCTAATAATTAAAAGCGTAGCCGTTTGCGCAGGCGCGGGACACGCGCGCACAGCAGCACGGAAATTAAGTTTGAATTTAGCAAAAAAAATTATAATTTTGTGTTAAATTGGAATTTTGAAAATAAGTTGTGGTCGAAAATGCAAAAAAAATAATAATAATAATTTCGTCAGCAACACAATGAACGAAATACAACATTATTAATATAACAATTTACTAATAATTATTTTATTATTTAGACCTAAATTGTCTAAATATAATAATGCGGAAATTGTCCTCTTGTTCTTATTTTATTATAGTAAAATGCAATATTTTTGTATTCTAATTAAGACCCATGGTGAGTTTTAAATTTTTAAATTAAGATTAAGTTAGATTTTCCCATGAAAAACATTGTTGCCATGGCAGCCATTCATCCTGAATAAGGGTAAATTAGTAAATTGAATTATCACTTAAAACTAGCAGAGTTGGCAGATATATTGAAACAAATACTTGGGGCTCAGTAACACAAGTATTACAATACCGAGGGTCTGTGTCTGGCCTGTGAGGACCCCGGGGTTCCCTGTGTTTCTCATCGCATGAACGCTTTTCATGCTTGTCACTAAATTTTCAGCTTTTTGTGTCCGGCCTTTTTAACAATTCTACTTCGATTACCGGCACATTATGGCTCTCTGCTAGATACCTTGCAAGCAACAAAGAGTTACATCTATTGCCATGCGTGCCATTCATCCAGCTCGGTGACAGGAGCGTAGTCGGCTGATAACAATGGAAAATTCATAGCAGTAACTAGGGGATACCAGAGTCACGGCGTCACGGCTCAGAGGTGGCTGGAAGTTGAGACAGACCAGCAGAGAGAGGGATCTCTTTCTCATGCCTGTTGCAGCGACGTCCGTTTGTAGCTTTGAAAAATTTGTTCGGCGTGTGAAAAGAGACGAAGGTACAGAGACACATGTACAGAGACAGAAATGATCTATGCGTGGCTCCCAAATAATAGACTTTCTTGACATTTTGCGTCTGCTGTGCTCCTGAGGGACCATATTTTGACATGTAACAGACCATTTCTGCTGTTCTTTGCGTGGTAGTTTGAATGCTGTGAGCTTGTGTGGCAAGTCCCTTCACTCCAGCCAAACACAACAAGCTGCTGGGCGCCGTCCTGCTCTCACACACTATTATTTATCACATCTTTTAATTCTTCTCCCACCTTTTTTCCTCTCATCTTGTTTTTTTTTTTCTTTTTTCTCATTTTTAACCCCTCCCAGGTTGACTTAGCCGGTGAGGCTCTCCATCTCGCCGGCACAAGTATCGCCTTTTTTATTTTTTGTTGTTTGTTCCATTTGCATTGATGGCATACTTAGAGATGTAATTGGCACCTTTTTGACTTTTATGACACTCATTTAAGATGCATTTGTCAGCCCACAAACTGCTCTGGGCTGTTCAGAGAGCTCCTAGCCTTACAGAGGTCTGCGTGCCTAATTACATAGAGCAACTGATTCATGTCCCGTAATCAGCTCTCGCTAGCCATAATAAATCAAGGAATTGGCAAGCCGTCTTTTTTCACACCTTTGGAACAGGTTTAAGTGCAGACGGGGGGAAAACAATTGTGGACCGTGTTATTAAAACTCCCACCAACACAGTCCAACACATCTTCCTTCATATGGTGTAATTATATATTAACAAGATTGGATTTTAGTAGCGTTTTTTCCACATATGTTTGACTGTTGTCTGCCTTTTTTTTTTCGTCACACATCGGACCTGCGTTTTTCATCCTTTATTTCAAATGAAATAATTATTTCTTTGAACGAGGAAAGTATTGAAATTTAGGGTTCAAAATATCTCAAATTTACTCATTTTATTCAGAAGGAAAGACACTATTATATACATTTTAGAAGTTTAGAAATTATAAATAATGGTATCACTGAAGGCAGAGCTGTCAGTTGGATGAGAGCCGAGGCCGTAGAGGAGGAACGAGCTTGAACGAGACGGGCGGTATGTAAAAGGCAGAGTGGAATTACACCATTCCGAGAGAGTTTGTTGTGCCCTGGTGTTTGGAGGTCAATTATACATCATTAGAAAGAGGGAGACCTTTTCCCCAGAGGGATCTTTCCTCTAACCAAGCAGATGCTTTGAAAGGAGCCATGTAATAAGGCCTATCACTTGACCAAATTGTTGGACAACACCCCTGTAATGGACTGCCTTGTTAGAAACTGCCATGGGCTCCATCTACACAACATAACATTAACTAACTATATTATACACCGTGCTGCCTACTTTTGGGTCCTGCTGATGCATAAAAACCTTGCATTCCGCTGTGGATTTTTTTATTTTATTTTTTTCCTCCACGCTCTATAAAGTTTTACTGTCTAGCAAAAATGTTATTTTAGAATGTTTCATTTGTAACTTATCCAAAAATCTTCTTACTCACGTGCCGTAAGCAAAATGAAATTCAGGTCACGGTGGTATGAGTAGTAGAAAAAACACGGCAGCGATGAAGCCATAAAAGCAGAGCTCCCAGAACCTGTCTCACCTCCCCGTGCACGCCGGACGATCCCCCGGTGTGCTGAGAGGTGCTTTTTAGAACTGTTTGGAGTGCCCTCCTGTGAAATTGTTGTTTTTTAATTAGCTGTGCTTGGGACGCTGCAGCAGTGTGCGCCGGATAGATGCTGACGGCTGGGTTTCTGTGTTAGCTCACCCGGTGTGTGTGTGTGTGTTTTGCACACCCGAGGACACTCCCGCGTGGCCTGGCACTTTGCGAACACTCGTACGCACACCCAAAAGGAAAGAAAAAAAAGAAAAAGAAAACACTAGGATGTACTTTGTGTTGTTGTCAACCCAGCTGGGTAGTTTTGCAGTTAATTAAAGACTGTCCTCAATCCAGCTAAAGCGTTTCAGAGGCAGATCTGTGGGTTCCTTTGTGGAAGTCGAACTTTTAGCTTTACACTTTTTTTTTGTTTTATTTTATTATTTTCCCTAAAAAGGATGAAAACAGGTCTTTAGCCACTGCTCTTGGGTAAATAAAAGAGGACTTCTACAGAGAGACAAATCTAATGTTAGAAACACAAAGCTGGATAATATTGCTTCAGCTTGCTGGGATTTTTAGTGCTCGGCATGGAGCTAGCTGGAGCTGGCCCCGTTCCTCTGTAAGGAAGTATTGGGTTTTATGTCAACATGGCTCGGCCTGTCCCAGCAGCATACTAGGATGCATCATCTGTCATCTCATGGTTTGCTAACTGTGCCCCCCCTCCACTGTACCCCACCCACCCAACACATTAAGACCCATTAAAAGACCTGTTGGAGTGAGCATTTGTTTGCATCTGTAGCTCAGGCTGGTTCCCATAAACATCTTGTATTTTTTACACGTTGCTCTTTCATAAACGATGACGCTGTTATCTCTGTAGCTGTCAGTAAATCTCAAGTGCGAGCATTATTTGATTAAATCAGGTGATTTCATTAAGGCTTGCGTTTGTGAGTGTATTTCCGCTGTGCGTTTTAAATGAGCGGGCGCGGAGTGTGTGGCGAGAGGTGCTGGGGGTGTGCTGTGTGTGTGCAGCAGCAGCTGGAACACAAAGCACTTTGCAGGACGCTATGGGAAGCCACAGAGGCTCAGCCACGGTAATGCCCATCACCACTTTAGAGGCCAGACTGGTGGCGAGGGATGTGGAAAGAGGTCTCTGTGGCTTTGTGTGGGGGAGCTGTTGTGCATGGGAGGAGAAGGATCTGCAGAGGGATCTGCCTGGTGTGCTCACATTACACTGGATGATAGCAGAGGGGTGCAGAGGAACTCAAGCATGCAATTTGTTGGTAGCCACAATTTAACCTCATCTCCTAAAGCCGGCTGTTAGGCAGCCAGTGGGACATGTCAGTCAATCGGGAATGCTAATCAGTGACGGTAGAGAGAAAGCCCTCGGCCTCGGCGTTGCAGTGATTTTCATTACTGGCTCTGAGTCCTCGGGCCTTCAGGTTTATTTTCACAGCATGACAACTCTTCATAACAAAACGCAACGCAACCACAAACCATTAAATGCAATTTACAAATTAGATTTTTGGCTAAATCTGTGAAATACTGTAATAGATTTCTTAAAGTGGCCGGCCGAGAAATACACGCACTCAGCAAATGTTTTCAGTGCTGATTTGCCAGATCACATGTTCCAATCAGGATGGTGACATTTTTCAGCGCCTGGACTTTTCCTGCGCCAAAATTATTCTTTCTCTAATATCATTTACTGTGGATCAGTGAAAGTGTAACTAACTTATTCCTGCACGTTTGCAGGTACCTCCAATTAAATTTCAGCCCTGTTTGTCTGCTTCTATGGTTTGGAAACAGCCCACACTTGTTTCTTGAGGCGGCCCGGTCGAACGTGCATGAGAAATTGAGACATGGCCTCTGCTGCTGGCTCGCAGTATCGCTGCTGGCCCCAACTGTGTATATGTGATCCCACTCTGGAATGTTTTTCCAACACGTAGGCTTTTCACAGATACACTAGAGAGGACTGGCATCATAGTGGCAAGTGCTGCATTCAGACTGTTGTGTGCCCAAGGCTTACTCTCACACTCACGTCACACATTCTAGCTCTACATGGGAATGGGCAGAGCAGTGTGTTTGTCTACATACACCCCGGGTTTTTGTGAGGGTGTGGGCGCATGTGTATGTACACTTGCTTCCTCCCTGTGCCCCTTTTTCTTTCTTTGTCTCTAATCTAAGCTCTTTCAGTTTCTTCGATTTCGCTCTCCGTGTTGTGAAAACTACATTTCAGCGCCTCAGCGTAGATTTTTGCCCAGATGCGTCAAAAAGCATCTAAACACATTTCTTTATCTTTTTTTATTTAACCCCTTTAATCTTCATCAAATGAGATTAGCCCCCAAATACCCGGTATTCCTGCCCAAAGTGACTGACAGAGATTTGCACTTTTATCATTAAGTGTGACACTAAGCTGGTTGGAGCTTTGTCTTGAATGGAGGGTCTGACGGAAACGGGGGCTCCTAATCCTTTTATTTGTGTCAGGCCCAGAAAGAGGGAAGAATGGGGCCGTGGTGGGATGGGGCTGCAGAATGCCATGGCCCTTAGTCCCCTCCAGACCCGGCCTCCACAGCCAAGTGAGCATGAGACTCATCTTATGTGGTCTATGCACTCGAGCAGACACACACACACAGGCACACACACACACACACACATCAATGCGTCTACTGGATAGTATATTTACATGTTTACACAACCACACACCCTCAATCTCAACACCGTGTTGTGGTCAAATGCATACAGCGTGTCCACCACTTTATGCACACAATCATAGATAGATCCACACATGTGCCGTCATTGCAGACAGTGTACCTGCTCACAGTCACATGTGTCCGTCTGCATGGATTGCGGTAGCTGGAGGTTCAGTCTAGGATGAGATTAATAAAGTTTGCCGGTTCCCTGGTCGAGGTCCAACACGAGGCTTTTGTCTGCAGCCCACATCGGGTTGTGGGGCTTCGGCTCCTTTTGTGTGTGCACCCTTGCGGTAATCCATCTCCAGCGGGAGTCCCCTGGGGCACTTTATTTACTCATTCAACTGTTTGGAAGTCTGTTAGACTGCAGATCAGATGCAGTGAGACCAATGTGATTACTTTAACCAGCACTTGCAGATTCCTGCCCAGCATCTCCTCTCACCCTGAGCCGGTGCGCTCTGCAGGTGGGAGGGAAGCTCCACACTGGCTCATCCTTCTCTGCCTGTCCTGTTTACCAGCCTGGTTTCAGGGCCTGTCCAATATTCTCCGTTATGAAAATTCTGCATTAGGTGTTCAGCCTCCTGTGCCCACACAAACTGTAGAGCTGGTAATTCATTTATTATCCTCGCGTATCAGCGTTTGCTATTTTTTCCCCTTGCATCTCAAAAATGCAAGTTCCAAAACTAGTGGCTTACTGAAGTTTTGCATTTGTCAGGTCTGTCTCTCAGCACATCATCATGCAGCGCCATAGCAAGTGTGTTGTCATAGTGTAAAAACTAACATCTATGTTTTATTGCAAACAATGAAATGGATTTGGTTATCCATCCATCAACATAAACCCAGAGCTATGTATTTGGGGCTAACCTCCATGTTAAACCACTGCAGGCTGTCAGGCTTTCTGAATTTACTCTCCATCTCTTCCCCTTGGCGTGGCTGGGGAGTCTGGTTGCGAGCAGCTGCCAGGACCAGCATCTACAGCGAGAGCTCCCCAAACTCGCTGTTTAGAACCAGCCGCTGATTGGTGATGGCTGTCTTGGCAAGAAAAATAACCCCGTATGAAAACAGTGCAGATTGGATTTCTATGCGTCTGACTCACTCCCGTCCTCTCTGACCGGCCCCCCCACGGCAAGCCAGCATGATTTGTGCATGAGGTCTCGTGACCCATGGAAGCTTCAAAAAGCAGCGAGGGGAAATATTTGGATGATCCTGATGGGGGAGTGGAGACGTGGGAGGGAAGCGAAGATGATGGGGGCTTGGTAAGAGCAGGGCTGAGCGCTGTAAGGCAAGGCAGATGTGGAGAATCTGCAGTGCAGACATGATGACAGGGGAGTGTGTGTGGAGAAGATGACTGCCCGTACCGGGCTCTCGGGCCCCCCCACACTCCGGCACCCAACACGACCCCGAGTGTCCCATTTGGAGACAGACGCTGTGTCCTGCATGAAAAGGTGTCAAACAGTAGAGGTAACTGTGCACTGCGGGTCGGAAAGAGTTGCAATAGAAGAAGTATTTTATCATCGGTACCATGCCATGATACTGATCGTCTGTACCCCACCCCCCTGCTGTATACCCCCGATCACTTCTCCTCTCCCTTTACCTTTCCTCTGCTGGCTGGATATTAATATTTCCCAGAAAGCTGCTACAATACGTCTTCTCGGGAAATTCCACGTCTCCCGAACACTGCAAAATGATCTGGTGTCTATGAAACGAACGGATAAAGGGCTAAAACATAAAAAAAATAAAAAAAATTCAAAGTGGTTTTTGTGCATGTGTGATTTTATAGTGCTGTCTGAGTAGAGATTTCTGTATGGTTGCCTTGATAAGAAAAATGTGTTGCTGCAGGGGAAGGCTCAGTTGTTTGCACTGTTCGTCTAAAGTATTGTTTGATTCCACCTCTTGGGCTCAATGCACATTGTTTATGCACAGAAGTTGCCTCTGGGAGCAGCTCATTGGAAACCCCGTTGAACAGAAATAGCCGTAGAAGGCTGAGCCTCAATGCAGTCCCAACCTCAGCAGTTAAAAAAGCAAACCTGTGGTCTGAGTCAGCCCCAGTCAGTCTTTGGTCTCTTTTGCTTGTCGCTGCCTCCTCCTGAGAGTGGGTGTGTTGACTGACCCCCTGGGTGTCTGTCTGCCTTAACACTGGCCCTGCAGGCCCGACATCGCAGGGGTGCGCCGTCCCAGACCCATGCCGGCGTTGTGCTCTGAAACCAGAGCTCCGTCGCTGTGTTGTGATCCCAGCTGGAAAGACAGCTCTGGTTCTGAGCGGAGCCCTCTCGCAGCGTGCAGCCGGGGTCACCGGTGGCCTCTCAACCTTCAACGTTCATCACTCCACTGTGCTCCTGCGCAGCACCGACGAGGACTGCATTATTTATTGATTCGGAGTCTTCGCTTCTTCTAAGGTTGTGCCTCGCAACAAATATCAGAAGTGAAGTTTTCATGAAGCCATGTTATCCATTACATCTAGCCCGAGAAGTTAAACAACTCAAAATGTTTGGTCTGTCTGCGAAATTCTCAAGATGAATGTGTCACATGACCCAGAATGTCAGTAATATCTGTCAGTGAAAATACAATGAGGCCGTCATCTGTTATGTCCATTCTGGATGGTTTCACTCTTAGACTTTAATATGTAAAGTAACCAGAAAATCTGCTTCTAGGAAAAATGCCACTTTGAGTGTTTGCGGTATGAAACGTGTCTTCATGTCTGTGTTTTTGCAGTTTCTTAGTACTGCCTGTTTATCTCGTGGTATCTGATAGGTTCCAGCTCTACTGTGCTTTTAATCGTGCATTCTTATGTGAAAGTGTTCGCGTCTGTCTGTGCGGCCGCGTGTTTGTGTGCGCTGCGTGCCCGCTTGCATGCGCGCACTGGGTCTGTCACTCAGCCAAGCGTTGGACATGCTGTTGGCAGGCAACGCAGGCTGTGGATTCTGCTTTTGGTCGTGGTGCTTTGGAGGCAGAAAGCGGTGCGTGCCACCCAAACCACCAGCCGCTCGCCCCCCTTCTCTATCATCAGCCGAGCAGCCCCTCTCCCTGCTCTCCTTGCTCTCCTTTTCCTGGGCCCCAGAATCTGGGCTGTGGCCTGTGGATGAGTGCTACATCCTGGCTGTCAGCACAGGGGTTAGCTGGGGATTGGCCTGTGGTGGAAGTGCAGTATCAGGGCCTGTCTGTCAGCTCCTCGTTCCACTTCCTCCCACTCCTCAACGCAGGCTGCAGTCGGTGGCACAAACATACGTTGAGCTGTGACTGAGTCAGATCTCTGGCTTGAAAATGAAAGGATCACCCTCAGAATAGGCATATTCATAGCGCTGCCAATGAAAAGGGGCTGTTTAAGTGCTCGGGTGTTGTGTTTTTAAACAGACCGCGAAAGCTTTGACAGATGGTTTACTATTTCACCTGGTATTTCATTTCAGGTACTTTCAACTGTTGCTTTCTGACTTCCGAGGAACGACCACTCACCCACAACGTGTATTTGCATACAGTTACAGCAAGCATTCTTTTTTTTTTTTCAAAACACCAGTCAGATTGATAAATGCTTATAAAATGTGATTTATTTTATAAATCCTGCCGGTTGTATATTTTCAGACAAGATTCTGATTTTGTGCATATATATTATCTGATACACACACAGGTACATGCATGCTTAGACACACTCGGACACACATCTGTACTGCACATGGCTGCAGACAGGCCTACACATGTCAGAGGATTTGTGACTATAATCAGATTAATTGGTCCATCTCTCCTTGGAAACATCACATACACACATGAAGGCCTCTGGTAGCTTTCAGCTGGATGCTGCTTACAAAAACCAGAAGCCAGGCAGCAGGCGCAAGGTCGGAGAGGTCACAGCACGCTCTCTGGCATCAGCATCTCTTTATGGCTTACATGTTTGAAAAATTATTACAGCACTTACTGCCTTGTTCTGTTTGACAGAGAAGGACTTTCTATCGGTTCCTCTCGAGAGTTCCAGCTTATTTAGGCTGCACTTTCTTTTAGTTAAATTTGACACAGAGAGACTTTTTTTTTTTCACAACATAAACATGAAGGTTAGTGTTGCTTGGCAGAAGCCTCAACCTCTTCAAAGACGGTGGCAAAACACGCTTGGCCTTTGCAACGAATATTATAAGTACATTAACCATAATCCTTATTAACATTCTCCAAGCTGCATGCAGGTTCAGTGCCTCAGTATGTTTTTCTTGTTGCCCACAAATATGTCTATGTGAGGGACTATCTACACACATGCTGCCATTCATGATTTTATTATAGGTTTTAGCCTCACCACAATTTATACATAGGAATAAGTAATGCCCGCTGTCTCTCCTTCTCCTTTTCAAAATGTGCAACCTCCTATAAACTACATATACTTCTGTTTGTGTGTAACATAATAATCATTATTATGTCTAGTGTGCAGCTCAAGGTCATCATTACTGACAGACAACAGTGTTAAGAGCCATGTCATGTAATGCACCATGGGCCAGTGATTACTTCTGCAGCTGAGTAGCCGTACACGGGGAAAAAACTATGGTGTAACTCAGGTCAATTAATAACACAGAAAGTGCAATTACATGCCGAGTGGGTTATAAAACCAGAATAATGTTCAGTGTTAAAAAAAAAAAAAAAAAGAAAGAAGGCGAAGCAATGGATAAATAACAGAAACAGCTGATTGTAATGTTTAAACAGCTGAAAAGACTTGCCAGAACTAATGATGACACATCAAAATAGCTTAAAGACGTGGATAAAATGTTTAAAAGTCATCCAAAGGTAATTGTCAAATGGCTGGAATAGCTTGTAGTGACGGATTGCAACGTGAATTAGTTAGCCAAAAATGACAAATGGTTTAATTGTCTTAAAGTAAGAATTAAATGGTTGAAAATCAAGGTTTTGTCATTCAAAGTAGTATGTAAACATAGATGAAGCCTCTATAGTGTCACCTGTATGAAGCTGTCCATAACCATCTTGGCAGTACCTTACTCTGCGTAACTCTGGGCAACTGCAAAAAATGGGCAAATGGATGGAACGTGAGTGGAGCTGAGCCAGGTGTGGTTGTGCGTAATTTTAACCCCTTGACACCTGAATTGATATTTCAATTATATAAAGAAATTAATTATTTGTGTTTTTGCTTACCACTCCGACCGGTCCTACGAGAAACTAGTGCTTGCAAAAGGTTCCTAGGTATTTCTTGAATGTGCACAAACCGACATTGGAGGATTACATGCGTTATTTCGGCTGCAGTCTGAGCGGAAACAGTGCGTCGCGAATTTGCGACGCTCGGCGACAAGGGGTTAAATCTTAATACAATTTATATAAAAATCCATACTCGTAGAACGTGAAAATTAACTGCCACATGTTTTGTTTCTGCTGTAAATTTGGACATTTTAACGTGGAGGTCTTTAGGCACTGACTCGCTTTTGGGATCAGCATCAAGTGGCCATTTGAGGAACTGCAGTTTTTTGTGATCCAGTGTTGGCTGTATGTTTCAGCTTGAAAGCAACATAATACAAAGGCAAATTCAACCAAACCGACTCAAACATTGACCGCTCAGTTGCAAGAACAAACACTGTTGTATACACTTCGGTGTCAAATAAGTGTGACGGCAAATGTGAGCATGAGTATCCTGACAGGCTGTGTGCTGACAAAAAATGTTGGGAGCCACTGCTTGAGGGGGTAGAAATATGATATTTATGCACTGACTTCCACCCAAAACCAATGGCAGGAGACTAGCTGTTTAGATTTACGTTCATGTCGTTTATCTTATCCAGCTCCAATTATCAGTGGGATGAGGTTTACCAAACCACAAACAGATATTGTTAGGTGAGCTGTCGGTCTTGAATAGACGAAATTAACCTTCGCATACTTCTACGTGATTGTCCAAATTTTCTGTCTGCCGCCTCTGCCTCATGTGGTACACCCCGCTCTGCTGGCACTTAAACAGCAACCCATAAAAACGTATTTTGCAAATACTGTTTCACCCTGCACTGTTTTTTTCACACATTCTGGCGCTAATAAGGTCTGACACACCCTAAACAACCACCCTCTCAAAGAGTACATCTAGTGTGGAGTGGCGGTTTGGTGTCCAGGGGAAGCCTGTGGTTCTGGAGCCAGAGAAGGAGTCGTGCCCTGCTGTCCCACAGAGATGACAGGAAGATAAGAAAGAGAAGTGGCCTCTCCACACAAAAACATCCCACCAGGAACTAACCTGACCCGGGGCAGAGATGGAAGGCTCCTGGACTTATGTCAAAAGCTATCCTCGCTGGAAGAAAGTGCACGGGAAAAAAAAAAACATTTACTTCTTCATCAAAATGAGGATTCCTTGAACAATGTTGACTAGGGCCATTAGTCATGCAGAAGCCTTCAGAATCCACAGTTAGATGTTCTTGCGGTTTCAGAATATCCATATCAAGTTTATACTACGACAACATGCCTCTCTATGTCACAACTTTGGCTTTGTGACATGCCTTCTCCTAACCAACAGCCGCAGAAATAACGGGGGAAGAAAAACTAAGTACAAGCGACAGACTCTTGGCAGACGCAGCCCCTGCAGTTATAACTTAGAAAACCGCTCATAGTTTGCAATATTTGAGAAGGCGAAAAGAAAAGGTAGCCATTTCTCCTAGACGATGCGTAATGAGGGAACCGTGGGGAAGGAGAAACAGCGAGCGGTTTCTGGAAGCGGCACTAACACAGGGATCAGCGGCATTAAAAGAGATTTACACCCCCAGCTCTTAAACAGTTTTCTTTTGCTCAATGGTTCCTCTTTTACAGATATTTCAAGGAAGTAATAAACTGCACTGACAAGCGTTCGAGTGGCTTTGAAACATCCCTCATGGGCAACAGAGCTCCATCATTTCTATCACAGCGCCTTGGCTGCGTGTCGTTATTTCTGCAGAAGTCGGCCTGTTTCTGTGCGTTAACGGCATTTGGCCTCGTATGGATGTTACGATCAGCTTGTTGTTGTTTATATCAAAGAAATGTTGCGTAACTAACTATAGTGCATCAAGCATCATGGCCTCCCTAGGGGTAAGTCAGTTGTGAGTGGTGCTTTTGTTGTGCGGTTTAAGCCTACAGACTGTTTTTTCCTGACGGTGAAGTTCTTTTGAAGCTGTCTGCATGGTCCAGAATGAGGCCCTGCACAGTGTAAGATGTCATACTCCCACTGTGCTGACCAACATGCTCTGTGTTCCTTGATGTGCCTATAACATTTAATGGTACTTTGGCAAATGCTAATGGAAACTCTTACTTTGCCTAGTAATCACATTTCATTCCCCCCCTTCTCTGGTTGCCCCCTTTTTTAATTTACCGTAATTATTAGTTTGCATCTTTGAAATATTTAAGTTTGAACGCATGGCTGAGAGAGATGAGTGGAAGAAAAAGGCATTACCTGCTAATTATTAAGATTAAGATACGGGATAAATAAACCAGAACGAAAGGGAACATTTGTCTCTCGTAAGACATGGTTCCACATGTTCGGTCGACCCCACAGCGGGGACGTCTGCAGTCTGTGGCTGTCACAGCAGAATGTCGCAGTGTCCCTTTGGACCAGTGTTGGCGAGGTACCGAGGAGGGGGAGGAGGGGGATGAGGAGGAGGGAGGGGAAGGTCATGCTGTGGCACGTACGTGTCTCAGTGTGGGATGAGGAAACATCTCGACCTCGCGCAGGTTCAAGAAAATACGGCCTGCTTCTGATTAGTCACTCTGATCCACAGTGATAAACAATTCCTGTGGTCTCGTGCTCACAGAGACATCACTGGCAGCGACTGAGTGTTCACGGGTGGTTTGTGTGTTTGAACGTATGCTCAGACATGCAGGGGTGGAGCGTGTACTTTTTGGGGGGTGGGTTTATAACCAGTTTCCACAATTAAGATCGGTATCTTATCAAAAATAGCATGAATTTATGCTTATTTTGTTGGATATGGACGTAATTTATATTTGCACAAGCTTGAAATGGAGTGATGTGATGTTCCTACGGCCTAAGAATGACATCAGAGTTGTAATTTTCGCTCCAAAACATAAGGGTTTGTGGCTATTTTATTAACTACAGCAAGACATGTCACATGTTTAAATAGTTTAATAAAAAGAAAAAAAGACATGCACAATATCTTTCCAGGCCAAATCTTCCTCCCACAATAGTCCAAAACCATGGCCAGAGGGTGATGGAGAAGCTTTAAAACATTTCACTTGGAGAGTCTGTTGTCCTCTTTGCCCTTGCTGGTAACTGGCAAGTTTATCTGTTGCTGTACTTCCGTGCAGATGCCTGGCATCGAGCCTCGAGGTGATAAAAACGTCTTCAGGAGGTAAGTGTTTACGGTGAGGATACATAAGGTTAGCAGGATCAAAGCTTCGCTGAAAGGGCATTAAGCAAAGAAACAGGACTAATAAACAAAACAGTCAGTTCGTCATACCGTCAGATTTATGACATGTAGAAACCATGTCAGGGAGAGGCTGATTTCTGTCAGGATGTTCTTTACTGCTGTGAAAAACAGTCCAAAAGAACAGGCCTGTTGAATAAAGAGAACAATAGCTGCGAGAAAGAAGGGGAATCATTTGAGATTTCATACTGCGAGTAAATGCAGGCGATATTTTTTGGATCTCTTTCTTGTCCGGGATGGAAATGAGTCGCTAATTGGATGAAAAGTGTGTTTTCATTCTCAGTGAATTTTTTTTGGGGTTCACTGGGGGGGAAAGTGTTCAGCAGGCCTCCGTCTGTCTTACGAGGAAAAGTATTTCAGTATTTGTGTGTGACTCAGCTTGGGCTGCCTCTGGTGCTTGTCGATGGGGAATGGCTGATTGAGTTGACTGTTTTAGCTGAGTGTGTTCAGAAACCTACCCGGCCCAAACTTCAGAGCCAGATTACACAGAGGGAAAAGTAAACAGGCATGCATTGATCAGCCACAACATTATAACCACTGACAGGAGAAGTAAATAACATACAGTAGATTAGAACATCTTGTGACAATTCAATGTTCTACTGGGAAACTTTTGGACCTGGCATTCATGTGGATGTTACTTAGACATACCACCCACCTAGACCAGACCAGGCACCCCCCACCCCATAGCAATGACACTCCTTGATGACCAACAAGCCTGATCCACAGAGGTCCCTCCCCTCCACCTATAGGATTCTCTAAGTTCTTGGAGTTTATATGTTTAAAATGTTTTCCATGGTAGCTTCTATCTCACCATAGTTGGTCTTTCGGGAGTCCTGAAGGAATGGGAGTGGTGTACCACCCGGGTCCTGCCGTTCCCGTCCTGCCCAGTAATTTGCTTGCAGCTACGTCTTTAAGTGGGAATTATTACTGTGGAGATAAGTATGGAGATAAGGCAGTCCTTGCCTGCGAGATATATGAGGTGTCTGGACACGGCGAGAGGTGCACCTGACCTGGAAATGAATGGTGTGAAGGTACAAGTGCAGCACATGGGCCTCCTTTTTCACTCATCCCCTGTCTTGTAAGCTCCACGCCCCAGATCAGGACACAGATATTAGAAAGTCGGAGGGAATTATAAGATTCTATCTGGTGTTTAGGTGAAAATAAGTACTTTGTGTATTGAGGCACTGCAGCTATAGGGACTATAGGGATTTTGTGAAAATTATTGGTGTGGAGAGGAAGGTTTAGGCTTAAAGCAACATTCTAGTAGATGTTATTAATATTTTATGAGGATCCTTTTACTGACTGAAACAATGCAGCATTCTTTTTGTAATACCTCTTAATGCCATCAAAAGTATGGGTGCAGTTTTAGCATAACTAAAAGAGGCAAAGCATAAATATTCAACATTATATTAATAGAATAATAATTTTTTCTATTTAGCACTAAAAAATAAAGTCTTCTGCACAAAGAAATCTCCCCCAAAAATAATATTTTCTGTACAGTCCCCAAATTTTAAATGACTTCTCTTTATAAAGTTAAAAACCTATACCTTTAGTGACTGCCTTGAATGAAGGGATTCAATGCCTGTGTCTAAAAACTTTGTATTCTGCAGCTGAAGTAGGAACAAATACTCATAATATATTTTTTCACAGAAGAAAAAGTGATTAGGTTGCTGCTTCTCTAAGGTGTGTGGGAGAAACATTCCTCCTGCTTGGTATGTTAATTCACAGCTCCGGGGTCTGTACCAGCCTTTCTACTTTGAAGTTTCTGTTCGCGTTGTGTTCTCTCCATCAGGTGAACTTGTGGCCTCTTTGCATTCTTACTTATTAGACAATCCCTCACGTGTGAAGTTGACACGTTACAGGCAGTCGCCGCTTTCGCACACTGGGGAGAGTGCTTTGTTAAACACCTCAGCAAATTTGAGCTTTAAATTTGATGACACTTTACATGCCAGAGGAGCTCGCTCGCTGGACGCCTGCCAAGACACTAAAGAGAAGACAGACCAGATGATTATGATCTTACAGACACTGTCGGTGAAGCAGTGTACACACGAGATAATTTTATATTTCCCTTTTTTGCCTTACAAATCCCTTAAATCTCGCTTGACACATTTTTATAACTTGTTGTGTTTCAGTGTGTGCAGCACATTTATGAAGACACCTGGAACATTTACACCCATCTGCCAATCTAGCTTTTCTTTTTTTCTTCTTCTGTTTTTTTTTTTTCTAATAATCTCTACTAAGAATCATTCTCAGGCAGCCAGCTAATGTCCAAAAAAAGGTCACCTGCTGTTATGACTGAAGTGAGTGGTGTTGGTTTGACCCGCCGCACAAAGACTTATAGGTGGTTGGTCAGCTTGTCAGTCAGGTTGGGTGGTTTTTTAATCATTTCATCTTCGCTGGGGGGCTCTCCTGAGACCCCTGCAACGTTTAGCAGTCTGCAGCTCAGGACCCCGGGGCTCGTCTAAGCCCTGCCTGTATCCGAGCTGCCATTATTAGCTCTGCTCTCTGGAGCACGCCGCTCATCTCTCCCCTGAGAGGGCGGCTGAGAAATGAAGCGCGCTGGCTGGGCACGGCAGCGGAGGGCCAATCGCCCGACATGGAACAGTAATTACTCCATTGATATTCCTCACACAATAACACTGTCATCGCTCATTTGCATAACTTCGCTCAGCTCGCCGGAGCAGATGAATGCATATGATCTTGTCAAGGGGCTGCAAGAGTTTTCGGTGGCGCGTGATTGGAGGGGTTTTTCACCTTCTATTAGGTGCCCATTTTGTTTCCAACACACAGGATAAACTGTTTGATTATGATTAAGTTAGCAGAGTGAAAGATGAAACCACCTTTCCACTGATCTGTATATACGCAGCTCTCTGGCTCAACTGTCTTTGTGGTATTGGAATATAAACAGCAAAATGGAGAGAGGAGGCTGTGTGGTGTGTATCAGGTTTGTAACTGTGTATGTGCACGCGTGAGTCCGCCGGAGAGAATGAGAGTGTGTTGAGGGGGTGGGGTGTCAGCGGATGTCATAGGGCCCTGTCTCAGTCCTTGGTTAATGGCCATTGGTCATAGGCTGTCTCCCCTTTATTTCTTTTGCTCTCCTGCTCTATCCTCCCAGGTCTCCCACTGGAGCAGCGCCCTCAGGCACCGCATCATTTATTGCTGTCAGGAGTCACAGTGGAGGGGAGGGGGAAGAGAAAGGGAAGGGAAGCGAAGGGGGGGTGCAGGAGGAGGGGAGACAGGGAGAAGATGTGCTGCAGAGAGAAGCCAATGGAGGCAATGGGGAGAGGCAGGCACGCTAGACTGTCAAATCTCAGCCGTTGAATATTTAATGGAGCCTGGAGTGTTTATTTAGTTAGCCTGTCGATTTTTACCGCTCTGTCAATAGCGGCTCCCGTGTAGCCTGCTGATGATCTTTAGTGTCTCTTCCCCCAGGAGAGGCCAGGCACTAAATGCAATTATGGATTTTCCTGCACCGCAATGTGTTTGATATTTTTACTGATCTAATTTGCAATCTGGTAGTTTATTGTTTGGCATTTTAGTGGCGCTCAAGTGGCGAGGCAAATTTGATTTCCCCTCATAATTCTTTATAACTTCATTAATGCTGTTAGCACATTGGCACAGATCTTAAATAAAGCTAGAGAATCATCCCATGGATGAATGCATTCCTCATTTTATTGTCTCCATGCCCCATTCTTTTTACTGATTCTGGTTCTAATTAAAAATCATCCTAGTGGTGTACTGTCTTTGTGAAATATGAAATCATAATCGGATTTGAATGGCTCCCTTCACAGTGGCTTGCGTATTCAACCATGCCTAGATCTGTTGTGGGCAGAACAAAACAGAATCAAAACAACTTTCAGTGGCATTCAGCATCTTCCGAGACAAATGAGGGTATTAGCCACAGAGCAACAAAAGGAACAGAGGCAAAATAATGTGGGTGATTGTCTCAGAGAGACAGTGTGGTTCCGTGTGTTTTTGTAGAGCCGTAGGATTTCCAGCCCTATGACGGATGTGTTAGTTAGAGGGCCAGCATTAGCCGTAATGCTGTTAGCATGTAGCAGTGTGAGTGATGTGCTAGTTAGATGCCCAGCAGTAGAGCTAATGGTGTTAGCGTGTTGAGCCTTCAGAGGGATGCAATCGGTTAGGCTGTGATGGATGAGTGTCGTGCTGCAGAGGCCTGCAAGCCTCCTCATTCGCCGCGCTGTCAGCTCCTTAAGTGGACGTGCACAATTAGCGCTGAAATCAGAGACTGCTTAATCTGATAGTAGGCTTAACATTCAGTAGGAAAAATGACTCATCTAGCTTCTGGTGAGTGAATGATGGCCACTATAAAAAGAAGACTCAAAGCAGTGTAAGAGAGAAGGGGCTGATATGCATCTTTCATTCAGAATTCCTGCAAATGTACAGTAAGTAGTGCATGTGAACTGGAGCGCGGTCTTGGTTGAGAAAGCAATAATCCAGGGGAGCCTGGAAGCGCTTTATCCCACAACACGACTTCCCCTCCTTTTCGAATACATATAAAAAAAAAATACAATTATTCTTAAAAATTCTGTCAGCGCTGTTGTTCTTCGCTGCTGATTGGCAGGTGCTGTCGATGCCTCGTAGAAAGCAGAATTCCCTCCTCAGGGGTAATGAACGGGGCACATCTTACACTCAAAGACACTTAACCGTGGGGACATACTCAAGCATCACAGAGTTTCCAAAACAAACAAAAGAGGAAATATCAAAGGCTGAGTCAGTCTGACTCTATGATCTACTTTAGATCAACAAAACCTGTTCTCACTTGCTGTGCTCAGACACATAGCTGTCAGTGCTGGACAGTTTATCAGCTAGACTTGACTGTTCCTGTGATGAAAGCGACCACAAATGACGTATTGTTATGCCACATGCTGTCTGTGTTTTTTTTTATGAAATAAATCAAAAATGACAGCTTAAAATTCAGTCTCTTTTCTAAATTATATACAAATAAGTTTATACATGACACATTCTGTCTACATTAAATCATTCCATACTATTACTGTATTACTTACAGACGGCATGCTGTAATTCTGTCCTGTAGGCTGTAAATAATTGCTGATGGTGAATTGAGAAATTGTTTCCGTGAAGCTTTTAGACACACCTGTAAGCACGCTGCTTTTATTTGTAGTAATCCCTGCAATTGCTGCTTTTAAAACCCACTATAAATGGGCTTTTATTTTGTAAAGAAGCTCCTGACGGCAAAGATCCCCTCTCTATCTGAGGACTGTCATCAAATCTTCTGCAACTTTTGCCCTCCCCCTCTTGCATCACTTGTGGTTTCAGAAGAAGAACGCAGGCCCTCTCGGCCAAATCTTAATGACATGAGAGATGTTTGTACTCCAGCCGTGTATGAAAATTCATTGTCCTTATCAGCGGAGATGAGACGGGGAGCGAGGCAGAGGAGGATTTCTCTCGGAGACGAGAATGTCATTTCTCTGTAATAGTTTATGATTCATCCCTCCACCTTTGACTAAATAATGAGGGATGACAATTAGAGCGGGCCATGGGAGTAGAAATCAAAGGGCTGAGATTCCCCTTGGCAGAGTCGGGCCTGTCTGAGTGTGCTCTCAGCAAACAGGATCCAGATGTCGAGGTCTGTGCTGCCATAGGCTGCTGCTGCTGCTGCTGCTGCTGCTGCCATAGCCACACAACAGGCTCTTTCTGCCAGCTAGCCAGCCAGCCAGAAGCTAGCCAGCCAATCTCTCAGCCTCCTTGCTTGCAAACATGACAGGAGACTCTCCCGGTGAGAGCCTTGAACAAAGGCCCCCACTTCAAATAAAAGAATTCCAGCTCAAGGCCCTCACAGAGCCAAGAGCTGCAAAGTATCATTCCTTCCCGCTGTGATTTATCTAACCCTCGGTTTGTGTCTCTATCCCCTCTTTTTCCTCCCCTCGTCCTTTGGTTTGTGTCGCCTCCTGCTTATTGTACATGTGGGGCTGGCTGGTAGAGACGAAAATAAAGTTATGGGTGAAAACGGTAGGTGTAACGTAGTTGAGGATTGTTTGGAAACTGTTGCCAGCAGACATTAAATTGATTTAAGTATTTGCACTTTAATCATCCAGCTTTTTTTATTTCATGTAGAATTCTAAAAAGAAAAAAAGTACAGGCAGAGATTGTAAGTGATTTAATATGCTGCTGGGGGGCAGGAGGAGGGAGTGAAGTCAAGGGGTCGGGTGTTGTCACTCACCGCCGTGGCTGAATCAATGGTCCGATGTGGCAGAGAAAAGGCCAGTAGAGCGCTATTGATATGTTTAACAAATTAGCCCTGATGACGGCAGGTGTGATTGTGAGCGCCGCTCTGGGGTCAGCTCGTCATATGGTGGCTAACAGACACGATATTGCTGCGTGTCCTGATCTCTCCATTCCCTCACAATGGCATTAGGGGCACCCCAGGGAAATAAAGAGTCCCACTCCCCTATCCCCAGTGCTCTTCAAATTAACTCCCCAGAAGGTTAAGCTCCCTGATTCATAATTATTCAAGCCCACCACCACTGCCGCCGCCGCCTCTGCCTCCACCACCACCAGCCCTCTCCACATCCACTTCCCAGCCCCTCTCTTTCTCTCTCTCCCTCCCTGCCACTTCTCCTGAGTGGCACTTGGCTTTTTGTGGGAAAGCCCAGGAATTAGATTAACTAAGCCTGACCTGTGAACGCACAGCCAGATGACGGGAGCGGGATTGGACTTGATCTCTGCCTGTCTAGCTGTCTCTCTATTCAATCTAGCTGTCTGTCTCTCATATAGTGTGTTATTGCTTGTGAGCGTCCCTATGGATGAGACATTTTCAGCCGTAGCTATTCGGCGATTGCATATATGGCTCTCCGAGGAGCGGCCAGTGTCAAGAGTACGTCTCACTTGCATGGGCATGATTTGAATGATGCGAGGCGCGATTGGCCTTCAGGTCTCCCTTTGTGGGCTCGTGACGGCCTCAACGCTGGACTGCTCATTAAATAAGTGCCAGCGGAGTGAACATAACACGGCGACTGTTAAGCAAAGATAGGAGGAGAGTCTCTCCACAAACTGTAGATCCTATGCCGCGATAGTCTGCTACAGTCACGTTATTGCAGCTTTGACAGTATTATTTTATTAATGATTTTGAGAGGAGGGTTCGCAGATGAAACAATACACTCACACGCAACGAAATTGCTTTTAAAAGCAGTTTCATTTCAAATAAAATGCGCCGTGATTATCCGCGGTTTTTCGAGGGGTTCACTTTTCCAAACTTAGAGCCTGGATTTCGCCAAAAACAGTCTCGATAGTTAACATGAAATGAAAATTTGAAACATGGATGTCAATTAAATTTTGGAGATTTTTATTCACGATTCATTGACTTCTTGCGTGTGAAGCAGAAGACAAAAATAAACAAAAACTACAAAAGCGTGCTATTAACCTCTGCGATTTGGAATTGCACCAGAGCTTCACCGCGGCTGAGGCCGTGCAACATCAGCTGTTAATAGTTGTCACAGTCCTCAATCTGTGGAGGAACCGTGCGCCTTTAAAGTCAACTGGGTTCCTCTGGAGGATGAGGTAATGTAATGAGGGACCGCTCTGACTGAGGGCCGGGCTCCTTTCTCCGCAATCACGTAATTAATCTCCTGATTCTACCCCTCACCGTGTCATGACAGATACGTTTATGTTTGGTGCATAATGGTGAAGTGTTCTGTGCTTCCCGCATGCCTATGTTTTGGAAAACGGTTATAAAGCCCATTCCTTTGCAGCCTACAGAGGGTAACGTACAAAACAACCCTCCCTTTGGGCCCTATTAGGAGACAAAGAGAAACACACACTTCTCAAGCAGGTACCCTAATAATATGTCGGCAATTTAGATAATGACTGGGAGTGAGATAAACTGAAGTGTGTATTACAGGTAATTGGATCTGCAGTGTGGTGGCTACCTAAGCATCTATGTTGCTGCGTATTGTGAGTTCTTGAGCTTACAAGGGCCACTAAGAGATGGGCTGCCAGTGATATGTATTATCGGGCTTTCCGGCATATGCGGCGATAATGGCTGATTTGAGATATTCTAGCTCCCCACGCCCACGGACATCGTCGGAGCCTGAAGCAAACCGGAGCTGGCTTTGGATATCCGGCTCTGGACTGGGCAGACTTTACATCATTTCTCCTCGGATCCCCTGCTCTCGCAAGCACTTCCAGTTAGTCAGAGGATGACAAATACAACACCCAGGGCTGTCAGAATGATCAAGCTGAGAGAGTTTCTTTCTCCGAGGTGAAGCCTAGAAAAGTTGGAGACATAATGAGAGTTGTCAAGCCTGTGAGGTGAAGCGCAGAGTATAGCAGGCGCTGGGAGAAACGCAAGGGTGCCTTTGGGGGCCTGGTGGGCTGGATCTCCTTGGCCTTTAAAGAGATTACCTTGGCAGTGTAAGGAGCAGGTCTACCCACAGGGTTTAGGGGGAGATAGGCCAACCAGCCCATTACCAATACTGCAGAGGACCCTCACAAGCTTCATTAATAATCTGATGATGAATCACTACTTTAATTGGACCTTTATAGCTGTAGCTCGATCCCTATTCCCATCATCTCAACTCCATTCGTAATGGGCCGGTAGTTTGTTTTTATTTCACGCAATAATCATTTTTTTTTAATTGATTAAGTTTACTTATTTTATGAAAAGGTGGGTTAGATAAATGGGAATCGCGGCTAAAGGGGCTGCTCTTTATAGAAGTATTCTTTTCTATCAAAATGGTTAATTTGCGGGATCTGTTCAGATATGTCCATATGGTTCAAGGTAGTGTCTGCTTTAAGACTACACACCGGGTCAGATTTCTCCCACTCTTAATTAGATGAGGGATGGTCTAATTAAATCAAATTCATTATCCTCAGCTCTAGAAATCAAGAGGCTCTATTGGAAATAAGGTTAGGCTCCCCCTCATCCATCATGGCCTAACTAACCAATTTACAGGCCAGCCTTTTGCATGAGGCATTATTACCTTGTCATAAACAGTTACCTTTAAAATCCTTGAATCAAGCCGTGATATGCTAAGCTTTTATCGCATTAGTTTGTGCTACTGTGTCAGCCTCTTTTTGCCTAAGATAAAGTAGACCCCGAATAATTATATTAGCCACATAAGGCGGAGACAGTGCAAACGACTGCTATTTAAAGCTGGCTGATAATTCCGTATAATTAAGACATAGTACAGTTCCTCACACAGAAGAGGGACCGAGGGCTTTTTTGTGGTGAAACAATGAGGAGCAGAACAAACAGGGCTCTTTGTAGTTTTTTTTTTTTTTTTATGAAGCAAAAGAGCCTCTCCAGACTGAAAAATCACTCCAGCATCACATTTATCTGTGAGGAATTCTACATTCACTCGTGTGCCCCTGCTCTGGCTGCAGACGCTTCGCCCTGGTGTGTCATTCCTGCAGCTGCGAGTCACCCCGCGTCCATTGTCTCGGCGACACAAAAAGCCACCATCATGATTATTCTAAGCGCAACTGATCTATCGAAGCAGATGAGCCATTCATCATATGGCTTTGATATTACTGATGCCAGAAATGATTAAAATTCCCGCTTTTAATAAACTGTGGCAGCACTGTTTCACAGTAGACGTCCTTGCATATTTACATCTGATTAGCACAGATTTAGCACGTGAATGGTACCGTGAGCATGTGAGAATGCTGTTGCTTAAAATTTATAACGGGCCACCATAGGGCCACAAGCCCTTTAAATGCCGCTCAGTGGCAAAGCCATATTCTGAAACACATGAGGCCTGTCCTCTGATCTGTGTTGGAAAGTGAATTAGTAAGCTCCATTCTAAAGCCAGTGATGGCAATGGGCTGAGAGCCGTGATTTGTTGGTGGCGTATATTACAGCCCACGGTCAGGGAGGGAGGGATCAGAGGAGCGTGTGTGTGAGGGATAGGACAGGGGGCCTTATCACTCAGTGTTTACTCACAGTAAATTGAGTTGAAATAATAGTCTTTCTCTGAGGCCGAACAATGGAGCAGGCTGCAGGCTGAGGGCCCAGGCTGGTGCAGAGCTGGCCCGCGCCACTTCAAAATGAAAGGCTGAGCCTGGGGCCATGGGGAGGAGGCACGGCGGGAGGGTGGGGGGGTGTCCTTTATGTGGACGGCTACACCAGTCGCAGAGCAGACACCCCTGTGACAGGCACCTGGGTAGGACAACGGGGAGAGAGAAGCGTGGAGCTGGGAGGGGGAGCGGAGGTGGAGTGATGAGGCCTTGAGGCTCTGTCATTAGGTTGGTGGTGGAAAGGAAGATGACTGCCCTGAGGACAGAGGAGCGACAGGTCCCGGTGGGACAGCGACCGCGACCTCTCATTCCCCCGGGTCCGCACAGGGACTGGTGGGACGTGTCAGTCTGTTAAGCCCCCCCTGCTTCAACACGCTCTCATAACCTCTGGCTATGGGTGAGCTCCAGGAGTCTAACCTGCAGAGAGGGAGAGTGTGTGTAAGCGAGCGAGAGGCGCAGCCTGAAAGAGAGAGGCGTAGAGATCGTATCCATGTCGGTGCATGGACCCTCCTATGCTTTTGTTTCTGCGTGTGTGTGCTTCAGCTGCACCTCAGCTCTGCCTCTTCCCCTTCATTTATCATTCTGCAACATAAAGTGCTGCCACAGCATTATAGAAACAGCTGCTTTTTTCAGACAGCCACAGAGAATGGGCTGCTCCCCAGCACACAAAGACACTCCTGGACCTAAAGAGAGTGTAAAATTGGTGGGTGAATACAAACCTTTTTCCTTGCTGAGAGGGCTGACCACGGGTGTCACTGCGGCGGGATACATTGTCATCACATCTGAAAGACAAATAAGGATCCATATCGGACGAATCATGTGCACAATGAGAAGAAGAGGCACCAGTGAGATTGGCCTTGTTCACAGCCAAACACGCATAACTACAGCTGCTGCCCATCATATTCTCTTGAGAATTCATATCAGGCTGTTTAACCAGGCCTTATATGTATGAATCATCCGAGCTGAGGGCAGCTACATCTCTGTGGTCTTCAGCACAGTACAGCTTCAATTTATTGAGTCCAGAGCCAAAGGAAAGGGAAAATAAACCGTGTCAGTGCTCTGTTAGGGGTCATAATGCAGTCACTAAAGGGCTGCGGCAAGGCCACTGAGTTGACTCGAGGTAAGCGCCGCAGGGCCATGCAGATACTCTGTCAGTTGGTTTGCGGAGAGACCAGACGTGCCGTGCCATGCTTCAACCATTCCATTCTGTGCCTTAGAGGCTCCACGTGGAGAAAAGGGAATTTTGTCGAACCTGTTCTCTTCCAGCTGGAGAGATGAGATTTTACACTTCACCAACCACATGACAGAGAAATGCGTGGTGTGTGTTTGTCGGTTTGTGTGTGAAAGACGGAGAGAAAGCAGCAAGAAAGAAAGAGAAGGGAGGGCATCAGACAGCTCATCTGCCAGACCTCCTGGGGCAAAATGCATGCTTGAATACTTTAAGACATGAACAGAATAGTTTCACAGTAACATTAGCTGCTACGATGGAGAGACAAGTTCCCCTCTCAACGGGAATCACACACGTACACAATGCAGGTTGCGGCAGGTACAGACAGTTCATTTATTGTTCTTTTAGGGCTATTCTGTAGTTAGATTCAAACAACACAACAGTCACTAACCCTCTTGGACTGTACATAACCGTACATATAGAAGATGAAGGACCACATCTACAAATGGAATTAGAAATGTATGATTCTGTATTGCTGCAGCAACAATGTCGCAATAATTTGGCTGATTTTATTTTAAATAAAATCGCCACCTTTGACAATTGTAAAGGAAATCAGATCCTTTACAGTAAAACTGGAAAACGCTGCAATATAAATGTGGCCAGATAACTGAAAACGCCTCATCATCAAAAGTTATTCTTCCATTATCTTTTATTATTATAATTATTATCGAATATCTTTTTACTTCTGTAGCACACATTAACACATATTTGGATTTAAACCTTTAGTCGCTGAATGTGTTGCAAATCCATTATATACATAATTTTGTCTTTCTAGTTACTAAATTAATTTTGATTTAAGATCAGTTTTTCTGTATTTTTGTAACAGGAGTGATTGCACTGGTGAATGTATGTGTTGTTTGAATATACAAGTACACCAGTTTTGTGCGTGGCTTGAATATCATAAGTCATGCATAGTTTTATTAAATGAATATTACCCGTGTTGCTGCATATAATGTAAATCTTATTACCTCCACTCACAAGTCAATTGCAGTCAGTTTAATTGTGCTGTATATTTGATGTGTGTGCTGGCATATCATATCACTCAGGTGAACCGTGTTATATAAAAAAGGAAGCATTTTTTTTATTATTATTAATCGTTACGTGGACAGCTACAGCCGTCTAGTATAAATTCATCACCTTTATAATCTGACTCCCTCGGCCGGGCCAGGCGCTCTTAAATCAAACCCACTGAAAAAGAAAAAGTAGTGATGATGCAAAGTGACCTTTCTTTCCCTCCGGTCCCGAAGCTCCCTGGAAATTGTAGGTGGTCCCAATAATGTAGCCGATGGTCTTTAGTGAAGCAGCAGGTTTTTGGTTTGCTCTGCGGTGTATGTGCGCCCCTCTGTCTGTTTGACACATTCCAACACTGCACCCCTCTCCAAGGCTCCTAACTACCAGTCAGTTGCCATGGTTACCACCATACATCCATGCCAGCTCTTCACACTCAAAGACATATTTGTTTGGCTAGTGTAGCTACGTTCCCGACAAAAAAACACAGCTTTTTAGCATAACACCTGCTAATCTTGGGATTTAGCTCTTTGAAGAGGATTGCTGATCAGAAATTCAAATATATTATTTGAATGCTAATCTGAATGTTAATCCCTGGCCCCTGGGTCTTAAAACATCCTGTCTTTCAATAACAGTGTTTATTTTTCATTTGCTTTCTCTATTTCATTTTCTCTCACCCCTGCTCCCCTATCATCCCCCACACCATATTTAGCTCTGTAGTCTATGGAACGGCGGACTTCTCTTTTAAAGTAGGTGACAATTTGAGAGCATTAATGATTTGGATGATCATGGAGAGGCAGATTATTATTGTAACGAGAATTTGAAAGGACAGATGACGTGGCGGTATTGATCTCACTCAGTTGATCTATTACGTACCTAATTGTCATAAATTATATAAAATAAAATCCCTGATGACTTTAAAACCTAATCTTAGACAAAAAAAATGTCGTGATCTTGTGACATTCATTTGTCCTGGGAAAGGCGGAGTCGTGTGCATTTCTTTTTTCCCATCTATCCCTTTCGTGCACCCATCAAGTCGTATTTTTTTTCCTGTCTATTTTCCTCTGCATTTCTTGGCTTTTTTCCCGAGATGTTATCTGCACGGTTATGTGTCTGCGCGGCTGAATGTCAGCAACTGACGGAGATGAGTGGGAGGCTGATCTGGGTGTTCTTTAAATTATGTTTAAGTTTGGATAAATAAATGCCAAGAAAAAAAGGGGGGAAAAGATAACGAAGGACACAGCAGACCAAAACATATACATCCTTATAAAAGCTCTTGGTGCTTATTGACCTTTCTGAGTAGTTAACATGGTGTGCCTTGCTCTCACTGGACGTACATCTGCTGTCAGCAGACTCTATTTCATGTGATATCTGCTTCTCTTGCTGACTTTTGTCTCGGTGGAGGCGCAGGGAATCAAAGGCAGCAGGATCACAGACACATGAATCCGGATCTTGTGAACAACGACTAATTCCTGGTTGCCTCACATTCTCTCCCTCCAAACTAATTTTGGGCTTAGACGGAATCTCTGTTAAGTAAACAGATCCCCCCTCATACAACCAGCCTCCGCCACAATGATCTCCACATCATCTCTGCCCATTAAAACCTGGGCAAACACTTTACTTCACTCCAGTGTAGTAAAGCTCAGAGGATGAGAAGAAGAGGAAACACACAGGGCCCTTTTTTTTTTCCAGACTTTCCCAGATTGTGTCTCTTTCTCCTTTTCTGCCTATTAATCCAGTATCTTTCAGCCCTGGTAAACTCCTCAAGATGGACATTGCTTGGTTCAGGGTGGAAAGGGGTCAAGCTCCATTGGCCCCTGCACAGAGCTGTGGAATTTTTCATTAGTGCACAGCTGGGTCACAAGTGGCTCCAAAGCCGTCTTAATATTGTGTAGGCCCACAGATTAGGAGCGGAGAAAAGAAGCCAAAGCGTGATGCTCTCCACCAGACCCTGTCTTTGCATATTTGCAGACTTGTGCTTTAGAACACCTCATATTACTGTTTGTTTTATTTCTTAGACCCAGAACCTCTGGGTCAATAGTAATTATAAAGCCCTCCAATCCAAATGTTGTTTTTTAACCATTCCGGCGCTGAATCTGAAAGATGAGTCGATTTATTTTCCCTACAATAAAGAAAGTGTCTTAGCTGGATGATGCCTCTCCCCCTGATTTAATCTAGTCTCCGAGAACTTAATGTTATTTGACTGGACATGAGATCATAATGGTTTTCATTGCCGCGGAAGTTGTATTAGCATTATGACTTGAGTGAATCTCTCATTAAAGACAATAATTGTGCATCTCTGCCAGGTTAGAGACAGACGTACTGTGGTTCTGTAACATGTGATAGCTATTACACTCACTCTGGCTCCTCTCGGCTCTGCCAGCTCTTTCAGAAGCATCAATTACTCCTTATGGCTTTTCAATTTCACCTCATTCAGATTAGCTTGGAAGGGCAACAAAAAAGCAGATATTATATTATTTTACTTGCGTTTTAATGGGAGCTATTCAGACCTCTCTTCTTGGCCTCGCGTTGTAAACATGTCACATCTCCAGCAGTGATGGCCTTTCCAAGCTGCGTTGCTTACGCGACAAAAGGCGGAGCGAGACACTTCATAAATAACAGCCTTGTAGTTCACTGTCTTTTCATTTATTTGGTTAAGGATCAAATCTGCTTTGAGAGCAGGTAAAAAAAAAAAAAAAAAAAAAAAAAAAAAGCAGGAGAAATAAAAAATAAATAAAAAAATTACAGTCATCATTTCTTCATTTCTGTGGCCGTTGCTTGGAGCATGTGACCATATTGTTTGTTCTGAGCTCTAAAAACTGAGCCCAAATGCGATGTTGCACTCATTTTACATACTCAGGAACACCAGCTGTCCAAACAACATCATGTGTGCCTGCCTGCTTACTCTTGTATTTTAAATGTGTACTTAGCCTCCTCTGCAGCCCAATACACTGTCCTTTTCACTGCATGAGCTTTGTTCTACCTGTGTGGCTGGGAGGGATTACTTCCTTGCTGTTTTCCTATAGCAGCTCATTAGCAGATACGTGTGAAGGAGACGCGCTGCTTGATGCTGCAAGACAATTCTCTGCATTCCGCTGTCGCTCTTAGAGCTGTGTATGGACACGCAGTATTGACAATATTATGTGTAGCCTTGTATTTCATATAGCTCGGCATCAGTCTGAGTTGAACAACAGAAACGTTTTCTTTAAGATGAATTAGTCAAAAATGATGAAGGAAGATAACACAATTTTCTTGTTTCTAGGCTCAGAGAGAATACACATGACCACCACATCATGTTTAAACTATATCTTTTCTTAGTTTTGAGTAGTCTGTGAAACACAGAGCTGCTGCAGTGAGATCATTTGAATAACGACAAGGCTCTGGATTTCTTTTTGCAGCTGTGCAGTATAGCATCATGCACAGATATGGCTGGGATGTCCGTCTGGCCGGGGACTCGTCTGAGGAGTCGCGCATTCCTGCACATAGGAGCTCACGCTGCCATAGAAATAAAGTGGCCGTATTTATTTTCACAATAGCGGACATGTGGGATAGATGATCCTGGAAACACTTTCACTCCAGACTAACTGTAACCAGCGTCTTTTTACGGATTAAGTGTGGCTCTGTGCAGCAGCTTTTACTAAGTGTGTTCCCTCTGAGATGTAGGGCAGGTGCATGTGCGTGCTCTCACACATCGAACACGTCTCTGCGATTATCTTTGCTATGCCAAGTGCAATCAGCTTGTCTCATTCCTCCCTTGCGAGCTCGCAGGCAGCCGGTGCTGCGCTTCAGTGCGGGGAACAAGCAGAACCCTGTGGCCAGAGCTGTGTGATGAAGAAGGCACCTTTGGGCCATTAGTGGTGTACACATCTCCCGTTAATGTGTTTTACTTTTACCTGCTGGGAGTTTAATTAAAAAACAAAGAGCCTCAATTTAAAGGCCATTATTATGCTAATGTAGTAAGCACGGGATGGTGATTAAGCAGCTTTTAGAACTGACTGGAGCTGGCCCTTGGGAGCAGAAGGATGGCACTTTTTATTTGGCTTCATTACTCTCCATGAATCTATGCTCCAAAGAGAAATGCTGATACTATGAAACAAGGTCAGCTACTGAGATCATTTATGCAGGCAGCATCATCACTACTAGTCTTTTGAACTTTACCACTCACGCAGGCTGAAAGTTAGCTCTAACTTCCCTTTTCATGGACACAGAATCACTATACTTTAGCTGCTTTTATTTGCACACGTTGTGTTAAAGTGCCTTTTTGGAATCTGGAGTCCCTCTGCAAGCAATCAAACACTTGCTTTAGCTGAATTAAGGTCGCTATTTTTAGACTAGTGCGGTCAACATCTATAGCATCTGCTGCATGCTACAACTGAGCTGTACATAACGAAGTAATTTTTGTCACGAAGTTCAAGAGGTTCGCCGTTGTTCGTCCACGTTCAGGGCAACATGTGGGGATCGAATGTTTTCCTCTAGAGCCAAAGCTCTTGATACCGTTGCTAAAAAGCCATTTTCACATCACTAAGGCGTGTCTCAAGATGGAGCTAAGGAGTTCTGGAGGGCTCTGCCGTGACAGAGACGTTTGTTGTCTTTCCAGACGACAATCAGAATAAAATTCCACCTGAAAATCTGGACGAGAATTGAGTTGGCCATTAAATACAAGAATTTGGTCAAAAATTTCCTGAACTATGCAAAAAAAGAAAAAAAAAAAGTCTCTTCTGTTAGATTGAGATTATCAATACAATGCGTGTATCTGTTCGCTAAATAGGGCAGCTAGTTAGCTTAGCTTAACCACTATTAAAATATTAAAATCCCACAATATATCACATATAGGTTGTTCATAGGTCGCTCTTACCTTAGGAGAAAGCACCAGTACATGTTTCCATATTTTCAGAATTTGTGCTAAGCTAGTCTAAGCTAAGCTATGGTAGCTAACTACCCTGTATTGCCAAGAATTGTATTTTCCCAAAGTACATTTTTTAACATAACTGTTTCTCTCTGGTTTCAGGCTTTATGTCAGTGTCTTTTTATTACATGTTAGTCATATATTAAGCAGAAAAAAATGCAAGTGATATTGATTTTATTATCTAATTATTGGCAACAATGTAAATGAGCGTATCCTCCAAAACTGGACTATCCTGCTTCCAAAGGAAAGAAACCTTAAAATAAGCAGGTCAGCTGTGTCCAGCTGTCGAGAAAAGGCCGTCTTGAGATGAAGCCGCTAAATCAGACGTTTGACCGATTCCCTTGAATCTCACTGGAGGCCCCTGTCTGACCTGCCTCACGGGCTTCTTCTCTCACCTCAACATGATTGGCACGGCCACAGGTTTCCTGCCCAAACACGAGAGCCCATCTTCAAAGTAATAGCTTACAGCTGCTGCCTGGATAATCCTCAGCCCCTCTGTCTTTGAAAGGATGCGGTGACATAATAGCCCCGGCTATTCTCCCCTAAATTGTTATGGTATTTTTTTCCGAGTGTCGTTCAATAGCAAAAGGGGAGTAGGTGAGACCGGTGCACGTGTTGCTAAATGTAGCATGATTATCAAGCGCCATAAGCAGCTCCATGCTCTCCCCCTCCCTCACCCTCACCCCCCTCTCCTTTCTCTTGTATTCTTCTGGGTTCCTTTTTATCCTGCCCAGTCCTCCTGATGCTTATCACTGCGGCAGAAGCATTAAATGCAATGTCTGTGGAAGGGAAATCATTGGCAACATGTGGTGAGAGCTTAAGATGTTGTCACACTTTAAGTTGCCTATAATCTGTTCAAAGGGAGAGTGCATAGTTCTCCAAAGTGCCTGCAAAAAAAAGGGGGGAAGAAGAAGAAGAGGAGCAGCAGTGAGACCGGTGTCTCTCAGCTGCACTTTTGGCTAAAGTGTTCATCAGACAAAACAACCCCCGGTCCCTGTTGGCTTTTGTCTTCTTCATAATGCTCTTTTTTTTTTTTTTTTTTTTTTGCTGCCTCTCTCTCTTTTTTTTTTTTTTTCATTTGCTTGTAGCATTACAAGCCTCGGCAGTGTGATAATCTGTCACGGAGAGGCAGAGACGACCATAGATAATGTAAAAAAGAACAGACAAGGGATTACAGGTATGTGGACACAGGATTAAAAAGAGGGACGTAATGATTCCTCTGGGACAGAGGTATGTGCTGAGATGGACTCTTTCCCCCCCCCCCCCCCCTTTCATTTATGAGACCCGTTGTGGGGAGGCCTGGGTAAATATTGACAGCTCTCTCTGCTTGAGATGCAGCCATTGATCCACACAGGAGGGTCTCACCACTTGATCTGTGCGCTCAGGTGTGGGAGGAGGAAAAGCAAGAGCCGGCGTTCGCGCTGGTGGTCCTCTTTGTGCCGTCCTTTATACGCAGACCGGCTCGCCTCTGCAACACCGGGAGTCGTGTTACCAAAGCAACTGAATGTCCAGAAAGTGGATTTACGGTGGATACAAGTCTTAGTGTGATGGGTCACTGGGATCAAATCGAGGGAGAAAGTGGTAAATGATCACCTAAATCACTTGAAGTCTGATTCCAGTGACACCTACATCTTCTTTGATATCTTTAATATCCCTGTGGACGGGGAGCTGTCCGGTCTGTTCCCCAGCTAATGTCATCATGTCCTGTTGATGCGTTTTTCTATATATAAAATCATCATTTACATCTTCCACTCTGTCTCCTGTTGGCATGCCGGCCCAGCGGCCTGGTCCTCAAACCACTAATCAGGTAATGTTGGGGAGGTTGAATGGCGTGCCTCCCCCTGGTCAACCTTCACTGCTCACACAGTGGTGTTGTTTTAAAGAGCATTCTTTAGCAGCTGAACTTGGAAAGGTATTAAAGTGGGATTAGGCTCCTCCACAATCCACTGCTTGTGTCATTCAGGGAGTTTGTGTTCTCCTCTCCCCGCTGCCACCTCCCCACTCCTCCTCTGTTTGATTGTGGCTAGCCGCAGGAGTGGGACTGACTGTGCCTTTCAAAGGAGAGGGGTAGGGTTAAATCCCTAGTCCACTGCTCCCTGCTAATTCTCCTTGTTCCTTAGAGAAGGATTTACTTCTGCTGCCAGCTTCTCAAAGGCCTTCTCTGCCCATCCGAAAAGTCGGCGTTGCCTTCCTGTGGAGGTGTGGTTGCCATAGAAGGGGCGTCATGCATGGCTATTCCATCTGAACCCCGCGGAGAATGGGGACCGGGGACTGAAAACAGGCAGAAAGTCCGGATTAGATCCGAGGACAAAGCAGGACAGGAAGATTCCAGAAGGGACGAATAGGAATTACAGCAGCAAAAATAATGCAAAGTGACAGAGAGGGGAAATAGAAAAATAATGGCTTACAAGATTAGACTCGGCGAGGAGAAAGAAGAAAGGAAAGAGGGCTGAATGAGAATGTTTTCATCTAGATGAGAAGATTTGAGAGAGCGGTCGTAGGTGAATGCGGAGTCCTGGACGTATCAAAAACGCGCTAACAAGTCATTTCCTCAACATTTTTTGCTCTCTTTCTCAGCCTAAGCCGGCAATCATTAGCTAAACATTAGAGTTCGAGCTGGGAACTTGTCTTGACAGATTCATCACCTCTTTTCCTCTGATCCCAGCATGTAACACACTAATCCTTCTAAAAACTAGAAACAAGTCCCCGAATATTCACTTTCTGATTTGCGGCGGGAACGAGTCGATGTAGAGAGATATCTCCCTCGTTCCTGTTTTTTTTTTCCTTTTATTTAAAAGTGTTGCTCTTGTCTTTTATTTTTCACTGACCAAAGTTGCTGGTTTGTTTAGAAGACAGATCCAGGTTGGCAGGTCATTTAAACAAGAACCCTGCTTGTTTGAGAAACATGCCAACATTTCTTTTTCAAGGGATTATCCTTGAGGTTTTTTCCATAGTTCAATAATAATCTTCTTAACTTATTGTAATAAATGAAAGATTAAAGGATTTTATGAACCCTGAGAGTGCCAGTTCTGACATCTCTGTTGTATTTGCGATGCTTCAAAAAAAAAAAAAAAAAATACAGCAAGGGCTGTCTTTTGCTGACAGATGCTGGTTGTAATTTTTATTCTAATGGATGGATATCTGGAAACCAGTAAAATAGTTTATTAATTGTTGCGATGTAATTAAAAATCATATCAGATGCCGTTCTCCTGATTCTCACCTGGTGAGCGGGAGTGAAGCAATTATTTTAGAAAGCTGCAGAGACGGCAACAGACACCACACTTGTTTCCAGCGTGCGTGCAGCTGTGCTTGAACGTGTGAACACATGCGCACACACCGTATCAGCACTCAATCAGTACCTATAACAGCATTACCATAACAAAACCATCCTTTGGTTTCCCTCCTCTCATATTTACACATTATATTCATCACTATCGCTCATCCCTGTCCCGAACCAGCAGATGATGTCAATTGCTCCTCTCTCTGCCTCCCTGCCTTGCACAATGAAATAGATGTTCACCACAAATAGATACGCGGTTGCCAGCTGTCTTCCAGACCAGGGCAAACAAAGAGGCCGCTAATAAATCCAGCTTTACGGCTGGACAAGATCAACCGCACTCGCTGCCTTCTTGCTCCATTTTCATGTGGCTTCTTCTGAACAACAGAGCACGAATTAAATGCCACTCAGTCGCCAATAAAACAATGCAAACATCTTCCTGAAAGGATATAAAAGAAGATGGAGGTGTTGTCTAGGAAATGGTGATAGAGGTAGTGTCGTGCCATAGAGGCATGATATTAGACTGTAAGATGAGATATGAACAGAGTAGCGGGCAGCGCAGTAGCCAGGGATGAATCACGGGCTCTGATATGTTATCTGATGCATACAGAGTGTGGTGGATATGAAAGAAATGTGTAAATTGCAGAGAAAGGCTTGATTGGGATCATCAGGGTTTACGGTGATGAATCTGTTTACTGCACTAGAACACGATCCATGATCCCTTTTTTTAGAAGGGGGTTTGGGTGACTGAGCTCACTCTGAATAATGCAAGGCTGGGCCCATGCTAGATATTTGAACAGATGAGTTGGTGCCAAAGGAGTCAGCTCTTTGGTTTTCCACAGGATCGACAAGGCACCTTTAAAAGTCCTTTATTGGAGTTAAAGGGCAAAATAAGGAAAAGTCCTTAAAGTGACAGTTTTTGCAACATTTACCAAACAGCAGCTGCTGCAGCCACTGACAATGTCCCAATCATAATAAATGCTAAAATATAGTTTAACAGCCACAATTTTCCTATAAGAATTAGTGTTCTATTTATTCTATCCAAAAGTAACACAGGGTTGCTTTAAACAGCAAAATCCAGTTGTCATCAGCACACACATAATCCTCCTTTCTGTTTTCGTCCTCTAGGTTGTTTGCGACCAAATGCAGCGGCTGCATGGAGAAAATCGCCCCCACGGAGTTTGTGATGCGCGCCCTGGAGTGCGTCTACCACCTCAACTGCTTTTGCTGCTGCGTGTGCGACCGCCAGCTGAGGAAGGGCGACGAGTTTGTCCTGAAGGAGGGCCAGCTGCTCTGCAAGATTGACTACGAGCGGGAGAAGGACTTACTCAGCTCGGTCAGCCCCGATGACTCAGACTCAGGTGAGCCCTCTGCACCCTCTCACACGGGAGTGAGAGTCACGCCGTGGTGCTATCATCACATGGCACGGGGGTGTTGTATTCTGTACGCGCTGTTCCATCACAGTGGTAGCCAACGCAGACGTCCTCTCCGCGATGATGACCCGAAACTGAATCTTACCGGTTAAAGTGCTGAATTATTGATATTAAAAGGAAAACAGTTCTTGTTGCCAGATCATTTGCTGAGATGTCTGAGACCGCGTGTGCAGCCCAGGCAGTTAAAACTTCTATCATGGCTCCATCTGCAGCTTTTCAGTTGATGACTTTGTAGCATTCACTCAAGCAGGGAGCATAGGTTTATGGTACGGTAGGAAGTGGAAACAGGACGAAGCCAAGCCACCCTGTATTAATGGCTCTCTGTGCGTGGGCAGGATCTGGTCCTGGAAAGAATTAAATTACTGTATCATGGTGAGTGACGGAGGGATTTGGGGCCTTTCTGCAGAAAGCCTGCGCCTCCACTCTTATCAGCTCTAGTGTTCCTCGTCTATAGCCTCCACACACAATGAGGCATCTCGCCAAGCCTCACTGTTCACTACCATCTGGCTCGCATTTAAACATGCACAAAAGCGGGGAATTTGTCAAATACATCTGTGCCTGTGTCAACTTTTGTCAACTTGTGGGAATATTTGCTCCGCGTCTTCCTCGTCCGCTCGCGTCCCAGTGTACCGCGCGGCCTTTCTTTCTCGCGCACGCCCCCCCGACTTTTCAAGATGGAGAAAATGTTGACATGAACAGAGGTTAACCTCGGCATGTGGCGGACGAAGTGTACGTTTTTCGGTGGAGAAATGTAGGTACATATCAGAACCAGATGACAAGAGACACTGAGCCATCATGTGTCTCTCGTTTCAGCCACGAGAACCCAAAATCATTAGGGTTTGTTAACAGCACTGCTGGTTCTGATTTGGAAACACTTGTTTCCAACTTTACATAAAATGATAACTGATGTTTTTATTTTTCATGTTATTTTTACACGGACGTGTGGCCTTTGTGGCAACTCACTGCAGATTTTAAACCACTGCTTTTATTGTCATATCGTATTTAGTCATCCCTAATTTTCAACAATAAATGAACCACTTTTAAAAGTGAAATTAGATTATAATGAATTCATTTTCTGTTAGCCGATAAACTTCAAGCAAGTTTCACTTTGCTTTTATGCTATTTTTCTGGGGATTACTCTTCTGAACATCTGCATTTTCGTTTGTGAAAGCTGACTTTAATCTAAAATAATAAACCTAGAAACATATCTGGGATTTCATTTAGTTTTAATTGCATGTTGTATGATACGAGCACTAAAAATGACACCGCGTTTACTGCCCCAAACTGCAATATCCTGCTGTTAACCGTAAAAGTTTAGCAACCCATATAGATGCTGTCACTGTTTTAAAGTTTAAAATGAAGCAAAACTCTTTTTTTTTCTTTACTGTGTCTCGGGAGATGCATTTCCCCATATGTACTAGTGTTGCCTTTTTCATGTTTCACTTGATGTAGTATTCTTATCAGAGATTGATTTAGTGTAAATCAGACAAAGCTGAGAGCAATAAGTTACCAGTGACACAGTGTCCAGCTCTGTGACAAATGTGCATATTTCATTGTGCTCTCCACAGACTTCTGTAAGTCTGTTCGTACATGTGGTCTTTTCCTTTTGTAATAAATTGATAATAAAGTATCAAAAACACATGTGTCTCCTTTGATTAGGCACTTGTGCTGTGTGAATCTCCCGGAACCGGGAGGAATGAAAATATATTTATCAGCGGACTGTCACCGACTAAAAGGGTGTAGTCAGTTCAAGCTCACGCTGATGATACAGAAAATGTCTCTTCTTTTTGCAGAGAAAAGTGACGATGAAGAGCTGGACATCAAGCCAGAGAAAGGCATAGGAAGCCAGGGGAAGGGGGACGACGGGAAGGATCCACGGAGGCCCAAAAGACCACGAACCATCCTGACCACTCAACAGAGACGGGCTTTCAAAGCCTCCTTTGAGGTGTCCTCAAAGCCCTGCAGAAAGGTGAGACAAAGCTTCAAATCTGTTATGAGTATGTTTAAAAAAAATCCTGTATGGTTTGTGTTTGGGGTAATAGTGGTTTAGATGCCGACCGCGAGCCCTACAGTAGTTTGACAAATAAAATTCTCAAATTAAAAAAATCTCCCCCACCTCAGAGCCGAGCTTTGAAGTGGCGAGCAGCTTTCTGTTCTGTGTTAACTGAGGCAGGCTGGTGTAACGCAGTCCGTCTGCACCAAATGTCACACTGAGATCGGAGAACTGCCTCCATAGCCGGGGCCCTTAAACAGGCGCTGCACCCGGTCCAAGGCTTTGAAGAGGCAATAAGTCCAAAAAAAAGACCACTGCATTCATTCAACGTTCACTGAAATCAAAGCAAATCAAAAAGGCAACGTGCCCGTCGGGAAATGCGGCAAACGTATTAAGGAGGAAAAGTATTTCAGGGTGTTGTGAGTTTTTTTTTTTTTTTTTTTGTTGATTTCGTGTGCGATTCTGAAAATATTGTGTCTGGTTTTCAGGTGAGGGAGACGCTGGCTGCAGAGACGGGACTGTCTGTTCGGGTGGTCCAGGTTTGGTTTCAGAACCAGAGAGCTAAGGTGAGAGCTACCGACACCAGACGAATCACAGTTTGTGTCCTCAAAAAAAACACAAAAAAACAGCCTTGTTCCATCTTAGTCCAGTTAATAAATCACCACAACTATGTGTGTTAAACTTATCACTGCATTCCTACAAATGCAAAAAAAATAAAAAAAAGGAGTTACAAATCTAGCTCACTCTTGCATTAAGTGTCTACGCCCTCCTCTTTTCTGATTATTATCTCGTGAAAACCTTTGATACTTTGACAATGAAGTGCACTCGGATACAGATTTTTATGCAGTTCATTCAAGGGTGAACAGCGAGGAGCATCCTTTTTAAATTAAAGAGAGCATGTTAGTTTTGGGAGTTCCTCACAACTTTGACTCCTTCGTTTCAGATGAAGAAGTTGGCAAGAAGACAGCAGCAACAACAAGAACAACAGAATTCTCAAAGACTCGGCCAAGGTAAGACACGGTGCATACCCAGCGCACACAGTGCAAGTCTCAGGCAGTTTAGTGTGATTTGGAAACAGTATTCATAGATTCTGTGTTTTTGTAAACAAGGCTCCTTTGCTAACCGAAAAGTATAAAAAAAAGTGACACGGACACGGTCTTTATGTTTTTTGTGTGTTTTCAGCGTAATAAGAAGGTATACACGAGTACTTCATGACTTCTGAATCTGAATCAGAAAATGGGGGCTTTTCTTTTCGGAGTTATGCTGCGGTGTAATCAAATGTGTATTCAATAATTACGCTGAATAATGGATTACAAATATGTTACTGTGTAAACAAGAACACTTCAAAAGAAAGTCGGAAAATGCGTTTGGAAGCCAGCTTAAATGAATGGCAGAGATCATTTCGCAAAAACCACTCCAAAGGGAAGTGTGGGTTGGGGGGAGCTTTGTGTCCCCCGCGCCACTCGGTTAGCCAAGAGCAGTGTTTGGAGAGGGAATTGTGGGGGAAGCCATGGGAAGAACTACTGTAGGTTTCCATGGAAATACTAACAGAAGCCGGCTAGGTTGCTAGGTATTTGGAGGTTATAATAGTTGTTACTTTAATTCTTCATAACCCTAACCCTGACCCTTTTTGTTCTGCAAAACAGAAATTTAGTTTCAGAATGCAGGGAAACAAACATTTCTTTGTTCTTAATACTCTCATCATCCTGGCTTTCCTCTGCTCAGCCCCACATTTCTGTGTGCACCTATTGCACATGGCTGCGTCTACATTTTACATTTTGCAGACATATCTGTAACAGTTCCTCCTGTCTGCTTTGATTGCCTTGCAGAGGTGATGTCTAATCGGATGGAGGGGATGATGAACTCCTTCACACCACTGGCCCCGCCACAGCAGCAGCTGGTCGCCATGGATCAGAATGGTTACAGCACAGACCCGTTCCAACAGGGGCTCACCCCCCCACAGATGCCCGGGGACCATATGAACCCATATGGTGAGCATCCACCTACACACACGCAAACACACACACACACACACATACACGCCCTCAGTGTTCCCCAAAAACAACCCACACATGCCTGTCCCTTGATCAACCTCAGAGCTCCCCAGTGTGAGACATGTGCTCAGGCCACAGCCCCCTGGTTTAACCCGCTCACGGAGAAGAACGAGCAGCTTCTCCTCCCACATGAGATAACACAAGTGTTCTCATAAGCCAGTGGGTTTTGAAGTGCGTTTTCAAATGTGTTTAATATGGTTTTAACTCCTCGCCTCCAGTTCTAAGACATGCCCCGTTACTGATGATGTTTCCAAATGTTGGTGTAAACATGTGGTCTGTGCGGACAGCTCCAGATCAAGTGCAGTCCGAGCACTGATTGAAGATTCCGTGAGCTAATGAATTAGAGCTGGAAAACAACAAGTCTCTGATTTTGGTTTGATACAGGAAAGAATTAAAATGCAAACAGGGCAGGGAGAGAAATCAGTCAATCAAGTGTTAGTCCACAGGATGTAACTGGAATAACACATTTCTGAGTGATGTCCTCAACACGTCCCTGAGGGACCATTTCCTGAAGTTCATAACTTCCTTATAATTTGCCTCCATTTAGTTCTTCTCGGTAGTAAGAACCCAAATCCCCAGTCTCATCACTCTCCTTTGGTTTGGGGAAAAGAACAATATTGGCAAGGCATTAAAAGATACGTCTCAAAACACTGTCCCCATTTTGTGCAACACTATCATTAAGAACCAGAGTGTAATAAAGTTAACTATTCCCTCCAGAGAAATAACATGTTGAGGTTTTATGAAAGGCGTAAACAGTTGCTATTAACCAGATCTTTTAGGAGGATGCCCCTTGTTTACATGCTCCCTCATAGACCGCAATTGTCCCAGCGAGGGCAGCAAAAAGTGAGCTTTGATGATATCTAACAAAACAGTTCTCACAATTGTGATGACACACAACAGCAATTTCTCAAAGTGACTATTAGTAATTATAATTTCCCAATGCTGCTATAAATCTCAGATTCGAGATTGCATTCATTTCAGTGTCAAGAGTTTGGCGTTGTTTTTTTTTTTTTTTTTATTATTCTTTGAATGACACCTCTGCCGCTGAATCCTGAAGGCTATCTCCTCGTATCGTCTCTCCGCAGGTAATGATTCCGCATTCCATGACATAGACAGTGACACGTCTTTAACCAGCCTCAGCGACTGCTTCATGGCCTCCTCGGAAGTCAACTCCATGCAGGCCCGCGTGGGGAACCCCATCGACCGCCTATACTCCATGCAGAACTCTTACTTTGCGTCATGAAAAGAGAGGAGCGAGAGAAAGAAAGAAAAAACATCAGCACAGAATAAACTGCCCATCTCAACCTAAAGCACGACGGCCAGGAGTTTCTACACTAACGCGGACACGACGAGAAGAAACGCCTCCTTTGCAGTAGCTCCTGGTTGTGTGCGGAAGCTTACTCAATAGTAAAAACCACTTGTTGTAGGACAGTGAAGATTCCTGGGGAAAAAAAAAAAAGACTTAAATATTGTTAGAGATTATTTGGTAGGATTGCTTATTTGTCACAAGAGATATTACTCTTTTGTTTGTTCACACAAAACAAGTAGATATTGAAGCCACTGATTACACACTTTCAAACCAAATAACACCGTGAATTTATACAGTGCATGATCAGTTGTAAACTAAAAACTTTTTTTTTTGTAAGCCCCTCATGGTTAAGATGTGGTGTTTGGACTGTTTCTTCTTCACACTACATGGATTTCCATGTCCTCCGTTAGCATTTTGATCACTTTCCATAGGTTTAGATATCGTGTTAATAGTAAATAGGTGCAGCATGTCTGCAAGAGTGACTGTACATTTGTGTATGTATGAGAGTTTGTGAAAAGACAGAATTGTTTAGAGGAGATTACAAAGTGGAGAATTTGGTGGACAGGTAGGATCAGTGAAGTGTAAATACTTTCCCCAGGCAAATTGGATGTGCATGTTAAAAATGGAAAGCATTCTATTTATTTAACTATAACAGGCTCTTGAAGGTACATATTAAAACTGAAAAGCTTTATTTAAAAAGGAGAGCATTTTTTTTTCTTTCGTTGAGCAATTAGTGAGTTCATGAGTGTCACAACTCATCTGTATACCTTTTTTTTTTTTTAAAATATGAAGATTAACCCTTTTGTTTTGTTGTTTCCTTCAGCCAAGCTGTAAATGAGCAAAGTTGATATTTATTTCGTACAGACCATAAGCCTTTTGTTGTCATTGTCCTATGTGCATTCTCAAAATGTTAAAGTTGCTAATTGACCAAAGTTGACTGGTTTGATGAATAAACAGTGTCTTTCTCCTGATAACATTAAATAAATACCATCAGTGACCATTCACATGGTAACACTCCAAGTCCCATATTACCTGCTCCACTAAACCACCCTATTCAAATGTTCTCCTTTAACTGTGCTATCAGCATCGGTGTGAGGATAGCACGGTCAGTCTATTAATTGACAATGGTTATTGGATGGATTCTCATAAATTTCCCAAGAAGATGAATTCTAATAACTCTGGCGATCCCCTGACGTTTCCTTATATAAGAAACGGACGTAGCCATCTGGTTGTTAGTGTATATACTAGGTGTACATTTTCCATCTCAAATATTTCAGGGTGAAACAAACAGAACCCAACGGGGACATTTGGTGTTAAGAACATAAGCTGTGGACTGTGTTTCATTGTGGTAAACGGTTTGGGGAACTCTGTGTTTGTATTACACGTCAGCTACTTCGGCCGCTCCCGTCGGTCCTGTCGTGTTGCATCACCAGAGGCTTTTTTCTTCGTCAGCATTCCATGGTTTCTGGTCGCCACGTCAGTGCACGTCTCTTCTTGTGTGCACGCCCAATTAAAAGTGCAATGCCACTGATGATCACTTGGCACTGGCTCCTACTCCCAACTCCAAAACGTTTCTTATAAAATACTGGGATTTTTTTCTTCACGAATTCATTTCCTAAATTCATTTCTCCTGATCAGTCTGCTGGTGAAGACGAATCCAAAATTAAGAAGATATTCTGTGTCAAAGAGATATATACCGATCAGCCACAACATTATGACAACTAACAGGAGAAGTAAATAACATTGACCATCTTGTGACAATACGATGTTCTGCTGGGAAACTTTTGGACCTGACATTCATGTGGATGTTACTTAGACATGTAGCACCCACCTAGACCAGACCAGGTACCGCCGCCCCACAGCAATGACACTCCTTGATGGCAGCAGCCATCCCCAGCAGGATGCAGCCTGACACAGGCACACACACAAAAATGGTTTAGGAACAACTCAAAAAACATGAAGAACACCACAAGGTGTTGACCTGGCCTCAAAATTCACTAGATTCCAAACTGATCAAGTATCTGTGGGATGCCCTGGAACAAACCTGATTGTCCATTCTCACAGAGTCACAGCCGTTTTGGAGGCTGACTGGTTTGATTATCAGGTTTAAAGTAATTGACACGCACTTCCCATTTTCTCAGTCAGCCAAGATGGCAATGGCCAAATGCCAACTTTGGTTCACAAAGGTTACTATGACTATGTTCATTTTTATTTATTTAATTTTTACATACAGTTTATGGTTTAATGCTGTTGTATTACCAAATGTTAACTTAAACTAACATGGTGAACATAGAAAAACCCTCATGAGACATCAGTACTCAGGAATCACTGCTGCGAGCATGTCAGAACACTGATATTAATCAAAGGTCGGCCCCACAGAGGCATTAGCTTGGCTGTGGGTTTTATAGTCTACATTTACAGCTAGGCGCGTTGTTTTATGACATCTATTTGTTATTTGTTAACAGAGCATGAGAATGACACCGAGGCAGAAACACCTACATGTAGACTGGGTGAGGTTGGAGAAGAGTTCAGGTGACATACCAATACAGCTGCACGACGCAAGAGCAAACCCCACCTATAACCTTAGGGCTTGTCGGGCGGTTGCTTGGAAGTACCATCTGGGTGCTCCTTCATCTCTCTGACAGCTCTTCAATGTGGCCAGGCAAGCTTCCACCCACTGTCTGTGTGGTGTAGTCATGTGACCACACAGATAAACAATGCGTTCACGATGTTCCGAGTTTCTGTGACTCAATATAATCCTAATGCCATACTCATGACAGGCTTTAATAATCTTGGCTGCTATCCCTGAGCAGAGGGAGCATATGAAAGTGGCGTACATTTGAGGGAATAGAACACGGGGCCGCTGTGGTGTGTATATATATATATACATATGCACTTCTATATCTGCTATCAAGACTTCAATCTGACAGCCAGGTGTGGGACTCATTGGCAAGGTTACACTGCCATTTATCTTTCCTTGTCATACCGGTGAGCAACTATCCCCGGAAGCACCACACAGTGACATTATTTCACTGGTTCCTGATTGGACGAGACCAGTCTGCGCGTGCAAACAACTGAAAAAAATGGATCAAACCCAACTGACATGAAAAGGTGCTTTTGATTTTTAGTTTCTTTTCCTGGTAAAGCAAGAAGCCGCTTTGTGCGGTCTTAAATTGAACTCCAAGCGGCGTGCCTGTGTGTGTGGGTGTGTGCCTTTGTGCGCTGCTATATAAGTCAGCCTTTTGAGCACAATGAACAGGCCTGCATCGGGTTTCCAGTATACCGTATGATGTATGTTGATTAAAGTGGGAAAGATCAGTAAACACACCAGACAAAGACTCACATTTACAGTAAACACGGATGAGGCTGCTACGCACAGGCCATGTTTGCACGGGATAGACAGTACAATTAGCTCCAACACTGCCTTTTCAGTACGGGCCAGGTGAGCTTACAGAGAGGTGTAGGGGAGGACAGAGGGCCCTGCCGCTGACATTGTAGAAGAAATGTGAAGAAAACCCTCAAAAACCATAGATCCTGCTACATGATATTTTTTAAAAATATATATCTTTGTGTATTTCTGTTTAAAACCATACACTGCTTTGACTATACTTGAGTAAAAGATACATTTATTTCACCTTAAAAGGTGACTGCAGTCACCAGACCCTGAACAGCATTTTTGAGGGTTAAAACTACAGTTAAAACTTAAAAATAAAAAAATAAAAATCCAGGGTTAAAATAAATGCAAAAATGCAAAATACATTAATTATGATTTATTATTTTTAGCAATTTCTTTACCATAAATTCAGTTTCATGTTGCTTTAAGGATCCTGGGATTAAAGAGAATGGCAGTTTATAAAAATGTACTTTTCTGGACCATGGAACTCTTATACGTCACTTTTTTTGTTGACATTTAAAAGATTAACACCACTCTTACGTCCAAACGTATCTTAAATGCATCTTAAATTCCATCAAGACATAATTTTTTAGCTTCTTACTATATATTAACCCCACCAGTCTTAGGCTTTGATTCCACATTTTCTGAATTATTCTGTAATTTCACAGTCTTTATTAATTCCTACTTTCCGCACTTCAAGCCTCCAATTTGCCACACGGTCAAGGCAATGCGTGAATATAATCTATGCCGCTGCTTGTTCTGCGGTGCTCGCACGTGAATCGGCCAAAGAAGGCCGTCAGAGGTTGAAGTAAGTGTGGCCTCGATATGAAAACAGTCACCCTGAAACCCGAGCTGGAGACACACAAACTCGGGGGGACTTGGCCTTCAGTACACTGTTCACACATTTACTCTTCTGCCGTTCTGGCACCACATAGGAAATGAGTCTAGTGACAATATTTTCATTAGATGATCAAAATCCTGAAATTTTCCACCTGAGACACAATTGGAGGTTTGTCATGCACTTACTCTCTTAGCTTCTCTTTGCCCGGCCCATGAAAAACATATGGAGACCAATTTGTTATTTGGGATAATTTAAAGCAAAGATCCTGACCAGCTGCCCCATAAAAGCTCAGCGGGACCTAAGACAGTAGCTGAAGAGTGAGCAACATGGCTGCACATCCCAGTCTCACTTCATCCTGCTCAGTCAGGGAGAGGCTCATTTAAACCAACACTTTTATTCTGAAACGCTTATTGTTTTGAATTTACTGTATTTGTAATTGCCATTCCCCTTTGTTATTTCTCAACAGACCAATATTGCATTTTTAACAAACCAAACCCAATTAATTGTCAAGCCAAAGACACTCAGACATTTGTGGGTTCAGTACAGTCTACATTTCTTCTCATGATTTCACAGGGTTCACAGGAGTTCACAGCGAGTCCCCAGTGGGAACGCTGGGGGTGGGGGGGCTTTTGGGTGTTTTCATTGGGCACTTTCCATGGTGTGTGGTTAATTGTTAAGGGGGACTTTAAAACCAGCGTCTGACACATATTCTTTGAGCCTCGAAGGCTTTTGCATAATCAAATAACGGGCTATACAGTGGTTTTGACCATAGTGAGGGGTCAGAGCCAAACATCCAAGCATGCCCTCACAGCGGTGTGTCGCTTTGTTGTGTCAGTCAGCGGCGCGAAACACTGCTGCCACTGTATGAGGCATTGTGTGGATGCAACAGGTCCAACGTAGATCACTGTCGTCAGTTTATACTGTAGAAAACTGTTGTACTGAAACACTACAAGTTCACTGTAGACTGTTCATGGAGGGAAGTGTAGTTGTATGTACAACGTTTTGAAACACAAGAAGCCACAAGTTGAGGTGCAATCCATTACAGGAAGAAATGACCATTTGAACCTCTCCGTGGACATTTCTGGGACATGTAAACATATTGCTGCAATTGCTTTTTCCACCTCCTACCTTTGTTCCTATGCTGAGAAAAAGATGCCGTGGGATTCGCTTCTCAGCGCCCAGGGGTGCAGATGGAGCCCTGGATAGGGCTCAGTAATCCCTACCACTATTGGAGCCCATCTGTTTTGGTTTTCATTTTTCTGCATTATTAGTGCTTATTGGTACATGGTCTAGGAATGTAGCCAGGGTGTTTGAAGTCAAGGAGGAAGGTGATGCCAGGGGCATTAGCTGAAGGAATGATGACCTTAAGGTCTAACACAAGCCAGCGCTTCTAACCTCCAGGAGCCTCTCCCTTGATGTTGGAATCCAAAGTCCTGCGCTTTCTCCAGCCTCACACGCCAAGGACTTTAAGAATTTGCCATATTGAGTCATAGCCATGGCATTGTGTTGTATGATGATTCACTAAAAACATCTAAAAACATTTCTAGTATCAATCAATCTAATTAGGGATAAAATATCATACTGTTATTGGCCTGTCTTAGAGTGATAGCATTACTTTTCTGTTTTAAACCATTTTCTAACTACTTTTATATTGAGTCAGTTTCAGCAAACACTATCTGCTGCCTTCCACTGCCACTATTAATACAGTCTATGTGACGCTGTAAAATTTTACATCAGCTAGAGCAATAAAAAACCCACACTAAGAGTCTACTACGGCAGTGGCCCTGCGAGGCTGTAGCTACTATACATGCCACCGCCATGCCGCATGGGATCGATAGCAAAGACGAGGAAGATCTCCATGTCTAGGAATTGCAGTTCAGGATGGAAGATACAGATTTCCCTTTGTTACTTGAGAATCCAGCTGTTGCACTTGGAGAACGGCCTGGATTTGCTTTGTTTGTTCTGCTCCAGAGAGAAAAACACAAACACTAGCTGCATTTCTTCAAAGGACAACATGCAGTTTGCTATATTGCTCTATCCAATAAATGTCCATGTCCAACAACCTTTAACAACAGACTTTACCATGCCTAGCACTAGTTACTATTTGGTGATTGCGCAACTCCAGTATGGTGTGAACACGGATGAGACACGGCAGAGCTGACACGCACACCGTGACAATGTTCAGATGTCAATATTTAAGAGGTATTGTGTTCACTGTGTTCACATGAAGCTTTCCAACATTTGCTAAAGACCTCAAAAGAGAAAGTACAGATGAGACTGATTGGAATGCCACTGGTTTTGCAAGCACTTTAGAACATGAAATGTTGGAAAAGCCGTATAAGGAATGCTTCTCTATTGAGAACTTATTGTTGCAAAGTAATATTAGATACTAGAAAGCTTTCAAAGAAATTAAAGGCAAACATTCTAATTGTCCACAAAGTGAATTTTGCCTTTATAACCAGTGTATCAGCTCCAGGCTGCGCAATGATGCAGATTATAATCACCACACTGTCCTTTAACTCAAGCTCTTGCAGGGAATAGTTTATGCTTCCACGCACACGCAATTTTGGCATTCGCTTTTAATAAGGACCCAGAGACAAGACGGATCAATCAAATTTCACTCATGTGCAGAGTGATTGTAATTAGCTACTGATATGTTTTCCAGATCATGACGGATACCTGTGTGTTTATAATTACGCCTCGACTTGAGTTACCTCCTGGCAAATAGACAACGCCAGCACAGACCGAGCAAACTCTCGGTGCACGGACGTGCATTTGTCAAGCCGGAGCGGAGAATTAAATCTGTCACTGAGGCAGATAAAGGCAGCAATCATGTTAACCACAAGAGCTGGGAGAGAGACTGTGCAGTGCAGTTCAGGTTTCTCAGACGATTTACAAATGATGTCAATGAAGAGTACAAACAAAAAAAAAGGAAGAAAAACTTTTATGTGCGTTACTCCTATTCCCCAAATATGCTTGCTTATAAAAGAGAAATGTTATCGGCGCGATCTGAAAGCGTGATAAAGTTTGAATTCACAGTCACTCCTTCCTTTCTCATTTGGATGATCAGGAAGAGGAGAGGAGGCAGAAGTGCTGTCCACAAACATCGGCGTTGAGCGTGGGTTGTGGCGCAGGACTAGGTGAGCCCTGAGCTGTATGTCTAAGCCCTGGATGTCTCGACAGAAGTCACCTGTGAGGCTGATAAATCACTTGCAGTGTGCACTCGGGGTGAAGCGTGTGGACAGTAAATCTGAAAGTCAACAGCCAGCGAAGGCTAAACCAAACTGTTAGGAATTCTGTATTTGGCACACTTCCTGTCATGTATGCCCCGTTTATTATAAACCCTTAACGACTCCAATGAGAGGCTTTCTGGTGGCCACCTACAACCTAAAACGCACACATTTTCTCTCAAAATAAAGCTTGACCCCTGCTCTTAACCTTTCAAGTTATAAAGGCAGTCTGTTACATACGTCTTTTGTTTATTTATATAAATTGAATCCAATTTAAAGTCATTCACAGAGAACTGTAAATCTGTTCCATGCTGACTATTGCGCTGAGATCACCTAATGACCACTGGGCCACATTTGACCTCCTGTGTGACCTGTTCTTGCTTGATAATCCCCACGTTAAGAAGACAGAGGTCGGTGCTACTCTGCCCCGATGTGACCTTTTTCGTTGTAACAGGAACCAGCATGATCATCAGCTCATCGAAACAATGATAATCCATAATGTTACATATGAATATCATTTGTCTGACCTGTCTTTCCATCCAGTCCCCCCCCCAAGAGAGACAGACCTCCTCTAATAGAGTTTTGATGCGGGGTGCATTGATTAGCCTCCTGCTCTCTTCCAGTCAACAGCAGACAATCATCCTTTGTGCACCGCTCGGCCTTTTGGTGTGTTTTTGACAGTTTTATTATATGGACTAAAACGGCCCAAATAAACCGCCGACGAACAGCCTCCTCTCGCTAGCATTTCAAAAGGTTAGTAAATTTCACCATATGGATTTTTCGGTGTCTACCCCAAATGTCATGGCTTAATTATTAACTGTGGGGCCATTTCGGAGAGAGATTTGCACTTTTACAATATTGTAGTGCCTGGCCAGGTTAAGTGTTGAGAGTTCAAGGAAGGCCATTGTCCTCCCTCCGTGTTTAATGAAGATGGATTTAGAGATGAAATGTTGAGCGTAATAAAGACAGTCTGACCTTTAAGGCCTCGCCACAAGTAGAAAACACGTTTGAACAAACAAACAATGTAAGATTATTTCGTAACACCGAGTGGAGCTTCATACTTACATCTTTTTTCCGGAAGCATGTTATAACATGCATTCATGACTGATCGCTTTCGTGGAATTGTTAATTGAGAGTGTTTTTTCCTTTTTCAATAGATCTGGATTTATGAGCTCTAACTCAAGATTATAACCAGCCATGGACACCAAAGGTCGTGACCTCCCAGTGTGGCCGTTATGAGTAAATATTGATCACACTACAGTCAGTCAGCTAAGTGGAGCCACCAGAGCAGAACACAGCCATGTACTGTGATGTTTTTTTTATTTTTATTTTTTTTTTTAAAAAGGAGTAATATCTGGCCTAATCCCAGACGCTGCCCTGCCCTCGCCCCGGCCGCTGCACTTCTCTCTGCATGTGTGGCTCCGCGCCGGGCTCGGGTTTCTCAGGGCTCCTGCCTGGTGCAGTCAGACCTTCCCGGCTGCGCGTTGGATAAGGCTGCCTGAATCTCAGAGCCGCTGTGCTCGGGCTTCCTCGGGGGTTACTGAATGGCTGACTCCCAAAAAAGGCATGGCGGTGTCTGAGTTCACATGTTCCTCACCCCCACCTTCACGCATGTCATCAGACTCGCTGTACCCGCCTCAGTGAAAGCGCTCTGTTGACTTCCTCTGCTGACAAGCGAGACGTGACCAGCTTCTTGGCGTTGAGCGCTAACCGCCGAGCAGAAATAAAATAAGTAAAACTTTGTTATGAAATACTTTATGTTGCCAAATTCATGATATAGCCTATACTGTGGCTTACTGTGTTAAACGGGCTCTTTTAGACAGCAGGCCGTGACATTTGACTAAGTTTGGACAGAAATCTCATAGAATTTGAGGAGCTAACTTTATCACCCTTCTACCTGTCTGTATGGTAAATATGAGGCTACACACTTGGCCAAGTTTAGCATGAAAACTATCTTGGCTATCTCCGAAGGTACTACCTCCATCATCCTTGCATCTGATCTAGTTTATGTCTCACAGTAACTGAAATATAAAAATTATCATTTGCATTCAGACAGGAGTTTTTGTTTAAGCACTGATAGCTGGATTTTCTTACGTTCAGACAGTCTTGCTAGCTGTTTCTCTTGTTTTACAGTGTTTATTCTAAACCTACTAGCTGCTGCAGGCAGGAATTATTTTAGTTGGCCATCTTAATCATGTTTCAACGAAGCGTTTTAATCAATCCAGTCAAATTACATGCACAAACAACAGCCGTTGCATTGGGCTTTGAGTATTTTCTGCCACTCAACCCTTAGATTGACAGAATGGCCTGATTTTCTTCTTCGGGTGTTTTGGAAGTGGAGGCTCAGGAGGAGGCAGCAAGCCCCGACAGAGAGCTTCCATTGCACAGAAACCTACCCACAAACCCTCGCCTGTGGCTTTCCCTTTGAAGGTGCATGTCTCTTCTTGACATTTCTTGTCAACTTGCCTTGGGAACATTGAATTCCATCCTCCTGGTCCAAACTTTGTGTTCAGACTGTGTGGGATGATGCAGACGATAAAAACCACCTCATTGTCACTCATGGTAACCAAACGTCAGAATTAACGGTTCCCAAAACAATGTATCAGCCTCACGCACTGGTTTGCCGTCCTGAGGAGAGGTCCTGTGATTGAACATTTTTACAGTTGTATAAAATATAAATGATGCCACACAAAGCACTGCCAAGTTTTTATTTACATCTGACTTTTTCAGATTTCACCGAGCCGTGCTTCTACATTCTGCCCCGAATGCTGCATGAATGAGCAAACAGAATACAACATCAGAGCTGACAGGGAACATGGCATATTTGTGTCACTCCAGCAATTGGAACAGAACAACATTAATAGACCATGCAGGATGTAATAGAATTAAAACATAAATATGCAAAGTACAGCAGGGTGCCAGCGCCGTGCTGTATATGCGGAGACAGGTGCCAGCCATCTTTAGTGTTTACAGCAAAGATATTCCAGCAAATGGCATCACAGTGATCAGACTGGATGAATGTGTGATGTCTGGGAGCTTGGATTTCAGCATGACTTCAGCCTGAAACAATTTAAAAGAGTAAATGATCTCAGCAGGAGGAGCCCTGGTCTAAAACAATAAAGTAATCTGAGACAGGTATGTAGAAACACCTCACGTTTGTGTGAGCGTCTTGTAAACTGTCAGTACTGGAAAAAAATGGCGCATTGAAATAAGAGGTCCCATTTTTCCTACTGGACCTACGCTACTGCAATATCACCACTCTCTGTCATCATGGAGTCCAAATTAGCTCAATGATGAGTGCCGGTCTGTTCTTTGATATACTTAAAGGAGGAGCAAAAAAAACATTTTGCATGTCTGAACAGAAATCTTTATTTGCTCCGAGGCAACTGCAGCAGAAAGCCAGCGTGTTCCAGATAGCGAACGCTGACAGAGTCATGTCTGTTTAACTGATTCTGGCCTGCTGACACGTCCCGTCCTCTTCGCGGGGTATTCGCTTTCTCTTTCATCAGTTTCATTCTTGGCGCTCTTGCGTTCAATTTGGCTGATTGAGCAAATTCTACAGAGTTACACAAACTGTCAGTCAAGAAGGGGTTGTTCAATAATATAGCCTTTACAGCCTATATGCCCGAAGACCTGTAGGCCATTACAGGGCCATTACCAGTGAAATCTCTGTCTGGACAAGTGGAGGGAAACTAATGTGTTGCTGTGACGAAAGGTTCTCATTGTGAGACGTGCACCAAGAGCCAAACAGGGGAGAGAGGATCAATGGCAAATTAAGCTAGTAGCTGTGAGTGTAGCGAGTGGGCTGCTACTACGCTGTTCTTGTTATTAAAAAATCAAGTTTGTTCGCTGCAGTAGCATCAGTTCACAGATTTTTTTATAATTCAAGTTAACATCCCGTGACTCATGTTTTGCATGCTTCAGATTTTAGTATCTATCATGAATGTGCTTGAGAATTAAGATTTACACAGTAGCTCAAACACACACTAAAGTTTTGGAAATAAACATTCAGGCTTGTGTTGACAGCTGCTGGCAGCTAACGTAAATTAGATCAATGCGTTTGATTAAAACAACAACACATCTTTTTTTACAGATTTTGACAAACGGATGCTGTGAAAGCTGAAGCTCTGCATCATTTTGGAGATTTGACAAATCGGGCAAACCTCTGATTTTAATCGCTGAGTTACATGAAACAGTAGACGGCTTTGTAGCTCTTTGTAAAAAGAAAATAAAAAATTAGCTGGCTAGACAACTTCTTTGCTGCCACAGTTTGTGACGAACTTAATTCCAGACTTCCACATCTGTTTTTATTTTCCTATGGGTTTTAACTGTCTGTCACAGTGCGGTTTGCGAAATTTGCTGGGTGTTTCTCAATGTGCCCGCACAAATCTTTCCAGCTCCAATAATAAATTTACTTTCATACGTCTTCTGTGGTCGCCCATATCTGCGTTAGTCCTTCCTCCGGTTAGTCTTTCAATTAATAGCTAAATACACAAATATGTTTCAGTTCAAGACGAGAGTTCAGTGATGGGTTTATAATCAGCTGATAATGAGCTTTCATATGCGGCGTGTTTCCAGCCTGTCATAATCAAAACGAACACAGTAGTCTAAAAAAATGTCTGCACGCTCAATGGCCATGACGTCTAAGCGTGTTAACCTTCACTCTTCTGTGGAGTGAAGCAAAAATTTTAGTTTGGAGGGGGAGGATCTTGTGTCTTGGATTAATTAAGCTGAGGAACTCCCAGTTTGGGGAGCTTAGCATGTGCAGGGTGATGTTTTCTTCAGAGTCTTTTCCACAGGGATAGGTTTGCACTCATCTTTGATAGTTAACCCCAAGTGACCCTTCCCTTGAGCCAGTCCCCACTCCCACTCCGCTGCTCCTGCTTCTCATTAGAGCCTGTCCACTAGTCTGACTCGGCCTAAGTAGGCCGTCGCCCAGGCCGCTGACGCACAGGTCCATCCAAAAAATATAAAACACTGTGTGTGTGCGCATGCTCTGCTTGTGCAGCTTGCAACTGCATAGGTTTACAAGCAGATTTAGATGTCAGTTTAATTGTTTAATCTCTATGCATGCATACTTTACAGAGATTATAATTTCGACAATCAAACTATTTACCTTGGCAGCATTAGTGTTGATTTCTGATATGAATGCTTTTAATCAAATATTATCCTACTGTCAATTTAGTGCACCAAATTCACCAAGTTAAAGTTTATTTCAAGTACCTTCCGCCGCACAAAATCTATTCTAGCCACATGAGATAAGTTGTTTTGATAAGCATTTTTTGCAGCAGAGGCGACGGAGTCGAAATTGCAGCTGAGTCATTATCCTGTATCGTTGCTATCTCAGCGTACGATGAGACATGAATTTGTCTGACCTACCGAGGGCAGCACAAAGGGCTGGATTCAAAGCGGGGCACACAGGGGCCAAGCTGGCGGCTGGCCCAGCTGAGGAGCACCAGCCAGTCACCACCTGCATACTGCTGCTCGCCTAGTCTCCCTGGATATGAACCCCCCACTCTGTCCACAGCCACTAACCCCTCCCCCCACCCCCTCGCTCCGACAAGCCTCATCTGCATCCCAGTCGTATCCTACTCCCACTCCTCTAATATCGGCCCAGTCCATCTCATCTGTCCATCACCCCAGCTGAATTCGATGTGAAGGCAACACTGTGGCCTCAGCTGTGAACACTCCATTGATTCTGTCACCGTGCTGTTGTCCAGCTGATTTTGAGATCCAGTAGTGATCATATGATTTAAATACTAAACCTCTTTAATGTATATAGTTTAAGATTTGTATTTTGAGAACAATATTGATAATTTTAATTCATTTTACAGGAATTTGAAAATGCTATAAGTGTTTAAAAAAACACCCCTACCCCAACTAATAAAACTTTAAAGAGGAGAATGAAAATCTGAATCAGAATCAGAATTCTCTTTATTGTGCACATATGTTCGCACATATGAGGAATTTGTTGTGGTGGTTAGTACAAAAAAACATACACATAAGTCAGGAAAATCGAACAATAAAGAAATACACATAAAATGTAAATAGAGGATAAACTTTACTGTATCTTAATATGCTGTAAATAAGCATCACTTACGGAAATTGTACAATCGATATGCTTTATCTTCTCAGAAATAAACAATCCCTCCAATTATTTTATTCAACAGACTTAGTGAATCTGCATGAATGAAAAACAGGTTTCTATTTCACGTGTAGTTTGAATAATGGCTGCCATCTGGTACCAAGGTAATCCTTAATTCAGCTGGTGAATTAATATAAATGTTTACAAAACATCCGTGGTACAGAATATGAGTTATCAGTGATGATCTGATAACGTGCCTTCCATGTATTCAGGCCCTGCACTGCTGAAATCCTCAGTCTTCTATCTAAGAATCAAAAGTGTTTCTCTTTCAGTTCAATACTGCCCCCTGGAAAATAGTTTGTGTACTGCACTCAGCAAAACTGGATCAGCGTGTAAAAAAAATGGCAGCCCCCTGTGCTGATCCTTCTATCCGCCTCCAGCGGATTTGTGGGCAGGCAAAGTTTAGCACCAGAACACTGTAGGACACAATGACGGCAGGATGTCACCACACATATGAAGCCATAAAAACCCATTTTGTATTTATTGTGAGGACTGATTTTTAATAACTGCGGGGGCGATATCATGATGATTAGCACGCTTTCTAATAACAAAGACTCTCTTCATCCGCCGTGTTTTTCTGTCAGAGTCAGCCCGAGTTTAAATTTTCACCTTTATCGTGACCACTGTTTGCAATTCATTTCCCGTCAAACTCAGATGTCACAACCCAGCTGACCCTTGCCCTTGAGCAAAACCAATATCAAAACACTGAGCTGGGAAGACAACGGAGCCAGACAGGGAACACTGGGATGCCAGCGCTAGACAATAAGAGGGTGAAACGGAGGATGGTAGAAATTCTCCTCCCAGCTGTAGACCTTGTCGGATCCCTACTCTGAATTCCTGAGCTCTTCTGGAGGAGCCCTCGGGGCTGGCAGAATGGCAGGGTGCGTTGTGGGAGTCTGTCCTGTTTCTGTAAGCCCAGGCAGGGGGTTCGACGAGGGGAGTTTGATAACACTGCATTTTTGACCCCCTCGTGTTCTTGCTGTCTCTGCTGCAACGTCTGATTCATGTGGAGGCTGCCCCTCAGACCTGTCTCCTAGATTCATGCCAAGACTAATTCACCGGCTTGTTGTGGGCGACAGTTTTTGACACTGTGCGTCAGCTTCCAAGGTGGACTAATGGGAGAGTTCACGGGAGGTTAAAGGGTTAGTGTGCTTTACTACAGCTCTAACCTTGATCACTGAAGTAATTGTGAGGGAGGGAGGGACCGAGAACAAGCCTGAGGCTGTGGACGTGGCAGAGCACAAGAGCACAATGTCCATGTGTAAATGTTTATGTGTGCGTGTGGCGTGGGTGTGTACACATATTTGTAGTGTGAACACAGGCAAGATCAAAAGTATTGAAATATTTGATGCATTGAAGGAGATCACACCAAGCAGAAAGTATTCTATTATGTACAGTAAGTCATCACTTAGCCAGGTGCAACATTTCTTTTTTTTAGAGCAGGACAAGTTAGAAATTGGGACAGTGCATTTGGTTTTGAAGTAATCTGCGGCCGTGTTGGCTTACTAAATGAAATAAAGCAGAGTTTAAAGCATTGAGCAGTCACAGATGTGGAGATTTCTCTTGCAAGAGAGAGAAATAGCTCTGATGGAAACCAAATCCTGCGCATTGCTGCTTCAGCAGAAAAATCGAAAAACTGGAAGGAACTTGGCAAAACTTGGCAATTGTTCTTTTTCTTTGAAGTTCAGCATACTTCTGTATTCTAATAAATACCCAGTTCTGGCAAAGGAATAATTAGAATGAAGGGAAGACTCTGACGCCAAAGAAAATCTCCTCATCTCTTTAAGGCTGTCATACCGCATGAAAGTTGACATGTCATATCATGTGTGTTCATCAACATGCCACAGCTCTCCTCGGAGACTGTAGACTGCTGCTCTGTGTGGAGGACCAGTTCGGCCTCCGAGGGGGCGGTTCTGGAGGCGAACCATTATCAGTAATGGGTCAGGGTCACACAATGGGGGCACTTTGTCAGATCTGTTGGGGATGCACTGCGGTAGGCAAAGGGCTCGCTTTGATCTTAGTGCGTATGTTCACCGGAGTGTGCCATGTCTGAAAACTGATCCGCTCTCTGACACTGCCCTCCCATAACCATCTCACGATTTATATCTCTTCTCTAAGGTCACATGGAAACACAGATGAATATTTCCTAAATTCCCTGAGAGTTTCCAGGGGCAAACTTACAACGCTGCCCAACTAACAGCCAGTGCACATAATATCTTTGTCTTTGCTATTGTCTCTCCATTGTATTGCAGATAAATGGCCTGTTAGCAGTTGGTGTATGTGTGTGCATGTGTGCATGCAACTGTGCATCAGTGTGTCTCAGATAGGAGCCTGGACAGATCAGTGTTTGTAGTTTTTGTAGTCTTGAGGGCCCCTGGTGGGTGTGCTCACTTTAAAGGGCCCAGTGAACTGTGAGGACTTGAGACATGAGACTGTGCCGCCCAACTGGCCCCAGGACACGGGTTCACCGAGAGAATGTGAGCTGAGCAGGGGAACTGGGCCGAGACGAGCTCCCACAAACCGCCACTCCACTCCAATAGAGAGCAGTACCAACAGAAAGGCTCAGCCCTCGCTTGTCAGAGGGAAACTCTAGCTTGCTGTAGTTACTTGCTACCATGTGACTTACATCTAAATCTGCCATCTTTGTCACAACCGCTGTGGCTTTTATACTTTAAATGTTACTAAAAAAACATAGCCAATTTACCTGTTTATACTGTTTCAGCTACGTTGGTGAGTTGTAATAATCCATATCAGAGATTATTTTATATAATCCTTAACTGGGACCTGTTGGTCAATAAATGCTAAGGGAGGTAAAAAATCTTCACATATATTTTATTATAATTAAGAAAAAACTTTTGTTTTTAGCCTGAAAATTCCATATTGCTATTGTCTAAATACTATACAGCAACACTATTGCTCTGGGTGACATATCTAAAAACAAAGCTAAAACAAGGGCAGCTTGGCTTCTTTGAGTTTTCTTGAAGATGTATCACCTCTCAGTGGAAAACTCAAACAAGTCAGCAACAGAAATAGCTTGTTTGTTAGTTTTTTTGTAAAATTAGCAGTACTATGTATTTTATACTCAATATTTTGACTACAACAGCTGATTTAAAGCCAGTGGAGTAATGAAAACAAGTGCCTAAAGTGAGCTGATGGATCCATACTTAAAGCTGTCACCAGCCACATTTATATTCAAAGTATTCCCATTTTCTGTGATGAAAAATACCTCGGCTGTTAAAGGTCTTTCTCATTGATATCAGAATAATATCTGCATTTCCGCCAGAACACTTTAAACTCCTGACACCATACCGTACTGTATGTGAGATTTATTTTTAGCTATGGAGATGGTTTGAGGAAGCCCTTATAGACTGCACCCTCCCAGGAGAGAAAAACAGAGACGGCAGAAGTAAAGCGAACCCCAGCTGAGTGTTGATATCAGGTTATGATGTTTGCTGTTTTAACATGAGCTCTTTTTTTTTTTCTTTTTCTCCTGTTGTTTCTTCTCCTCTTCAAGGGTAGACAGGCAGACACAGCCTGGGGGCCGTATCTCCCCAGCTGGGATCTTAGGTTAAGCTCCGAAGAGAAAAATACCACTGTTGTTTTTTGGTGCATTTCCGTCATTTCTGCTCTCTTTCTTTCTCTTTTTTTTTTTTTTTTTTCACATTCTCCACTGGACAGTTCCCATCACATGGCTTTGTTGTTGTAATTCGGACTGCGGTTCCTTTAATTGAACCAATTTTATTTGAGTCCGGTTCATTCTAAGGTCAGAGGTTATGAAAACACTGTCAGTGCAAGCTGCTGATCTGGGCCCTGTTAGCATCAGTTAAAGGTATGAATTTCAGTGCAAAGAAGCAAAATTTTTGTCGTATAACATTTAAAACCATCGATTTCTGAAGATAAAGTGTGGGTTTTCATATACAGTGTATGATCTTGGAGAAAAATAAGAGGACAGACGACCTAATCTCTACAGCGCTAGGAGACAATTTTCTTGTATGTTCACAGAGCAGCTCTCAGGTCCGGCTGAGGTCTGACGGATGTCAATTAAAGGGCTATTTAAATATTTAAGCAACAAAGTTTGCAAGTTGTCCCTTGGGTGCAGTTATGGGGTGGGGGGTGGGGTGAGAAGGTAATGCAGCCTCAGCTCTCCAAGGAGCAGCTGAATGCGAGGCAGGCAGCGTGGATAGTTGGGAGGCATCATGGCTAGGGTTACAGTGTGAATTAAAGCTGACACTAAGAAGCGCTCCTCACAATGACCTGCAGAAAACAGCAGACAAAAGAGTCTATTTTAAAGCAGGACAAAGGGGAGGTTAGTGGAGATACCTGAGCCTGGGCCGGCCTAGTCAGCGTGTCTGTGGAAGGACGAATGGCTGGTGCCGCGGGACCACCGCAGCTAAACCCTGCAGGAGAAGAAACACAGTCAAAAGCACATTCCTGTACCAGCAGAGACATATGACACACACAAGAATCCCGAGCACATGCTGTAATTTGTCGGACATCTTTTTTGGTATTAATATCACTGTTGTCAGTGGTTTGACTGGTGGCGCACTGGGTTTTGCAGGTCTCACAATTTCATTACGCTTCAAAACACAGAAGGATTGTCAATCAATTTGTTATGCTCCCCGGAGGACTTTGGCATCTGAACAGCATATTTAACCTTTCAGATCTTTTCAGAAAAATTCTCTGCAGCAAAACTCACTCAATCATTACTATAGACGTTCTGAGATGAAATTTACATTAGCAAGAATACTTCAGAGAACGCTCCAGCAGTGCTTTCATGGCAGCCCTCCACTCCCCCCTGAGCCAGCCCGTGAATGCTTGTGAATTCCACAGGAGTTTGTGCTATCTCCCTTCATCTGCTGTCACCATGGTCCTCAGCATGCTTTCACCTCCATCCTAATCCCCCACTTCATCTGAAAGTCAGGATGACAGCTTTGGCTCTTGTCCTCTCGGTGTGTGTTTGCGTTCGCTCTTTCGATTTCAACAGCATCCACCTGTTCTTGGAGCTGCATGTAGATGTGTCGAACTAATTGGTAACTGAGATATTCATACTCGGATTCTCCAGTTATTTTGTTAATACACGTACCAATCAATCTATAAACCAAGCTATCTCAATAAGTGATATACCAGTTAACCTTTTTTCAAACTATAGTTCATTTGCTTCTGTCCAGCCTGACAACACCCTATTGAAGTAATTACTTTCTGCAGACACCTCCCTGGGTGCAAAGTGTCCAGACGACCGCCACATTCGTACTCTGGCACTCTGAGGGTCACAGCTCATTTTGTGGACACAGCCCACTGGACTGTTCAGAATACTATTTGAAATCTTTGCATTCACTGTGTTGCTTTCTCTCTTGCTCAGAACTTACTCTTTCTGAAACTCAGAGGACGCTGCAGTCGATAAGATTGTTCACAATGAACGACTAGCGCTATCAAGCTAACCACTTAAGCTCAAAGGTTTGTGCTTTCACATTGGGAAAAATATCAAAACAACTGACACAACAGGCTACAATCTAGATGGATAATTAGAGGATATGTGCAGCTAGCTCAGTGGAACTTGGGGGTTTTAATGCTATTAAGGTGGATACAAAGCAAGGACACAAAACAAGTTTTGGGTGTAAACAGGATGTAAAGGAAGTGTAGTGCTGCAATCCATACATACTGGATTATGACAGATGAGGGCTGTTAACCGTTACCACTCGCTCCAGGTGTTATATAGCAGAAATGCTGAAATTAAAAGTTGATATTGTCACTGTGGACAAATGGGATTTATTGATTCATTGGGGAAAAACAACGTTTCGGTTACATTATGAAAGAAATTACGGTGAAATCTTATTATATACGATCAACTCATCTAGCAATACGCAATAGATTATATAACTAATACTGACTCAAATGAAGCAAACTGTCTAACATTCAGATATCCATATGTACAATTAATCTCTTTTTGGAATCATGAACCTATTAATTAATGATAATTCATAAATACACATTTCTGTTCAATTACAGATAACAGGTCAGTTTCCCCTTCATGTATTCACAGTATCTTATCTTCAATGCAATCCATATTTTCTTATGTGTATCTTTTAAGGGAGTCAAATCAAATCACACCGGGACAATTTCATTATATTAAATGTGCACTTAGAAGTCAACCAACTGGCCTTCCCAGTAGATAAAGCACCATAATAAAGAAACAGTATTAACGATGGGTTTATTCAAGCGTCCCATTGAGCCACAATGCACAATACCAGAAGCAAAAGTTAAAAAACGCCTTTTAATTTATGCCCAGCGTTCACTTATTTGTATGACTTGTGATTCAGGCACAAATAACAGTAACATATTTATAACAGTAATAATATACTTAAGTTACTGGTTTAACTAAAAATATATTAATGTCATTTTTAATGGAAAGTTTGCACTGACACACTTTTTATACTAAATGCAAAGTCTGGTAACAGTGCACAGCCAGACAGAGTAGCCCCAGCAGGAAACCAGCAGCTTATATGTCTCCGGTCTCTACTGATTAACATGGATAACTTTGACCCACAGAACGGGTGAGGATTCCTGTCTAATTGAATTACTGTCAGTCTTCTAGCCTCCAAATATTGTCTTGAACTTATAGCCCTCTCTGTTGCCAGAAACTGTTTACCTTATATATATGCTTAGAGTTCCAGGCTCTGGTAATCGGTTTAATTTATCTACAATTAAAATCAAGCTGCATGCTTTTGCATCAAACATCTGCACCGTAAGAGGGTAGTTTTATGTAGTTATAATGACATACAAGCTAAACGATCGTGGTTTTATATATTATATATGTGGTGTTTTAAGTAACAGAAATCAAAGCAGGCTGTACCACTTTAAGAGTACTGAACTGAGCACCTGCTGTACTGACCACCACATATAATCTTTTAAACACTAAATACCATGTATTCACTAAAACATAACTCACAAAGGGCATAGTGAGTTCTGACCTGTAGGAAAAGGAAGAGAGGGTGAAGGGAGGAAGCTTGCCTGTGAACCTTGTGGTAAAGCCACAGTTATATCACTTATTGCATTGCTCTGGAATGAGGTGCAAAAACATGGCCGCCTGCGTTTTTCCCCCTCAGACTCTTCAAAACCCACAGGCGGGACTTATTTAAGCTGTTTTAAGCATGTCATCCGTTTTGGATGAAAACACAAAACGAAGACGCTTCAGCGATAAGCGTCCGGGCTGATAACCTGCTTTGCGCTCACTCGTTAACATCCAGCGACAGTTCCCTTATATAAAATGCGTTTGACTTGGACATTCAAGACACACATGAACATTCTATTAAATATGCATATCTCAAGTGTCCATGTTCGGATTCCAAAGTGGACGGTCTAAGATTTATGGTACCATTGACCCTCATTGCTTTCCTGCTTCCTCTGGAGAACCTGCCACAGGCTGCGTGCCAAGTGCTTTAAAATTTAAAGAGGTGATGAAGAAACTGTCCAGAGGAGACAAAAACACATCAGTTCTGCCACAATAAGACTTTTCTCTTTCTTCCTTATGGCCTCTTCTTTCCAGCGGATCTGTCTTGGAATGAACGCTCATTACCATTTGAACTTGTTTTTATGTCAAGACAACTAGCCAATTTAAAGTTATGGAAAGCATGGGAAAATCACACAAACCTTTGTCGATGAAATCCTGTAAGAATGAGGAAATCCTTGGCTTAGCTCTCAATAAACAGACAGGTCTTTAAAACAATGATGTGTGACCAACAAGCATTAGATGCCAAGATTGCAAACCAGAGATATTGGATGCTTGTCATTGTGATTGCCATGTGATCTTTTGCCTGTTCCTGTTCGCAGACTGCAAGAAGGAGGCTCAGGTATGGTGAAGTGAGACTTTTTTTTCCTTCGGGCTGTTTGCTGCTAGCACAACACCTGCACTACAGCACTCTGAATTTGAGCTAGGTTTTTGGGTAAAAGGGTAAACAGCCCTTTCTACGAGCAATGGAGGAAACAAAAACTCACATATTCTCACAGCAGCTCTCTGATTTGTCCAAACTCACTGGTAAGCAATGTGACATTATCTCTGGAGTGTTGTATTGACCTGAAAGCATTTGCGGAAAACAAACAGAACCATAAACAGAGGGGGCATTTCTCCCATGGGTAAGCGATGATATTCTCGGACAGGCACATAGGATCGCTGTCTGGCGCGCTGAGCTGACCCTCCACAGACAGCAGCACCCTCTATTGCTGCAGGCCTCCAGCCTGAAAATCTCTCCTCTGCAGGATAGATTGGGTTCCAGGACCCTCTCCTCTCCTGGGACTGACCCAAGCCGGGGAAAAGGGGGCTTTCATGGGAGATCACAGGTGCTTATATACAAAATGGCAATTTTCTTCTTCCATAATTCCATGTTACTGCATTACCAGATCTTATCGTGAGGCCAGTATCTCATTCCTGAGGTTTTAGACGTTAATGAAAGATGCTTTGCCTCCGGCCACTGGGGGCTAAATCAACAAGCCTAGGATTCCTGCTGGCCTTTGTAGGGGAATACCAAAGACAGGGAGCAGACTGAGATTGAAATGCTGTGCCCAAAACAACTTTGTATACAATCTAGCACAGTGATCCCCAGCTGATTTTGTCAGAAGTAGACCCAGAGGCCTGCTGACGAACTCAAGTTCCCCTATGTTAACGCCACCTGTCACACTACAAACACGTTCAAACTGGATCGTTGAACTATTAATTCTGGAGGAACCGTATCGTTACAGCAGCAAGAACTGGATGTTTCAAACATTTATCCGCTACTTTTACCTAAAGGTACTGGATAACCATTAACAATAACTTTGAGCTTATTAAACCAATATCAATTCCTTTTAGCTAACTGCTTTGACCACTTTTCCATTCGCCAGATTTAAGCTATCTATTTCAGCCACCTGTTAGCTAACTATTTCAACTTTTTAACTGTTACTTTAGGTTATTTAAATATTTAACCATGAAACGTATAACCATTGCTTTTAGCAAATTCTACTTTTATGCAACACTTTTTTGCACATTATCAGATTATTTAAACTTGTCATTCAATATGTTCAGCTTTAGCTTTTAAACCCAGTACTTCCTCAATGAATTAGTCATTTACTCACCACTAATATTCTGATTTCTGTCAATTTTTCCAAATCAGTTGAGGTTATCTATAAACTTTACCTGTATTCCTCATAAAGTACAAGTACCTTGGTTGAGAATCACTGATCTAGTAGTATTCTAGGAATTACCCTTGTTATCATTCCCAGGTCACTCATGTTAATCATCCGATACTGCCATATTGTTTGGTTATATAAACAGAAATACTAAAATGAATGTACTGGATCTATGTTCACCGTGGTATAATAATACGAAATGAATGGCATATTATTCTTTTCAGCGGAGAATTCAAACATTTCGATGATTACTTTTTATGCCCTCAGTGTGCCCTGGAATTGGACTAGAACAACCTCAACAATATGTGTTGAAGATATGTAATTTAAGCCACTTAGGATCATTAAAAAGAGATCATATTGAATATCACTTCTAGAGAAGGAAAGAGAAAGCGAGAAAGAAATAAAGAAGAGATTTGTTTGTCAGTCAATTCCGACCCACTCAATCTCCTTAGCCTTGTGAAAGAGGGGGAGAGAAAGGGCCGGGGTCAGCTTTCTGTAAATCTTCTGATGAAATGTTGACAAAACAGCCAATTTTCTGTAATTTTGCTGCAGTCCTCTTTCAGCAGCTTACTCACTCAGAACCCCTTCATTTCAAACAGCAGCACACTGCGACCTCTGACATGTATCTCGTCCCTGACTTCTTTGGCCTGGCAGAAAGACGTAACAGTTGTGCCTTTTAGGTCAGGTGGATGCCGTTTAAGAAGCCAGCTTCATAAAGGACGCCTTTGTCTCTCGAACAGGCTCTCTTGGGCCCCAGTAAAAGGATAAGAAATGTAGTTAATAGCTCAGGAGTGGCCTAATCATCAGCTGCCATTACTGCTCCAATATCAGCAGAGATGACAGACTTATCAATAACAAAGGCCCAGCTGAAGCCTCCACCGCTCTGTCATTTTGATCTTTGCTCCACTAATCAGAGCTTTCATTTGAGCTAAGCACCGGGCAGCACACCTCTCATTCTCTTCATGCTGTGCCAGATATCACTCATCTTTACAAGCCACTCTGTATTCCCTGAACCCCAGGCCACCATTTTCACAAATTGGCTTAATTTCTCAGGCAAATATATGACACATCTGAGAGCTCATTATCTCTGCAATGCAAGTAATTATTGCACTTACTGGTAAAACTCTTTTAGCATTTGAGGTTTTGTGTTGGATGGCTTTGGTTGGAGTCCAGCTGACTTTTAAAATGAAATAAAGATATGTCAAACTGACTACGATTGTGGTATATAAATATTTCATAAGCTTTTACTGTGTTTGCCTTAATAGTGAACTTCTAATAACACAAGATAATTTTGATTCATGTTGTTTCTGCTGTTTAAAACATGGGCTGAAGGAGTACATACCTTCTATGTATGTGGTAAACTTTAATCACTGTGATTATAATGTGAAAAAAGCCTGAGAGTAATTTATGCACAGTTGAGGCATTGGCCTCAGTAACCTCAGAGAATAGATTGCTCTTACTTCAAATATTACATATTCTAAAGGATACTGTATGTATGTGTTTACTAGCCGCACACATAGTTTAATTTTAATATTTCTCTTGTTCATTCTTCCATCAAAATCTCCTCCATCAAGGAGAAATCTGATAGGGCCATAGAGGTGCTCCCGCACCTGGACGAGCTGGCCCTTTCATTTACAGTCATGGTGAGGATCAAGCACTGACTGACTCAGACACCTGCTATTGGGAAATATGTTCTCCATCAGTGAGCTATAGACTATTTCTGGACAGGAGCACTGGGAGACCATTGTTCTCCCCAGCACTGACAGCCAAGGTATTCTGGGACTCCTGGCACACATAGAAAACAATGTGTTATTCATGTTAAGCTTAAAATTTGGGCTACTTATTCACCATTACTTAACAAACTGTGGTTAGAGACATGTTTGTTGTCTGCAGCAGAATTATAGCTTTTAATATTGCAGTAAAACTGCAAGCTTTACATATTCCATTGACAGAGCTCACATGTGATGAGATTTTTTGAGTAACTGCTGTTAATGACGGAACAAAGTCATACACTGATGGATCAGAATTAATATTAATAAGTACTGATAGAATCACCAGCATATATTACCGGAATCATACAAATTTCTTTTTTAGACAAAGAATATAAATACCTATCTTTCATATTAAGCATAACCAATGGTCTCAGGCTTAACATAAAACAGTGGAGCTCCTTATTCCTCCAGTTTGATACATGATATGTGCTCCTTAAACGATTCATCTGGTCCCTGCTCCTATACAGTCTCATACAGGGGCATGGGGTTTGGGGATTTTGCAATGTCATCTGGGATTAAAAAGGAGCAGCACATCAGAGCCCCAGGCCACACCACCTGGAGCCCCTATACGATCCCTGGCGCTGCACCACTCAAAACCAGCCCCATTAGCTTACCGCCCAATAATTCCTGGTCAACCAAATGACACTGAGCTAACAAAGCCCCATTTCAGAAAAGATTACAACTTCAACAGGAAACCCTTTGATTATGAGTTTGTTTGAAATGTTATCAATACCATGATCATTCCTGAGGATCAACAAAACCATTTCTAATCACCATACCTTGGCTGCACCTTCAGTTGTGCATCAATCTCCTGAAAAAAAAAGTAAAAAAAAAGCAAATCATGGTCGAGAATAGAGGAGTGACTTGTTTAACAAGAAGCACGTGCAATGACAAAGCGATTCCTTTCTCTACACTGATCACCCACCTGCACACAGATTAGGTCAGATATTCACCTGAGCTGCCAGCATGTCACTCACACTCGATAAAAAAAAGAAAAAAGAAACACACATAGCGAGCATTCATTCCGCTCCACTACAAGCAGTAGGCTACAGATAAAGTCCTCCAAGGAGTGGACATAGGACAGGAGTTAGCTTGCACATTTTGCCAACAGAAAAGCAACCATACCAAAATTATTACTCAAATCAACTACTGCATTTACAGTGTTTTATAACCCAAGAGTGATGCAGGGTAATAATGCACGTGAACTTTGACTTCTGCTGGAATCACAAGATACAAATCAATATAATCTTCCATTTGCAGATGATTTGATTATGAAATATTGCAAGTCCATCTTTGTCTGTCTATATTATCTGATGACAAAATATGTTAAAAGTAATTATGTACAAATATTCCGCAAGAATGTTTCACAGGCAGCGTTTTACACTGTTACTATTTGCAATTTTAATGGAAGAATTATGATCAGTAATGTGTTCCCACTGTCTTAAGAAAAAAATTAAATCATTCTCCTTCAGCTAAAACCTGCACACAGAAAAGTAGTCACGGAGGTTTAAAAAAATAAAGTTAAAAAAAATGATGACCTATTTAGTTTTATTATTTATAATCTAATTTATTGTTTAATGCTATCTGGTTGATTGATTTAGATATTTGTATGTGACGAACCTCAACTTTTCTGCGTTTAAATGAATGAAAAGATCTGGATGAGAGGTTGATGTTTCATCAGTTTAGTCTCTGGCGCCCCTTTGTGGTATATATGTATACATTGAAGTGAATCAGTCCTTTTTGAGCTCATGACCGTTGATTATAAATTCCTTCCAGAAAACAAACCATACAGAGACGAAAAGAAAAGCAAAATACTGAAAAAACGTAATTAAAGTTGACCAATGACTTTAAAGTTGCCAGAGACCCAACTCATCTGAATTACTTTTATTCTATTGGCGATAATCCTAGACTGTATATAACTCGGTGAATTGTTTGCATTTAATCTAAATATTCTAGATGAAATTCCTAATTAATCTAAATATATGTATGTGTGTGGTGGTGGCACACATCTGGAATGAATAAAGTAAGAAAATAAATATGAAAAGGACAAATGTAATCTCATAATAAAAGAAGAAACAAACATGTAACCACTAGTAACGTTTACATTTTGTGTTTACTGTCACTTCGTAAAAGTAGATCAAACTGACTCACACTGCAAGGGTGCAGTCTGATAACAGAATCAGTAGAGCCACGTTATCTACTGGAAACAATCCTAGAAGACGCGTGTGTATTGTGCCCAACATCACGTCGTATAATAAGTACATGATGTCTCAATATACTACACTGACACGAGCAAGGGAGGGGCTGCTGCAAAACACACAGATAGAATGAATGCATAGAGCCTAAAGAACACTTCCTGTTGATGCAAAAATTGCAGCAGCAACTGTCTGACACATCTGGACTGGAGAGGGGGGGAGGCCTGGCTGTAGTGTTAGCGAACTACTGAGGGGAATGGACAACGTTTAATTGCTAACCTGCGAGACGGTGAGTTTGGTGGACTGCAGCTTTGGCATGGACTGGTGAACCATAATGCGTTTGTAATGTCGGAGCGTCCGAGCTATTACAGTGTAAGTAAAATGAAAATGATTACCTGCGGCTATTACGCTAGCAACTCACTGCTAGCTAGCATTAGCTTCTATTTAGCAGCGGTTTAGCCCTGACTGTTACGGAATGGTTGTGCTAACGGCTAGCTCACTAGCATAGTAGCTATTTCGCATGACAGCCGACATAGTTTGCACCCGCGTTCGACGGTGTAACTAAACCATTAAGTCGTGCAAGCTTGTCAGTCATTTAAATAGTCATAGAAAACGTGCCCAAACCCTTAGCTAGTTCAAGAGTGAAGTCTCTGTGAAAGTTGTGCATGTTTTCCTACAAATAAAGCTCGAGACTGGGCTAGCTAATGTAGCTAGTTAGCCATTGCTTGTGTGCCGCTTGGCAGTTGGGTGGTTCGGCCCTGTGAGCCGATGCAAATCTATAACTAACGTTCATTTAACTGCATGTCACTATAGAAGGGAGGGATGGTGGCTACAACGAACTAAAAGCAGACGGGTGTGTTGTTCAAGCTAGCGCTAACGTTAGCCGCTGTGCTAACCAATAACTACTGACAGATTGGTTTGCGTTAAAGTTTGAGACATTAAGTGTGTCGGCACTATGTGTGTGGACGATGGCATCGTGGTACATGCTACACTCCCTTTTTGTGCATTTATGATTAGGCTAAGACGGGTAAACGTGACTCTTGATTTGTAAGAGTAACACATTAAATATATTATACGCTCCAGTTTAACACCACTCCGCATGTATGAGTTGGCATCGGGCCAGAAACTCAACCTGCACCTCCATTCATTTTTATCAATCTTTTAAACTAAAGATATTAAAGGTAACAAACAGCACCTAGAAACTAATATTACGTGATGTTATGGCAGGAAAGGGCAAAGTACAGTACATGGCATGTGGTAGTCAGCACACCTGGCTTCACCTGGGTCGCCATATTTAGCTTTCTGTGGTATTTGTTGGCTCAGAAATGTCCCACATGAAGACGTTCAGAATCCAGTTTGAAACAAAACGTTTCAGCTTAATGGCAAGTCAGAACACAGAGGAGCCAACTACTTTGCATGAGTTAGTTGGCATTATGGTTTTGTTTTCGTTTTTAGTTGTTTCTGTTTTAAACTGGAAATGCTTGTGCAGTGCGAGGAATATAACATTAGATGCTAGATGCGTAGAACTATAGTAGGAACCTGGTCATTTAGAAAATTGTTGGGATATAAGTGAGTTGTTTGTAGTAATTTTGTCAGTCCAGCTTCTGTACAGTGCTGTGTAAATTAACAGATAGCATTTCTCTAGTACATTTTGTCCACCTTTTAAAAATGTTGTGTTTTGCTGCTATATTTATTAAGATAAAAAAAAAACTCTCTGATTCATCATGTGAGTCAGAATGTTCTCAAGTACCTGTAAATTGTTTATATAATTTAGGGGAAATCTTAACAGAAGAACAATACAGACTGACTATGTACAGACTCATACAGGGCGTTCCCGTATTTCAGGTGCACATGGCGGCTGCCTTGCTTGAATTCATTTCAACCTACAGCAAAGCCATTTGGTGAGAGTAAAACCTGTTTTAAGGACACTGTGTTGAATACATTCTCTGTCAACTGTAATTGCGACAGCATTATCACTCTGCAGTGGCTCCGACTATGAAGACAGTACAGTAGCTTGTGTGATATCGTAGCTAAATAGTACTGGTCATCAAAAGCACTGTTCATACTGCAAACAATGTGCAAAATTCTTCAGCAAACAGCACCAGTAATGCTGTTGTTGTGGATCAGTTAGGTTCCGTCTTTATTAGTTGATTTCATCTGAATTACTCAACTCGTGGCTGTAGCGACTGCCGATGATAGAAATGGAAAAATAACATGTGCGTCTTCCTGTGGAGGCCTTCTTGTTATCTTCTTTTCCTTTAAAATTGCTCTTTGGAATCTTAGCCTTGAGTGGCGCAATGTCACCAAGAAATAAATCTACTTCAGTGTCATGTGATATAGACAGTACAATATGGTTGTGTTTTTAATAATGTATCTGTGTATGTTTGTAGCTGCAGAATGTTTATGGGTTATAGTTAGTTAAAAAAGGATAAAGAGTGTTAGGATAGGCTTAAGTCTTTTAAGCATGCGAATAGACTGAAATGAACAATGAGCATTTTCTCATCTCCCAGTTATGTTCTCCAAACAAATCAAATAAGAGAACAAACCCAAAGGCTAAGCATGCAATATTTAGCTCTATATAATGCATCCCACTATGCCTTGCATGTTGTTTTCCCTCAACAGAGTTTTTCACATCTTACCCTGCCTTAGGTGTATCAAAATGTAGTCTATTTTTATATAGGTTTTTTTTATTATTATTATTTTTACCGTCTTTAAATTGCTCTCCCAACCTTTGCTTGTTAAGCAATTCTGTCCTGCGTCTGGTCCGCCCCACAAGCTGTTTTTCAAAGTATGCTGCTGATGTTGAAGAAAGCATACAATGCTTGCATGCTGACTTAGATTTTTTTTCCTAATGTTTTCCTCAGTTTTCACAGTTTTAGATTGTAAGCTTTAGGTGACATCTCTCCAGTAGTTATGCTGATATTTTGGTCAGTCAAACTGTCACAATGTACTGCTCAGCATCGTTTTTACGTATGTACATGAAGCAGCTGTAACAGATAGGTTTATTAGCAGACTAGCAACTTGAGCCACAGATGGAATTTTTGAGCTGAGTTTAAACATTTTCGACTTTCCCATGTGAGCCAAGCATGTGACCCTCAACTACTGAGCATGCATTCTTTGGCTGCCCTCACACTTGGCTCTATCTAGTATGCATGCTGTTGGCAGCCATTACTGGTATGTTTTACTGTATGAACGCGTTTTACTTGAAGAATGGTCATGTGTGGAGTGAAAATAATGCACACCCCCTTACAATTCTCTATGTTTTACTAAAACTTCTCTATCATAAGCCAGAATCAGAACATATGGTTTGTTGGACAGGTGACTTGGCAAGCTTTGGCAACTGGAGAAAGTGTTTACGTTCCCAAAGTGCTGACAGGGACTCAATGTACAGCAGATCATGCTGAATTGCCAGCGAGGGGCAGGAGAGGAGGAGGAGGTGCAGAGGGAGAGATTGGAGAAAGGCAGATGGAGTAGGGGGAGAGGAGGGTTAAGCTGGAGAACTGACACAAGTTAAGGTTTGCAAGATGAAAGTGTTTGCTTTTACTGTACAAATACAGAATACACATTAGATACAGTAGAATTTGAGGTTGCAGTGTCCTAAAGTGTTGTTTAACTTGTTTTTTTCTTGGAAAGGCATGACATTTGTTAATATTTCATCAACCAGCTCAAGTCAGTATATAATTATGTAAGTGTAGTAAGCGACTAGTAATGCAGCAGTGTCCTGCATTAGGGCATATGTTCATTTTTCATTTTTCCAAAATGTGTTTGAGTCAAAGCTTGAGTGGTGTGGCTAGTATATTATGGAATATTTTAATGCAGGGGGAGACATTTGGCATTACTGTACCACAGTTAGGCAAGTACAAAGGCAGTTGCCTTTCTGAATCCCCATTGCCTCAGTCTACTAGAAAGGTATTGTGTCAGAGTTTTCATAAACCGTTGCTGCTCGCCTTCTGAGCATAACCAGATTTTCTTCTTTCTCTGCCAAATGCGCTATACATATACCTTTATGGCTTCGCTCACAAGACTGTTACGCTTCACCACAGTCTGCATATGCAGAACGCTGGTACATTGTGTTCAGTCATTTGCTTTTGTTTCATGTATTTTCCTTTCACATTTACATTTAGCAGTAATAGCAGTGAATTAATAATAAATAAAAATGTGAGAAATAAATGACATGAAGTATGTGCTACTGAAATGTCAGTTTCTGAGAGACTGTCTTTGTTTTACCTTGATTATTCTCTTGATTCTTTTTTATCTCACTCAGTGATACTTGCAGTTGATTCTGTTTGTGTGGTAGCTGGCTTACTTGAATTAATTTCTACCTCAACCAAAACCATTATGCTGATATACTAAAACCTGTTTTGAGGTCAGTGTGTCAAATGCATTTCTGCCAAATGTAACTGCAACAGTGTCATCAGTGCGCAGTCGCTCCAAGGAAACATCAAATATATAATTAGCTCCTGTTGTATTTATTATATGTGGATCTGAGGGAAAAACACATATCCATATGCTACTCTTGTGTGATATAATAATAATGCTGCTAAATTCTTGGCTTTTTTTGGCATGTTTGACAAGCATTTATTGCAGAAAATGTACCACGAGATGAAATATTCTTCATTGAGATCAATAATTACACCCTTGACCTCAAGAAATTAGTCGGGATTCTTTGTTCCTGATCTGATCCCGATCATTTTAATGTTGCGTATGGACCGATCTAAGCCCCAATCCCTTAACGTTTCAGTCATTCCAATGTAGGCCTACATGCTTGACCGTTGAATAGCTTGCCTCCAAGCTTTTTCCTTTTAGTTTATACATACCAATAAAGCCTTCTTCATTGTGTAAAATAAATAAGAATATAAAAAAGTAAAAAAAAAGCCCACTTCGAACTGAATGTTTTTTGAATAACCAACTAACAAACTTAAATATCTTCATAAATATCTTTGAATATCATCATAATTACCTGACTGCCTTCATTTTGAAGTTGTTACATTTCCAGATTCATGACTCCATACCATGGTAGAGGTAAACATCCTTAGAAGCTAGTACTGCTTCCTTAAGCTAAAATTGCTACTGTGGACACTTGAGGCACCAGCTTGCTTCCACTTTGTGACCGATATTATGTTCAGTGACACTTTGATATGCAGTATTAATTGCTGAATCTGGGACAGCAAGTTGAGGTCTTTGAAGCTGCAAAACTGTAGTATTTCCACTACCAGGCTTTACAGCTGGAATGAGGTTCTTCTCCTTAAGAGCTGTCTTAGCTGGTCTGTAGCAAACATGTCTACTGTTACTATGGCCAAACGGCTTTATCTTTGATTTGCCTGCATACAGCACATTCTTCCAAAAGGCCTGGTCTCCTGGTCCAAATGACCGATAACGTATGATCTCTTTTTGATCAGAAATGCATGCATTTCTGACACCCAAGAGTTACCTGCAGATCCTGTTTTCGATTCCTGACTACTTCATCACACAGGCTGCTCCTGGGGTATACATGCAGTTTGAAATCATCGTTTGAAATCTATGCGCCCTTGTAGATGATTATACTTACAGCGGAATGATTTACTGAAATAATTTGGAAAGCTTTTTAAACCCTTTGCCAGACTCATCGTCATCCACAGGTTTTTTTTTTTCCCCGACAGCCTTAGAGAGCTCTTTAGATCTTTTCATGATGACACCACACACTTTAATCTCAAAGAGAACACCAGATGTGAGAGGTTTAGATAACTCCAGTTCCACCTGTCAGTCTCTAGGGATATTCTAAACATTGGCCTCTGATGTGGAACAGATTTTATGGATATTAAGAACTACAAAATGTCAATGTTACGTGTCATATGTTTGAGATTATCCACTTTACCTGTTGGCACTTTTCAAAGAGGATCATGTTTGTTTGTTCATATGTGCTGAAAACATCAGTTTCCATTGAGTGCAGTTTTTTTCTGATTTTAAATTCAGAACAAACTAAATTTGGAGTTAACAGTCATGGCTTAGCATATACTTTCATTTTTTAATCTCTTATTTTGGACCTGAGATATTGAAACAGTTTAGCTTCTTGTGTTAGGCGTGTGCCATCGTCTGCTTTGATAAGACTACTCTTCACAGTCATTCTATTGGCAAATTCCTGTTGAGAAACTAGTTTGTATTTCAGCTGCACATGTACTTTAGATCTTTTTTTGAAATTTCTGTTTCTGTTAAAATACATTCTGACCAGTAACATATTATTGATACAAACCCCAATATTCAATACAACAGTGAATACACATTTTGTTTTAGTTTTTTCGATATACACATGCATTAGCAAACATTTATGGGAACAAGTCCTCAATTTTTCATCTGAGCTTTTATTAAAATGGGACTTCATACAGGGCTAGTATACAGTGGGTAAAATAAGTATAGAACATGTCACCATTTTTCTCAGTAAATATATTTCTAAAGGTGTTACTGACATGAAATCCAGATGTCGGTAACAACCCATGCAACCCACACATGCAAAGAAATCAAACCTTAGATGTCCATAAATTAAGTTACTTGTTAAAAAAATGGAATGACACAGGGAAAAAGTATTGAACACACTTACTTAAATTTATTTAACACTTAGTACCAAAGCCTTTGTTGGTAATAACAGCTTCAAGACGCCTATGGAGAAACTAGTTGCATGCATTGCTCAGGTGTGATTTTGGCCCATTCTTACACACAAACAGTCTTCAAATCTTGAAGGTTCCTTAAGCTTCTTCTATGAACTCTGATCTTTAGTTCTTTCCATATATTTTCCGTTGGATACAAGTCAGGTGATTGGCTGGTCAATTCTAGCAGCTTTATTTTCTTTCTCTCAAACCAAGTGAGAGTTTCCTTGGCTGTGTGTTTGGGATCATTGTCTTGCTGAAATGTCCACTCTCGTTTCATCTTCATCATCCTAGTAGATGGCAGCAGATTTTTATCAAGCATGTCTCAGTACATTTTTCCATTCATCCTTCCTTCAATTATATGAAGTTTGCCAGTGCCATATGCTGAAAAACAGCCCCACACCATGATGTTCCCACTTCCAAACTTCACTGTTGCTATGGTGTTTTTGGTGTGATGTGCAGTGCCATTTGACCTCCAACATGGTGTGTATTATGGCAATTAAATTTTGGTCTCATCTGACCAGACTATATTCTCCCAGTATTGCCCAGGCTTGTCCGAAAGCAAACTTTAAACGGGCTTCAGCATGTTTTTCTTCAGCAATGGAGTCATGCGTGGTGAGCGTCCATACAGGTCATGACTGTTGAGTGCGTTGCTTGTTGTTTTCTTTGAAACACTTGTACCTGCTAATTCCAGGTCTTTCTGAAGCTCTCCATGAGTGGTCCTTGGCTCTTGGACAACTCTTCTGATAATTCTTTAAACTCCTGTGTCAGAAATCTTGCGAGGAGCACCGGGTTGTGGCTAGTTTATGGTAAAATTATGTTGTTTCCACTTCTGGATTATGATTCAATACTTTTTCCCTATGTCATTCCATTTTTTAATACGTAACTTAATTTATGGACATCTAAGGTTTGATTTCTTTGCATGTGTGGGTTGCATGGGTTGTTACCAACATCTGGTGAAAATTCCGTGTTAGTAGCACCTTTAGAAATATATTTACTGAGAAAAATGGTGACGTCTTCAATACTTATTTTACCCGCTGTAAATACAATATTGTACTTGCTTTAATTTTTACTGTAAACTGTAAAAATGCTGCAGTCTGTTGCGAATGCAAACCTAATGATTTTTTTTGTTTCTTTTCCCATCAGGCTGTCGACAAACTGGAGAAACATATCCAAGAAATGGACGACGGCAGCTACATCGAGTTTGATGTGCCGGAGTTCAGTAACACTGTTCTAACCCAACTCAATGAGTTGCGCCTGCAAGGAAAGTTGTGTGACATTATTGTTCACATTCAGGGCCAGCCGTTTAGGGCACACAAGGCTGTGCTGGCAGCGAGTTCACCCTACTTTCGTGACCACTCAGCTCTCAGCACCATGAGTGGCCTTTCCATATCGGTCATCAAAAGCCCTGAGGTGTTTGAGCAGCTTCTTGCTTTCTGCTACACGGGTCACATGTCCCTCCAGCTCAAGGATATTATCAGTTTCCTCACCGCTGCCAGCTTTCTGCAGATGCAGGCTATCATTGACAAGTGCACCCAAATTCTTGAGAGCATCCATTCCAAGATCAGCCTCCCAGTTAGTGTCTGCAGTCCAGAGAAGGACAACTTGCAGACCAGCCGCAATGGGGTCAATGACAGCAACCTCTTTATAAACCCTACCCAGATCTCCCCCCCTTACTACTCCCGGCAGAATCAGGCAGGGCATGAAGCACGCTTGGAACTGGCAGGAAAAGGCCTGGCCCGGGCACGACAGCAGCAAGAGGAAGGCCAATCGGACCGTGGCAGTAGTGATAGTGTGTCAGAGCATGATGCGCCCATGGAGGGAGAAACAGAGCAAGTGGAACTGATTGGCAAAGATGGGCAAGTAACAGATGTGCATGTGAAGGTAGAAAAGACCGACAGACCCACTTACTCAGATAGTTCCTCAGCTGGTGATGATGGCTACCACACAGAGTTGGTGGATGGAGAACAGGTATTGGCTGTTAGTGTGGGTTCTTATGGTCCTGTCATCCAGGCTCCTACCTATTCTTACTCAGGGCTCTCCTCCCCGTGCTTTGTCAACCTCACCAACTCCAGTCCTTCTCGCTCCATGCTCAGTGGCTTCAGAGGTGGGCGAGCAAGGGCAAAGCGACCACTGGCTATCCCAGCAGGGGTTCTGAGTCATATCAAACCAGGCTCAGATGAAGGTGAATCAGCTGTGGGACCCACAGGGTTGGAAAACGATGTACGAGAGCGTAGCCTGCGGAGCCAGTGGTACCCCTACAACGAGAGACTGATTTGCATCTACTGTGGAAAGACCTTCAATCAGAAAGGGAGCCTGGACCGCCACATGCGCCTGCACATGGGAATCACCCCATTTGTTTGTAAGTTCTGCGGCAAGAAGTACACAAGGAAGGATCAGCTGGAGTACCACATCCGTGGCCACACGGACAACAAGCCCTTCCACTGTCAGATCTGTGGCAAATGCTTCCCATTTCAGGGCACCCTTAACCAGCACCTGAGGAAGAAGCACATGGGAGCATCAGAGGGCAGCAATCACACGGACTCTCCAGAGAGGACGGAGGGAAGTTCAGGTCAGAAGGACCAAGAGGATACGTCTGAGGGGATGGCCTTTGAGGCACAATATGCAGAAGAGGCACCACCCAATGATATGGAGGAAAGTTCAAAATGCAGTCCAGAGGAGGCTCAAGCATCGAGATGTGATTTTTAGGTCGTGCTTCAGGTTAAGGAAGCTTTAAGAAATGTTTATTTCAACTCAATTTAAAGAACTCTCTCTTTTTGAATTAGCTCCCTCTACTATTGCCTCAAGGGTTTCTGCCGGTTTTGTGAACGTTAGATGCTACATGCAGAGAGAAAATGGGTGCTTTATAGAAATTTGATTCTTTCAAGCAAAGGGAGTAACAACTTACTATTTTTGAGGCGGTCCCAATAATCAAGACCCCCTGTTTGATTTATCTTTATATCTTTCCATGTTTTTTAAAACATATTTACAGAGTTATATAGGCATGTTGCAATAATTGATAATGTGAAAGCTCTGGTAAGATGCTTGTCATATCACCTTTTTACCTGACCTGTTTTTGCACATGTGGCCACAGGAGGTCACTTACTCACAAGGAATGATTTTTCTGCCAGTGCAAAGCTTCGTGTGACATATCCGTTCAATACCTCATAATACAACTACATACTCATAACAGACAGTATTTTAACTTTAATGAAACTCACCAGGTTCTACCTCATAGCCAAGAACCTACCAGGCACAGATGTGTTCATCGTTTGAAATCCGTTTTCAGTTTATATGTACAGTATCTTATTGCCAAACTCTGTAAAGAATATTCTTTCAACACAAAGCCTTGATACTTGGGGGAAATATTCCTTGCTGATTGTATGGTTTAGGGACAAAGTCCCTTTCAAATGTTTCACGGTCAGCCAGGTTAAAATGATGTTTAAGAAGGTGCTATGTTAGGAGTGCATTAAATTTGCTAGCTTACTTGTGTGCTTTTGGCAAATATGGGGAATAGAGTAAGAAAATAGAGATTGGCCCTGTTATTTTTCAAGATACGATTTTACTGTCTTGTAACATTTGTTCTACAAAACACTTCAGGATTCTATCTCTCATCACTACTGGAGATCTCACTCTGTTCGCCTAGGCGTGGTTTTAGATGCTGCCATCCATTTAATGGGTGAATTACGTCCACACAGTAAAGTCATTTGTATTCCTCTCTACTCTGATGGCAGATTTATACAGAACTATTCTATGTGTACTTGTTTTGTCCTGAGGCTTCCAATTTAATACTGTGTACTCTACCAGAGACAGGAGTACTCATTGTCAACTCAGCACAGCAGGAACAGCTATGGATCTGTTCACACAAATCACTATAGTATACTGGTTTGAACAATATGCAAACAGAATGAACAAAGGAATCTCAGCCATTGTGACATGGTTTTTCTTCCACTATATTAAACAGCTATTGGTTTGTTCTTTTTTTCCCATTATGTCCTGCCTTTTAGGGTGGGATGTTTAATCTGTGATAGACATTTTCTGCATTTTTTGGGGGTCAAATGCAGACTTGGAACACGTTTTCCTCATTTGTCAGTGCTAAGGCGTTGTCATAGGTGTGACATAACTAGATTAAGAGATAGCCGGTGATCCAAAGTATTGATGCACTTTGCAGAGTTGGTGGGTGGGCTGTGATAAAATGTGCTAATTTCTGTCTTAATTCTGATGCTGCAGCAGCAGCAGTGTCAGGGTAAAACTTGCTTCATAGCAGCAATTTTTCCTCTGAGTAAAAATCTTGTGAACTTTGATGAAACTCTGCAATCACGTGAATACTATTGGTTACAAGTCACTCAAATGGCAGCGTTGCTTTTTATCTATACTCTTTAAACTATGGGGATCAGGGAGGGGGTGTTGTTAAAATATAGAGACATTTATTTCCATTGTGATTTAATAATCCTTATTCAGAGTAAAGGCACTTAGAAGGCCTGATTGATTATGCTGTCATGATCTGCATATTTTAAGCTCTGCTGGGTGGTTCCTTTTGTGCTGTCCTGCGTTCTTATTTGCCATCCAGCTGCTTAATGCCTTTGTTGAGCACCCGCTCTATGCTTGTATTTTGTCCCATCTGGTCCATGATGAATTTGTGTCACTGAATTGAGAATGCATTGATTATTTTACAGTTTGCATATAATTTTCTACTTGTGCGCTTGGTGGGAGAGAATAGTTTTGTTTGTTTTTTTGCTTAGTGTGTGTCTAGTTTTACGTCAAGAGTGCAGTCCTTTTATTCCTCTGAATGTTCAGTCATCGTCTTTAGTCATTGAAGATAGCAAACCAAAATTTGGGGAATTTCGCAAAAATCGGTATAGCTAGCTTTTTTTTTTTTTTCGTGTACGAATTTATCACACTTTTCGGTCGTCATCACCCGCAGTCTGTCAGCCTATACAATAATTTTAGATGAATGTTTATCAATTTCTGTCAGCCACTCATGTGATGTACAGGTTTGTCAGCTGATCTAAATTCACCAAAATCAGTTGCTGACTCATTTGAACCTGTCTCTGATTATTCTTGCCCTTGTCTTAGGAAAGAAGCAGGACATCCATCCCATCTTGGGTTATTGTTAGTAAGATTTGTGAATAATGGGTACAAACTGCTAAAACAATTTTGTGCCAAGAGACCACACCAAAGACTAATAGGTGATTTTTTAACAGTAAATTTAGACTGTATTGCATAATTGAATGCTCATTAAGAAGAATAAGTTCTTAATTTAATGTAGGGCTAGTACATTGCTATTTGCAAGGAATGTATGTTTCCCAGCTTACAACAATCACTTGTGTAAAATTTGAACAATTTGCTAAGAAGACATTAAGTAGTCATAAGTAAAGTCATATATGAAGCCATACAAAAGGTGACAATATAAAAGTTGTGCAATAGATATCATTAAAGCCAATGTAAACAAAAGAGAATACTTCACTAAAAGTGGCATCTTAAACTTAGTGCCTTGCCACAAGCTTTATATTGTAGATTCTGGCACTTAGATTCCTGTGCCTCTTTCATTTTGAAATGAATTAAATAGAGAGGTTATAAGACAATATGGCCACATGATTTATTGTAAAGTAGTACTAAGAATGAGTACAATAAATTCATGTTATTCTTGTCCATTTTGTAGTATTCTAAAGTCCTGCCCCTAACTTTCACTTGTTATCATTTGGTTATTTTTTATTTATTTTTTGGTCATGGAATAGGCTACTGATTTTAAGGTGTAACTGATTTTGTAGCTATTGATTACAATCAAATGAGGCAGACTTGTTCCCTGCAAGCCATCGCCCCATGTTCAGAGACTAAGCTGTATCCCACCTCTCTAACAACTGAGGACAATCGAAGCAATGTACTGTAGTCTAGGTAGTTCTGTAAAGGAAGGAGATGCATGAGAAACACAAATTTACTTCCTCTCTGTCCTCTTGGCTAATCCGGCGGGGAAACAGCTGCCTGGATATTTAGCAGATTATAACCTGAATATATGTGCAGAAACAAAAGCTTACCCTCATGTACTGTAGCTGAATTGCACGTTGCTACACCACAAAATTGTAAAAAAAAGAAAAAAAAATTGCCAATGGATACATTTTTGTGACTTCTTTTTGTGTCATTGATTGTGCACTTACAGGTTTTTGTTTTTTCTTTTGTTAAAAGTAAATAGCAGTTCCATCCAGGTCCAGTCTATCTCTGTAGTTACCTGTAAGGGACTCAGCTATAATGGCCTCAATCACTTTAGTCGGGACTCTTTCCCCCATAAATGGTGCTTTTAGACTAGTCTTTTTTTTTTTTTCTTTTTATCAAATGAGTAAACAAGTCCATGTATTCATTATAGGTGAATGGAGGGGAAATAGTTGAAATGTTTTTCATGAACTATAGTTACTTATGTGATACTACACAACTACAGAACCAACTTGACAACACACTCGAACCGACTCTCTGTCAACTCTTAGCTCCACCCCTCTGAGAGGAACGGGAGATGCATTTTGGGCCACAAGTAATCAAAAGGAAGTGTTTACAAGGAAGGCTGTCAGACTACTTTTTGAAATTGCAGCTCATCCTATTCCTTTTATAATAAACTCACTTCAGGTAGTTTACGAACACTGATACAGGCTTAGAAAAAAATCGTAAGTCTTCCATAGCTTCTCTGTCAGTTTCTGTCCACTGTGTATTATTAGAAAGAAGAAAAAGCAATAACCTTTTTAAAAGTGAAAAGTGGTGTATTGGGATCATCAAGCTTATTGAAATATTGGCCTGTCATATATCAAAAAACTGAATGTCAGGGAGCTCTTGAATTGAAGTAGGACCAGGACAATTTGATATTGATTTATTTTTTATATACTTTCTGAAACTTTGGACAAGTTGACTTCCTCTTTAAAAAAAAAAAAAAAAAAAAAGATTTATAAGTAAAAAATGATTGGTGTTGCTTACTGATGTTTATCAGAATTCAGTGGTAGTCGGTAAACTGCAACACAAGAACTGAAAGTGTGGTTCAGTCGTCAAACTCAGTGACGCTGTTCAGAGTTGCACCTCCAGCTGAGTCAAATAACGAAAGGGATTTTGGGCTGTATAGCCATTTGGGAGCGGGCTATCTGTTGGCATGTTGAGGTTCACTGATCTCCTTTGGCATCTCGGGCTCTGAGACAGTAGTTGTAGTTTTTAAGGCTCAGAGGGGAAGTTTTCAGTCTAGCTATTGTTCCTTTTCCTTTTTTTTTTAACTCCCTAAACTCTGCACTATAATGTCTCTGGCTCATATGTATTTGATGACATGGCAAAAAATAAAAAATAAATAACTTACAACTCAGGGTATATAGTGTTAAAAGTGGTCTCATTGGACATACATCTTATGTCCATATTAGAATTGTGCACTTCTCTTCAGGTGGGGAAACAAGTCCTCAGTCAGTGGTTCCCAAACATTCTGCCTCAAGGTCTCAATGAGCCCATATTTTCCACAGAGCTAAAAGCTTGAGGTGCACTGGAGATCACAAACTGAACCATGATAGCAGAAATGCCCCAACTCCTGTTTTGTCCACTCTACACACAACCTCACAACCCAACTGTGAACCTCAGAACTCTACTGTTTTGTACAACTATGAAGTAAATGAAGCTAGCTAGAGCTGATGTTGTATCTATTGCCATTTATGAATTTATTTTATAGCATGAAATAAAATATATTTATTCAAATTATATATTTTACTCATAATCATTCTGTGCTGCTTCATTTTGGTTCTTAAGCTTGTAAATTGCTTTTTTATTATATTAAAAAAAATGTCAATAGATAATGCGTTTGTAAAATAAAGACGCTCATTTGGCTAAGATTTGTCTTTTTTGTTTCGCGCAAGTGGATTGGGTTATTATGTATTTGCATGTGCATGAAAAAGGAAATGGTCCGGATAAAATCTTATGATGCAAAAAGGGAGAGCTTACTGCACTATTCAGAAATTGTGTTACTCTGTTTGCTATGCATTGAACCAGTGTGTTAAAATAGTTTGTAACATGCATGGAGTTCACATAATAGTGCAGTAATTGTTTATGTGACTACCATCTGGAGGAATGAATGACGTATGTGCAACTCTGACCCTCCAGAGGGAGCTAGAGAATAACGAATTCGTCTTAAAATGTGTCTTCTTCACCGCCTCTGTGGAATTCTCCAGTTTCTCACAGAAATAATAGGTCTGTGACTCCAAATATGCTGCTGTTTAATTTCGCTCACGCAAACATAGCCTTAAGAACCTAATAGGCAAGTGGTGTGAAATTAAGTTAATTACTTTTCGTTAGATAAAATAAATTATTTAAAGGTTTTTCCTATGAGCAGTGTTTGTGGAAAGTAGGCAATCCACCCGAGTCACAGTGGCCAAGTAGCAACATATAAAACAATAAACCGCATTAGTCCCAAATGGCTGGTAATAAAATGAATTTATTGCCAATCTTGCTGGATCTCCAGTCAGATTCTCAGCAGTGTTATTCATCCTGTCCCTGATGTGTTAAAATATGCATCTAAAGGGGGAGATATATTAATTGAGTGGCACACCACATGTGCAGCAACCTTCCATAGTGTTACCGGGTTATGTGGGTTTCTCAAATAAGGCAAAGAGGGAGCCAAATTTCCTATAAACCACTAAATTGGACCGCTACATTGGCATTTTCTTGAAATGGTTTACAGCTGTAATTTCAGGCTGTTTCAGTTTGACACCAACTTCAATGAAGATTATTTCAGAGTTTTATAGAATGCCTCCTTATGGTCACTTAGATAATCTCAGTTAATAACATAATACATAACACAGGGAGGAGGCATCACTCACTGGTGGAGCTTCTAATAAATTGGATGAATTGTCTAAATGACAGTATTACAGGATTGCAAAGACATCTGATCCTAAAATAACAGGGTGAATTGCTCTGTTCAGTGGAATAAAAGAATAAAAAGGAGCCACAAAATTCAAGGCCAGGAACCTTGAGGCAGTCGTGTTTCCACAAGGCGTCTTAAAATGCATTCTGCAAGTATGATGTATTGTGACTTTGTTATACTTATCTGGATCAGAGTAAACAGCAGATAGCTGCTTCACACATTTGTTAATATGTGGTATCAGGCTGACTGAGCCAACAAAATGTCCATCCAAAGTGTTTGAGAAATGTAAGACCAGATGATCACGCAGCAATGGACACACAGTCCAGAAACTACAAACATTTCACAGGTCATGAAGGATCACTGATGATCTTTGGCAAACACCCACTTCTGGCTGACTCGTGTGCTGCAGAGTTTCTGTGCCACATTGTTTTACAAGGTGACCTATTAACTGATTAAATCCAAAGGAAAGAACTGTGTTTCTCTTGTAGGGAGATTGGGTAAAAATAAAAATGTATTTCTTTTTTGCCTTTATCCTTAAGATGGATGATGGAAGTCAGTAAAGCTATTCCTTCTTCAAAAAGTGTCTGCTTAAACTGACCTTAGTGACCATAATGGCAGTGGATCCTGAGTGACCTTTTAACCTCAGCAAATACCATCAGAATGAGATAATGCTGCCACGTTACAAAGGATTCGCAGAGGAGTTTAGCTTGTGGGGAAGCAGAGGAACACAGGAGAGACTTTCCCACCTACGCATGATGAAAATCCAATCCTGTGATCACCAAGTTCATTTATTCCTGCAGGAATTCCTTCTTTTGGTAAGACACGGCTGGAAAGTGTCCAGAAAGACTGCTTAATCAATCAATAGGAAAGGCCTAATGTGACAAGTTAGGAAAGTTCACCTCTGACCTGTTGTCTTGACTCAAACAGCTCTTAAATCCTGCAGAGTGGATGGCTGCAGGCCACAGGTGTACCTACTCCACATGTGACAGAATGGAAAATGTTGTCAGTTGAAGCCAACAGCCTGCAGGTAAGGACATTTCTCTCTAAACAGCCTCTTAATAGCGATACTGTTAATTTTAACCACTGGGTGTCTGTGAATTTAGCTCCTTGTTAGCTAGCCGCTAGATGCTAACGTGACAGCTGTAACAGTCAATCCTCCACTGTTCTACCTCATGCTTGACATTCAACCATTTTGCTGTTAACACTTAAATTATTTTGTACTAATATAACTGTAAATAAAACATTGTATTAGGCATTGGTTCATTATATTGTTTCCAGAGCCCTGTGTTTATCTTTAGCATGTCTGCTTGCTAACAGGATTGTAGGACGTCACGTTAGCTAAAAGTCCAACTTCAGTCTGAGACACTACAAACAAAAACACAATTTAGTTTAATATAATGGTCAGTTTTTAAGATTTAGGCTATTTGCTTACATTTCAGTAAAAGGAAAATTCTCAAAATTCACATTTAGGTTTATTTTGTTGTTAGGAAGTCATTCAAATTAGTGTTACCTCATTGTATATTTAAACATCTTATAATACCAAATAAATCAACTATGAAGGTTTTGTACTGATATGTTAGTTTATTTTTTTCATTTTGCCAAAAAAAGTGTATGGCATTTCATTTTACAATATGTTTCAACTTAGAGAAAGGCTCTATCTCTATTTTTTTATTTATTTTTTTCTCATACCCTGAGCCACAAATCTCCACTTGTGTAGCATAGGCCAAACTTTTCTGTTTTATTCCTGTCTATATTTTAAAGATTTTCACAGATGGCTTCGTTTATATGCCTTTCTCGTAGCCTAATTCATTTAACATGTTAGCCCTAAAATCAATGGTGAAAATAGATACCTTTTTTGTCCCGCTTTTGACAGCATTTTCTGATTTATGGAGCAATAAAAAGAGCCAAAACCTCCTCTTTAATAACCTTGGACTCCCGTATCAGTAAAGATGAAAAAAGATTTTTGTTTTTTAAACCGGGCTTGTTCCGAAGTCTATATCCATTTGTAAATATCATGCACATTATTGTATATGAAACCAGATAATACCTGGTTTATTTGATTAAACATACAAGTTCAGACAACTTTGTATAACAAAAAACAAATGTCTCAATGTAATCATGTAATGTAATGTAATCAACTGGGGAAGTTGATATAGACTTTATCATACACAGCAGATACTTTTACTTGTCACTGTAGAGCAAACACAGGCATATTAATGATGGCTGCGTTCCACTTAGAGGAGGTCCTACTTTTATACATAAAGGTTCCCTGACATGACCTACCGGGACACTTAATGGAACCGAGCCATTATTAATTCCAGTTGTGATTTCTTGCCTGTAAAAATGACTGCTATTAAAAACATCTATTGTACCTAATTTCTCCCAGAAAGACCTGTCAGTGTCATCAGTTATACCGGCTACTCCTGCATGTTAAAAAGGCCAGTAGACATTAAACATAACTGCACTGACATGCGTGGGAGAAACTGTGTGTTCAGTTATACTTTGTACCTTAAGGCATAGGGATTATTAGGGAGGATTTTACAATATCTGTAAGCCTCAATGCTGAAAAGTATCTCTGCATTTTATTTTAATAAGTAACATAAATGTTTTTGACATATCTGAAGCTGTTATACTATATTCGGAAAGGCTAACCCACACCTGGATGACTAACAACCTTCACAGAAAACTCAGATGAGTGGCATTTATTGTTTAGATACAATTCATCATCATTCTGAAAGGCTATGCAGTGACCCATCTGAAATGGTTCCATCCTTTTACGTGTATTTTATTGTTATTTTCAGCATTTTAAACTTGTTAGTAAGTGCAAGTGTGCTTTGTGAGTTGGCATGACTTATTCACCAAAGTGAAGAGAGAGAGAGGCACATCTGTCAGATTCTGAGAAACCAAGCCTTTCCCAAAAAATAAGCCTTTTCATGTTGTTCATATTTTCCTTCTCCGTTTTATTGAATATGAGGCACGCTCCAGTAATCTTGACTCACGGACGAGTAATGGTTCAGAGCCTCTTGTTACACATACAGCTGTCCCTGCATTGGGCTGTTGGACCACAGCTTGTTTCTTATAGAGCAGGAAGCACATAGGTATTAGTAAAATATAGTAATTAGTCAAGAGTTAGTTTTTCTAGAGTTAATCTTTTTAGACAAACCTTCATTGACCTCAACCGTTTCCAGTGTGGTTTCCACTCAAAAACTGGTTGCACTTCATTGCCAGTAACAGTACTTTTCATTAATTTATCAAACTAATATCATGCAACAATGTGTGCCTTTGTGTCCTGTATCTGTGTGCAATTATTGATAAAGAGAGCTGTAGAATGCAAATGAAGCGTAAACATTGTTTGGCTTTGAAGGATTGCCCATGGATCAGTCTGGGAACCCTTCAACTAAAGAGGGATGACTTAACCTCCGTTGGCAATGGTCTGTATTTCCGGGCTTACACTGCCGCCAGCGGATATCTGGATAACAGATATCCAATATACATCTTTTTTCATGCGCTGGAGTTTTGTTCTGTTTGATTAGCAGCTTTAGACAAAAGAATGTAGTTAGATTTAAGAAACAACACCCATGGTTAAAACCACTTGCTTGCAGACGGGGTAAGACAGGACATTCTGCCCCTTTTTTAAGACAAGACACTTGCTCTCAATATGGACTGTTTACCAGTATGCGACCAAACCAAATCCACCTGCACTACAAATGGAAGAACTTAAGCCAGACAACTGGAGATTGTCCATGGAAGCACTTAAACCAGACAACTGGAGATTGTCCGTGTCGGATGTGTCCTGACTAGTGGAAATACTTGGTTTAGGCGAAGGGTGGCCACTGGATAGTGGGAGGACATGACGCACATCACTACACAAACTAGCTCCCTGTGATTTCTCCATACTACTGTATTATCTGCTCCATTCGCACATCAGTATGGCATTACATGGACTTTTGGCTGCAGTACATGTGTAGAAAAAGATTTTTACTTGTCTGACAGTAAAGATACCTCGCTAATGAAGTTTTGTTGGAAAGCCAAAGTAATACCTTGCATAGTTACATTGCTTTGTGCAAAGGAAAATTCCTCCTGTCAATCCCTGAGAGAGTTCCCGTAAGGCCCCTGCAGAGGACTCTCAGACCATTTGGAAGAACATGAAACAGTGGTCATGTGGCTGTAAAGCTATGAGCAAATCTGCACACATCCCGACAGTTCAATGCTGAGCTTTCGGAAAACGGAAAGAACTTGAACCCAAGAGTTCCACTATGTAAGTAATGAACAATTAAGTGACTATTCTCCAAAAAACGAAGCCTCACCGCATTATTATGAGTTTCTATTTATAAGCATCTCTAATAACTCCCATATGCATCACAATCAATTTACAGCAGCGGTTCAAATAAATGGCTTGGAAAAAGATGCTGGTAACCTTTTACTGTGCACATTTGAGTTGGATCTCACTATTTGGTATTGCACAGAGTTGTGTGTTTGCTGACTTGCAAATGGACCATGGCAGCTATCGGCTCCGCTCAAGTCACTGCTGGGTCACCTTAATGGAAAACTCCATTACACTGACATGTTAGGATTTAAGAGACAGACACTGAAATGATAGCATAGCTCTCATACCACAGTCTGCGGTGAGTTATGACAGATAGAAAGATGTTGTGATCGCAATGAATGCGAAGAGGAAAAAGATGACAGAAAGATGGATGTGATTTCACCTCATGGTTCCCGCTGGCTTAAAAAATCCGTTCGAGCTGCCGGTTCTCTACAGGAGGAAAGATTCTGTTTAAAAGCGAGCACAACCGTTAGTGTTGTTGGATGGCACTTATGCAACTTTATTGAAATTATATAATTCAACTGCCGTTTTATGGATGTACTGGCTAAAAGATTGTTTAGCATGACGCTGGCTCACAACCACAGGAAAATGGGAAAAGTCATTGCAGTGGAAAACTCTTCTAAGGAGCTCTTTCATAGATGTCAAAACATTTAACATCCGGAACACAAGCGCTGACAACTTCAATTCAAGTCTTATGCTTGGAGTGTTTTTTTTACATAATACTTACTGCAGCTATGCAGAGTTCCACATTGTTTTTAAATGTGACTGGATTATCTTTTAAGCCCATAATTTGTTCCATGTATTTAGTAGAACTTTGAATAATTAACACTAAACTACATGTGGCATGTCTGAATAAAAGCGTGAAATGTTTGCGGTTAAGGCCTCCAGTGTAAAATTGGTACAGTGGTTCCCCTTGATGTAACTTAATTTACTCATGGTGAAGTGAAAGGGCTTTGTGGGAGAACAGTGACGTTGAAAGCGCTTCTATGAAAAGAACAAGGACACTGACTTTTACAGATGTGGAACAACAATACAGGCCAGTTTGAAGGTTCAGGTTTGAAGGCTCAGGAAATGCGGTTCTTTTTTTTTGCTGAGTGAGCTCTGTGTCAGCTCAAGGCTTTCCATGTTGGTTGAGGAGTGGGGGCTGCTCAGGCCACCCTTGCTGACGGTTTTCCATCGTGGTGAGTCCTCAGACGCACGCGGCATCCAAAGAGTCTGTCATCTCTGTTTATGGAGACGTTGAAACACCATCTTCTCTTTTACCGCAATTTGGTTAATTGACAAAGCAGATTTGAACAGTTTTTTAAGATATAATTGCTGTGAAAATGTTGGCCTATCTGGGAAGACAGAGTGATTTGTTACAAAGAGCATTTTATGGTCCCATCCATCTATTGTAAAAACACAGCTGACAAAAGTGACGGTGACTGTGATGAACGTCTTCCTTTGTCCTCTCCAAAGCATCTTTGTCACAGGGAAGAAAGCCTTTTAGCTTTGACTTACGATCCCGATTTAGCAGCCAGTGCTTGTCAGTTTAATTTAGGACCAGTGTTTTGGTTTCTATTATATAAGAATCCATCTTTACTTTAGCAGCATAAAAGATTACCATTGTAAATTCTGGAGAAAACGAATATAAATAGGACACAGCATGTTTTGCTCTGTTGATAATTAGTCTCTTTCAACAATCTCTGCTAAGTTGCCAGTCACAGGAATTCACATTGATTTCAGATACTCTCTAAACTGTCTAATCATTAATTCATTCATTCATTCATCTTCTGTAACCGCTTGTCCTGTGAAGGGTCGCGGGGGGTGCTGCAGCCTGTCTCAGCTGTCATTGGGCGAGAGGCAGGGTTAAACTGTCTAATCTTTTTTTTTTTTTTTTCAACTCCAGCTTGATTACAGTGTATGACCTTAATGGTGCTCGGTTCATTGCAATGTTAACTCAGTTTTGCTTCCTTTTCCAGCTGTCTTTGGAAATCTCCCTGACACGTACTCGTGAAGTAAAGGTGGTTTCTGCTATCAGTGGACGCGGCTGCTGGATGCATTAGCTTCGCAAGCCTGTCACATTGCATTTGTCATTCTCTGGTAAGTTACCTCTGTGCTAATACTGAGGCAACATGCTTGTATGCAACCATTCCTCATAGCTTTGTGTTAAGAGAAACAAGGACATTTTTCAAACGTACATGCTTGGTCAGTCTGCTACTGTACTTTGAGATGTGTCTCATTTACCGATGTTTTCCGTGCTCTTGATTTTTAGTTTAGTGCCAATTAAAGTAAAGAATATCTGGATTGCACTGTGGCCAATACAGCCTCCACCATTTTTATGCCATTTAGAAAATCAAATATTCAAGTTCAAAAACTAGTATCAGAGGGTTATATCCTGTGTATACTTTTTTCTTGCATGTATATATAGAGGGACAGGTAATGTCAACATATTAAGTGATGGGCAGTATTAACAACTGAAACTTGCTTTAAAAATGATATAAGAGAAAATGTTAATTGTTACTATTTGACTTCTCATATTGAGTGATTTATAGATAGCAAGTAAACTGTTAATGCAGGAGTAGTTTCTAAGTGAGGATAATTAAATATATTATCCCAGTAGTGAAAACATCATCTTTTGTATGTTTTTTTTTTTTTTTTTTAAAGCATGTGATGTCACAACAAGATGCCAAATCTACTTCCATGAAAGGTCAAACTTTTAACCCCTACAGTGAAAGTGGGAAATGTGAAAGAGTTGAACCTTGTGTTTTAGAGGTGTGCATTACGCAGGCAACACTGCAATTTGGTATTTACATTTGGTCACTTTTCAAATGCACAGCACCAATAGTAGTACTTAATAAATTACAGTTCTAACAATGACTTCCAAAAATTGTTTTGTCCTGGGTGCAAGTCCAGTTCATGTTTGCACGTCATTAAGCATTGGCATTGTACTACATGCTACTAGTAAGTTCCACAGGGTCAAAATGTCTTGCTGGAGTATTTTTATTGGCTGGTAAATGTCCTTGGCAGGAGCAGGCTAAGGCTGACCCAAAAGCCCTCAATAACAGCCAGCTGACCTGTGAATGCACCTATTGCGCAGCTAACAAGATGTTAACTTTATTATACAAGTATAAGTGCAAGAACATGAGCTCAGTAACATCCAGTATTGGATCAATAGTAAGGATCAGTGCATCTCTACTTGAAAAGTTTCTTGCTGTCAGAAAACTGGACTCACATCCAGATTTCCTTTCAGATTCATATCAACTCTTTATTAAGAGTAATATTATTAGCTGAGTTATTAATGAAGGATTAGTGATTAAATCACATTCAAGATGCCATGTCCATGACAGCTGGCAGATCTCGAAAAAACAATGTTAATCCAGTCAAATGAACATATTTTTTTAAACTCACATTTAAATAAATGAATTCTACATTAGCAAACTTTCTCGACCGACGAAACTGAAGTTATGACTTCTCGTTAACTATACTAAGTAAGTGTTGTACCAAGAGACACAAAAAAAGAGAGACACACAAGCTGTACATATTTTATTGCAACTTAATAGTGACATAAGTTTTAATACATTATATTACAAATATCTTATGTACAAACGCAATGTGTTGGATCTATTGACATCAACAAACCACTAAATTTATACAGTAAATACAGTGCTTGATTCATACAAGCAAATTGGTGAATACCTGTTCAAGCAATTCAAGATTTGAATTTCTTAAAAATAAAAATAATAATAATAAAAAAAAGGATATTAAAGAGAACACGGTTTTGGTAATGAGTAAATTGTGATATATATGTATATTTTTTTAAAATCAAGGGTTGCATCATACAAAGACAACTAATAGAATCTGGCATGTGAAAAAAAAAAAATATTTTGAATAGTACACTTCACTGTAATTGACAAAACTGGCCGCAATATCAAAGCAATAAATGTCACTGTTTCTAAAAAGTACACGTTTGAAAAATGTATTTAGAATGAAATTAAAAGATAGTCACCGGATACATTTCCTGTGTCAACCTCATTTGTTTGTTATATACTAAATATATATTGTAGGGTTCCTATCTCAAAGCTACTTACTTACATCAAATGAGAGCACACCCACTGTTTATATGTCTCAGACACATGAACAGACAAGTGATGGACATGGCACATATTTTTTGAATTGTCAGTGGGACCAGCATTGTCGTGATGGTTTGATATTGCACTTACAGCATCACCTTTTCTCTTTGACATCTGACTTGCCCTGGTTTCTGTCTATTAAGCAAAAATGATTTAGAAAGATTTTAGTTTAGTGACAAACACATCACGGGATCCTTGGATGCCTAGTGGAAGGTGTTTGGGTTTGGACGGATCATCATGACGACTTTCTTTAACGAATACGCTCCTCCTCTGAACTCTGCCCAGTAGACTCCATCTTGGTAGCGGCTGCGATAGTGTCCACCTCTGTACCAAACTCCGTTCAGATTTGAATGGGCACAAGAGTTGTACCACCAGCCTCCCTTCTGGTAGTGGGCACAATTACCTAGAAAGATTGGAAAATAAACCAAACAGTGATAAACATCATCAGCAACATCACAAAATCATTGGTTTTAATGTGTCAAAGTGCGTCCAGTTTAACATATCTGAACTCTGAGTTGTGTACCTGTGTATGCATCATGGTCTCTGTCCAGTGTTGTGAACTGTTTGCCGTTATGCCAGGTAAGGGAATCTCCAGCATTGCCATGGTAACGGCCCACCCTTAGCTTGTAGAAGTCAGCTTCAGGCTCCACTCTGAAGCTGGCATACTCTGCAAACACCTTCCTGCCAGACCAGTCCTCCAGCGTGACCAGCAGCTTATAGTTTCCCTGGTTAGTCAGCCAGTAGATGTTCTCCAGACCTAGCCAGTACTCGCCGTCAATATTGCCAAAACCTTGCTGTGAAGTGCAGCGATAAGAAAAACATTATCAGTACGATTAGAAAATCCTTTCTGAATGTTCTGTGAAAAGCTTTGAACAGTTAGTGTGGATGTCTGGGGGATGATTCAGGGTCGTTGCTCCTGCTCTGGAGGTAATTATGAGTTTTAGCTCTTTTATGAGTTTTGCCTCTTCTATGGGGTTGCTTATCGTCAAGGAACATTATTATAAATGGGCCTTCTGATTCAAGTTTATAGCTTGCACCAGATTCCCACTGTTTTTTTGTAACTAAAAACACAAACTGGATGCTGTCTTATGGCTTTGTTCTGGCTCTGATCATACTTTAAGTTGGTCTGTGGTGTTTTGCATTATGGAAAACACCACCTCCTTCTGATAAGTATAAAAAAGCAATTTGGTTTGATTCATGCGGTTTAAAGGTCTTTGTGAAAGTCTTGGAAATATTCCTGTTGTTGTCCAATTCTAAGATGAAAACAGGACCTTTGTGAATTGTTGCCCTGCAAGTGTTTACTAGTGAATGCCTTATCCCTGTGAGACGTTTTTGTTTTCAAAAGATATAGAAAATTGGTTAATCTGGGTATATAAATGCTCTGCTCGGATCTTCAACAGGATATGATGCAATACTCAGGAAATATAATTATTTTTTGGTTACACAACCAACTAATGTGACATTTAAGTAAAGTTTTATTTGGGTGTGAAGTCATTTCATATGGATGTTCCTGGAGGTAATGAGTCACAAGGCTGTGGCCGTGGCAGCTTCTACACCAGACTACATCAGACACTTTGAAAGCTTAACAATTACCTATTCATTAGCCGTTCACATCTGGTAAGTGTCAAAACACCCTACATGAGCCACCGGCTCCCTTCCAAACTATGAGGTCCTTGATTTGGTGTGAGGTTGTCGCACCTTGTATGTCTCCCAGTTTCTAAAAAAGTTGACAGAGCCGTCCACCCTCCTCTGGATCACGGTCCAGCCACCTGGGTCGTGTCGCTGGTCGCACCACACCTGCATAAGTCGGTTTGCATTCTCTGGTTTTACCAGGTACATGCCACTGGCTGTGTGGCCATCTTCCAGAGCCTGCAGACAATCCTTAAATGGACCTAAAGGGAAAGATTACAACACGACATGTACAAGCAAGTAAGTCAATTGCAATGGTGAGTCAAAAGTTAAGAGTAGGAAGCAGAAAAAAACCCATAGTGACAACAAAGAGTTATTATACTCTAACACAGGGAATCCCATTTTTCAGCAGAAGCTCTTATTTTAACAGTAGAATTGACTTTGGCCGTTCGTCTCACAAAGGAAATGGCTGCCACTGTGCAGCCAAAAGAAACACTGGCAAGAGGGCAAAGGGAATCCTGACTACTGAATGATGAAAGACCAGCAGAAGGCTTCAGTCATCTACAATACTTTACAACCCAGCATTATCATTTTACATTTTTCCCACTTATTCTGTATTTATGTTACACAGACACACCGCTTTCAGTGGAGACACATCTATTAAAGCCTCACATGCAGAGAGGATTTCCGAGACTAAATCAATTAAGCTTTTAAATCTGTGCCATACACTCCACTCATTTGCCAGGATGTCTTCCAGATTATTTTTCAGTATTATTATATACTTTATAAAATAACTACATAGCTTCTGCAGCATTTATGAAAAAGTATTGCTTAATGGGAAAGAAACCATAGCGCAGCCTCTCTAGGAAGAGCTATAGTTCATTGCCAAGCATGCTGTATTCCGCATTGATACATTCAATCCACTCACGTTTTGTCAGTTTTGTGGTATTTCATGGTGCAAATCACTGAAACCTAAGTTTTGTGTGCCAATGTGATTCTATCCTAAAATCCAAACCTGGCACATGTGGAAAAACACTAATGGGGCAGTTGGCTCACTTGCTACAATTTGCTTTAAATGTATTTAAGTTCCCAAGATTTCACAGTTGTGTGGTTCGCCAACTGGCCCACATTACAAAGTGTTTGAATACAGTGAGGGCGAATGGACAGAGAATACGGGGTCAAGGAAGGAGGTCGAGGTGAGGGAAGAAGTGCAACAAAAGTTTACAAGAGAAGAAAAAGAGGAGTCGTGAAAGAAACAAAGCATTTCTTATTACACGTATGTTTTAGAGATTGTTTTAAGCTTTATGCAAGCAGTCTGGATATCTGTTTCATGGCTGACGCTCAGCCATCCATTTACACTCAGGAATGTCTCTGTTGAACAGATACAAGTTGCCCTGCCCTGCTCTGCCCTGCTCTGTTCTGCCTGATAAAGTCTGCTGCTTCGGTGGAACATATGACTGATTCTTGCCTGGTGCAACTGGAACAAATGACATCACTGACTTTGGGTATCTCTTTCTGTTTGTACTTAGCCCCTCCCCTTTTCCTCAGACTCAATCTCTGTGTTTTCCCTCATGTGTCTATCTCTTCCTTCCTCCACTCCTGAATGGTTAGTAGCGCTCTGTTCGTGTTAAGGGTTTATGTAACGTTTTAGGGTGTTAGTTGCATGGCTGTAGGCAGGAAATTACTTGTGTCCTTTCAAACAATCCATACAAAGGCTACTGTTCACATGCTGCAGCCCAGTGAAAATGGCAAGCTAATTCTTTTTTCCACAATTTCTCTTTCCACAATTTTCCATCAAAGTGAAGTCTTCCAATGAAAGGGAACGGCAACAGACGGCAACTGATCCCACAAAATGCTTCTCACATCAACTTTTAAATCAAATGTGCTCAAAAGACTGATGGGCTTGGTGCCAGACACCCGTTTAGGCACACGTATTTTCCCGCTAATATGCTTTGTGTTTTTGTGGGGGGTAGGTTAGATATGCATCTCAAAAGGCGGAAGACAACAGCGTTTCTGTTCTCACTACACTCCCTTTTCTCTGGGAATGTGTGGCGCATATTTTAATTGTCTATGACTGGAAGAATGGGTACTTGGTGTAGTCTCATGATTAAAGATTAAGCAGCTCAGACACACAATCTTTTGTATGAAAACTGGCATGTTTGGTTAGAACCCACCAAAAACAAATGTATTAACACTCACCAGAGGGTTTGTTTGTGGTGGACGGACTGTGTGTACCAGTGGGCATTGTTGGAAGAACAGGTGGTAGAGACTTCTGGTCACTCTGGATCTCATTGCTGATTGGGTTGTTGATGCGTGGGAGGACAGGTGGCTGGTAAGGCTTGTTGAGTGGTGGAGATGGAGGCGGCTGAGGCCGCGGCTGGGGTACAGGGACGTGACGTGGAGGAGGTCGACTCTGGCACTGCTCCTCCAACAGGGCGATGAGAGATGACTGGTTGGTGGCTAAAGAAGCCAAGTGCTGATATTTGTGCTCGAGATCTTTGTATCGGCTGGTGAGCTGTTGCATCTCAGAGGTTTGGTTCAGGATCTTGTTCTCCATCTGTGCCAATTCCAGGGCATTGTCTCTCTTCCTGATGATCTCATGAAGCAGCTGCATGTACAGCTGCGTGACTCTGGAGTTCATGTTTCGGCTCTCCTTCCTCAGAAGCTTTACCTCATTGACAATACCTCCATCCACCTCTACCAGCTGCTGCAGGGTCTCTATCTGCCTTTTCTGTTTCTGTAGCTCCACATTTAGCAGCTCTAACTCTTGTTTATTGACCCGATTCTCCAGCATGGCCTCCGGGTCCTTGGAGTTGACGCAGATGGCTCCGGTCACTTTTTGTTGAGGCACAATGAAAGTGTAGGAGCACTTGTCCTGCTGCGGGTCAGCTGGAGCACGTTTGCTCCTTCCAGCATAGAGAAACTCTCTCTCTGGACCATCCTCACTGCTCTCAAATTCTTGGGTCCTGTCCTTGCCATGGCTGCTGTCCGAAGGACTCCCCTGCGTCTGCTGTACGCCACAGGTTAGTCCATAAACTAAAAGGAGCCCCAGCAGGACCATTGGAGGGGACTCCATGAGTTAATGTCCAACTCACCAAAGCCTGAACACAATGGGTAAGAAAGTGGAGAACATTATTACAGTGAAAAATCGTAGAACTTTTGTAGAAGTTAAGCAGCAGACTGTGTGAGTGCACCGATGTAAAACTTTTTTCATTTACTATTATAATTGAAAACCCTCAGGATTGGGCTGCATCCTCATTCTGAATTAACGAATGGAGTCCTTCACTGCTGAACAAGGCTGTCCATCAGGATTCACTGGTCCTATCCTTCTTTAATGGGAAAGAACAAACAGAGGACCTGCACATACACATCTCAGCATTATCAGGGCTGGAGGCCATTACAGCTCTCCGAAATCTGGGCTACAGAAAAAGATTAGATCTAAATGGACACTGTGCTTTTACCCTGCTGAGCACCACAGTGGCTGCTGCAACTCTCCATATTCAAGTCTGTTATATAACACAGAAATGTCATAGATGCCACACAGAACACATCGCTACTGGTAAACGCACACACTTCCCGGTGGCTTTTTAAGTGTAAATTGTTGAATACATTGTGTCTTGATCCTGGTAGGTTTGAATCAGTTCAAAACTACTGGGTGCTATTTGAAAGTTACTAATCCCCTTCACTGCCTCTAAGAAAAATATTTCTTTTGTCTAATGATGCACTGGTCTCTACATCGCTGGTACAAGAGTGTGTTTAGCTTAGTTTGCTGTATTGGCACTGTTTCTCTTTGGGCGGCTGCCATTGCTTGTCCTCCGCATGCAGAAACACTTTTATCTGTTTCCTTTCGCAGGCCAGGACATCTTTGCTTATGGAAAATTTGAGACACTAGTGAATGTAGCTATGCAAGGACGTGTTTGATGAATATTGATCGTGTTGCGTCAGCCCTGTCTATAGCTCTCACCAACAGTAGGAATGAAGTATTCAAACAATGAAAGGCAATTCATGCTAACCTATTTCACTTTGAATGGATTTGTCTTTACGTTTAGACCAAACACTCTGTCTTTGTCTCTGTATAAAATTTAGTTATAAATGATAACCTACGTAGTTTAGATTAAAATGTCTCTTAAATTATGTTTCCTTCCCATCAACCCTTAACTTTTCAGGAGAGTGTTCAGGAGAGTAAGGAACTTAAATGCCCTAGAATTCGTTTTTTCTTTTTATTAGAAAAATAAGTACTGGCAGTTTTTTTCAAGATGTTGTGGTATTATTAGAAGCAGAGGAGATGCCACCGACTGCTGACAGAGAATGTAGCTCCTGTGTAAGGATAACAAGGCCTTGAACTCCTGGGGCACCTTAATTGAAAGCTGCTGCATATTGGATTACAGAGGGGTCCTGTGTAACACCTCACCGGAGTCAGAAGGGGCCTGTCTAATCATAAAGCATTAAAGAGAGCCCTGTGTTGGCTGCATAAGAGCTGCGTAATGGTTGTCAATCTTACAGGCGCTTCCCTCACACATTTGTTGTATCTTATCTCTGCGTGAAAGATAATCTACCCTATAATGCTGAGTACAAAATTGGGAAGAGAGCAGAAATGTTTTTGTCTCGTTAATCCGGGCGTGCAGCCAGCACATTAGGTTGGAGACGTGGAGAAGAGAAATGCAGCGCCCTCCAAGAACATGACCCCTAGCACATTCGACTAGTCTGGTTTTATCTGTCTAGAATCCAATGTGTAAACACTTTTTCATGCTGGAAGGTAGACAGATGGAAAATACACAGAAAAGAACACTGTACTCTTGTGTAACTTACCTTTTCAATATCACAATTTACATAACATACAGAGCTGTTCCTGTTTTAAATTTACCATGAAACGATCCTCTGTCAGCACAGTATGAAGTTTTCCCACAGTACTAGTCATGCTAACAAAGCTGGGGCTCTGTGATGTCACCTCTCCAAAAGGTGATTGATGCAAAGATCGTACTGTCACAAATTTTTTTCACACTGTCCTGAAGTTTTTATAGATCCTGCCCTAAAGGATTCACTAATAATAACTTACAAGTCAGCCCATACCAAGATAATGAAGTAGCTCAAAACCTGTCCCTTGTAATGTGCTGATGACTGTATTTGGCCAGTGTCTCCTGCGGTTTCTCCCCATGGAACATGAGCTCTGTCTCTGAGAGATGCCGTGTGATTTGGCCCCTGCTGCGGAGGAGTCCCATTTTGGACGTCGTTAGCCTGGAATCTCCTGCTCTAGGCTCCACTACACTTCAAAGCTGAGGGGGAAAATGTTTGCAGCTTGTGATGAAATGTTTGTAACGGCATGTGGTATATGCATGTCTGTGAGTGTTTTTCTGTTAATGTGTGTTTTCAAATAACTACACTGGTTGCGCTCATTCTCCCAGGGACCGGAGCGAGAGTCCCATCTGCCCCGGCCGAGACAGCCTGTTATTAACCCATCCACAGTCTGCCAGAGGGAACAACAGAGGGGCTTCGCCTCCTTCGTCGCTGTTAACAGCCCCCGTGGCTCATTATTGTCCTGAAATCAGTTCCCTTGAACAAGCTGCTATTGACCGGCTAATAGCGGCGATGATTAACTGGTGTTGAGAAGTGTCATACGTCCGCTCTGCTCTGGGCCTAAAGGCAACTGACTGATGTGCAGTGAACTGCCCCCTTCGTGGTAGTATGATTAACAGCTCGTCTAATTCCTTCGTGTCTGCTTCAAAACAAAATGTTTTGTTAATCCAGTGTTTACATGCCTCCTTCTTCTGGTTTGTACTCTGTGTTACATTAAGTGTTCACGCTGTCTCTGACCACCACAGTACTCCAGCCACTTTGGTCGCGCTCAGCACATATTAATTAGAAGGTGGGCAGCCTTGCTCAGACTGGCTGATGTCTCTCACCCCAGCCCCTCTCATTTCAGCGTAAGCATGGCATTCCTCACATTCTTCGTCACCTCATTAGAGTGAACTGCCATACTCACATGGAGAGTCATTGGCAGTGGCAGACACAGAGAGCTAGACCCTGCAGATGGAGGACCACTATCTCCCTCGTCCCCGCTGCACCTACAAGACGTATTGTTGCATCTACTGACCTCATTCTCAGTGTCCCACTTTCTGTGTGAATGCTTTGCAATCACATCATCGTTATCCGCAAACAGGAGATCACAACACAACCGAACAGCACTTCATTTGTCAGCAGCCAAAGAGACACTATGCGGGGCGGCTTTGTGCTGCATGTTCAAATTAGCGCCAATTCTGCTGAGAACTGGCAGAGTCTCCGGCATGACACCCAATATGTGTTGGATCGAGGTCAAATTTAATTTGCTCATGGTAATCTGCACTATTACTTTACCTCGAGGGTAACCTCATTCTTTCCTGTAGCATGTATTCCCTGTAAGAGTGTAACATGACATGTGGAACACGATTAACCTCAACTACCTGCTCAGTTCGAGGATGGAGGACAGCATTTGCTTTAACCATTCATGGAGCAGCAGAATTTCTGTTCAAATTTAGATTTTGCCCCATGCGGCACGTTCTCCTACAGCTCGCTTGTGATCTCGGACATAGAGGCAGGGGGTCTTGGGAATTGTTTCGATAAGTTCCAGCGTTTTACCTCAAAGCCCCCTTATCCAAACACTACCCTGGCAACAGAAACAAAGACGGGATTCAGCTGCCTGCTTCCCTGTCCTCTTGATTCCAGGGGAACATCCTGAAGCTGCAGTCTGCTTGAGATAGCAAGTTTATCTATTTATTTAGTGTTTACTTAAGAAGTGAATGTTTCTTTTTACGTAATTGAAAATAAATCCTGTTTTCATCGCTTATCATAAAAAAGCCCTTGCTGCATATGACGTTCAACAAACTGCCTTTATCCGTGGCAAATAAGCACTTCACTCAAAGCTCACTCTCCAGCATCCCCTGTGCTGGAGTAACCGCTGATGGCCAACTCTATCATAATCAGTCCAGGTAGTCTTCGTAAAGTAGAATTATCCTTTGGCACCGACCTGAGCGGGATAACAGATGCTGAACGATGACTGCTCATTTTAAGTTCAGCAGCTTGAGAATGAACAGCCAAAGTCTGACCTTAATCACTTTAACAAGATGACAAACTAAGTGCTTAACCATTGTGTTTGAAATGTCACTGGCTTGATTGATTCTGAGATCTGTGACGGCTTTTGTCACGCGAACAAAGGTCACTGCCTGCCCTATAAGATCACTTGTTAAACGTGTGGACAATTTATCAGTGCATTCAACTGAGGTATTTTTTTGAATTAACAAGTAATATACACATGCACAGTTTCTGTTAAACATATAAACATAACCAGTGAGATACATGTATAAATAAGGAAGGATCATGCTTACAAGATAACGTCACAGTGCTGATCAGGCTCCCTCAGTTGCCTTGCCCTCCTGCCAGAGCTGTTTGAAGTTTCTCTTGGTAGAAAGTCATCCCAAGTGTGAAAGCTGCACCCCTGCGTCCTCCTCTCCCCCTTTCTGCGCTCTGCCCGTCTAGTTACTCACTCTTTGTCACCTTAGTCCATTCCAGCAGTGTAGAGGCTGTGGCGTTTTAAAGCCTATTATTAACAGACTGTCATTAGCCCAACAGAAGCCCAACTTGCAAGAAACTCCCCAGCCAAAACAGAGTAGATTGTTTCCAAATCCACTTGAAAAAGTTGGAGCACTTTCAAGAGACAAGTGGGAACTTCAGCTGGACGGTGGAGTTAGCTTCCTGATGATCAGTGAGAGTCCAGGGCAGGTTGTGTACTGCCTGTGGCCCGTTAGGAGAAGACTGTCACTTTCCTGTGGGCTGAATCCATCACTTCTGCCTCACAGCTCTAAGAGGCCGTCTCTCTCAACTGCACCTCTCTCTCTCTCTCTCTCTCTCTCTCTCTCTCTCTCTCTCTCTCTCTCTCCCTCCCTCTCTCCTTGGTGCTTTTAAAAAAGATGAAAAATCCTCTAGCAGTGTTTCGGTAGGCAGAGCCTCCCCCTCTCCCTTAACATGAACACATTCTTGTTTAAAGCAACAGCCTTCTTTCTCCACCCCTCCTCCCCATGGCACAAAAGAGATCCAAAAGCATTCACAACACAAGCAACACACACACACTCACAAACACACACACACACCAACACACACTACTCCAATTTCCAACCTCCTGCCCCCGGTTTACCACCACCACTATTTCTGGCGCGGCTGTCATGGTTCTTCTGGTGGTGGACAGCAGTGACGTTACACCGATTGGGCCCTAATTGTGCGTGAATGAACACTTGTCCTGAGAGAGGGAGCGCAAAAAGAATGACACATAGGAAGTAGTTCCAGGTGTTTGACTAAAACCAGGTCTGGGCGAGCGGCTGCTGACCCTGTTTTATAGCCTGGAGGTGAGATGTCTGCAACGAGGCTGGATCTCTGCAGTGTGCATCTTGCAAGGGGATGATTGTGTTATTGCTTAAAAAGTGGATATTTAATATCCATGTGTTTTAGTGGACAAAAGGATATGAAACACGTCCTGTCAGAGTGTGGACAGTGCTGCCAATGACTTACAAACTCTCGTTGTCTTCCTGTTTTCAGCAAGATTCAGGTTTTTAATTCACCAGTAATGCTTTAATTTGCTTTCCTGCTTCTACTAACATATGTAGTATTCGATAAAGTCACCACCTAGTGCAAAGGAACTTCAGAAGGCTTAATTAAAGAGGAATTTACTAATTTATGCACCTATCTGACCAGGTATTTACTAGTTGTTACAGCTTTGTCGACTGATACAATTGCTCAGCGTGTAGTAGCACCAGTTAATCAGTGACTGCTGGTCTTCAGCAAACAAAAATTAGACATAATTGCTGCGTCTAAAAGTAGTCATCGCACCATGCCCCAGTCTGTTATACAGCATGTTAAAGGATTGTGCAAACATTTACTTCAGGGTTTTATTGTGGCTTTGTGTTTAATAAAATTTCAAATTCGTTTTACAATGCAGAGGATGTGTGATTCTCCCTCCTGGTGCATTGCACTGAATTTGTTACAGATGGTGATGAACTTTTATGTGTTGTTAACTGTAACCCCTAAAAGTGTAAGGGTTCGAATAAAACAGGAAAAGAATGGGGAAGAAATTAATGAAGTTTCAGCAACATACTAGTCTTGCAGCTATAGCATACATCTTGTTCTTAACTATGAGTGCAACTCATGTGTGCTGCTTGTATTCTCGCTATCAGCTTTTTCCATCGTATTGTGTTCCATAGGGTTCCCTTTAAGCCTGCAGATTTAAATAATGGCTTCGGTGCATATGTGAAATCCAGTCGGTTGTCTTTCAGCCCTCTACAGTCTACATTCATGTGTTTTTTATCAAGGAACGTTCTACTCATAAAACAGTCATACTTCAGCTTTGTGGAAATGTTTCCGTGCGTTATTAAGCGCGTCTAGTACGAATGGAAACGCTGTTTGAAAAAGCGTTTAACCTTTTCTGATGTCAGTTGCTGTGACATCCTCGGGGGATCATTTGGTGATATGTAACTGACTGTAAACTGCTAGCAACAACTTACTGTTATTTTTAAGAATTAAAATAAATACACTGCAAAAATATACACCATCAACCTTGTCCTTTAAATTATGCATAAGGGATTATCTTAGTTCAATGGATTCTTCTTTGTACGGCTCATGTGTAGTATTTAATGTCAAACAGCTGTTGATTCCTTCCGCTGTCAATTAAATTTCTTCCTTGAGTGAATTGAAATGTCTAAATATTTCCCCTGAAGACAGTGAGAATGAACAACTGGCTTTGTGGGACAAAGTTCCTGGCAAAAGACACCAGACCGGCAAGAAGTGGACAAATTCATTTAGTGACTTCCAAGATTACGTCAAACTGAAGAACTGGCCACTCATTTGATAAACTAATCCTCTAAAGAGATTTTTGATCAAAGAAAATGTGATTTATATTCTCGCGTGTCATGTGTTACAGTGAACTGTTAATCATTTGTTTATGCTCTCCTCCTCCTCTTTCCGCTCCTGAATGACAGCTGCAGCTGACTTTTTGCCCACCGGGTGAATGACAGCACTTTCCTTTGTTTTGAGTGACTCACTGGGTCTCATCCAAAAATCGCGGTGTCGGCGTAGTGATTAGTTCTCTTTCCATCTGTAATCCAGAGCAGATGGGGGAACGCTGCTTCATAAAAATGTCAGGGGAAAATGTTAGTCCCATATTGAAACGGTAACCAATCAATGCATTTTAAAGCTGCTAGCACCACATGGGAAAGCTCGTGGAAAGTGGCTTCAGGTTGGAAATGTTTCACAGATGGGCTCCTGTGTTGGATGAATGAACACGTTGAGAGTGCAGTTTGGTCGCTTAACAGTACATTTGGGTTTAGCAGCAGGAAGGCTTCTATTATGAGTATGATTTGTGACCAGATGAATTAGTACACACAAGTAATGTCAAGTTTAATAACTCCTTAAAAATTGGATTTATTTTGGTACTTTTTGATGTAATCTATTAAAAGGTATAAACAGGTCCAATTATTGTATAGCAAATTCAGATTCATAGTCACATAACTTCTGTGAAACTAGTGAATTGTGAACATGTATGTCAATGCCCTTGAGTGGTCTGCAGCATTTTGGTACATCACATCAAACTGCATTTCATCATCCAACTCTTGATCTGTGCTGATGCTGAATGTTGATTACGACAGCTGCAGTCCCATACAAGTTTTATAGTCTAGAATGGCAGATGTACAGCACAGATTTTTTTTTCTTTTTCCATGAGCTGATGTTTCTGTAACTACGTGCCCCCTTGAGAACTGGAAACAGGAAAAGCATGACATCATTGTTTTTCTTTTATCGTTTTTTTTTTTTTTTTTATCAAGGCAAGGGGTTGAGTGAAATCTTCGTAGCACACATTGTGCACAACATAGCATGATGCAGCGCAAATTCAGACGAAGAACACACACAGGTATACAGTTGGATTAGTGGAAAACGGCACTAAAAGTGACCAGAAAAAAATATAAATTCAATTTCATTTCACCAGGGAGGTTGTAGTGGTTTGTAGTGATTTAGTTAGACACGTTTATGTAAAAAAAAAAAAAAAAGCGTCATGTGAGCTAAATGTAGGTTAAAATAATAAAAATGTTGGAACTCTTCTGACACAGGGGCCCCTCTGCAGACAGTTTTGCAAGACAATAATAATACAAGGACTCAGCTAATTGTACTTTAGAGATGTGAAATTCCACAATAATCTTGCAAATAATTACTCCATGGCCAGCTATGTGTGGTCGCTTTGCGTTAACGTTTACATTCAAAGTAGAAAAAGTGGGGGTATCAGACATGATCTATTGCGGGTGAAATTCTGATCTATGTATAGATGGCTAAGTTTAGCAGAACAGGTAGGGAAGGCATGCAGTTACTAGAAGAAGGAAACTTTATAAAGTAGTCCACTTGCATGCAATTCCCCTAAAAGTTGCATTTAGTGGGGAACACTGATGGATGCCATATTTGACTTCAAGACGATTAAACAACAGAGTTTAGATTTGTTTGAACAAATATCTTGGGAATGACCTCCAAGTTGTGTTTTTGATGGTTTTTAACATAAGCCAATCGACTGTGGATCATTTTAAAAGAAATATATTTGTATAGGACACTTCACAGTTGATGTCATTTTAATTGAAAGTAATAAAGAACCAATACATTCAACAAGAAACAAGTGAAAAGTAAAAGCTACTTAGTTTAATACTAACAATATTAAATGTTGTTGTTAGCTTCCAGCCAGGGATTGGGTTGGGTGTCTGGTTACAACCAATACTGTAAGCATGACCGTGATGGCGACTGAACAACCCATGCTAAACTATGCTAAATATGCTAGCAGGATGACAGTCTTTTTTACAACAACACATCAAACAATGCAATACACTAATTACAGCATCTGCCACAGTGGTAGGCCAGTTTCATATTTGGAATACTGCTTTTGCTTTGGGCACGTAGTCTTCACTTAACAGCTAAGGTGAACCAAATCGCCACAGCATGACGTTCACTGCTGAGCCTGATAAATGTCACGCAAACAAGAAATTTTCACATTTTGAGAGTGCAAATAAAATAATGTGCAGACAGAATGTATTTTTGCAAAATCTGAATATCAAGATTTCCAATTAAATATCGACTAAACAAAAGTATAACAGAATAGTCACGCATGCGTGTCCACGTTCTTCTTCCTTTGTTTTTGTTATGTGTTCCGTAATATACAACTTACAGTGTTCATAACTGGGATCAGATGTAATGAGGTTGTGTTATGCCTGTCAGTGTGCCTAGCATGAGTGCCTCCATAGTGATCTTTGTTTAAACACGGGTATGTACAGGCCAGCATGTCTCCCTGTGTGTCAGCCATGATGGATGGTTCTCTGCTGACCTGTATTGACCTTGTCACCCCTGGCCTACTGCTGCTTGTTTTTGGTAATCTGTACGTGATTGACAGGCTTATTACAACTGTGAAATCGGTTTTGTAAACAGTTTCTTTTGCCCTGGCTTTCTGACTGTGTTATGAAGCAGATGGTACTCTACCAAAAGGATCAAAAAAGAAATATTCACTATTTTTCTCTGTGATGTGGCATGGAAAGAGTTTGCTTAATTATTCCATGGCCTTTCTGCACAGGCCTCACTGTGGCTAGACCTACAAGGGCCATTCTGTTGGGAGGAAAATTTCGAGTTTTATGATCTGAGCGGAAAGAATGGGATTGGCTCAGGATTTTGTCAGGCTCACCCCAACTGTTGCAGAAAACCACCAAACGAGACCAGTAAATATGGAACGTGTGAGAATGTAGAGGAACAGGATTTTGTTCAGACTTCACCAGTCTGATGCTGAAAGTGTTAGCAGTTTGTGTGGCCTTGTCTGAAATTCATCCGGCATAATTCTTCATTAGCAGTGCATTTTTTATTTATTTTTTTAAATAGCCTCATGAGATCTAGCAATCTATGCGGCATGTGACCAATGTTTTAACAGTTTAGGAGTTTCTTATCTCCCTGTTGTTTATCCTTTTGCAGATGTTTCTTCACCTGTATTACTTCTGACGTCATTGCTTGTAGCGTGGAAGGTTACATCAACCATTTTGTGCTAAAGATTTGCTGGTATGGTTTCCAGACATGTTTTACAAGTCTGGCCTTCTTTACATCATTTGGAAAGAATCCAAAGGGACACACTCAGAAGCTAAAGGCCTGTGCAGGTGGCACGGTTTGGGATCCATGGAAGCAAAACAGAACAAAAACAGAACAACCGTGCCCTTTAGGATCGACTTGAAAATATAATGACGTGTGACCTAATGTGCTGCTGAAAGGCAGTGGTGCTTGCTCTGTGTGAGCCCTGTACGTGAATGAGTTTTAAGGGGCCAGTCTGGAGGCCTGTCAGAGACTCATGAGGACGGGGCTGTAATGTAAGTGAGTCCTGAAGTTTTCATGGTAAACACATACAGCTCTGTCAGCGTTTTGAGTAGAGTTCACGTTTCAGAAATCTCAACCCACAGTGAAGTGTGCGACTCTCTGTGTGGATTATGTCAGCAGCATGTTTGACCTACTTTCTCAGCCCACTGACCATTACTTGCTCAAACACAAAGCAGTCCCTAGAAAACTGTTCTAGTGTAAAAAATAAAAATAAAAATAAAAAACAACGTATGTGTGATGTAGTCTGATGCATGCTATCTATTTTGCAGTTGTATATACAGTAAGTAGCACTAAGGGCTTGCCTAGCATTGAAAGTTAGCATCTTCAGCTCACACAGAAATCATGAATCTCCCCAGCTACATTAATATGGTCATCCCGTGTGTGTGACAGCTTTATTTTTTTACAACAGCGGTGATCACTTTTTAAATGTCATCTTTTTGGTTTTCTCAAATCTTTTTGGACATTTATTAGGCAAGGATATCATTTACGAACAAGCCAGGTGTGATCTCGTGCAAATTCACGTCAACGCAGGAACTGTAGTTTGTTTCCCTCTGGTTTCAGCCGCTGGACCCAGGACAACAAGGTGTATTCTGTAGCTGGGTTTTACTATAGGTTCAGGTCTGTTAGCTTTAATGGCTGAAGTCTCGAGTAAAGGACAGCCTGGGGAAAGATTGGAACGGCACCCTGCCTCAGCGTAGGCTGTAGCTCATTTTCCTGCTGTTTATGGAATTACTGATGTCAGCGGGGACACCCCCAAACCCCAATACTGCCGGACTTTATGTATCGTAAATCTATACTATACTGCCTAACGCACGAGTAGTGTTAGGGAAGCATAAAGTGGTGGAAAAATCATGAGTTTAAGGGGATGTCTTAGTGTTTTAAAAAAAATGAATGTGCAAATAATCATAAGAAATGTTCTTTATCTGTTCGAGAAAGCCTGTAAAAAGTACTTCTCAACAATGTCAAAATAGTCTGGGGTTTGATATGGTCCAGAACATTTTGTTCTCACGTCTGTGCAGTGATTACATCTTGCTATATTCCTTCTGTCTTTGGTGACGTTACCTCTCTGTAATGTAAAGGAAGCAAAGAGACGTAATTGTAAAGCAAGATTTTTGTCCAAACATGCCACTGGCACTTAGATGTTGCATGAAACTGTGTGAGGACATGACAGTACAGTATACTGTGTTATGTGTGGCCTGCAGACCTAATATGCATATATAATTGTAGATGCTTTCAAACACTAACTATATCTACATCTTTGTCTGACTTAAACAACCTGGTGATTATGGTTATTTATGGTGACATTCATGCCTCATCTTAACACAATCTGATTACAGGCATTTTAAGTAATGGACAAGTAAACCACACAAATCAAAACTGATCCATGAATTGTGTCTTTTGTTTTCAATTTTATCCATCTTTGCCTTTTATTAAACGAATTCTCACTTAATGAGCAGGTTTCCAAGTGAAAGCCGTTGACCTGAAACTCCCAGGGAACACTCGCTCCAATTTATGTGACCAGATTCAGTCAAGTGTGGCCTTTTTCATTCCAGTGTTTCAACAAAGCATGTGTTGGCATGACCCGACCGTAAACATTAAACCTGCTGTGAATATTAAATTCTTGGCAATTTGGTCAAGGATTTAAGTGTGCTTGGTTCATCAATCACCTCGTCAATGAGCTGGAAGGCATTTTTTAACTAAAAATTACAGTATGATTTTTACACATTTATTTTATCATTCATTTTATTGCATTGACATAGTGTGGCAAATTAAAGAAAAACTAAAATAATGTGTCTCAGGTCCACCACGATCCTCCAACACAGGTGTTGTACTTCACAAACTAGCTTGCAAAGCTTTCTATGTGCTGAAGGCCGGTGGGTTGAATCTGCTTCATTGTGACTTCCTGCCACTGAACTAGCCAGGACTAACTTTGCCACTGAGTAGCTTTGACAACTTGTGAAATCATAAATTATTATGTTCACAACTGGATACTTGACCTCAAACAGCTGAAAAAATGCTTATCACACTCATACACCAGAAAATCTTGGTACATCCTATGGTATCCAATGCAATATTACAATAATTATTATAGAAATAATACATTACATAGTAAGTAAAACTAATTATATACTGGCCTCTATAGTAATTGACAGCATTCCCAAGGTGTTTAGGCCTGGCCTCAGTCATTTACACATTGCTGCTTTTTATTGGTCTATTTCATGTCATCTGTTTACCAGTGACTGCTGACCACCTGAATGCAAACACCTGGCAAGTATAACAGCGTCACATGGTATTTCCAGATATAGCAGGTTGATGGGGATCACACACCATTAAATAAATGACGCACAATGCAGTAGGGCCTTCACAGGATACACAGGGCATGTTGGGATGTTTATTTAGAAAAGCCACATTTAATTTCAGAGCATATTTTGTAATGGGGTTGGTTTCTGTGTTGATTAAAAACCGATGCGAACTCTAGGGGTTACTCGTTTGTGGATTTTGTTGACCAAAGCTAGATTGGCTGTTTTTCTGTGTGTGTTGTGCCATTTATCCAACAAATGCAGTTAAAAGTGCTTAACGATAAAAGAAGCAACCCCCACCACCACCCCCATGAGCAAACACTTGGCGTCAGTGGGGAGGAAAAACCTCCTTTTAACTGGAACAAACCTGAGGGTGGGCATCCGTCTGCCCTGACAGGCTGGGGGTGAGAGTCATCTATCTCCCCACCACAAAGCAAATAAGCACATTTCCTAAAATATTGAACTTTTGCACGCTGCAAGTAAGTGCAATAACAAATACCCATTCCTGGTGAAATTTGCTCTAAAGTTCACAGATGTTTCACATAATTTCAGTCTATGTAGCCTGGATAGAAAATGTTCACTTAACACTTCCCGTTGTCACAGTGACCATCTCTAACACTGGAGAAAGTTGTGACCTTTATAATGTAGTGGTACCACATATGTATGTGTTTGTTGACTTGTTGGCCTTTATGTTCTGTGTATATTAGAAGCTTGTATGTGAGAGCTTTTTAGGTGCAACAAGGTTGCATAGATGGAAAAAGACCACACAGTCAGCATAGTGTACTGTCTTTGAAGCTGCAGAGTGTTTGTCTTTCATCGTCCTTGGTCAAATAACCAGCTAAAGTTACGTTTGAGGACTTTTCGGCCAACGTTCGGTGTCGATGATCTAAGAGTAGGGACACCAAGACCAGTCTGTTACTATTATTTGCACATCTCTCGCTTGCAGATTTGCATCATGAATAAGTGAACTTCTACATGCTGTTACATATCCACAAATATTCAAACCAGTCAGTAATTTATGAAAAGACATCAAGCTGAAGACTGAAAATATTGAATTCGGTCAATATATTCTCTCAAGATATTTTTCCGCAATACAACCCGACAGGATGCAAATGTAAATTAGATTTCTAGTTTACTGTCCCGGTGGTGTTTTTTGTTAGACAACAGCTTACAAATCATTTATTATAGTTTCCTCTGTGAAAACAGTAGTTAATCAGTAGCCGGAAAGCTTTGGTTGACTCAATGTCAAAAACAGAAGGGCATCATTCTGCTTTGAAGGAAAACCTACTCGCTCCACTTGTTTTGATTATTTCTCCATGTGTGAAAAGCAAGTTCCTGACCGAACACGGGAAGCTTTCCACTCAAGGCAGCAAGACCTCATAACATACTGGTGTCATCTATTACCGCTCCACTGGCAGGAGGATTTCACAGTCACCTGAAAGCTCAAAGCCGAGTGAACATTCATCTTTTAAATGATCTGGGACCAGAACAACTTATTGTAGTGTAGACTGATTCTACTCAAACGTTCACCTGAGGGATTTCTGCTCTTCAAACCATTCTACCTCATGTGCCGGCAAAGACAAAAGCCCACTTTGGAGGGAGATGGAAAAAGAGTAGCAAAGACCGGGGGCCAAGCGGGTAGCTGTGGTGAGCTAAAATTGCAGAGGACAGCATATCTTCAAATCATAGAGCCCAGAGGATGGAAGAGTAATCCTCCTACTGTTATTGTTTCCCATGTTCTCCCCCCCACCCCCAGTAATATTTTCCAGATTAAAGCATGCTCGTTCCCCTTACTCCAAGAAGGACCCCAATTTCACAGGAGAAAACCAAAGGAACCACTAAACGGGAATTGTTTTTTCCACTGCATGAGATAATGTGTTGCAAATTGCGTTGTTTCTCGGTTTCAACTGCCAAGGTAGAGTATTGTTTCAGTTTTTCACAGGTCACTTACTTGGAAAACCAGTGCTTGTTGAGACTTCTTGCATGTCTTATCATCAAGCTGTTATTGGAGAAATGCTAATATCCTCCTATACTTTATTAGATTCAATAGCTTGGCGTGATGTAATGGCGTTTCGAGCTTTATAGTTAATGAGCAGAGGCCTTAGGAAAAATTTTATAAGGGCCTTATACCATACCGAGTCTTACAGTGTGGAGAAATCTGGCTACAAAATGTTTACTGCCATAACCTAAACATGGCTTAAGTGCCGCTGTGAGGCATTTCCTGGACCACATCTGAAAACGAGACAAGCCTAATAACCCCACACTTCTGAACAAACACATGTATACACTTAGGATCCTCTCAGTGCCGGCTGCTTTCAGAGGCCAGCGTTGAGCTCATGAGTTGGCTGCGTTTCTGCAGACTCTTTGTACTGTACGGTCAGACTACCACATAAGACCAGTCCTGCGCTCCTACTTTGGACGTAGGCAATATTTGCATGTTTAGTTTGGAAATTTACCTTGGAGACATATGCGGGCGTGCAAGCTCAAGTCTGTTGGTGCTTCCTGTTCTTTGTTTCTGCTGTGATTAGGAAAGCGATGACCTTCAGTCACAATGCAGGGACCAACCTTTGTGTCATTTCTGTAATATAATTCAGTCACCACTTGTATCAAGGAGAACTTATCTCGATTTTCCTTCCTTTCTTGAGACATTATATCAAGCTGAGATCAGTTCTGATGTGTGAACTGTTCACTGTTGAAATGCTACTGCTTTGCCTCTAAAGTGTACACTTTATAGTAAGTGTTTAATTTCCTCCAAATGGCAGAGCATATAATCATAATGACCGTCCATTCGACAGGCCGTTTTAAGTGTCACGTGTCATAGCTGAGGACGTGACGTTGTGACATAAAATTCCTGCTGAAACTGCTCAAAAGTTACTTTCTGCTAGAGTAATCAAATGCAACATGTTATAAGTTTCCTTTAAGAACTGGCAGCCTGTTTCACTTCGGAACAATAGGGTGCCTGTCAGTTGAATTGTCTCAGGAGTAAAACTTTATAACATTAGTCGTGCCTCCAGAGCAATGAGTCAGATTTCTCTTCCATGAGCTCTGTTCTTGTACTACTCCGGCCTGAATGATTTGCAAGTATTTGCTCAAAACTTTTATTGTGCTGCATTTAAAGCGTCGCAATAATCAAACAACCAAACTTAAGCACTCATTTGCACAGCTTTTAGTGGTACATACCACTCTTGATTGAACACCCTATTTGTAGAAAAGCAGAATAAAGTTCAATAATCACTGGGTTATTCAGTTACAGAAGAATAGACGGTGAGGTATTACTTTAAATGCTGAACATTATGTTGGTATAATCTTACCTCTCTGTCTAAATACCTTAAACTGAAAGACTGCAGCCACAGTTACCTAATGTTTGTCAGTCATAGCTTCCACGTCCATTGAGCCAATATTTAGTCTTGACTTCTTTTGCCAATATGTAGTCAGGTATTTCCACTGGCCAGGCAAAACGATGCCATTAAAAGGCCAGAGCCCCAGACAGACGTTATTATATCTGTCTGTCTGTCTGTCTGTCTGTCGAGACAGCATGCCCAGATGATGTAAACACAGTGTGTTTGAGAGCTCAGTCTTGTGTCGCCATATAACTCTTAAATGTTTACATCCGTTTTATTATCAGTGTGATTAGACTCAAGGCTAGTTTTGCCAGTGTAGTGGCTCGTGTTTGCATGCACAAACTATATATAACTTTTTATTGCCAGCTTTCTGCTGCAGCCTGACTTATTAAATGTTCTTAAGCCCGGCTTCCTTTTTCTTTCTGCTTAACGTAAGGACACCAAGCTGACAGACAGAAACCGTTTTACCAGCCATCACTTGTTGTGGCTGTAGATGGCTACTGTCAGCAGCTGGTACGAATCCAACACAACATGTTGAATTGGTTAGTGGAAGTCGGTGAGAGACAGTTGTCTGACTGCTAGTTTAGCCAAGTTACTCTGTGATAGTTTTTTCTTGCAACGCACCTTAATATTAACAATTCTCTGCGACATATTTAATTTTTGTACTTTCACAATCTCGTTGTATCATGTATACATTGACAATAAAGTTTTTCCATTTTTCCATTTGCTTCTCCTTCCTTCTTCCATGTTTAGGAACGTGCATAGACACAACATATGGAGTAGACGTAGGCATGTATTCAGTTAAACCTAAACTCTCCAATCCTTGATCTTCCTGTGACTGAAGAGAGCTCTTTATAAGTCTGGCCATGTGTCTGGGGTCACAGCCATGGTGCAGAATAAATTTGGGACCAATGTCTGCCACGATGGACAAGAATCTAAACATTTAAATTGCCTAAAATGTTTGCACAGCAGTAGTACACAGTGCACCCATAATGTGTTTTTACTAGTTTCATTTAAATAAATGAAGGAAGTAGCACTGGCAAACTTTATGTGGTCGAGCCCCTGCCTGCAACGTGTTCCTCGACATCTGACAACCGACCTACGCCCATGCATTGTATAAACATGTCAGTAAGAGACGTTTTGACAACTTATTTTGTGTTTCGTGAAGAAGCAAACACTCATAGAGATATTCTACTTTCTATTTATTGACCTATAGCGAATGTTTCTCTATGAAATATACATTTCTGTAGATGTTTGCGCTCCCTGAAAAATCTGCTTTACAGATGTTGACTTTTGGTAATGATAATTGAGTTGCCTCTGCAGCCGCCTGCAAAGTCAGGCATTTTTAGTTGAAAAGGTATATTTAAAAAGCTTAGGACAGAATGTTTTTGGTCTTTGCAATGTTTAACATATTACAGATTTCCTTGTGTGTTGCTGCTTTAGCTTTTATTTTTATTGCTTCTAAACTAGAGAGCAGCTAAGCTGCATTTCATAGTTTTTACTAGACAATGACAATAAAACTTCTTCTTCTCCTTCTTCTATTGGTAGCCCTGAATGATTTTGTTTTTAAAAACATATTATCTTCATTCCCATTCATACTAGTTCTCTGATGGGTTCCCATTGCTATGCAGCAAAGCGGTTAGCCCAGGGCCACTTACTTTTCAACTATTCAGAGCTATAAAGTTAACCCATAGTCACTATAAAGTGAGATGTGAGAGCTTGTGCCTGAACACTATATGTCGTTACAACCTACTCCCCCAGTATAGCTGCCACAGGGGGTCCCAGACTGCACTGGAACCCCGGCCCTGAACAATGAAGCTGGGGAGCTGATGGAAAAGCCATCTCTTCTGAGACAGATTTTATTGCTTTCCAGGCCTGCTGTCCCATATGAGGTCATTTTGGAGGAATGTCCCTGGGAGTAAAGTAAAACCCAGGTCACAGTTCTTGACCTGTTTGTTTTGAGTCTTACACCCAAACTTTCCATTTCTTTAAACACAAAGAAAAGCAGCTTGGATTTCCTGACTGTCGGCATTACTGGAGCACTAACCAGCATGCAGCTTGTAAAAGAACAGGGCTTGAGTCAGCACCCATGGTGTGTATCAAATGATTGTGGGGGACCTAGCTTAGGGGAAGCCTTCCTTGCAAAAGTGAAAACCAATTAGGGGAGTAAGACTGAGTCATTGACTTGCAGGGGATAGTACTATGAGCATTGGCTACAGCAGTTCTGTATCAGATTTTACAGACCTACCAAAGTCTGCCAAGTTTCATGATGCTGTGAAATATTCCAGTTTAGCCTTGTGATAATCTATGTGGCATTAATTCCAGTCAGGTTACAGTTTTGTTTGGTTCTCAGTAATAAATAAAATGGGGGATTGCATTTCTTTGGACTCTTAAAAATGTCCTCATAAGAAGCGTAGACTGCTTTTGTTGGCTGTGCAAAGGTCAGGCTTGCTGTCATGTGGCTTGGTACGACTCTGGATAGACCGGTCAGTGAATGTTATTGGTTAAATTTAAGTCACATTCAACTAATTATCTGTTACTGCTTATGCTCTAGAGGGTTGCGGGTGGGCCGGAGCCTATCCCAGCTATCAATGAGCAAGATGTGTGGTATACTCACTGAGAGGTCAGCAGTCACACGCTCATGCACAGCCGAAGAACCTGCAGAAAAACCATTCAGGCACAGACAGAAAAGCCAAACTCCACACAGAGAGGCCCCAGCCGGCCGTTAGGGTTTGGTCCAGTTTGGGTCAGAAGGTTTGTGATATACAACTGCCATTTGCACTGGTGGTTCCTTGTCAGTCACTACAGTGAGATGTACTTGTTTTAATGGAAGCTTTATTTTACAAAGTCCTGGATCTCACCCAGAATCTGCTCTTTCTTTCCTCTTTTGTTTATTTCAGCTTTAGTATGCTGCATGTACTGCATGCTTCAGCCTCTCCTACTTTCTGTTCTGTCCCACCTCCACCTTCTTCCTGTCTCTGTAGCTGGCCGGCCTCAAGCAGATGTGTCCCTCCATATGTGTTAGGATCTACTCATGGTTTCCTCTTGTTGCAGGCTTTTCTTGTCCTTGGCAACATCGCCTTGGTGCTCGCTCTCTTGGTTTCAAGCTCTGGGTTCTGTAAAGCGACAAAAGACAGTTTTGAAATATACTGGCTCTACATTCTCTTAAAGCTGCAGTTGTTGTTTCTGTTTGCTCCATGGGCTCACGTACTCACTGGCATCAGGTGTAAGCTTCTTCCTTACTCTCAAAGACTGTGCACGTTGGTGGAAAAAATAAAATGTTTACATATGGTTTCCAGTCTTGGTATGTTTTCAGGTTTGAGGAGGAGAGGAGGGCATATGAGGACAAGGTGATTCTTATAGCAGTAGTTATACACATACTTCCAGGAATATTTAACACAAGGCAGATGTTTGACAACTATAAGCTGTCTGAATTCACCAAAGACATAAACCAGTGTTGACTATGATTTATTTATTATAGCATCTCTTTGTAGAATTAAGACCTTGTGACATAGTATTATGTGTCGTGCTTACCACATCGACTACTTTATATGTTTAATTCATATTCCAGGCAGCGTTTTGTGCCACTGTGGTGGCTTTAGGGGTAAGGAGCCAGCCCTTTAAAAATCACCTCACTGACTTTTTGAAGTGAGGAATAATCTGTTACTGAAACAGAGTTCATTGCCATTCATGCGCATGAAGTCATGTGTCAAAGGATTTTAGTTTCTGAACAAACATTTTTCTTACAGCCCATGTCTGCAGTGCGGCTGAACTACATCCTCGTTTCCATGTGTCGATTCAACTCCGCTGGTTTAAAGTTTCCCTAAACCCACCGCTGAATTACCCACCATGATTGACAGTATGTTTTTTTTTTTTTTTTACAGTGCAGCTCCATTGTGATGATTGCAAGTTTGGATGGAATATTAATGTTTAGACAGTATGTTTAGTAGATAAAACACTGTCTGTGCCAAATGTTCTATTGTTGGGATTGTAATTCACTTAAGTGCTTGACCCTCAGCATTGTGTGTTTGTGGAAAAAGCTTGCAGCACAACACATTGTGCAACAACTGCTTGCTTCTCCGTCTTCACATGATATTGTGTGAGGTCCTTACAACTGTTGGGCTGACCTTGACATATGAGAGGGTTTGATGAAAGGTTTTAGGCACAAGTAAAATAAACTTGAAATATAAAATTCCAATATTATTACCAGAGTTTTTTGATTTATCACCCACAGCTGACCCCCATTCATCATTCTTTTGTTCTATGCAACAACAAAGAAACGGCAAAGCGGTTAGAGTTTGTTGCCATGGACAGTAATATCTCATAGAGCCAGCCATCAAGTGCTGTGTCTCATACTAAAGTCATGACTAGTTGTTGGCCCTGACCATGTTGTAAAACATAGAAAGGACAAGCTAAATATAAGTGTGTATTGGATTTCAAGAAGCATGAAATGGTCAGCGCTGAGAGGAAAGCCAGAGTGCACACTGTAGCCATAGCCATGGGCCACAGCGAATCCCCGGGCACTAGATGTGATAGATGGTTGTCAGCCCCCTCCAGTACCTCCCCATTTCCTGAGGTCACACCCCTGGAGGTCACGTCTCTCTGGAAATCAGCCACCAGCGCTCTCAGTTCCAAGAAGGAAATGCTCAGATCCAACACGTCCTAGACACCCATAAACCGTCAAGCAGAGCCAAAGCACAAAAAGTGATTGTGGAACTGGCGATAACTAAATGACGATTCTGCCAAGACAAACGGTCCTCCTAGCGTGGGATGCTGTCTTTTGGTTTCCTTCAAGGCTTCTTCTAAAAAAATATATTACACTGACTGACTCTTAGAAGTGGTTTAAGATGTCTTTATTGGAGTCATGTAAGGCCAATTCTTTTCCTGTGAGGTAATTCTGTGTGTTTGTAGTTACATGGGGTGTGTATCCAGTGATGTCACCCTGCAATTTACTCCATGTTCACTTCACAGATTTCTTGATGATATGTGTAGTGTCTTTTTGTGACTTTTTATCAGTGGCAGGAAATAACCAGTTACAGCAACAACTTCTGCTCTTTAAGTGTAGTTCTTGAGTTGCCTCATTTTAAGCAAAATTACGACTGGATTTTAACAGTTTATAGTTTTTGGAAATACCCACCACAAATGATTTGAAAAGTTTTTTTTTTAATACAGTCTTAAAATGAGAGGGTAGATTTTTTCCTCTGTTTTGTGAAATAATTATGCAACAGGTTGTTGCAAGCCATGAACCCATTTGCTCCACTCCATGTGTGGGAGGAACAAGACAGTGGTGGGGGGCTGTTTTTGGCTTCTCCTCTACCTCTGTGTTGCAAAACTATTTATAATGACGATATTTCCATCTCATCCCATTCCAGGCCCGGGAATGTAATGTTAGCATTGCTGTACTCTGCCAGTTGCAGCTTGCGGGTGTTGATTGCATCGGAGGTATTTGTGTATTAAAGCTTATCTTGTAGTTAAGAAACAGTAGTCTTGCAAAGGGCTACGGATCGGATAACAGCTGTCGAGAACACTTAAAACAAACAACTTGAACTTAAAAAGTCACTTTACAGCCGTGTGATTACAGGCGTGGGCTTGAGGGGCATCTGGTTGAAAACAGGGAGCACCAGTGCGGTTTCGTTTCCCTGTTTTTTTTGTTTTTTTTAAGCTGAAAGCACTGAATCCTCATTGTTTTATATCCATTATCTACAGAATGGGCATACATTTAATGTAACATACTGAATATATTATTATATATTTGTATAGTATTCACAAAAAGTGTGTTTGCCCTGTTACCTACCCAGTGATTCTTGATTTGCACTCAAAAATAACACATTTCTTCAACACATAGCTCAGCATGAACTTGACAAAAACCTTAACCCTCTACAGAACATGGATTCATTCAAACCTGCGGTGTGGCATGCGACCCGTTGCTGTCGTGGAATTTCTGTAGATAGCCTCAGGTGCTCCTCTCGCTGTTACGGCCTCTAGCTTTGGCGTGAGAAAGTACGTCTTTAGCGCAGGCCATACACAGCGTGGGCTGTGTCTGCGAGTAATCACTGGAGCGAGATTGACAATTACCTGTTGTGTCACGGCCGTAAATCTCAACAGAGTGATTAGTGAACAACTGCGGCTCAGGCAAATAGAGGCTCTGGGGTCACTAATTGAGCCGACACTGAATATCCTGAGGCGGCAGCAAATTTGCTTGGTCTGCCAAATGCTGGTTGCGCGGTGGTGGAGGGGAAAGCTGCACAGGCGCTGATACCGATATCTACACACATACAGAGAGCCTTCATTAACCTTTGTTTGTTTGTTTGTTTTTCGGGCAGCAGAATTTCTGGATGGAAGCTCTAATACACTCTATAGGCTACAGTACCTGCTCGGTGAACATTTAGCAGCTAGATATTTCCTTCAGCCATTGGTGGAGAACAAAAAAAGAGCTAAAAGGAAGCTAAAAATGAGCTGAAATACGTTAGACAGCACCGTAGAAGACTCATGATTACCTGTGGGTTTGTCACTCTGACACTTTTCGCGTTTACCTTTGTCATTTGAACCATTTTTAAGATACAAATATTCGTCACAGCTGCTTATAAGTAGCAAGCTGTGTCATCTACTTCATGTACTCCTGTTTGGACCTCTTCTGTAAATGCTTACTTGATAATTTTTATCCCAGTGAGCAGGGAAAGTCGTTTTTGTTGGAAAAAAAAAATAAAAGTGAGTGTTAGAAACAAGATAATCTGGCATCTGTAGTTTTGCCGTAATGCTTGGGATGATGTGCGTGATATTAAATGTCGAACCAAACCCAAAACGGTAGCTGGGAGACTCTGCATGGAATACAACCAACGATCTGTGGGCAGCCCCTCTACCTCTTTCCACGCGCAGCTACAAAGAGTTTGACGTGATACACGTCTCCTTCCCACATCTGCAGTCTCGGGGAGTAATGGTAGGAAGCAGGGCTTGGCGGACAGATTGGGGAGCAGGATGGATGGAACCACTGCGGCGAGCAATGTGGTGATGAAGTCAGTGTCTGGCTCGCATTAAAACTCAGACAGACGCACGCACTCACACAACAGCTACATTCCTGTCAACATGTTTAGAACACATGAAATGCTGTCCTAGATATAGACAAGCCGATGTTTCTGCATTTCCTGAAGACAAATAATAAAATGAGGAGGCGTTGTGGGTGGCTGGCAACGTGAGATTGTCCAAATGATATCATCACTGGCTGCATATGCTTGCTGCCATGTGAAGCCTTATACAGGGCTGTAAAAGGTAAATGCCAGTCCAGAATTCACTAATGTTCTTGGCAAGTCGTTTTCCTTACGTTTGCAGGAAACACTGTCAAGCTGGCTGTAGAGGATGATGTCAAGGAATATGCCACACAGCATGCTAGTGTTTTATTATCCCAGTGAGAGGGAAGATGGCTTTTGAGAGCAGCGCTTCATTTAAGCAGCACTTCGTGTCATTACGGGCTTTGTAATGCAGATCGTCATGAGCTCACACACACCCTGGCACCGTCAGCCCCTGACGGTTTTCAGCTCTTTCTGTTTCTGCAGAGGATTATTTTAAATGCACATTACAACACAGACCACAAAGGTGAAAAACACGCCAGCATGCATTAAAAATAACCTCATTCTGACACACAAATTACCCCAATTATCATTTGTGCGTCGTGTCTGCATTGTTCCACACATTCTTTCCTCTGGCCTACTTGTTAAATGATTTTTATGTATGCTTCACTGCTGCTATGGCGACAAGTAAATATTGCCATCTCATCCTTTTCATCTGTGCGCAGGCAGTTTCCAGCAGGGCATAGAGTAAAGCTCCGTGTAAGCGTATACTGCCTATGTATGTTGATTATCAGATTTATTGGCAGTGCAGCCATATGGAGTGAGAAACTTAATATGTCATCTGGAAAATGTATCTCAGTTTCATAAATTTGTCTCCACATCGGAGTGCTATGTTGACAAAGTGTGTGCTAGCAAAATCCATTCAGGGTTTTTCAAACATGCTGCCGACGTCTTTATATTCATGCAGTCTCTGTAGCCTGCAGCCTGATTACATTTGCATTTTCTTGCCATTTGGTGACTCTCATCCTGTGTGAATTAATAAGGACGTACGGATCAAGACTTTAAACACTGAAGGGACATAGAGCTGTTGAAGGGATTTCAGCAGTCTAATCAGTACTTAAAGCTTATTTTAAAGGAATTGTAGAATTTTTCGGATACACTGGCAGGGCATAATATTCATGATATGCTGTCCTTAGTAGCTGTAGCTGTAAATCTTTGTGTTACTGTTAGTGTAGAATGAGCACTTTATGTGTACATAGGGAGTTGGACCTCATTCATCATGCTGCACCATAGATTGTATATAATGTGGACAATGTGTCTCCCCTTCCTCCCACTGGCCACACTGACACTAGAATTTGAGGGATATGGGCGATGCCATCTTGGGCATTTGGAGCCAGAGTCTGCGCAGTACAGTCCGAGAGTGGAGCGGTGATATCGATGACCCGCCCACACTTCCGCCATACTCTCTTACTATTTGATGATACTGCACTGTGCTCCACCTCCCCCAGTTACAGAGAAATGTTGGATTATACACTGTAGTTATTTATTTATTTTTACAAACTTTCACGGCCCGCTTCATGGAGCGCTTGGCATGGCAACTTGTAGTCATCATGATGTCACATTCTGTTTCTATAGCATCAGATAACTAACTAAAACAAAATTACACTTGAAGATGCATCAGTATTATATTAACTACCTAAAATGACAGAAACTATCCTTGAAAAAAAAATACCATCCACTATCATGGAGGAGGGGGTGGAGCTTATGAGCTATACTTCAGCCAGCCACCAGGGGGAGCTCTACTTGCTTTGGTTTCACTTCTAAAAAAGCTGTCCCCTCGTCCATCTTTAATATACAGTCTATGTGATGCGCAGTCATGTTTCTACAGTAGGCCAGAAGGGACAAGGGCAGTAGGCCATCTCTTTAGAAGGCCTTTTGTGTTTTTAGCAAGTACAGAGGGTTCTACTATAAGCTTGAAGGGGATGGAGTATTCACTTGCAACCCACAATTTTACCAGTAGGTGTCGCTAAATTCCACTCACAATGTGTCCTTTAACTTCAGATTGAGTGACAGAGAATCTGTTCTCAAACTGAGTTAATTTTGCAAATACAAGTATATTCTATGCATCTTCAGTTGTTCTGACTTTGCTCTTGGAGTCTACTGCACAAGCTCCTCTACACAGTTACCATAAGTTCTCAGTCACCACATCATAGTATTACTCAATCCCCCCAACACATAGTTACCGACAGTAGAGTTATGACTGTCTGAAGCTGGGGCATTACTCATGTTCATTACTGGTTTGGATTCCAGTTGCTGTCTGCTTTCTGCCTCAATGACACCCCTTTGTGCAGTGTCAAAGAAAAAATGTCTGGCAAACAAGCTGAGCCAACTTCTTGAACAAAATTTGACCCTGTGAAGTTCTTTTTTTGAAGGGGGGTCGGTGTCATTATTGGAGCTTCACATATCTGTGAATTTGCCTTCAACAAGAGCATTTAAAGCTGTACTGACTATATTTATTTCTGGATAGCAGAGCTAGATGTTTGACAGAGTAAGGACATATTATCATCAACTTGTGTTTTATTTTGCACGAACCGAAGCCTCCTCCCACATCCACCAGATTCTGAGCAGATTCAGCCTCAGGGTAGTATGAGGTTTCTGACCACCAATGAATTTTCACCCTCTGTTTAACTTTTATTTTGTTGTCCACTAATATAACTCCTGAGGGAAACATTTGTCTGACTAAATGCTCCATTGTGTTTTCCAGCTAACTGGTAACATCCTGTCTGCTGTGTAATGCTTTTCAGGTATTTTAGAGGATGTTTATCATTATTATTATTTTTTTTGGGGGGGGGGGGTAACTCACTAACAGCTGTCTGAATCTGGAAACAATACTGATGAACCACATCTCGTGTTATAGCATCAAACAAAAACAGTGAACTGTAAGGTACCAGAAAGCTGAATAATAAATCAGTTCTTTTGTTTTTTTTCTACTATGAGCTAACCTCTTCATATTTATTTATATGACTTAAGTTTCAGTATTCAGTGTGATTATCCAGTGGCTAATCTGTCCCATAAAAGATCATCACACCTCAGTCAGAATCTTGGATGAAGTCAAATGTTTGACAAGACACTGACTTGAAGAATTCTTTATTTTGCAGGTTTAATTTGTTAATGACCGTTTTGCTCCGAGCTCCATTGCTTATACCTACTAATAGGCCGCTGTGTTGTGCTCATTAGCGAGTGGAGCACAGCAAGTCCCCATTTCTCCTGACATCCTGACTGCGTAAAGCAGTAGGGGAGATTGTAGTGGTAGCCATCGCTCAGCCTTAAGCATTCATTTCCACTAATACTTTGTGTTTTATGGAAGGGGGGAAGCAGCCTTCAGTCTGCCTTACAGTACATTACTGCGAGACATTATGTGTTGCAGGGAATTTGTGAAGCTCTATGAAACCTTAATGAATGACTTAGCTTCCAGGTTTGTGTGCAGCCCTGCTGTTTTTCACAGAAAGTCATGCTCATTTCTTTTTCCCCCCTCTCTTTTTAATGTTATTTTTAATTATTTGCTACCACTGCTTGTTCTGTTTACACACATCTGTGGAGGTCGGCTTTAATATCTATGAAGCATAGGCAACAACTGAAGCAGCAGTACCGCTGCTTTAATTCCTGCCCACGCTTCAGAGATATTAAAGCTGCAGCGCAGATTATTCTAAGTAGCTTCACATGTGGCGTTGTCACAAATATTTATGTTTAATGGCGGTGTGTTTAGAAGCAGCGTCATTGGAAACAGCACGGAAAACATGATGGGAAGATCTACATTCATTCTGGAGCTAACCTTTCACCTGATAATATTGAGGACGGTGAGGTTGTTTGGCGGAGATCTTTATGTTAAAGAAGGGAGTGGCTCAGGGATAACTTTGTAAGGAGTATTAAACCCACAAACAGTATAGAAACGAGAACATTTTACGAGTTATTCAAGCTACCCTAATGATCCCAGAAAAGGCAAACAGCAAAACTACTCGAGGCAAATCTCCCACACACACAAACACGCACATGCAACACTGAAGCATCAACAAGCACATTTTCCTAGTACTGCTTGGGTCAGCTTTCATTGACCTTCCCTCTTACTCATAACAAAGAAATGAACAGCAGAAAAACGACTTCTGTATCCCAGATGCATGCTGCACCTTTAAAAGCTTGCTGAGCTCTTCATCCCTTCAAATATATCTTTATATCTACATTTGTGGCTGATGTAAAGTTTGATCTGTTAAGTTATTTGTGTTTGTACTCAGTTATTGCAACCAGCAGGTCAAAATATAAAGATGCTGTAAATGAGGGACTGATCCTAAATTGCACACGGGGCCCAGCGATGAAGGTGTAATTTATAATCTCAGAGTCAGTTCTCAGTGGTTTGAGAATAAATCAAATCCTGTGCCATCTATTGAGCAGTAGAGGAATTACCTGAATTACCTTTCCCTTTTTCCAAAGAAAAGAGAAAAAATGATAATTGATAAAATTATATGACTTTATTACTAGTTTACTAGTATAAAAACAGACTTGATTAAAAGCATCAAAAGCACTTTGAACGTGGACACTACCTGTTTTGGATTGGTCAGTAATGTGATGCTGGGAGATTTTATAAGCCTTCCATACAAAGGAGCGTTCTGCTTAGATGTGAACAATCTAATCTCTGACTCCTGCATTAGAGAACCATTAGTTTCCATTAACTAATGATTCTCTCGTGTGCAGTATCTGCTACACTGGCGCTGTGGTAGGATTACTGGAGCAGCACAGTGACGTTCACCTCAATCAAACCTGGAAAGAAGTGGATGAGAAACGCTAATTTGTTTCCAGATTTGACATTATATTTAAACTAAATAAAAAACAAACAACAAAAAATATTTTCTCTAGTTTCTGTATACATGTGCTTCCATTATTTATTTACCTCTCAATATACAAAGCACCAGTCACGAGAACAGATGCTACGCTGTATCGACAGAGAAATCCACAAAGTCACAACCAATTAGGAAAGATGTTATTTTAATCAGGACAGACATCCTTCTAAATGGACATTTAACTTAATAATGTTTGCACAATAAGAGAAATGTCTTTGGCGATTAGACCCGGTCTAAGAACTTTATCATATTTGACGGGGAGAAGGTGAGGCTGTGCTCGGTACAGGAAGCCTCCTGGGTCTAGACACAGGCGGTGGTGACGATGAAGGAATGTCGGAGATCTGTATCGGATGAAGAGTTGACTGTGATGAGGTCGATCTGGGCTGTGGATGAGGGGACTGGAGGTGAACGGGGCGGAGGAGCGTAAAAGCAATTTTGAGCTGAAATGACAGCTGACCACATAGAGACTGAGGCAAAAGCTGAATGGATAGAGAAAGAGAGCGATCGGAAACGAGGGACAATGAAGATAGCCTTACTGATTAAACTTATGTTTACAAAGTCAAAAAAGTGGCAGTAGAAATGATTTAAAAAACAGAAAGACATTGGAATGAGTGACACTGAAGTTGTGTGGTAATAAGATACACAAAAGCAAAAGTGTTGTCCGTTTTATTTCTACAAATATTTGACACTCATTTACAGCAACAGGGACATATTTGTTTAATCTGCAACATTTTGCTGCAACTTCATGGATTTCAGATAGATTCCCCTCACAGATTTGTACATTGATGGCACATTATATGACATTACGCAGGAAAGACGTGCTATATTGTAGCTAATGCCACGCTGCAGAAACTGTAAGTGCAGTCCAACTCTGTGGTTAGTTGGTGTTAATAACTTCCTGTTGTCTTTGTGACACCAGCACCAAACACATTATTGGAATAGTATCAGCTAAAACACTCAAGTACATTCAGAATAGCACCTTTACACTTTCTGTGAAAAACAAAAGAAGTTATAAAAGAGTACAAAAACACATAGGATAGATGAAACACTGGGCAGCTACAAGCCACTGTTACAATGTGCCATTACAATGCCAGTAGATCCTCATGAACTCAAACCTCTGTGAAAGGAGGTTGTTTAAACCAGTGATGCGTTCAGACGACTTAAATAAATTAAAATAATAGGGGAAAACATTGTACAATTTCATCGCTGCGGAACAATTTGAAGTAGGCTTGTATTTCGTAGCGTGGGCTGCAAACTTATTTTTATATGAGAGTAAATCTGCCCCAAAATTAGATGTTCAACATTAGAAACAAACACACCAAGTGATAGACAGCAGAACATGGAAAAATATCTGGTAGTTCGTTAATGGACGCTAAATAACTTCAGTGCTTGGCTGACAATATACAGTTTTGCGTTCTGCATTTTCAGATGTACATTTTGAAGACCACTCTTTGTACTCCCCCCCCCCCGCAAAAAAAAAAAAGAATTGGTCATGTGGTTAATAAATCAACAGTATACTTTGTTCGTCAAGCATGTTTGTCCGTTCAGATGTCTTCAATAAGCAGTTCCGCTCTGTGATCAATTCAAAAGATTCCACTGAAGGAAGGACTTTAAAGGTCTTTTTTTTTTCTTATAGGGATTTTTCCACTATGATATTTCAGTCACAAATCAGTGTACACATCTTCATGACATCCGCTTACTAACTATATCCACATTTGTTGTACGTCAGACTTTCTTTGCATAGCCTACTGTGTCCAATGCACAGGATTTTTGGGGGATTGCCTTATGCCTGAGAGGAATCCAACAGGGCAGAGTCATCTGTAAAGCCGCACAAAGTGTTAGTAGGGGTACGCTGATATGGAGATGTAGATGATGAAGATGCTCTGGTAGGTGATTCGTCCCTGCAGGGAGATAGTGGTGGCCTGCACCTTGAGCCGCACTAGCCCCGGTCTGTCCAGAACCCGGAGGGTGAAGATGATCCCCCTGCCGGCCTCGTCCCTGATGCCGAACACCCGGCCCATTGTACCCGTTTCTGATTCTTGCTCAAGTATTGTGAAGGAAGTGCGCTCTTGCAGGATGCCAGACTCGGAGAAAGCTGACAGTCGTACCACGTTGTGATTGGCGGGGATTCCAGAGGGAAGAGTGAGCAGCTTGTACTGCAGCAGCAGAGGAGAGCCTCCTGTGGCGCAGTCCAGAGAGCAGGGCCTATAGCAGGTCCTACAGGAATCAACAGGGAAGAAAAAAAGTGTCACTAACACCACAAGAATTCCTTACATATGATAGATAGATAGATAGATAGATAGATAGATAGATAGAGTCTTTATTGTCCTATAAAGGATATTCTTCTTCACACATCAATTCATTCCATAAAAGAAAGACAGCAGCATTTGATGTTAACATCACAGTCTCATACAAAATATGCACAGCATCTATGGCCTAATGATAGTATTTAAAACCCATTTTCATTTACCCAGGACTTCCTCCACTCTGGTAGGACGTAGGGCAAGGGGTATCCAGACACTGGTATCCCCCTCGGGTATTGAAGCACATCTGATTGTGTCCGCACTGGACGCCTTGTTCCACACACTCATCTATGTCTAATTGTAGAGACAGGAGATAAGAACTCAACATACTTTCAAGGAAAGGTGAAAGTAGGTGATAGTTAGGAAACCAAGGAGACACTTGCCTTTACAGTTCCTGCCATTGGGTAGCAGCTGGTATCCTGGGGGACACGAGCACTTGAAGCTGCCGATGGTGTTTCTGCACTCATGTTGGCATGGCTTCCGGAGCAGACACTCATCCACATCTGTACAGTAAGTAATGCAGAGAAGTACTGTTTGTGTGAGATTGAAGAGGCTGGCAACAGTTTAACGCACATGTTTTTCTCTAGGTTTTCTTTATGATTTTGAATCTGTTTGTAAAATACTTTGATTTGAACTTACCGACACACTTGCCGTCTCTGTTGGTGTACCCCACAGGGCAGCTCTGTCTGGTAATGCGAGACACTCCATGAGAGCGGGAGAGAATCGGCCTGCCGAGGGACGACACCAGCTGTGGCCGCAGTCTTGCCCTGACTCTGGTGCCGTTGGTGAAGGTCTGCCCTCTCTCCAGACCCGCACAGGAGCGCCCATCCCCAAGCAGCACAGTACCGGGAGGACACATGCACCTGAAGCTGCCAGGCACATTGCGGCACTGGTAGGCGCAGGGGTTTGGCGTCTGCAGACATTCATCGATGTCTGAAAGGTGAAATAAAATCATGTTTGTTCTAAGGTCTGATCCTAAGAGAGGGAGAATTCATCAAATAGACGATAGAAGTGTCCTACCCAAACACGGAAGGCCTACTCCCTGAGATCGGTAACCTCTGGGACACACACAACCGTAACCTCCGATTGTGTTCTGGCAGATCTGAGTGTAGCGACACATGTGACTTCCGTCCTGGCACTCGTCAATATCTGAAAAATATTTCGGCAGCAATTTTTATATTCAAAATGTTACATTTGCTCCAGAAATGTTATACCTAGTGTCAGTCTACTATCAGAGGACCTAATGGAAGCCAAGTTTGCAATTATTTTATTTAATGCTGTAAATGCAGAGATCACTAGTTAATTATTTTGTTAACACGAGACAAGATTTGGTTTAGACACCAAAGCTACTACTTTTAGGTTTATGAAAAGATTATGGTTTGGATTAAATGGACACTTATTAACCATGCATGGAGTCAGACAGATTGTAGAATTCAGATTAGTGATTGTAATTTAAGGAGAAGACTAGCCAGGCTCCAACCTCCCAGGCATTTTCAAATGTTCAGTTATAGTTCCTCCCTGAGTATCAACAAATTCAAGAGAGCGAAAGCGGTTTTCTCATGATAAGGGGTAAGATAAATTAACCCTCTTTATTGTCAACCAACACCGTTATTTACCAGCTTAAAGGCGTTCATAAGTTGAAGCTGTGTCTCTTACTTATTTGCAGTCAAATAATTTAGCACCCTTTAAACAGAATAAACTGGATAAAAATAACTTATGGCAGCCACTAACCCACACAGGCTCCATTCTCTGCTTTGGTCATGCCAGCTGGGCAGCTGTCGAAACACTGGTATCCTCCCTCTGTGTTGCGGCACTGCTGGTGAGCCGGGCATACATTCCTCAGGCACTCATTGATATCTGCAAAAGTGCAACCGTTAAAACATAACGTCAACTATCCACTGACTCGGAATGTCCAAAAATTAAATATACACAGCTGCTAGTTTTTAAACAAAGCACTTTATAAATGCTTAGTTTAAGGAAGGGCTTGAATTTAAATCAAACAAGTTAAAGTGTTCAGTTCTCAAGGACTTCTTTTCAACACTTTTTAACCTCTTTGAAGGCCAAATAGCTTGGTGACTGACCAATGCAGCGATGTCCTGACAGCTGGTATCCGGGGTGGCACATACAGCGGTATGAACCCAGAGTATTGAGGCACTGATGCTGGCACGGGGAGATAGCAGACTCCTGACACTCATCCACATCTGAAACACAAATAATACGGTAATAATCTAGATTCTGCTTATTATTCCAGGTGCAAATATACTACATAGCGTGACAGTAACACATAGGTTGTTTATGGCACTGTATAAAATGTGGTGCAGACAGTTTAATGGTGGCATACCTTCACAGCTGGTTCCTGTGATGCTGGGCTTAAATCCTGGTCCACACTTGGCCTGGCAGCGATATGTGCCCACTGTGTTGACACACTGCTGGTTGTAGTGGCACATGTGTGAGCCTTGGGAACACTCATCAATATCTGCAATACGTGAGAAAGAAGTGTGAGGTGAGGACTTAAACAGATGTTACTTAAGGAGGACTACACCATGGTATTTGATGGTTATTATTGTTGGTTATTTTCTGTCTCACCTTTGCATGTGTTGGTCTCTGCAGAAATGGTAAATCCAGAGGGGCAGGCACAAGAAAAGCCTCCCATGATATTGTTACATGAGTGAGAACAGGGAGACTGGAGCTCACACTCATCTTCATCTAATTGGATTAACATTTGGTTAGAATATTGAAACTGGTAAGTGACAAATGTTCAAATAAAAGTTCTGACAAGACACAAAGAGGAAAGCAGCATACCGGCACAGTAGGAGGCTGTGTCAAGACTGAACCCTTCAGGGCATGTGTCTTCATAACCATCTGGAAACAGAGAGTTCCAGGCACTGTTAGCTGTTGCAACATTCAAATGCAGTATTTTATATGATAGTTAAGTTTTAAATCATTTTAATTTTTCCCAGACCTGGTATGAGAAGGCTGGCAGTGATGTGGAAGTCCAAAGTGAGAGTGAACATGTTGTAGGCGCTGTTCATCCCGGAGACCTTGAGCAGCTGGAGCAGAGGGCCCTGGCGCTCCTCCTGGCCCTCATAAATAATGGTGTGATTACAGCGCAGCACCATGGGGTTTCCTCCTCTCTGGTGGGTCTGCGATGACCACGAATACAGCTGCCCTTGGCCCGTCTGCACGTATGACTCATCAAACTCCTGCAAGGGGGGGAAACAAAAGCGGGTCGGACAGATTGGATCTGAAGTATGACAACATCACTCTGTTATGGTATGCTGGAGGTCTTATGTGGATGTTGCAATGAAAGCAAGGAATATACCTGCAGGCTCAGACGAGATGATGATAATGATGGAGGGACAAATCCGTTAATCACTATATCAATGAGTAAAACTCCCTCGGAATCCAGACCTCTTGCGACATGGGTCAAACGAAGGATCTCTCCTGTTAGAAGAGATTAAAATAAATTAAGAACAGTTGTAGTATCTGGAACCACATGTTCAAACAGCCAGGAAGTAATGGCTTTCTTGTGCATGCTATGTTCTGTATATCACTGTAGCGAGTGACGCCATCTGCTGGTTGTTTTACAAAAGAGCACCCTGACAGATACACTTATTTTTTTTTATTATCATATAACAGAAACTCAAAGGTTTGAAATCTAAACTGGCAAAACACTTATAACTGGCATTCATACAGGACACGTGTAAAAACCTGATGCATAGCTCACCTGTCTCAAACTCCAGCTGAGACTCCTGTCTGAACTGGCCCTGGGTTAAGGAGTAGCCGTTCCTGGCTGCTCCGTTCTGTAGCACAGTGGTCCAATACATGGGAGCAAACACAGACACCAGCACCCTCAGCAAAGGACCTGCAAAGAAACAACACCGACTCTAGGCCTCTTACAGAACCACAGAAAGGTGAAGGAGCATATTCTGAAAAGAAACCCTTCCTATTTTCACTTCTAAAGAAATCATAAACAGAATAAACTCCTTTAACTGTATTTTAAGATTGAATTGTCTGCATGCTGCACCTTTAAAAGCTTACTGAACCCACACTGTGCACATTCTGAAAGGTGGAATACGCAACTTCCCAAAGAAGATCATTCAGCAGCATGTTATGTGCGATCACTCACCCACAGTGGGAGGAATGTTTTCCAGGCGTGCCTGCAGAGTGCTGCTCCCTTCTTCCTCATTGTCAGTAATGTTGGCCTCCAGGAAGGACACACCAAACTCTCTCTCATTCACCATTCCTATCAGGCTGCCTCTTGTCTTGCGTGGAACCTCACCTTTTATCACCAACCACAATAAACAGACAGAAAAATGGTGATTTTACATGTCCTCACCACCATAATCATCTTCTTACAAATGTTCTTAAGGCCAGACTGGAAAGTCTTAGCTATATGTTAAATGTCAAATTCTGCAGCAAAACCAATAAAATAGTTTGGAAATTATCCAAAATATGATTTTAAAAGAAAAAATACTGTAACAAAAGACAGAGCCAGCGGACCGTACCTGGACACAAACCCGTCTGACATTTCCTAGAGTCGATACTGGGGCCACTGCATGATCGGCCACCGTTAGCTGGCTCTGGGTTGTTGCATAGTCTGATTCGCTCTTGGAAGCCTTGCCCACAGGTGCTACTGCATGGACCCCACTCCTCCCAGTTAGAGTAACCTCCGTTGACTGAGACAGAGAAGATGAGGATAAGAAAGAGGTGGAGAGTCTAATTTTGTTCCATATTTGAATGCATCATGTTGTTTTAGTCCAACCCCACCAAAAACGTGAATGCTTACATCAAAAGAAAGCTGAATGCATGAATAAGTAAAGAGAAAGGAAAATAGTTAGAAATAGTTTTGAGAAATACAATATGTTACCTATTAGTCATTCATTTAATACCCCAGTAAAGTGTATATAATTAAATAGACAGAACTCACTCTGAACCTTGACAGTAATGGTCCTCTCAGCTGTTCCAGCCTCACTCTCAGCCACACACTGATACTGCCCTTCGTCTGCAGCCTGTAGATAAAGCAGGTAGAGGAGGACATTTTGGTTTGATCTGTACTCGGAGGAACAATTACCCTCTATTAGGATCCCAAACCTTGGGGACAAAACTGTCTTTAAATCACAAACACTTTTTACAGTGGCAGAAATCTAACTTTACAGCAAAAAGCTGACATTTTCAATGTGGCAGTTGACTTTATTCCATTGAATTATTTGTTATAATAGATATTATTGGACCAGAGAGAGGAAATTTCACATTAGTGTTCTGTGGGAAGGACAGTCATCTGTCTGTGAGAAAGTCTCAGCTGCAGGCTGGGCAATTATAGCAGCAGTTAGAGATGATAACAAGGTTGCAGGCTCAGGAAAGAGGGACAGAGTCTGGGAACATCCAGCGTTCTGTTCGTCTCTTCCCTCTGCTGCTAATGCTGTTAGCCTCTCTGACTGAACTGAATCTGATTTGGGTGGAAGCAGGACACTGCAGGACAGTCACACACTGTTCCTCCACCCAAGGGGACTGCAGATGAAGCTTAGACAGGATGAATACGGCGCCATTGTTCTCTGTGACATACAACATTTTGTTGATGTTGTTTGCTCAGGCAGGCTTTATCATTCAATCCATAGAGGCTGGACTAAATCAGACTTTTCTAGAAACCTGTGTCACTGCTGTAAAACTTCAAAAGCAAAGGGTGAAAGTAAACTTCATATTTACAGTGATGCTGTAAATGACCAAGGATCCGTTGTGGAGCGCTTGCATTCGGTGGGAGCGGAGTAATTGGTTTCCATTTCTGAGCCAGCGGAGGACAGGGCTGGGGTCTCCGTGGACTGGGCAGTCAAGCATAGCATTGCCACCCTGGATGACTGTCTGAGACGTGTGGGCTTCACCCTTCAACACTGGAGGCTCTGGAGGCACACAGCATACATATTTACAGTGTGGCGTGCATCAAGTAGACGTAATTATCTGTGTGTGGCAAAAAGCTCACCTCTGATACGAACAAATGATAGTGCTCTGATGGAGCCCACACTGTTTTCTGCGATGCATACGTAGGTCCCAGCATCACTCAAAGTCACATTCTCAATGAAGACTGAGCTCCGGCCTGACTCATCTACAGCACCTGGAACAATTTTAAGCAGTGGTGTTTTAACCCACAGTACTGTCTAAGCTTAAGAGTCACAGCATCAAACTCTATGAAAAAGTAAAATGCAAATATTGTAAATGACATAAGTAGTGCAGGCAAAAAGGAAAATAATACCTTCATAGGGACTGTTGTTGACAGTCCAGGAGATGACAGGAGAAGGTGTTCCCTGAGCATGGCAGGACAAAGCCAGACTCTGTCCTTTGTTCAGAGTTACATCACCTGGCAGCTCTTTGAAGACAGGCCTCATGTTGATGGACAGGCGGATGTCTTGTCTCGCAGAGCCAGCTGTGTTTGTGGCTACACATGTAAACACGCCGGCATCTCCCAGCTGTGTGAAGAAAGCAGCCAGAGCTGATTTTTAATCCCAGAACTAGATGGAAATGTAATTCATAATGCTGTGAAAAATGAGGATGATATTCAGGCTCACCTCAGCCCTCTCAATAATCAGCTCTCCTGATCGCAGGACAGTGAATTTGCCAGGAAGGTTGGGCACCATGGCGCCGTTCTTCTCCCATGACACTTTTGGCTCTGGTGAACCCTGAGCAGCACAAGGCAGCAGCGCCTGAAATCCTTGAATGACTGACAGTTCTGTCTGCGCGGGAGGAATCATGGGTGGGACTGAGAAGCAAAAACATAATTAACATAAACACATTTAAGCGCCTGTGCACTGTGAGACAGCGATATGAAAAGCCTTCCCTCACCTTGGATAAGCAGCCGCATATCGTGGCTGGCTCTGCCAGCGAGGTTTTTGGCAGTACAAGTGTAAAGACCTGCGTCACTGCGCTGGGTAGATGTAATTGCCAGAGTTCCATTGGCAAAGATGTGTATATGAGCACCGTCCACCACAGGCCTCCTCTCTTTGTGCCAGGTAACTTCAGGTTGTGGCTGTCCATCAGCCACACACTCCAGACTGACTGGCTGGCCTAACACAGCAGTGTACTCAACACGAGGCACACTCAACACTGGTGGAACTGGAGAAACATCAAGTGAGAAAGTTTACTCACATTCGCAGGAGTGACTGACTGCAGCACTAACATGGAACTGGGGGTTTAATTCTCTGCACATGCCAGTGTAATTCCACTAAAGAAATTGATATAGCCACTGGTTCGTCCACTGTCAGAAGTCCGTTACCTTGAAGGACTAGTTTGGTCCTGCCCACAGCTACACCAGCATCGTTCTTTGCCAGACACTGGTAGGTCCCGGCATCACCAAGCGTCACACGGGAGAACTTCAGAGCTCCGTTTGACAGCACAGCCAACCTGTGACCTGAAATGAGAATGAGATTGTAGATCAGCATCCCATGTAACCTAGTGAGACGTGCAGGTTTATGACTGGTTGCTGTCCAGTCTGAAAATGTTTTAAAACTTTTCATACAAAATAATCATTTGTCATAAGATTAATGGCTTTCACTTTTAGAGAAATTAATGGAAAAAAAGAGTGTTTTTCATAAAGCTGAGTGCCTTGCTTGTGTGTTATACACGGTTACCTGCTGCTATGGGAACTCCTTCTCTTTGCCAGGTGATTGATGGTCTGGGGAAGCCTTGAACCTCACAGGGGAGAACGGTCCCATGATGCAGCACCACTTGCACTTCCTCTGCCATTGGCCTGATCTCTGGTGGCTCTAAGTGCACGCAGGTCAGCATGTTTAATCATAAGCTATTAGTTTTTGTTTGAACAGTTATCGGCACCAGGTCAATTAGAACTCACCTTGCACTGTGAGAGTGATGTGTTTGTGAGCCACTCCAGCCGGGTTGCGGGCTGAGCATGTGTATCTGCCAGTGTGACTGGGCAAAGCAGCAGTTATCTCCAACACTCCTGCATCCAAATGAGCACAAAGACACAACGATGTGTGATGCTGTGTTGTTGTTCCAATGGACCATGATTTATTATAAGGAGTCATAAAAACAGCACTGTTGCTTGGACATGCTGTCTTACCAGTGGGAAGGACACGGTAACTTCCTCCTCTGGCGCTCAGTTTGGCTCCACCCTTTGTCCAGGTAACAGTGGGCCGAGGCCGTCCTTGTACGTGACAAGGCAACACCACAGGTGACATTTTCACAGCCTTAACTGTTGTGACGTCATCCTCAATGGATGGCGGGACTACGGGAGAAAGAAGCAAAATCATCAGGAAAAGGAAAGAATAATAAATAATAATTCTACAGTGTTGTTATTATAGAAAACAAAATCAATACCTTGCAGGATGACCTCAATGACCTTGCGCTCCTCACCCACATCATTGACAGCAGTGCACTCAAAATAACCTTCATCCTCATTGGCTGGGGACAAAAGAACCAGAGACCCAGAAGGCAGCAACCTGGAGAGATGAGTAAGAGTTTTTTTAAGCCGTTTCCACGCTGCGCACCGAAAGAGAGTGCAGCCACAGCTTTGTCTTTACCTGTATGCACCAGGCTGCTGGCTGACATCGAGTGGAGTGCCATTCCTCTTCCAAGATATTTTAGGCGGGGGTATACCTGTAGTCTCACAGCTCAGCACAGCTCTAATTCCGGTGGTTACTGTCACATTGAATGGACCCGGACTGATTGATGGACCCACTAACAAGAGACAGAACAGCTTTAGGTTAACAAAACCTTAAAATTAGATTAAAATGAATACAGATAAAGCAGGTAATCAGAAGGACCAGGGTAAAAATTACAGAAAAAAAATGACTATATGTAATATTTACCAAACACACGAAGATCCATTCCCCAGTGATCAGAGCCAGCCTGGTTGGACACAGTGCAGTAGTAGCGGCCTGCGTCGTTCAGCTGAGCTCCATGTATACGCAAGGAGCCCTCTGATAACATGGTGTACCTGAAAAAGGAATACAATAAAAGATGAATGAAGCTGTGTCTGTGGCGGTCGAGCGTGAAGTACACTATTTACAGATGCCTCATAGTTATATTAGGACGTACTTCTTGTTATCTTGAGGCACAGGGAAGCCGTCTTTCCTCCACATGACTGAAGATGAGGAGTCACCTTCAAATTCACACGGTAGAACTGCATCCTGGCCAATATGAACAGTCACCACGGAACTGCTCTCCTTTATTACCGGGGGTACTAGAGGTAAAGTGACAGATCATGTAGTTTAGCGTGTAAAACTCTTTACTCAATCATTAATCCTTCAGAAAGATAAAGACCATCATTAATGCAGTTCGTATTGTTAAGTATATCAGATGTATGCAGGCACAGACATCTCACCTGGTTATGGACTGAAGAACATTTTTTTATTTTAAGAGAGAGATCTGTATCACATGCAGTCATACTGAACTGTACCTAGCTAACAATCTGAATCAATACTTGGATCGGTGGGATTCACTTCCTTCTCCCCGAATGGAAAAGCTACTACTCCTACAACTGCACTGCAACAGAGACAATATGGCACTTCCAAACTTCTCTACTACAGCATCAAGCCATTACTTTATTGGTGAAAACATGATGTCACCCTCCTCATGTGGTCTAACTACAGACATAACATCCACTGGATCAGTTTCCCTGATGTCACTATTATGCATCAGATTACCCACAAGAACAGCTCACATCCAGCTAATCCTCACAACCACTTGTTTTTCCCCTCAGCTAAAACATGACATCATTCCACATTCAGTGAGGGTTTTGGCATATGGTAAAAATCAATCACATCGTTGCACGATACTGACAATAAATCACATTCTTTTGAACACTTGGCGTTAAAGTTTAATATTCTCAGAGAATATTTCTGCAGGCATTTAAAACTCAGAATGTTTATTGTCTGTAACTATGTCCTTCCCCACCCCTTGTGGACACTAAATGTTAACCAGATATACAACATGCTGTAAGTACAATCTATGAGTTCCTGACTAAAAGGGGACAATACACCGTACTGTAAGGCCCTTACACATAGTCCAGTTTGTCTCTGCTTAAAAAGTAAGACATTTTAAAAACAATGCACACAGATGTTCTGGTATGTACATACAGTATGTGTCATAAGTGGCACTTCTTTGCACCATCAGAACCAGCTCTGTTTGCTGCACTTTTTGGCCCTAAAGAACGCTCACTGAAATTAGCCAGAGGCCATCTGTACCCTCCTTGCAAGAATAATGGCTTTACTTAAAAGAATTGATTCTCAGTAAGTGCTGCCTGGTTGTGAAATATGGGAGCGGATGAGACTTGTAACATAATTATAATTTATTTACTCATTCAGCTTTTGTTACTTCTACTCATCGTTTTACCTTTATTTGTAATTATGTCTTTTTCTGTTGTTGCATTTATATAAATTCTGTTCTGTATATTCTGTTGTTGGGTTCTATAGAAAAGATTTAAATGATTTCATTATTATGACTTACAGAGAATCTCCACAGTGAAAAAGAGACTGTTGCTCCCAGCCATGTTGGTAACCACACAGCTGTACTGGCCACTGTCCTCAGGTCTGACTTCCTGGATCTCCAGGTACTGACCCCCTGCCAGCCGCTGGATACGACCGCCCAGCTGATGTAACAGGAGGAGGAGGAAGGAGACAGGATGTGTGAGTCAGAGGGTTTGGTTGTTTTTCGTTCAAAGCCATTGTTTTCAGACTTCGTACCTGCAGTTTGGCCTCGTCCTTGTACCACTCTATATCAGGAGGGGGGTCACCATCGGCCAGACACTCCAAAGTCAGGTGTCCATTCACTGGTACAGTCAGTGTCCTGACGTCACCAGAGCCAAGGAGCGTTGGTGGCACTGAAATACAACCACTGATTAATAAGCTATGATCACAAAAAGCCTCTAGTGCTGTCACTTTAGCAAACTGCATAATTAATGTGACAAAAAATAGCCCTGTGTGCCCTAAGACTTGGCCATGGATAGATAAAGCCAGAAGGAAGACAGAAATATATAGTAAATCATGTATTCACTAAAGATCACATGCACGCAACAGGGAAGGATGATTACATGATTCGTACAAAACGTTTTATGAGTGAGCTGAGTTTGATCATGAACAAGTTAAAAAAAAAAGTAGGAATGAATTTGGGAATTTCACATTGAGCTTTAACGAATAAATGTTTAAGTGGAAAAAGTCTGTTTTTACTTTTTGTAAAAACTGATTTTTACTCTAGACCTTTATTTTCCAAAGTACCAGCTGCAAGTTGATGAGTAAGTTAAAGGAGAAGGGGGACATGATATAATTCTTCCATGTTGAACAAGAACAGCTTGTGTCACCTTGGACTCGGACCCAGTGGTTTTTTCCATCCTCTCCAGCTGGGCTGCTGGCCAAGCAGGTGTACAGACCTGCATCCTCGACCTTTAAAGAGACAACATTAATCAGCTTGAGTGGTTCTTGCATAACAATGCTGTGTTTACCTGGATCGATGCCGTTAAAAACTTGTTTGTTTGGCCAGCTAAAGTTTGTGTTGTGATAAGTAGCATTCCCCTTACAATACATCATTCTGTATACTGCATGTGCGCACAAAGTGTAATTTACCTGAACTTTGCTGATCCTGACAAAGTGTCCTTCCTGCTGAACAATCTCAGTTCCTTCCAAGGGGCGACCATCCTTGAGCCAGCTGAGGGTGGGAGGTGGGACTCCCACTGCAGAGCACTCCAGCTCCAGAGGACTGTCTACGGCTATGGTCAGCTCTTCTGGAGAGCTGCTACTGGACATCTTTGGAGGCTCTGGAGTAGAAAGCAGAATGTCCTGACTCAGTTTTTTTTAAAGGAACTCATACCATGGGTTTTAATTTAGAAATAAAATAAATACACAGATCACAATTGTTTTGGAATTACCAAGCACAGTAAGGTTAAAGCTCTTTGTGCTGCTTCCAGCCTGGTTACTAGCCACACAGCTGTAGAGGCCTGCATCAGAAGGAGCCACGTCAGGCAGCTGCAGCCGCGTCTCCTGCCCATCCAGCAGCAGGTTGCGGTGAAGTGACAGCGGCTGGCTGTCCTTCATCCAAGTCAGTGTGGGAGGGGGGACGCCACGCGCTTCACAGGTTAGTGTCACCAGTGATCCCTGGACGACTGTAACTGGCTCCACTGGTTCAACGTGATCCACACCAGGGGGCACTGCGCACCATAAACACACACTGTATAAAAACCTTCTTCAGATCCAAACACTTCATACCATCTCCTGGGAAAATTTGGTATTCTATGATCGTACCTTGAACTTGGACATCATAGCTGAGCTCAGCAAGACCAGCCCGACTACGTGCCAGACATGTGTAAACGCCAGAATCTGACAGCTGCACAGGAGAAATCCTGTTACATAAAAAAAAATAAAAAAAACATTTAGCATGATCTCACATATTAAGATGAAATATACTCTAATTATTTTCTAAACTGACCTGAGCAGAGAGTCACCAGTGAGGAGGCGTGTGCGGGGAGAGAGGAGCAGGGGGTGCCCATCCTTCAGCCAGCTGATCTGAGGAGGAGGGTTTCCTGCCGCCTGACACTCCAGCGTCACAGTGGTGTCCTGTGTGACCTGCAGCTCTCTGGGGACAGTGGTCTCGCCGGAAATAGATGGTGGAACTGTGGCAAATGAAACCAAGTGTAAATAAAACACTGAGGAAATTGTACACAGAGAAATTTACTGTACTGACCTAGTACAAAGAGGCTGTAGATTTTGCTCTCCTGGCCGGCTGGACTGACAGCCAAGCAGGTGTATGTCCCTGAATCCTCAGGTTTCAGCCTCAGTAGGGTTAGAGTGCCGCCGTCAGGGGTCACACTGCCGGATTACAAACACAGGTTATGCTTTCACATTCATTATTTCTGTTTAAGCCAGCATCTATTCTCCACCCCACCTCCGAATCTAAGCATTATCCTTCCCATCATCGCCGTTTCTCACAGTCACACACAGCTACACATGCAGTCATTTGCTTTCTCTGGCTGTTGCACATGTAATGACCATATAAGTTGGTGAACAGTTGTAAAACAGCTGCTCGTACGGTTCTTCATGATGAGATTGGGCAGGAGACTGTAAACCACTTCTGTCTACACATCTGGTCATGCACATTATCTTCTGTAATGATGATTGATGTTGTAATTTTCCAAACCATCAGGGAGTGGTGCTGATTGATTCCGATGCTAGATGTAAAATGAACCGGGCTGCTTTCAATAGAATAAAGTGCTAAATGAGTTTTGCACCACTATTACGAGGACTGAATGACTCACGAGATGTGACGGGCGTCTGATCCCTCTAGTGTCACTCCGTCCTTCAGCCAGCTGAGGTTGGGTTTAGGGATTCCATTTGCTCTGCACTCCAGGGTCAACTCCTCTCCCAAGGGTGCACTCACATCAGCTGGGTGGTCGGAGTCGAGGATGGTGGGCGATACTGAGAAAGACAAATATTAGCTTCAATAAATGACGCTCAGAATCTTGTGGATGATGTATAAGGACTGGTAAAGAAAACTGCTCACCTTGCACTGTGAGTGTGTAGTCTTTCTGTGTCTGTCCCTCGCTGTTCTTGGCCACACAGGTGTACGTTCCAGCGTGAGACAGACTGAGAGGCCCTAGCTCCAGCCTGTTACCCCGAACGGACCACTGCCACTGCAGACTGCTCTCTGGACAGCGAACACATCCATTTACCCCAGCTGACACATATGAGAAGTCTGTAATTTTACAGTTTCCTCTATCACTGCCTCCCACTTACCAATAGGGGTCCCATCTTTGAGCCAAGTAATACTGGGAACAGGTATTCCAGTGGCCTCACACAGCAGGGCCACATGGGAGCCCAGAGTGTAATTTAGTGACTCCCGAAGGGGTCCATCCAGGACAGGTGGAACTGTAGAAATATTTATAAGATTTTAAAAATGTAGACTTCTCCTTTTTGATGTTGCCTATAATGTTAATATACAAAAAGAGCTGAGGCATTCTCACCGTGAACTGTGAGCCTGAATGTCCTGTCTACCTGTCCAGCCACATTGGACACTTTGCAAGTGTATGTGCCACCATCTGCTATCTATAAACCAAAAATAAGAGTCTGTGGTCAGTGATGTTGCATTGTAGTTACAGGCTGTATTCAAATAGGGGCTGTGGCTCTTTCTTCCTGGAAAGTGAATAAGAGCCAAAAACCACTTCAAGTGCTTGAAGTAAGCTTGAAGTTTTGTTTGCAGTCTCAAACATGAATGACGTAAAAAGCATTTTCTCCTGACCTGTACGCCAATGATCTCCAGCTGGTGATGCTCCATCTTCAGCCCGTTCCCTGCGGCCAGCTGCAGCCCATTCTTGTACCATGTGACCTCTGGCTCAGGGACACCACGGGCGTCGCATCGCAAGGTGACTGAGGAGCCAACCTGAGGTGTCAACGAGTCTAACTCAGCGTCATGCAGGGGTTTGAGGGTGGGTTGGACTGATGGTTTGCACATACGGAGAAGAGAACATGTTTCTCAGTTTGAATTTACAGTTCAGTATGATTCACTACTGTCCTCAAACACAGCTGGCTTCTGTTAAACATTTTTTATTTTTGTTCCCTAGACAGTGTTTTGAGATTTGATCATCTGTATATGTGTCTGTAATTGTGCAGATGTGTCCCCATATGTTTGCTCACCATAAACACTGAGGAGAATACTCTTCTGATCTTGCCCTGCTGAGTTGGTGGCTGTGCACACATATTGCCCTGCGTCTTCCAGTCTTGTCCGGGGCAACTGTAACATCTGGCCACCTATGAGATATGAGGGCCAGAATTACAGTCCAACAAAGGTAATGCCCTTGGTGTAAGCATTATTTGAGCATAGCAGGTGGCTGATGGCTGACCTGGCAGAATGTGAACCCCGGTGCTGAAGTGGAGAACCTGCCCGTCTCTGGTCCAGGTGATCTCTGGAGGAGGGTATGCTTGAACGTCACACAGCAATGATACCATGTGGCCTTCGATAACACTAACCCCTTCGTCCTTAGGGCCGCTTATTCTAGGAGGCACTGAACGAGAGAAACAGAGCAGTACATGCAGAAGGCAGGAGTCAGCATGTCTGTTGCCATGAAAGAACATCAGATAGCATCTATTATAAAATACCATGGGTAATTTAATATACAGGGTAGGTGGAAAAGCCTTCGGGCTGTGGATTTTTCTTACCTTGAACCGTCAAACTGAAGAGCTTCTCAACTGTTCCAACCTTGTTCTCAGCTACACACAAATAGCCAGCCATGTCTGAAACCTGGACACTGAGGAGCTGGAAGTTAAGACGGATGTGTTATTCCTCGGTACACAAGGTCTCAGTAGGATCAGTCTACCCGCTGGTAACAATACACAAGTCAAACCTGAAGTTGTGTCCCGTCCTCACTGATGTAGTGCTGGGAGTCTGCGTGCACCGGTTGCCCATCTCTCAGCCAGGAGACGACCGGTGCTGGATGTCCGGCCACATCACAGTGTAACACCACGGTGCTGTTGACCACTGCTCCCATTTCCTCCATAAACTCCTTTGATGCTCCCATAATAGCAGGAGGGACTAGGTAGCAATACAGCAGATATTATTATCATTTCCAAATACATACATTTTATTGCAGACATTTTATTAACAATTAGATTCATGTTCTTTCTCACCTAGGATCTCCAATTCAAAGTGCATGTGGTCTTCCCCTGCCTCATTAATAGCCTGGCATGTATACTTCCCAGCATCCTCCTTCTGCACTCGGGCAATTTGTAGCACATTTCCACCTTAAAGAACAGGCCCGTGCATTAGACACATTTATACATAAATCTGGAGTCATACATATCATAAAATAGTTTTAGATCAAACAGGAAAAATATTCTCCTTACCTGGAAGTAGCACCACCCCGTCAGCAGAGGTGAGTTTTCGGCCGTCCTTGTACCAGCTGAGCTTGGGCGGTGGGATGGCGTTACTCTCGCAGGAGAGGCTGATCGGATGGCCTAGGACAACCTCCCGCTTCTCTACCATGTCCTCATTCTTTTCATCATCATCCTCGTGTCCCAGACCCCACGCTGCCTCCCTGTTCGTCACTCGGTGGAAGATTGGAGGAACTAGCAGGACAACATTTGAGGTCACTTTCTATTGTTTTCAAAACCACATTTAACTCCCAAAATATAAGTCTGACATCAACTGCGGTACACAGAATTAACCGAACACACCTTGAATGGTAACATGAAAGTCTCTCTTGTCCTCTCCTGCAGAGTTGCTGACCACACAAGTGTATTGCCCCTCGTGGGACATCATGGCGTCCTCTATGTGGAGGAAGTGGCCGCTCTCTTGAATGCCAGCATGGAAGTTTCCAGTCAGCAACTTGAAAAAATAGATAAATAAAATGCATCAGATAGTATAGCAGTCTAGGTGAAATATTGCTCCCAGCAATCTGTGGTTGATAGATATGATACAGCTGATTCCTCTGCTTCTTGTGATGGTTAACTGCATTGGAAGTGTTTATACATATAAGCTTGTTGGAGCAGTCTTCTGAGATCATAGAAGAACTAAGATATGGTGTGTCTGAATGGTTAAATTAGGAATACAGGTCAAAAAAGATTCATCAGATGTTTAAATGTCTAGCTTTTAAAACACAACTTTCGGGAAAAAAAATTCGATCTAAGCCAGAATGTCCACACAAACATACTAAATGGCAGAAAATTAAGATGTGCCAAGAATATACTCAAATATAAGTATTTAAATTCAAGAAAATAACCCACAGTGTATGGTATGTGGTGATATATAATAGCAGAATTCTTCTGCTGTGCCTTCGCTATAATTAACTTGCTTACTCATCGCACCAAATCTGGAGTGTGGAGGTGGCTTGTCTAAAAGGATTGTTTGTAATTCTCACTAACTGCCAGTAGAGGCCGATAGAGGTTAGCTCTTTTTCCATTTAAACTGCCTTAGAGGCTTTTGGTTTTAAGAACTTTTAAAGGGTGACAAACCAACCTGCCCATCTTTGAACCAATTAACTTTGGGCTCGGGGAAACCTTTAGCCAAGCAGGACAGTGTTAAGCTCCCGTTGACACGCACTTTCTCTTCCTGACCACCAAACGTCAAGGATGTAGAGCCCCCTTCTATCTGTGGAGGGACTGATGAAAATGAAAATAAATAAAAACATCAAAAAATGACATCTGTGAGACTTTACGTGTCATGATGGTGCGGGCATCTCTTACCCAGAACACTGAGAGAATAGTGCTTGATGGCTGTGCCGGCTGGATTTGTGGCCTTGCAGGTGTAGAGGCCGCTGCTGTCGCCCTGTGCCGAGCCCAGTCGCAGAGCCTGCCCACCGCGGGTGTATGTACGCTGCGGCGTGGACACGATGGGCTGGTTGTCCTTTAGCCAGGTAATGCTGGGTGTGGGTGAGCCCTCCACATCACAGGGAAGGACTGTGGGGAAACCCAGCACCACTGACACCTCTGAGGTCTCACTTGCACCTTTGATGGTGGGGGGAGCTGTGAAAACAGACAGACAATACATTAGTGTTTCACAGACAATAAGGTTTTTTACTGGCCCATAGCACAGAATGAATGGCTCCACAGGGAATTGGCCTGTTTTGTGCAGGATAACCTCTAAAAGAGAAATGCAGTGTGCAGGACATTGGGCAATTACAAGACAAGACATGCATGACATAGAGAGTCCTGTACAAAAATGATTTTTTATGTGCTCATAAAGCAGTCACTTTGGTTTAAGTCAGATCATGTTATGTTAGAAGTTAGATGTACAATGAATTAATTATTATCAATCCTATTCCTATTATTATGCTCAGTAATCTGTTTTCTTAGAATTCAGTCCATTGTGGTTGGGAATACATGGTATGTGTCCAAAAAGCAGAGACCTTGCACTGTGAGTCTGAACCGGCGCATCTGAGTTCCTGCGTTGTTACTGGCCAGGCACTGGTAAAGCCCCTGGTCCCTCAGTCTTACTGACTTCACCTTCAGCACCTGGCCATCTTCCAGAAACTCCACATGAGGGTCCCCATCACGAGAGAGAACCCTGGCGAGAGGAAAGGAATGGAAGATCTGATCAATACAACTGGTACTCCGCCCTGCGTGCACTGCTGAATGACACGTCAATAAAGAGAGATTCTTACTCTCCATCGCGGCTCCATTCCACTCGGGGCGCTGGTCGTCCGCTGACTCGGCACTGAAACTCCACCTCCTGGCCCAGCACCACAGTCAGCTCCTGCAGTCTGGATGCCCCTGAGATCACTGGTGGAGCTGGTCAAACACCACCACATGTAAAGTGAATATGTATTCAACTTTGTTTTCTTTTTCTTTTTTTCTGTCCTCAAATTGCTTAAACATCAATATGAACAAGCTCACCTTGCACCACTATGTTATATTCTCTCCGGGCTTCTCCAGCTGAGTTTTGAGCTGTGCAGGCAAACTGTCCTGCATGTTCAGACTGAATCCTGTAGATTCTGAGCAGTCTGTTCCCATTCTGCAGATACACCCCAGGACTGTCCACCTGGATATACAGGAATCAATGTTTTGAAATGTTTTACTGTTATTAGAATAATAACCACTTGGTGGCATTGTACAGCTACAGAAATCAATGCGACAGTGTGTGCAGTATAAACATGTAACCTGGCTTTTAGATTGTCTGTAAATGGGAACTCACAGAATGGCCATCTTTAGTCCAGGTGATTGTTGGAGAGGGAATCCCGAAGGCATCACAGCCCAGAGTGAGAGGCTGCTTTAAGGTGACGGTGAGATTCAGGGGCTGCCCGTCCTCTTGGATCTCTGGTGGAACTAAAACAGTACAGAAGGGGATGGATGTGTGTCATCACTGTGGATAACACACTGTATGCTGCTAACAGAAAAGCAACACAGCTACAACTAAATTCTCACCATTTACTTTTAGCCTAGTTTTTCTCTCCACAGAGCCTGCCTCGTTGGTTGCCACACACTTGAAGTCCCCACTGTGACTGGCAGATGCTGTGCTAATTACAAGCGCTCCATCCCTCGCCACAGAAAACTCTGATTGCTTGGGGTGTATCTCCAGGCCATTCTTGAACCAGCGTACCTTGGGTCGAGGTGATCCTGCAGGTGTGGGGATAAAAAAAAGATTCTGTGTGTAAAATGAGCTTTATTGATCACGTCTGACAGAAAGAATAGCTACTTCCATCTCTCTACTTCTCTGCGGGAGAACTTAATGGGCAAACAGCCCGGACCAAAAAAAGCCAGCTCTTCATTTATCTGCTGGACAGCAGGACAGCAAGGGAGACTATGCCAAAATGGTTAGAGTCCTTGTAGCTTGCAAGCGTAACATTTCAAGGTCAGTGTCACATAAACAAAACAAAACCCAGTCTACTTGAGAGATGTAAGATATAATATTTAAAATGCTGACAAAAAGATTTATTACCAAACCCCCAAAATTAGAGTCTTGTGCAGTAAGACTAGGAGCAGTTAAACAAGCAGTTCAAAAGCACTGCTGTGTTCACTCAGGAGCATGAAACAGATGTGTTCTGTGGATTACGGGGTGGTGGAAAAAAAAAAGCTAGAAATGGTCAACAGGAGAAAGGCGGAATGGGGGAAAGGTGAAAGACTTTGTACCCAACGCAGCAGATTTGAGGCAAGGCAAGGACAGACGAGTCGGTGGCAATGAAAGATCAGCACACTGGAAGGATCCAAATGCCACGGCTCTGTCTATTTACAGAGGTGTTACATATACAAAGACCACAGACGAGGTAGGAAATCAAACGCAGCACCCTACCCCAATCCAGAAAGTACTAACCACAGGAGACGCAGAGACCAGAGGTGGTGTTATTGTCTGTTTCCTCTCTGAGCACATGTTTACGGTTAAGGAGCTCAAAAACAAATTCATTATCTCATTGCTGGGAGGAAATGCATACAGATGTTCTATTTTAGATGTTAACAGATCTCATTAGTAGAATTTATTTGCTGGGACCGACAAAGTCAGAGATTATCTCTTCCATGTGTTTCTCAAATAATTACCGCTATCAAATGCAATGTGCTTGTTGGTGAATTAATAATATCCTCCTGGCAGAGCCTGTGCTTTATCTACATCTCAAGAGAGCAATGACTGGATCCTTGTTTCCTGCTGCTGGCTGCCTCTCCAGGGTGTCAGGAGCATCAAGCATTTCTGTATGAGCCCTCTGAGGCCTGGTACTGCCTGCCTGCCTGTATGACTTGGCTGGAAAGAAAGCTAGTGTGGCTTCATCTTCCTTTTCCTGTGCTTCACAGTGCACCTCAGACATCTCTGTCCTTTATCTGCCAGCAGCAGCCTGTAATTAGGATTCCTCTCCCAGCAGGCCCTGACACAGAGGAAAGCAGATGTGGCTCGCTGAGGCAGCAGGCAGACTGATGTTCCAGCTGTTGCTCTACATTAGACACCGTTCTCACCTTTTCTCACCACGCTGGTTGCCATGGTAAAGCTTCACACAAACAATACCTGTTTGAACGGGCTGTCAGAGAATAAGTATCCATCAGTGGATCCGCAGACATACACCAACACTCTACCTTCTTTGCAGAGAGATGTAGGAATATATAGACATAAACAGCAGGTCTCTGGGTGCTGCAATAAAAAGAAGCTTTACCTTTTAAGACGGCAGGTTTTTCTTTTCCTCCCTGACAACTGAAAGTCTATGATGACAGCGAAACATTCCTTTGATGGTGCACAAATACATATTTCTGTCCTACATTTAAAACCTAATTTTGCTCTTGCAAAGTCATAGAAACAAACCTGGGAGAAGACACATCCGTTTTAGGTTTTAAAATATTTAGTCACATCATGTAAATTACACATATCGTGCAGTTTAATCATATCATACCTTCAGCAGGGCAAGGGATGATGACCTTGCTGTTGGCTACTTTCTCCATGATGGCGTCTCCAGGTTCTGCAAAGGACGGGGCGTCTGTGACGACAGAACGACATGTTAAGTGGTTGATATGGCAATAAACTATTGATTGATTGATTAAAAGTGTAATGGCAAGTGAAAAATAAAGGTGTTATTAAAATTTGCGTGTCCAGTGTGTGAAGAAGAAGCAGCATTTGTTGGTGTAAAATTTGACAAATCTGATGAACGCAGGTACACTGCTTTCATCACTTTCCTGAAGACCAGAGAGTACCTGCATCCACCTCTAACAGCCATAGTCAGGCTGACCTCTCATGATGAATACTTTAAATTTAATCTGGTATTCATATTGAGCTCAAGACCTCCTTTACTGGAGAGACTTGAAAGCAAAAACAGTCAAACAACCACACAGCACATCTAAGCCAGACAACCAACAATCAAGTAATAAAGAGAATTAATAAGTAATTAGTAGGTAGGTTCAAAAACAATGGTAGAGTCTAAAAACCTCCTAGCAGAATGAAACAATACCACAGTTTTTAGCTCATTCCATTTGAAAAGTGTGTACAAGTTCTGCCAAAGTTCATACGTGACAAGTAATCTTGTCCACATTTAAAACAAGAAGATGACTGAGTAGGGTTACTGGACAAACATCAGTGGCAGACTGAAGGGGCCTGGGTTGGAACAGAATAACGGAGGATGCAAATATAAAAGGAGAACAAAACTACAGGAAGAATAATATTTTGTATGTATAATGTAAATAGTAAAGGACCCAGAATAGATCCCTGGGTCACCATCTCTGATGAAGAAGGCTTGATCGAGACCAACTGGCCACAATAGACAAAGCTTTTAAGTTACACAAGTTGATTGAGGATTAAACGACTACTTCATGGGGTCACTTAGCCTCCACCTGAAGTGACTGTTGGACTAAGAGCTTTATATCTTTATACATATACCTCTAAACACTGGAGGAGCCTATAACTGGAATCATATTAATGTATAAAAAATGTTCATGTGGCCAGTGTTAACGCAGTTGTTAAACTATATTGTACAAAGTACTATGATACACAATATATTGTATGCACTGTAAACATTTGTTACTTCTACTCTGTTTATTTTCTTAGACAACAGCATCTGAAGAATAAAATTTCTGCCATTCACCAAGAATTTCCAGCTTGATCTCCAAGGTCTCTTGACCAGCACTGTTCCTGGCCACACACTGGTAGATTCCCTGGTCAGTGAGGCTGACCCGCTGGATCCTCAGGGGTGTAGCATTCTTGACCCCAACAGGGAGACCATTGTGAAGCCAAGTGACCTCTGGGCTTGGTTCCCCCTGGACCACACAGGGCAGCGTCACTGTTTGGCCAATCAGGGCTTTCAGGAGGGAGGGTGCTGGCTGAATCCTAGGCTTAGCTGAGAGCATAAACAAATGTCCTAAACACAGTGCAATACAACTCAATCACAAACTCATTTATTTACACATCTCATGTGTGTCGTACATAGAGTATGACAGCTTTTTGAAAAGGTGAGCTTTAATGCATCTAAGAACTTTCCAATGAAGCCCCTTTAAGTTACCTTGAATGTGTAAATTGTAGCTTAGGGACACGTTGCCTGCTGGGTTTTCTGCCGTACAGGTGTAGAGTTTGCTATCAATCAGGCGCACATCAGTGATCTTCAGAGAGCCTGAAGGCAAAACAGTGAACCTGGGGAGTGTTTAGGGGTCAAGGGCAAAGAGATGGAGAAAACATAACATTTTATGAGTCGCTGAAGATCTACAGCCACTTGAAAGAAGAGCTACTCTAGTGTTCTGTTTACAGTGAGGCCAATGCACATGTCTGTATGCATGCTGCCTTGTGTTTTTAGTATTCAGAAGCCTATAATACTGTACTGCACATACTGTTTAATGATACTAATGGTTAATTGATATCAACCTTGGTATTAACGTGTCTGTAAGGACAAATTTTAAGATGCAAAAACTGGGTCATTGTGCTACATTGTTTTATGCATTGGTTTATATCTTCACTTTATAAGTGATTTGCTTGGATCTAAAAACAAAATACGCATAAGACAATAGATCTGTGAGGGCGGACAGTTACGAGTAAGAAAGCGCTAAGTGGAGTCTGGACCTCAGTCAGGGCTTAGTAATCTCCCCAGTGAGTTATTACTTTACACAATTACACAATTACACTTTCCCGGGGCAAATACAGTTTAAAAGGGTAAGCAAAGTTTGATCTGATGATGTCAATGTGGGAAAAGGCCATAAGCTCAAAAAGATCAATACATTTCTTCCTGTTGGGAGCAATAGTGCGGGCAGCAACTTCTGCGTATTTATCACTTAGCGCTCATGAAATACGGACTATTTAAAAAAATCAAAGGTTGGCTCGATGGCTATGATAGGATTTCAGAACATGCAGGTCCCTTTAATCTGCGTTTCATCTTCTGAGAACATCCATGTGGAAAGCAAAGTTTATGCCAGACCAGACATTTTTTATAGAAGTTTGTCACAGATAAACAAGTGGACAGATGGTGGCGATCACACACACCGAACTCTAGTCCAAAAACATGCTTTGTAGCAAAAACAACAGCAGCAGTTAAATGTAGGTTAAAGCAGTTAAATGTAGGTCAGCAACTTTAAAGGAGTATGTGGTAACCTGAATTGCACCAGAAGCTATCCAGCTGTACAAATGCATAATATACAGAAATGTAAACACACCTCTGTGATCCGTCTTAGATAAGTGTGTCTGCTAAGCAACTGAACTATAACAATAACATGTTCATGTAAGTGGAAACGAGCTCGAAGCACAAAGAGCTCTCTATTTCAGCTGCACATATGGTGTATACTGTAACTCCCCCACCTCCTCAAACGGCAGCAGCAGGAGACGCATCAACATCCAACATCCAACATAAGAACCAAAAGAGTGCCTCTGCAGTGGTCAGTCCATGCTCAGACTGCAGCACTGCTCCCCAGCAGTGAAGACTGACACACATACCACCCCACTGGCTCCTCCATCACTCCCCATGCTGGTGTTAACTCATCTGTTTACACAGTCTGGCACAAAGACTAACTGGGACAAATTGGCCTCATCAGAATTAAGTCCAGAATGAATAAATCCACTGACCCAGCGATGAATATCTTTGTCTTCATCGGCCCCCCCCTCACCCCTGACTTTTTGCTACTACTAGGGCGGACACACAAAGATGGGAGAAATATTACTGCCCACTGATTTAAGTTATTTCAACATCAGCACCCCCTGGTCATTTCCTTTGACCCGCAGAGCGTAGCTGGAGAGAATGAATCTCCCTTTACTCAGCCTGCCTGTTTCCACAGGTTCTCCCTATGCAAAGCGTGGACTGGTGTGGGGGTTGTTCACAGAGATGTGTTATTCTCATCAGACAGGACTAGTAAAGAGTCAGCATGTTGTTTTACTGCTGAAGCACCCCGGGGAATCCCAACATCAGGCAGACAGTGCTTGTATCTCTTCCTCTGTCAGTTCGTTTTCCTCCCCTATTCCTGGCACCCCCACTCCACCCCCGAAGTTTCCTTCTTCCTGGCCCCACACAAGTCATGCTGTATCTGAGTCACCTCAGCTTTCAACCCCGTCTGTCGATCTTCTATCTACCCTAAACCATTCTGTCTGGTGTCTGGCCCGGAGCATGTGTCTGTCATCCATCCAGTCTGCGTCTCAAGCCGGCCTGCCTGTCTGCACCCAGAGTGACCACACATGAAAGCCAGGAAACAGGCAACCACGCAGGACCAGATGTTCTTCTTCAGTTTAGCCAACAAGTGAGGCACGCAGCTCTCCGGTAGACTGCTGATGTATCTGCCTAGCAGGCCTTCAAATGGAATCACCAAATGAAGTCAAGCACATTTAAAGCAGCTTTGAATTGCAACCAGGCCAGTCCCTTGTAAAAGCTGTAAAAGACAAGTCAGACGCTAGCCAGGACAGAAGTATGGGTTGAACTTTTGTCTTGTGTCACTTTATGTTTCATTTTACTGCACGAGTGTCGGGGTGAGATATGACTTTGTCTTACCCAGCTGTGACAGGAGGGATGGGATGCCCGTTTCTTCTCCATGTGACTAGTGGAGAAGGACTTCCCTGGGCGTCACATGGTAGAACGACCTCCGTCCCCACCTCTGCAGCCATCTTTACTGTGTTGTCATGGCCACTCACACCCATTATCTTTGGCATGGCTTGTTAGGAAGAAGAGAAGTTGTAAGAAAACCATATGAACCGTATCTGTAAACTGTAAACTGTTTGACTCTCTAAATCCCATCTGGAGAATGAGGTGAGACAGCATTACATCAAACACTATGTTTGGGTGTTGCCTTACTGTTGACACTGAGCTGGATCTCTCGGCTAGCATAGCCCACGGGACTGGTGGCAGTGCAGATGTAGATCCCGGCATCCTCAGCAGTGGGGCGGGGGATGTGTAGGTTTCCGTCAGAGGCAGACTGAAGAGAGGAGCGGTCCCTGGGCAGAGGCTGCCTCCCCTGGAAGAATGGCGGGCATAAGATCAGACAGATCACACAGTAAAAGCCACAATAAGCTTAGTTTAAGGGTTACAGCGCAGCCTTTGATGTCTAATGTAATGACAGGCCACCCCTTGCCCTCTATTTGCAGTATGCACACACAAGGGTGCACTCGGCTGCACACGCATTTGCTTTGAACATACAATTGCTTTTACAGATTCACTTTTATCTGACAAGAAAATAAATTTACTTGACTCTGGAGTACTGCTCTGAAAATGTTAAGGGGAAGCAAAGAAGACAAGTCTGGCTCAGTTCAGCAAAATGTAGGAAACAACAACATGATGACCTCACTCAGTAATGCAGACTATGTAGTTGTGTAGGGCATTTATTCTGGTACGCTCTTGTCTCGTTACTTATTCATAGGAAGGACAAAATCATTGGTTTTAGTGACTCCAGTTGGTAAATCCATGTCATGCAATTGTGACCATTTGAGATAATGACGGTGTTTAGAAAAGACATGTTATAGACTGGTCATATTCTGTCATTTTATGTAGTAGTGTAAGATATCTGTGTTGTTTCAAGCCTTGGTTCACCAAGCATGCACATGAGCTTTTGGGATTTCTTCTCATTATATGATGAAGTGTTGTACTGGAAGGTGATGCAGGAAAGGTTTTAAATAGATTCCTGAGGTGCAATAAGACACTGTGATTTCTCAGAGTCAAGCAGCAATATGGCAAAGTTGCTATGGTTACATCCTCCCTGGTAAGGTTAATCAAGTCTTGATTGCAGTTCAAACTATTACTGTTTGTGTTGTTTCAGAGTGTTCTGACGAATCGAGGAGAAGGCCAGAGGGAGAAACTGGTGGAAAAAGGCACCAGAAGAAAAAATAAAAAGTAATAATATTTATGTAAATTTAATGAAGTGCTAACGGATGTTTGTGTACAGCAAAAGGTTATCCCAGGTGACTCATTACGCCTCAAAATGCACTTAAAAATGGAAAAAACTTATCTTAACTGATTACTCTGAGTGATGGCTCATCCATTAAAGCAGTAAATATTAAAACAGAATACTATTAAAAAATATTACATATGCCATTATTACTATTAGCATCCCTATCATGTTGATATAATAGCCTGCTAATGACTGGATTAGTTCAACATTACTCAGCACTCAGAACAACCTAGAACTCATCACGCAGGGTACTTGATTTTGCTCAACAACTATTTTCCGATGTATTAACAGCGATTAATTTTAAGCTAAACCGACGCCAAGTGTGACTAGATAATGCTGTGGGAAATAGAGCTAGCCAATTAGTCATGCATGAGTTTATGAGATGCGGCCAAAGAAATGATTAAGATTGTCGATTTGCTGTGACATCCTACCTTGGACCAGACTACATCTGGCTTGGGAACGCCGCTGGCCTCGCATGATAGTGTGATGGCAACACCCTCATTGGCTATGTAGTGGTACGGACCAGCGTTGATCTCCGGGGGTACTGTGGGAGAAGTAGGTCATAAAAAACAGCTGTCTGACTGACCGTGGAGAAATTGGTCTGCAGCATTATCGCTGGCCTTAGGCGGCCGGCCAGTGTCAGTGTCGGCGTTTTAGGCATTTCTTCATTACAAACTGATGATGAACTGTAATCTGGCCTGTCAGACATTACGTGCCCATGAACAAAATGGCCCCATTCATCAAAGTAAATGAACCCTCTCACTATGGTGACAGCAGGTGGCCTCTGACATACTGTGTTTGCATCCTGAGTCAGTGCATTGTTGTTTAAATTATAGTCTATTGTCGCAACCTGTAAACTGTCTCTAGTACTAAGAAACTGTATTTAAAAACTTATTTGTATAGGCGTATTTGCTTTCTTCTTTGAATTTGACAAGGCTGTATCATTGCACACTAAATATGAGGCTATAATGAAGAAATGTTACTGAACTTGAACTGAAACTGTACCTGCAATTTGGGGTAACTTAATACAAGTTGCCCCTGCCACAGGGCAGAGCCAAGCTATCTATTCTCAACCACTTACAGCCTTCATCCCAAGCTAATGAATTGTTTGCAGCCTCTAGCATCATGGTTGGAGTGCTGATCTTCTCATGTAACTCTTGGCAAGAAACCCCTTCCTGCCGTTCTACATTGTACAAGAGAAATAACATTGACCCTCTTGTGACAAAGGCCCCCAGTAACAATATTTTGTTGCCAGACACCACAGGACACCCTCAGAAGGCCCATGTCCATTCTCTGATGAGTCACAACTGTTTTGGAGGCACAAGGGAGACCTACGCAATATTAGGAAGGTGGTCATAATGTTATGCCTGTCTAATTGTATTTTATAAATTCCTTTATTCTCGTACCATGGACCTCCAGGCTGACTGTGATGTTCATGGATCCTACTACGTTCACCGCAGTGCAGACATACGTCCCAGTGTCCTCCGGGACGGCTCTTTCAATGTACAAACTGCCATCGCTCCTCAAGAACATCCTCCCGTTCAGCTGGACCTGGGTGAATAAAAAGTATTCCCGTCAGGCAAGAACACAGGGATGATGTGTATGTATTTGAGATAAATAATTCAGATTAATACTAGCCAGGCTTACAGGTTTTCCATTTTGGGACCAGTGTCTTTCTGGAAGAGGTATTCCATCCAACAGCATGCAAGGAATACTAAGGGACTGACCAACGCCAGTGGTGATGATTGGGGCAGTTTGAGCCAACAGAGGGGGCTCTGCAGGGAGGAAATATAAAGACAAACGCTAAATAAAAGCAGGAAGTTGTGAAAGTATTTTACGACTTCCCTTGACTTTGGAGTTTCTGTTCTGGGCTTCTAAAATATACTCAGCCTACAGGGTGACAAAAAGAGCATCGATTGTCCTACCCAGTCCAGTGATGCTGACTCTGGCCTCTGTTTTGATTGCACCAAACTGGTTCTTGGCCTCGCAGATGTAAACCCCTTCGTCTTCCAGCCAGACGCCTACAGCGAAACACATCGCATCGTTAGAAACACATTATGTGCAGTACACCCTATATCTGAGAGAAGCAGCATCTCCGCACTCTCTAGGAAAGAAAACTAGGTCCGTGCTTGCAGCAGTTAAGACCTCCACTCACTAACAAGTGGTATTATTGGTTTGACTGTGCTGCAATTAGGAGTTTAAAATAGAAAATAGCAGGATTAATGGGTTTGCCTCAGCTGCCAGCCTGCTGACACACATGTCCCACTGAGTAAATTCTCTAGAGATCACATGTTAGCAGAACAACGTGTAATTCAGTTCTTGTGTTCTAATAAACAGGTCAGTAATGAAATAGGTAATGACAAGAACTGAAATAAAAAAGTGAGAAGCAAGATGGGGCGAAATGGACGAGTGTGCGTGTTACAAAATGTGCATGGAGATGTTTTTCTAAGACAAAGAAACTAAATAAATAAGCGTAATAAATCCATCTGCAACAGATTGAGCTAATTAGGTCAGACGACAGCCACAAATGGAAATAGTGACAGAAGCGCACCATGCAAATATGTCAAGTCCTCTGCGCTATTATATTACACACTGTAAACATTTAGTCTCAGGAGCATAAAAGATCACAGTAAGATCAATCATGTTTCAGGCTCAAATGACTCCTGCCCTGATGGGGAGTTGCAGAGTGAATGAAGTGGGTTAACCTTCGCATTGAGGAGATAGAGCACATTTTTAGATAAGTATGTCACCGACAGGAAGTAGTGTTTTTATTAGGATGGATACTTGAGAGGCATCTATACAGTGTAACTTAACCAGTGGCAATGTCATCTTGTTGCTCCCCTCTCTAAAGAAAATGTTAGCTGAATTTGATATGAAAGGCTGCACCTCTTCTATATATACTCACTTAAAAATTTGAGTCATGCAAGCCAGTACAAGGAAACCATGAAGCTGTATTAGTCTGCTCTGCAAACCATCCCTCGGCTGTGATAGTGTTTCACGGATAACTCACTCTGGATTAGAAGATGTCCGTTCTCCAGCTGCATTGTTCTACTGTGGCCGCCTGTCCTTTTAAGAACCTGTCTACCGTCCTGTCTGCGCCAAGTCAACGTCGGCTGCGGGAAACCTCGGGCATTGCAGGGGAGGGTGACATTCTCCCCTACGCTAGCTGTTACGTCGACCGGTACCTCCGAGAACAATGGACCCACTGTGGAAGTGAGAGTGGTACAAGATGAATTTTCCATTGTGTAAATGTGGTAGAAAAGTAAGTTTTATGTGGAACAATTGAAGCTTGGTCTCACCTCCAACCTCCAGACTGACGGTGCCAGCGGAGGTTCCAGCAGAGCTGCTTGCCACACAGCTGTACTGACCAGCGTCGACCTCCTGCACGCCTCGAATGTGGAGGGTCCCTCGATGTACCTCCTGCTCAACAAAAGGAGCAGAGCCCACCTCGAGGTCACCTGGAAACACGAACAAAATAAAACGGTTGGTCTCCAACAAGGATATCTCCACACTCATAGTCATGTGCGCGTCGTGTTTGGCCTCCGCCTACCTTTGAACCAGTGAACAAGAGGAGAAGGAACTCCTGTGGCTTGACACTCCAGAGTTGCATCCGCACCAACAGACACAACTACAACCTGCCGTACCACCGTTATTCTCGGCAACTCTGTAAGAAAAAGCAGGGAGCTTAGGCTGCAGTTCAGCTTAGTAAGTGTTTTTATTTTAGAGTTATATAGCATCATGTCACGCAGCATTACTGTACGTACAAATAACAGCAAAGGCTACAGAAAAACCTGAGGTGAATGTAGAAACTTTGCTCACATTGCACACACAGGCAACTGAACTGAAAGGAAGAGATGATCTGTCTTACAAGGCACTCACTAGTTTGACAGATCAATGTTGTTAAAAATGACATTCAGAGACAGAAGTGTGTATAACACCAGCATGCCCCAGGAAGATGGTGCCATAGTCCATCAGCGTTAACGTTTCTGTCAAGCAAACAGGAACTAACTGACAGCCATGACTAAAACTTCAGGCTTACAACTGTCAGCACTCAAAACAAGGAGAGAAATATAGTATTGTGTCTGAGCGAGAAAAGTATGTGCCAAAGCTGGGCTCGCACTGGATTTCACTCAAAGACTGAAGCTAAAGCAAATGAGCTTGAAGAATAGTCAAAGGACTTAAAAAGACTCCAAACTGACAGCATGGGTTCACACTGGCGTTCCTCGTCTGTAGGGATGTGTTCGCTTACCTGCGTATGTAAGTGACACAGACTGAGAGGCCATTCCAGCCTCATTGGTTGCCAGACATGTGTAGTTCCCAGCATCCTCTGGGAGAGCCCCTCTGATGGACAGAACTCCATTCTGGCTCAGGCTCAACCTGCATCACGCAATCGACAGAATTCATGTTTGTTGACACTTTGTGATTAATTGAGCAGATGTAAAGTGGAAATTCATCTCTAAATCTTTCTGCGCTTTTTGGGTATCATGGGAGACATTTTTCTTTGAATATGTATTTCAAGCAGACATATTAAATACTTGTGGTTTGGGGAAAAAAAAAGATTTTACATCAGTAGATACAAATTTCCAAAGCAATGCAAACAAGATGTGGCAATCGTGCATGTTGTTAAAGGGGAATGTAATAACTCTTTGAGCCTTCTGTGCCGGAGGTGCTGAGTGGGCCGAGAGTTCCCTTACCTCGGCCGATTAGTTAGAAACATGTTTCCATGGCTCCAGAAGAGCTGGGGAGGAGGGGAGCCGGATGCTGAGCAGACCAGGCGGATCTCATCTCCTCGGGAGAAAGCCTGGGTTTGAGGGTGTACTACCACGGAAGGAGCCTCTACATTTGGAGAAAAGAAGAAAGCTGTCTATGACTCAGGGCCTTGTCACGACTGCATGATGTCATGTTATAACTTCCCAATCACTTGTTTAACAACAGCACACTTAATGCTTTGGGCTGTAAAACAATTACCAAGCACTCCATGTCTGACATCATGACTGGGGGATTGAAGTGAGGACAGGATTCACATTTATTTGGCTGTTTTTTGTAATTCACTACAAACATGAATTTCCTTTGTGTATGCCCACGTTAGAAGCCACACTTTTCAACATACATCAGTTTTGCCTGTTTTTTTGTTGAGGAAGTGGCTCAATTTGACTGCAAGGAGGTTAAGGCAATAATGGAAACCAGATGACGGGGGCCTGAGAGGAGCCATGAGGCCCCGGTGCGTTAAGTGTTTAAGCAGATGACCCGCAGGGTATCGTCCTACCGTACCTGGGACGAGAAGCCAGACGGTGATTCTGCTGTCTCCATGGGCATTCGTGGCCACACAGTGGTACTGTCCAGCATCTTGAGCTCGGACCCCGCTGATCTGCAGGGATGAGTCGGACAGCAGCTTCACCCTCCCCGCCTGGGCCCGGATGGCGCGTCCCGCTCGATGCCAGGTCAAGTTGTGGCGCATGGAGCCTTCCACCTGGCAGGACAACACAGCCACGCCTCCCACAGAGGAAGTCACATTCACCGCAGACTTCAAGACTGGAGGAGGCTCTGTTTCAGTGGAAACACAATCAAAACATCAAACTGCCGTTATCAGCGGTGAACAAACAGTTCGGAAATAGTTTACTTTTTAAAGCAAATGTTTGTGCTGGCATGCTTTGACTATGGTTGATATTTTAGACATGAAGACGAGATAAAAGAAAACCGCTGGAACCTATTTCAAAGATTTGTTAAAACTGCGATGCACACATGCAAAATCACGGAGAAAGTGTGTGTGTAGCATACCTCTGACAGTTAATTGCGTTAATGCCCGTGACTGTCCTGCGGTGCTTTGTGCAATACACTCGTACAGGCCTTCATCTTCCGCCGATGCCATACCAATGTCCCATGATGCTATGGCAGAATTCCTGATACAAAGACACATTTGGTTTATGAAATCATCTGGTGTATTAAAATAGTAACAGGATCCTATTTTAGGTCACGTTCAATTATTATCTCCTGCAAACACACGCTGGGAATAGTTTTCACCACAAGTCAGCTTCTCTCCGTGAATTTAATTCAAAACAGAGCATCAACACAGAGAAAGAATAGGCGCTTTGTTAATTTGTCAAGATGACACAATCGAATATGTAATGTTCACAAAATTGACTGTGTAAACCTGTTTCCTGACAGATGAGCTAATAAAATGCAAGGCTAAGGCTCACGCAGCTCTAATGCTTCACAGACGACCTCACTGGTAAGAGCAGTGAGTGACTCAATTAGCGTATTTAAAGCAAATAGAGGAAAAGACTCACTGAAAGAACTTCTCCTCTCCCAGCGTAATCCCATTTCTGGTGAATCTTAGCCTGTAGGGAATGTCACTCTCCACCGAGCAGCCAATGACAGCTGGCTGCATGTAGAAGCCCTTCACCACATCAGGCATGCTCACAGCTGGGGGAGCTACACAAGGGAGGAAACAAAGGTTACAGGTCACAACAGAGATTGATGAGGTGTGAGAGGCTTTGCAGAGTGGCTTTGGTAAAATATGTTTTAAGGGGATTAGAGGCCATCTTGCCTGGAACGATGTTGGTGTAGGAGACACTGGACAGCCTCTGGAAGCGGTAGCCCTCCTCGTCTTTGCCCGTTACCTTGATGAAGAAGCTCTGGGGAGGGGTGCGGAACTCCGGGAGGCTCCACAGCCCCTGTTGGCCGAGGTCAGAGGGCAGAGGCACGGGGACTGTGCGCAAGGAGCGGCCTGAGCCTGACATGAGTTCCACAAGGCTAAGGTGACCTGGAGGCTTCAGGCCTGAACATTTAAGCAAAACATGGGATGGAAGTCCTGAAAGGCAGAGAAAGATTGTTGTGAAGTCAACTTATGTTCACCTTCCAAGTCAAATAAAACCCAAGAAGCCAACAGACACATGTATGGCACCTTTTATTGGTCTCTCTCTCGTGTGGTTAAACTCTGAAACAGGCACACTGGAAAAGCCAGCTCGGAAGTCTAGATTGCTGACCCCTGTAACCCTCAGAGTATGACGGCCGCTGCAGCTCACCTTCAGGAAGTAACAGTATTCAATTAGTCCAGTGTCAGGCACTGGCAGGAAAATCAAACAGTGAGGGAACATTTTTGTGGATTATGCACCGGAGACGTACCTTCAGTTTCCAGGCTCCAGGCCTTGGAAATTTAAGATTAATAACACGAGCAGAATTGGGAATATTTAACAGCTCTTTAAGGCCCTGCTCCACACCAACTACGCGACCTTTGAAAATGAGTCAACATCAGTTATTATTAGGCGCTGATAATACTGCCATTAATCAGAACTGATGGAAACAGTATAAAGGTATTTTCTACCAAAGGGATCGCTGAGCTCGATTTGTGGTGCTGGTCCGCTGAGAGACACGGTGACCTCTCTGAGGCTGGGGTCAAAGGGCACTTCCCACTTGTTTTCCTGAGCACTGTCATGGTTGGAGGACAGCAGGTGGACCTTCATGGCCTGAACTGTCTCCTCTACCCACTTTAAAACCTGACAGCAGGAGAAAAACAGCATTACAAAAACACAACCGAGCAACATGTCATGCTAGATAAGACGCACGCATCAGTGCACAAGGAAAACTGTCAGGTATGCCTTCTCAATTATGAAAGACAGGACAGGGACAGGAAGGACGCGTCTGTGGCCTTTCCAAAAGAACCCCACCAACCCCTTCCTTTCCCTGCTCTTTGTCTTCGAACTATTCTATCATCGCCAAAGTATTCCTCAGAGGGACTTTGCCTAAACAAAGGAAAAGTGAAACAGCTCAGCTGTCAAACTGATAACATACAGTTTTCTGCACTCTCAAGCATGTACTCCCAGAAGACTGTCTCTCACAGTGGTGTGTCTGTCAGGCAGCAGCCCCTCTCCTGAAACGTAGCTTTTATGAATCATAAAGGTTGTTCCTTAGAACAGAACATACATGGATACAGGAGTGTAGGAGTGTCCTGCGTTTAAGAAATACATTCATTGACTAAACTCAAACTGTATATTCACCAGTATCAAAGTGACTAATACAGCCAAGTCAATTTACGACAGAAATAGCAGGCTGTTTCCCACTTTTCTGTTGAGCTTAAGAAGCCAGATGTGGACCGACAGTAACGAATAATTGGAGAAGGCTCACTTCTGAGTCATCAGCTCCACCACTCAAAGCTAAGATTACCCAGAGGATGAAATAACTGGACAGATCGATTATATTTAATGCCAAAAACAGTCATTACATAGAATGTAATGTCCCTCAGTGGGTCTCCAAAGACATATCTGACAATATATAGTTTAGGTTTTGACAGGTGCTTGACGCTCTGATAATCATTATCATGGTATCGATTGCGAATACAGTTTTCCATTTATTTTCTCTAAAGTGAAAACAGAAGCAGTAACCTCCCCCAATACTTTAAAGTCCCATTTCAGTGGCCACATTAGGCCAATTGTCTTACATCTTCCAAAATCTTTACAAGCAACTGCTGCCCAGTATTTGTTTTGTATAAAGAGACATTATGGTTGAACTGGGTCTGTAACGAAACAAACTGAAAACATTTCTTCAGCAGGCCTTTTGGAGACGGAGCCAACGGCAACACATTTTAAGACATTTACGAAAAGTGAAACAAGGAAAGCCTTTGATAATTTAATTATCAGGCCTCCACTCTCTGTCTATCAGGTCCGCTGGGTGCTGACAGCAGCTGGTTCCTCTCGCCGTTTTACAACTGGAAACAGCTGTAAACTCTGCCACATGTGCAGCCATCACCAGCAGAGCAGGAAACTGCTAAGAAATGACCTAAATCTGCCCCAGGATAGTGTCTATGTCTTATGCAAGAGAGCAGGGAAGAATAGGCATTGCTCTGCCCTCAGACCTCAGATAAAAGGAAGTGGAGCACAGGGAAAGGACGACTTGCTGTCTGGGCCACTGCAGGTCTGGAGGAGCATGCCGAGTTCCTCAGCCGCTCCTTGCCTCAACCACTGGGAAAGCAGAGGCCCTTAAGACCTTTAAGTTGACTTATCTTCCAGGTCTGTTACAGGAAGGACCCCCTTCTGTTATTCATAGATGCATGACAGATGGGCCAGAGAAGAAGTGTTAGCTAAGGTTGGGTTGATATACTGTTCCCCTCACTTGTCCAGGTGAAGAATAAATACGTGACCATGCTGGGGTTAAGCAGAACAGCTTGACTCCAGACCTCCCAGTGGGCAGGGGTCAGCTTAGTCTTTACCCTGGTTTAAACATTGCCACCACTGACATTTGCAGGAAGATGTCCCGCTACAAATCAAGGTTATTAAAGTGAAACAATCCCAGATGGACCCCCTGCTCGTTTCCAGTGGGAGTTTGAACACACAGAGATTCCCTCTGTCATAAGCAGCCTGTATCTGAGAGACAACACCAAGCATGACTACACCAAGTGATTCCTTTGGGGAGAATGACTGTGGATGTATTACCTGAGTTTCATTTTATGCCTTACAGCCGTTATCATCTCCCTAAACTCACTACTGCATCCACATGATGAGGAAACCATATGGGCAATGTTATAAACAACTCTTAAAGGCACTTCAGTGGCGCATAGTCATTTCATTTCAAGCCAGTCACTTTTTGGAAGCTAGGGTATCTAAGCCCTCACTTTTGATCAGGGCCTCAGGCTACTGGTGACATAAATCCAAATCTAAGTTCAGCAGCGTGGTTTTCTTGTCCACACTCTGTTAACAGATTCTCTTGCTGATCATGATCAGTCAAATTTAAGAGAGTGTAAAGAGTGTGTTACTCCGAGCTGACAATGAGCCGTTGTGCGAGGACCAGGAGCCAATTCCAATGGGCAGCTGTGCTGGAAGGAGGGAAGCCATGACAGATCATATCCTGGGATTAAAGAGTAAAATAAGCAGTCTGTTTTCTCTCCACTTTCCCTCTGGAGACCACAAAAAAGACTTTGTATATTTCATTTGGCTGCACTTTATTAAACTGTTATTAAGGGAGAATATTTTGGTTAGATCTGCACTACTTCTGAGGTTTTTAAGGATTAAAGGATTTGCATTAATTTAGGAAAAGCATGCCACCCAAGAGCTATGATCACACAGGTCCAAAGAAAATGACAACAGCAACTCAGTGTAAATCCAAAAAAAAAAAAAAGTTCACAAGTATGCACGTTAATATGTAACCGTACACTAAGAGTGTGTCAAAATACTTGAGCCTACATTAGCACAAAGCCATCTGGGGCTGAGGTGTGAGGGCTAGACTGATTTGGTCTCCTATTCCCTTCATACTTAAGCACAGAAATGACATTCAAACACTCCTCAATCAGCTGGCAGGATTATGGAGTGATAATGAACCGAGCTGCCCCTAACACAGGCAATGTATGTTTAGCTAAATGCAAGCACGACTTGACAGGAAACAGACCCACACGCACGCACAAACACATCGGAGTTCAGAGGTTCAGTGGGCCACCAGTGTACAGAGCTGCTGGCTCCAGCTCAGGGCTGCCCAGCCATCTCCTGTGTTGACATGCAGGATACCAGTGTCTCTTCCAGAGGAAACTCTGGCTTCTTTTACGTCTGCCTGGGAAGTGAGCCTCGCTGTCTTTGGCTTCTGTGACAGGGCTTCTGTTACACGCTCCTTCCGATATGAAAGGATCACTTGCCATATCATATAACCAGGAAGTTTAATATCAGCACTGGAATCATTTGATTACACTAAATGAAATCGCTATTATTACATCAGTGGGTCAAATGGGGTTTGCGGCTGTTCTGCTCTTTCTCTACTCCATTATTAGGACATATAACACTTTAACATACACACTTAAATTCAATAAATTGTTCATTATAAATGTATGGGTTTATAAAGCACTGGTGATCTGTCAGTGCCAGTGACATACCTCATTGACCTGCTGCTTGTCCAAGTGAAAGATTTGTCCTGAGGAGGTGGCGGCAATCTCTTCATACGCCCTGTAACCAGGCTGGGAGCGGTCCCCGCAGTCCCCCGTCAACACAAATACTACCTGGGAACGAAAGGGGCAGCAGAGTTAAGAGGATTACAACTACTTGGTGTTTGCTTTCTACTGACTGGCTTTCAGCTGGCTTCACTGTGACGCTAATTGCTTATTTATTGTCGCGCTTCATGTAGGAGCTGACACCGAGTAGCTTTCCCCTTCCAGCTGAGCATTGGGAACTTCATTGGAATGTAGATCTTTCACAGGATGCCATTGCATACCTTCTGTTACAACATGAAACAAATGCAGAGATACTCAAACCTCTGTGGGTTGTGGCATGTATTTACACTTTTAGATTAAGCCATTTTCCTGATAGCATCAGCTAAACCAAATTTAAGTCATTCTGGGAGGCTTCAGTTCCATCCAAAACTAATGGGACGCTTGCAGGCATGTTTTCGTATCAATTTACATACTGAAGGTTTGGGTGTGAGGAATAACGCTGATACATGATCTTTACTAAATGGGCTGATAATGTATGCGTCAGTCTTGCCCTGATCTGTACGATCCTGCACAACTTTGCAGCTAGTACCTGTGATTGGCGGAGCTGCACCAGTTGCAGAACATCTCTTTTCAGTCGGTAGTCTTTGGCCCTGGCATCAGTAAAAACGTAGATGAAGGATCCAGGCAGGGAAACCTCCAGGGCTTTCTTTATGGCTCCTATACTCATTTCAGGGCAGTCACCGCCACCCTGTGCAATAGAAGAACACACATCTAAATATGTCATTCTAATTTTTATTCAGATATTCTTAATACTTGAACAACTTTGCTTTGTAGTCCAGCTTTTTGGACTATGGCTTGTGTTCAGTTTCCCACCTGGACAAACAGCTCTTGCAGATCCTGCTGGAACTTCTGTGGGTCAGTAGTGATGGACACAGGGCCAATATCTGTGAGGTTACAAATCATAAGTCAAGTCCACTGAATATGTTCTGTTCTGGTCCCTAAATAATAATGTATGCTTAAAAAAAAACAAGTTCTACCGCATATCCCAAACAAATACAGGCTTAGTACTGGATTTTTCTTGCGATTCCACAAAATAACTATATCAGAAACGTGGATTTAGTTGGTAATTCTCAGCAGCTCAGCCTCTATCAGCCTCTGTCAGCCTCTGTCAGCATCTACAGCGTCAAAATCCCCAATTTATCCAGAACGATGCCCTGTACCCTTTACACAAAACACAAATATAAATCAAACACATCACACAGTACAAGAGAGGCTAGATTGCTGCACTGACAAAATTACAATGTTCGGGTTTTCTTTAACACAAATCACAGAAAGCTGGCCAAAGTTTGAGAGATGACAGCGTAATCATTTTCTACGGCTGTAGTCAGCATTTTCAACTGGGTGACTTCCTCGGGTCTCCAGCAGCAGCGGCGGACCTTAGTGTGATGGATAAGAGCCTGTCAGGGCCTGAATCATACTGGGACGCCTTCTGGGCCCAATCAGTGGAACAGTAAACATTAACCAATACACAGGGAACGCACTGTCAAACAGCGCTGTCCGTAAACACAAGCTTTTCATTATGACTGAGAAGACCCTCATCAGGTAGGGTGGAGCCTGAGTGTGTCTGTGCGTGTTATTCCAACTGTCAAGAATCATTTTGAAGTATCATTTGTGAGACTAATGATACAAAGCCTGCAGACGTGCGTCAAGCAGATAACATTTCTAACTCAATCTCAATCTATTTTTTTCCCCTGACGTTGGAGGCTTTTAAGCCTCCGTCTCCTCCTCATGAGTGCCTGTAAAACACTGACAGCACTGTCACGCCTCTTTGTCAGTCACGGCGGCTTCTTTGCAATCTTGGAAGTTTACAAGGTCCCCAAGGGCAGGGCACATTAAACACAGACAAAATGTGTGGTGTTAGTGTAGCCCACCCCCCCATCGGCTGGCTAAACTGGGGGCTGTGAGGGTTTTCCGGAGGCTTGGATGGAGAGGGAGAGGGAGGAGCGGAGTGGGGGTGAATGTGGGGGGGTGATTGGGGTAATTACACACAGGCAGACAGCATATGCTTCTCATCAGTGCAAAAAAAAACAAAAAAAAACACCCTCCCCCATTAGAGCACTCTTATTTTCAAGTTGCAGCTTTTCCAAATAGAAGGGCAGGGGATGAAGAGCCTTACCTGTCCCACACATTAGTCACTGTGTAAGCTCAAACCGGTGTACTCCAGCTTGATATCTGATGTTCCTTACAAGTTCCAAAGCAGTGCCACATGTGCTACAGTCTCAGAGGCGTGTTATAATATGCTGTTTCTGTGATAGTCACTAGTCAAACTATTTAAATGACAACACCTGAACTTTTTCAAATCAAGGACAGTGTGAAGTACAAACATATCACTCTGGGTTTGTGATCAAATAAACGAGAAATGTTTGGTTGCGCTCTAAAATGTTGCCTAAAATATTAATGATACAACCTACATTAATTAACAAGCATGTTAAAGATTCAAGACCGACAAAGTCACAAAAAAAAATAAAAGTCAGATTTGTTGCTAATTATTCAAAGAATAAGGTTTCGTTTTGTCAAACAGTACCTGGATCATGGAAGGGGACCAGGACAAAGTTTTTGATGGGTCTGGTCCTCCGGCTGAGGGTCTTTTCCAGGATCCGCGAGGCGCCCTCTATCACCTGTTTCAGATCGTCGTACATGGAGCCGGTAACATCGAACACAAAGGCCAGGGTCGAGGCGCTGTCATCGGATTCATCACCCTCCTCAACCCGGGGGTCTGCCAAGAGTCCGTGCGCGCTGATACAGAGCGCCAAGACTAGGCACTTTAATAAGGCACCGGCCATTTTTCAGATTTACTGCATCTGTCTGCTGGAATGAAGCGAATCACATAAAAATTTAAAAGTAGAGGAAAGTTTTAAAAAGTTTTAGGTTTCAAAGTCACTCAAACAAGCCTGGGACTGCTTCCAGTAGGTAGAGAAGATATTTGGAACAATACGGCTCGGCTGAAGCACATCAAAACCACGCGTTAACTACTTCCACAGGAGCACATCCGTGCGTAAAGTTTGGAGGAGCGTGTGGACTGGTTCTGCGTTGGAGAGCCCCTGGAGAGCTGGTGCTCTGACGCTTCAAACGGGGGCGGAGATGGGTATTAAAAGGTTCCCGAGACCCAACCTGTTTTTTTTGTGTGTGTGTGTGTGTGTGTGTGTGTGAGAGAGAGAGAGAGAGATAGAGGGAGGGAGAGAGAGAGAGAGAGAGAGAGAGAGAGAGAGAGAGAGAAAGTGTGCGTGTAACTCGACCCTACTGTGACTTCGAGGCTTTAACCCTAGCAAGCATTCCCCATTCAATTAGATTTTCTCTGCAATTGAGGTGGGCCCCTAGAGACGCGTTACTGACATCTTTACGCACATTACCAGTTTAGTTTGGAGTTTGTATTTTGAACACGCCGAGAACATTGTCTCAGTAACAGCCTCGTTCTTATAAATAGCCGTCGTTTATATTCAGCTGACACCAATCTAAGTTTATACATAGCCCACCCTGAGAAACATCCCCTTGACATATAAATGGGTGAAATAACTTGTGGCAAACGGAAATGTCACTGTGCCTTTTGCTGATGTAGATAGAAACGTTATTGATCATTAAACATTATGCGGGCGCCCCTGGTATTTAGCTGTGTCTTAAGATATCAGACATCATGGAGGAAACCAGCCCTGATGTTATGCAAGTAAATAATTCAGTGTCTTCCAAAAGTGGCAGAGAACCAGAATATTATGAGACAAGAAGTTGGATATTCACTTGAAAATTCACTTCTGTTTTACTGCACATACTTACACATGCTACATTGTAAATTATTATGGAATGCAAAATAAATCGAAGCTGCGGTCAAAGGACAGAACAGTCTCCGGTAAAATGCCCCAGACCCTTAATCCTCTTAATATCACTTGCATCTGTCCTGATGAGAAGAAAAGAGAGAGCAGGTCTGAGCAGGCCCAGTGAGCCCAGCAACTTCAAAAACCACAGAGCCTCATTAACTCACCCTCAGCGTCAAGACATCACAGTTTGATGCAGTTCATTGTTCGTTACTGTGCAGGCTGAAACCACAGAGCAAGTTGGCAAGTTAGATTCTGTGTTTCAAAGCATAGCAGATACTAAAGCTTGACATGACACCTTTTCCTACAAGTGGTGTGGCGAAGTGCAATACTGGACTGAGAATAGATTCCATTTTAAATACAGTGCATCGGGGTCTGTGCAAACTTGGATTTTCTTGAGATTATCAGCGGGGAAGTTCATAATTTTACAAACAGATACGTCAGTGATTGATTCTACAAAGCAACCCCCTTAAAATGATCCAGAAACTAGTTTCTAAAAACACTTTTTTTCTATCCATTACAGACTACTACAGCAATAGAAAAGATAGCCACTTAAATGCATTTTATTCTGTGCTCTTATATTGTTAATCAACAGGTAAATGACAGTTATAATTTAGTAAATTATCATTTGCATAAGGCATAAACCAGTGAAGCTGATAAAACATCCCAATGATCTAACTAAAATAATTCAAGAATGAAAAAAAAAGGCATCATCACATGCTCTGGCCTCACACAGGACAAATACCAAGCAGACAATTGCAGCTACAGAGCTCTCAAAAGCTTTACAACCAGAATTGATGTCTGTTTGTGCCTCTCAATAACCAGGGCTTTGTGTTGCTAAGGGTGGAGTACGACGCTCTCAAAAGAAATACTGAGCCTCAATTCAGATGTAAGCTGTGGCAATTTGCCGCGTTGCTTGCTCTTGTCGTTCAGGATGTAGCTTTGCAACAGTGCCAACACCAGACGCTCGTGCTAACAGGGGCATGAAAAAACACAATAGGGCGCACAGACTGCAAACATAGTAAAATAATCTATAGAAAATTCAGTTCCACTTCAGCATTCCTCTTCAAATAAAAACCCTCACTCTGAAAAGGAAACTTCAGGATGTGAGAAAATTAACAACCCAACAAGTAGTAATGAAAAATGCAGTGCAATACGTCTCTAACACTTTGGATAAAAAATAAAACATCATTCCATATTTATGAGGAAATTCTCATAAATGCAGCAAAGCAGAAAATAAATTACCATTATATTTACATCATATAATATACACTACACTGTTTTGTAACTGTAAGTTAGTGTTCAAGTTATCACCATGTAACACATGTTTTTCCAGATTCTCCCGGGCTCTCTCCGTGTGACGACTGAAGCAGCAGTAAAGTTCCTCTGAGCTGTTCACGTGCATCTGATTCTTTACAGCATGTGAACAAGATGCACACAAACAAATCCACGAGAATTCAGCCCCTTGGACTGTCTGTGGGGAAACCACAACACCGTCCTGACAGAAGTGTTCATACAGAGTCCCCACTCAAGGGTGTATGCGGTGCCACGTAGCTGTAGAAGCACAGATAAATGAGATTCGCTGACACATTTGAATTCTCTGTCACAGATGATATACTGTTCACAGTCCTCGTTGGGAATGTAGACAAACAGCTACTTGACACAGATGTGGTATGTCCATGTGACAAAGGTTTGCAGTCCACTTCTGGGTGACCAAGTTAAATGTGGCTTCCTCCCATTACAGGTGTGATGGCGCTGTATTGGCGTGTAACGGGCTGGAGGATGCTGAATTGGAACCATCTGGGAAGTCGTAAGAGGGATTACCATTTGAACAGATGCACTGATGAAGTCATGGTACCTGAGTGTGTTCAGAGCATGCTACATAATTACTAAACAGAGCTGCTGCATTACTAAAAATATGTCTTCACAAGCTCACTTCACAGTTGACAAAACACTGAGCAGGATGTCAGCAACAATTGGCAGCGACCAATGCAGTACATTATGCAGTGAGAGGAGAGGGCTGTCTCGCTCTTCATTCAGCACTGCAAGACCATTTGATTGCCAGTAAACAAACGGCCTGTTTGAATTATTCATAAGAACAAACAGAGAGGAAAGTGGCTTCTTCACTTTGGTTTCAGCCCAGCCTGAATTTCCTTTCTTTTATTCTTTGCCCTGATGAAATAAGAATTACACAGTATTATCGTGCAGCTGAAGCATGACCTCACATAGAAAATCACCCAAGCAGAGAAGTATGTGGATCCTAGCTCATTAATACTCAACTCACCTTACATTCCTACACAAGTCCATCATAGAGGGACAATGCCTGAACAATAGAAGGGTCTGCCTTTGAACCTTCCTGGAACTCCTGCAGAGTCAGCTTCCCATCTGCATTCTGCAAAATGAAACAAAACTGAAGCCTTGTAAGGCTTTAACACAGAGTCACCAGCAGGGGGCAAAAGAGGCTCTCAGTCTAAATTATGGTACCCCTGTTCTATGCTTGGACTGATCTTTGGTTCAGTAAACTTGGATGGTAGCCACTCTCTGCTGATACAAATCACACAGTGCTGCTGTGCCGCACAGCTAGTCCTATAGACTGATGCTGGCACGCCCAATGCAGGCTGCGTCTCGTCTTTCACTAAAGCTGAGTCGGTTCCTGGATCTGCTGGAGTGGGCATTAGCACTGAGGGCTAGTGGTGGGGGAATCTATATATGTTTATAGACTGCAGGCGGTGTTAGTGACGCTGTGATGGCTACAGCTAATAGCTCTAAACTTAACAGTGCCCGTATCAAAGCCCCAAGGGGAAGGCAACAAAGGCAGTTTCAGTTCTCTTAATGCTAAACTACTAATTATTACTGCACTTGTACCAATGTCAAAGTTTGGTGTTAAACTTGTAAGTACGTAACATCAAATGGTACGTCAACTATAACTATAACGAATAATTACTGTCTTTGATATTTAAATACTAACCTTGTCCATCATTGCAAAAATACGGTCCACTCGCTTTTCTGGTGTGTTTTCTTCCTCTGGCAGTTCCACAGTGTTCCCCTAAGATATAAAATCATTGCACTTTATACCATGAGGCATTCAAATAATTCAGGATTAGATGTCAGATGTTTGGTAAAAACTTACCACCATCTGATATATGGCATCTACAATGTTGAGCATCTCATCACGGGTTATGTAGCCATCATTGTCAAGGTCATATAATTTAAAAGCCCCTGTATGGACACATGTTGAAATATAAACCATAAGCTTTACTGCAGCAATCTGATAAGTGAGCATTATATTGAGACCAGAAAGCTACAAAAAAATGCTGTAGAGGTAATTCTAGTAATGCCATAAATATTAATGATCACTTTACAGGTTTAAAAAGGTATGCTTGCAGCAGAAAGTCTGTGAACATTTTATTAGGAAGTTCTGTTTCCAAAAAATGGTTTGGTCATGACCTCAGCTTGTAGAAGCACTCAGAATTAGGGTTAATAATATTTTATTTGCTGTCCTCTCAGAACCCACCGGCTGTCTTTCATAGTAATGTGCGACGGTCACTCCCAAATCCTGTCATTTAAATGTAAAAAACAAGGAAAGAGAGTGCATCTTCTTACATCTCAGCTTCTCATCCAGAGTGCCCCGGGAAGTCACTGACAAGGCCTGGATGAACTCAGAGAACTCGATGCGTCCATCCTACACAGTGACAGAAGGGAGAGAAAGGGAGAGAAAGAGAGTGAAGGGAAATGGCCCAGAGACAAGACGGGCATCTTACTTCACACTTGCAGTACTTTCATAAACTTCATCCTGTTCTTTCATGATGCCCTTGCTGTATTCTGCTCAAAACGGGGCCAGACGTTTGCTCCAAGTCAGCTGCTATTTTTGCCCTGCACCTGGCTCTCTCCTGAGGCAGAAATATGTCACCTCTGGTCATTAGTAAGATGGATGCGACTGGCTCATAGTCTAAAAGTTACAGTACACAAACATACAAGCACTAGATATTAGATTTCACATTTCTCCAGTCATTCCCCATCATGAATGGCTATGACAGATAATTCTATCCAATAGGGGAGAAAATATTCCACTGTGACACGACTTTCCTCTCAGCTTTGTGAAAATCAGATGAATCGAGTCCCACCAGAGAAGGAAAAAATGTCCAATTACCCTCCTGAAATTGTTGCCATCGGCGTTATTCTGTGAGGCCACACTCTGCGCAGCGGATAGAGAAGTCCACTGACATGGATGATAATCAAACATAAAATGAAAGCTCAAAATGAGCTAATTCAACCTTGTGCCTCAAGCAACTGCCGATCAGATCAAACTGTGACATGTAATACAAGAAATGCTCACATTCGAGTGGAAACACAAGCAGTGCATTTAAACATTTTCCTGGTAGTGTAACTTCTGAAAGCTCCTGTTGAATTACAAAAGGTTTCCCTGCATTCTGTCACAACAGCTGACTACCTGTAACCCCACACAGGAAAAAAAAAAGCATTCTCCGTGGCCCTTAGGGTCAGCTATCTTTATCTCTACCAGACATCTGACTAGCCAGAAAACGCTGAAGTCATGCATTGCTGATTACATAAGTCATAAAACTGTTAAGATCAATGCATTCTCTAACTATGGGGTGCCTAACGCTAATGAAGGTCACAGATAAACATCAGACGAGGGGGTTGTCTGATCTTCCTGACACAAAGCCTCTTAACTGAAGTCAATAAACCCCCAGGGGCTCACCAGTATCTACAGTTTGTCTTCCTAAACACATTTGAATAATCATGTACAGCTGCAACGAGATGGATTATTTCAGACAAATGAAGCTTTAATTGGTTGAGCCTTGTTAAATCTTGCTTAGTCATCATATCTATAAATCCTTAGAGGATGCACCAGCGTAACAGAAAGACGCATACATACAACTTGTGAAAACTAATTTGGCACTGTTAAAAATCAATTTCTGGACAAAACTAAGGGTTACAATTATGTTACAGCTGATACTGTGACTCATCTTCTTTGCAAAGTATATTTTTTTTTGCACAAGAGTCATTTGTGCTGTTAAAACATTCCAGGTAGAGAATAATTTCAAAATATGTACATTTGGATTAACTATGAAGCTGTAAAATATACTAAAAAAGCAGACTTCATTACATACTGTAATTTGCACTGAACATGGAATTTCCAGATGTATACACCATGTCCTTATTACAACATATTCTTATTCCATTTTGGCCTTAATTTTTATTACATTTCAATGTCCGCTGCTTGTTTTGGACATTGAAATGTAATAAAAATCAAGGCCAAAATGGGTCTGAATAAATAAATGTATGCATGCAAACCTGAGAGCCAGCAGTTCTCAGTAAAAAAAGAAGGGACCAAGAATAATAAAGAGAATGAATAGGATTTCCATACAATGCTTTATTCTATTCAACCACTGGCTGGCCATAAATAAGGAGCTGTTGTTCTCACAAACTGACTTGCCCTGAATAAAGACCTTTAGATTAGCTCTTCCCTCATTCTCTTTTACATATCTAGCAGCAACGCCAGACAAACAGCCTGAAACTATTTTTTTTTTTTTTGTCATTTATAAGCAACAAAGGTATCTTAATATTGTTCTTCTTGTCAATAAAACATATAAATTGGATCACAAACCTTATTTTCATCAAAGACATTGAAGACGAAGGAAGCAAACTTGGTGGGATCTCCAAAAGGAAAAAACTGCTTGTATATCTTCTGAAAGCCCACGGCATCCAGCTGCCCACTTGGACAATCCTTAATGAAGCCTTTGTACCTGAAAGATAAATTTAGAGATAAAAAGTAAAACATCATTTAAAATGTAATGAGAATTCATAATAAAGACAACACTGACGCCACGTCCTCCCGTCTACAGTACTGTAGGCATTACTGATTCAGCTTGATAGAGAGTGCTAGATCAAAAAGGTAAAGTGCAAAGCTATTTGTCTCATTCACAGATAAGACGATCGCCCTAATCCAATAGCAAGCCCAGGGTGGTTAACTCTAATCAAATTACTCTCTGCTCCTCTTTTGATAATATGCGTGGCTGATAGATAAGTCTGAGAGCTTCCTCTTGCCCCTGGAAATGACATATCTAGAGAGCGACTTAACATCTCTATTAGCCTAAATATAGAAGCATTTCATAAGCAATTTCAAGCGCAGTCACTCAAAGGCAGGCAGTTTCCTTGTATGTCTTCATAAGGGGAACACAGCAGTCACGGAGTCTAACTACACTGTAACAGGTCAAGGAGCAAGAAAGAGCGTGTTAGCCTTTACAAAAATAAATGCTAGATGAATTGTAGGAGGAGGAGGAACTAACAGGGAAATAATAACACTTTCTAGTTATAAAAAGCACTGCAAAAAGCTTTTCCTCTTGATCAAGTGCAAAAATGACGCAAGTTCGCACAAGGGAGCGCAAGGGAGCGTATTCATCTCTGATTCAGTTGAGGCTGTACATAATAAGACTGGGCTATAATTAAGGTCAGAAGGAGAGAGAGTGTTCTGATGAAGAATGAAGGCCAGGACCGATCTTTTCCACTCTCACTCTGGTTCCTCACTCCTCTTCAACTATTTTACTTTTAATCTGCCTTGGAGATAATGAAGCCAGCCAATATATAGTCAAGGAGAAGGAGAGAAACTTTGAGGAGTAGCTGGTGGTAAAAATATTCAGCAAGAAGGGAACTAGGAAGAGAGCAAAACCATGTAATTCTTACATTTGAATTATCTGGAGATACACAGGAAAATGAAAGCATAGCTCTCTATAATGCAAAATATAACCTAATTGGTATTCAAAGTGCAGAAGATACCATATGTATAATCCAAAGCCGAGCTATTTCACCTGAAGTCTTTATTTATTTTTAGTGCACCACTACGGAATATCAAATCCTGCAACCTATATTACATACACTGTATACAGTATAGATGTTTAGGCAGAAAGCGTTGTGAACTTATTGGTTTATTGCAAAATCAAGAAGAGAATATAGCATGTAGCAGCATGTTTGCATTCAAACTATAAAAATAAATTATTAGCCACATTTCACAAGACATAGTTTGTGAATAATTTCATGTGGGTCAAATTTTATTTTGCAGCAAAATTAATCTGGAATATACTGATGTGCTTGTCACTGATATATTCATACCAGAGCATCTGTTTTCTAACAAGAAACTGGAAAGCAAAAATTACAGTAAAGAATGAGTTTTGATTGGCATTTATGTGAATAACAGTGGCAAAATGCTTTCCTGTATCCTTCACTGCAATAACAGATGAATTCAAAGAGATGAATTAACAACACAGATTGCATAAATAACGTGGGATGAGTTGATGAAGACCATCATCATGCCATTATGCCCGACAAAATGAAGACGTTTTAAAGGGCACGTCAGTAATTTACACGTGAAGTTCAGGGCACTCATCATGAGGTGTGAGTCTTGTGAAAACATGTCCTCCGTGGCTTTGTAGGAAGTTTTTAAGACTTGGGCGTCAATCTTAGAAATTTAACAGAAAGTCTATTACATTTATGGGAAAGAACTGTTTATGATTCAAATTAAATGGCATCTTGGGTTGGTTTATGAGAAATGTAGGAACTAAAATAATAAAATACCATGTCAGTCTTTGCTGCTTTTACTTTGGCCACTTTTTCTGTTTCTGGTAAGTCACTCACATTTAGGGAATTTTTTAATTCATTTGAGTGTCTTTCAGCTGAATAGCTTTTCTTTTCGTTTACAATCGTGAGGACCTGAAGGACTTGCTATATTTACAATGACGTAGCAGGAAAGTTGAAGAGTACACGTCTCACAGTAAGAAAATCGATTCAGCAGAACCATAATCATGCACTCCTCTTTTGGGAAAAAACTTGCACCTACCCATACATGGCTCCCATACATGTGTGCAGCAGAACTCCCTACCTGTGAATAGATTGATGTGTACAACTGATGCAACCCCCTTTAACTAGTTACATGTGATGACCTATTTGAACTGTTAAAATATGATGTCATGGCCACTGTAAAAGCCTGCCCATGCCCTAAACTATTTTATATAGATTAAACAGTGCAGTTATCCATACACTGGTACAGTAAACACAGTAGACACGGCATCACTGCGTGAACATGTTTGTGGTGTCAGCTATTAATCAGATTCAGAAACAGAATCACTTTCATTTGCCAAGAAGACATAATGTACAAGTGATGTTACTTGGTGACACTGGTGCTAAGACACACACACAGTCAGCTTGTACTTGAAGTAGTGTAATACTGGAACTGCATACTGTACTTGTGGGGACATAACAGACGTGCATCAGACCACACTGGGGAGTCGGCATGAAGATAAAGTATTTATTACTGGCACTGGCGACTCCTCCTTGGCATCTACTATGGTGGCTTGTTAAAGAGCTGTGCAGGGTGTTTCTTTAGCCCCAGCCTAGTTGGCTAGAACATCACTGAGCTATGGCATTTTGTTATTGATTTCAGGTAGGCCTCGGGCATACTAATGATGTTCCCTTAGAGGGGAATTAGAAAGGGGAACAAATTTAATGCACAACACAGGCATTTATCTAACCCTGCTAATTCTTCTGTGTCTTTTCCTGTGCTCTAATTACACGCCATCTGGCATTTCCCCTGGTAAAATTCCCTCTCATCCCTCACACTCAGCCGTGTTGATTGCTGTTGATCTTCAAGTGAGGACTCATGCTAACTTTCCTGTGAAAGACTGTGAGAGTGATGGTGAGCTAGCTGGCTGCACAGCCGGTAGGGTGGACGTTTAAGGGGGGTGGGAGGTGTTCCGCCCCAGTGCACTCAGGCAGCCCCAAGAGACAGGCCAGTTCGAAGGCTCTGGACCTGCCAGTGCCCAGTGATATCTAATGCTGCTGCTGCATGACTGTGAATGTGCCCCGGCTCCTTTCCCCTGTAAACCCCCTAACAGGGGACACGCAGCGCAACTAGCCCTCGAGGCAGAGCACTTTTCATGCATGTGGAATTAGGTCGTGAAATGCAAAACCAAAGCAGGACAACTGAAGTGTGAACATGGAAGAGTGATCACTTTATTATAGTGCTCCCTCTTCTGATATGCACTGCCCTTTGTTGATTTTCAAAGAAACAATAGCCCAACAGCAACACACAGCAAACAAAACGGTCATGCTTGAATCTCCTCTGTAATGAAAATGCACTATTTTATTGGAAGATTATTACCCAACAAGTAATAATATGCCTCTCACCTCAGTTTTCTGACTTATTTTTAACAAAAATGCTTCATTTTGATAAATGTATGTACACGTTTCAACACTATGAATACAGACTGGGATCAGACAAAGGCTAGACCTCTGCAGGATGATTCTGGTGCAGGTCACAGTGACTAATGGGTACAGAATCTGACAGGAAGGATTACTAATCACCAGCCTTGTGGAGGCTCTGTGACCATGCAGTCATGAGTGCTTGAAAGTGAAACAACCTTGCGCCCCACGCCATTCTTCTGTTATCAGACATCCCTTTGGCAAATAGAGCAAAAAAGGTTGTAGAGGAATGCATCACGGACATGTTTGCATCAGCTTTATCAGCAATCAAAGTCCTTCGGTCTCAGAAAGGCTTCAAAGTCATTCTATTTTCAGAACCCATCTGTCTTCAAGTCAGTGTGAGCAAGATGGCTTCAAATCAACTATCAAAACAACTATAAGCACACTACCCATGAGCTGGGCAGAATTTATCAAAGTGAGCTTTGCAAGAGGGCCAAGGTAAAACCTTCCAGTTTCCAAATAAAAAATGACTAACCACACATTAGAAAATGAAAAATTCTCATTTAAAATGAAAGCATATACTTACCACTGCTGCACCTCTTTCTCTGTGACTGTAAGAGAAATAAAGAGTGACATTAGCTTGGAGGAAAACTTTGGCTGTCCTAGAAAAAAACTAGCTAGCTGCTAGAGGAGGATGGTAGTTAATCATCTTGGCCCAATCCTTTCTTCTGTAAATATATTCAACTGTGTCAACATAAAATTATTTGAAAACAGCTATGTTTTATTGAAAGTAGAATTAATTGACTCTAGAGTAATATTAAAAGAGAAGATAATTTCTCCTGGCTGGTGTAGTAGTAGACAAGTGGGAGTTAACCCTAGGGAGCTGCAAAAAGACAAATAAGGCTGAGGGAATGAAGGTCAGCCACAGATTTAAGAAAGAGAACAGTTTAGGCAGCAGGAAGTGTTATCGTGCCCACACAAGCACCATTATCTGCGAGGATCCCATCAACCAATCCCACACATATTTCCCTTGTCTCTTTACTTTCTCTCGAGTAGCCAAAGCAATTTTCGGACTCTTGGCCCTTGGGATCACTAATATAAACAAGGGCTGGAAATCAATAGCATTAGTTTAACCAGGTGGTCCTTTGAGAGAGACCTGATGCTGCTGTTGAAGTTAAAGAATAGCTGCCATCTACTACCACTTCAGTTAAGCTTGGTGCAAAACAAGAGCCTTCTAAACTCAGCAAACAGCTTGTTAGTTGATCGCTAGTTTCAGCTACTGTAATGTTCAACCTTGAGCGACTCATAGTCATAGTGACTATAAAGATATACAGCAGAGAAAACAAAGCAAACAATGAGTGAGAAAATGAATATATAGACATTCAGCAGACATTTTATAGGGCCATTATTCAACACAGAGACATTATAGGAGACTGGTCAGGTAAGAAGGCATTCATGACAAGAGCAAATTAAATATTTTCCATGAAATGTACATGAAACTGACTACTGCAGTGATAAAGCAGAAACACACAGAGTCTGCTGATAAGGAGACCAGGTCAGGTAGCTTTCGCCTGCATGTATCTCCATTTCAATTTGTTCTGCTCAGCGTTTCACCAAGAAACCCATCATGTGACCATTTCCTGGGCGATAAATGTCAGGGTCAATCTCACGACTGTCAGCCAAGCCAAGCCACCATTAAATTGGCCTCAAAAGCCAATGTAGTCTAAAACTGAGGCAATTTACCAGGGCTATGATTTAATAAAAAAAATTATGTAACTTAGTGAGAGGCAACAGGAAATAATGCAATCAGTCAATAGCAGGAGAGGGCTGGACCCACTCAGCCGGTTAGCCCTGCAGGGTCTGCTAGAACCCATCCAGCTTCTGTCACTGTGACTGTCATCGACTCTTTGACAACTTACAAAATCATCATGCCATTACACGGGCTTAGACTACGTCCTGCAGACATTTTAATAGGTCTTTTCATGTCATGCCAGAACAGTCTAGCATTAACTTCTTTAGAAGAGCAGGTGAGGCTGCAAGTTTTCACTAAGAACACAAATTGTTTCTCAGAGCCTTTGAACAACATAATGTTGAATAAAATGTGTTTTACTGAAAATGGTATGTCGTCATTATGAATAATTTACAAATTTACAACAAAGGAGAAGACTGACATCTACATACTGTATATTTCCTTGAAATAAACACGCCTTGTTGGCTGCCTCTTAACGCACAGACTATTTGCTGGGAAAAACATCCATTGCCTATTGCCACTGAAACAAAAAGACACATTGGCAGTGAGAAATTTACGTAGTCCCCAATCTGTCAAGAAGCAAAGGGAGGCATTGACTAAAATGGCAGACAAGTCTTCTCATGGGAGAGCAAGAAAAGGAGGCAATAAGATGAAGGAAATCAGAAATTATAGTCTCAAGTCAAGCAACAACAGAACAAGGGAGAACGATCACACTGGGATAGAAAGCTCGGTGCCCCTCTCAGCAACGCTAACCAGATAAGATCCTAATTATACTATTCCATTCCCTGCTCAAAGAGGGCAATTAGGGGGTAAAGTGAGAGAGACAGGGTGAAAGGGTAAGAGAGACACAGAGAGAGAGAGAGAGAGCAAAGGACAGCAGCGAGCAGTCCAGCCCAGCATGAAGCCCAATTTTCCTCCACAGCAATTTCCTGCTACAACAGCTTTCCTTGGTTCTGCTGTGGAGAGACCCACCACACAAATAACACTGTCATTAAGCAGCCTGTGGATGTCAACTCCCACCCACACCTGCACACTGTATTGCTCAAATAATAATAATAACGCCGTGCTCCAGAAATAACACACAAATGATTTATATAGCGTCTTCCGAGGAGACATTTAAACGAGATCTCTGCTCAATTTTCTTTGAAAGCTGTATGACAATTTCTGTTTTTTCAGCAGGAAATATCACGAAAAAGCTTCTTCTGACAAGATGGTAAAAGCAAATTTCAATTTGAAATGTCCTGATACATCAGAAGGGATTGACTGGGAGCGACTTAGATTATTCCCAAACATTTCTGCAATGTAATTTCTAAGTATTTAATTCACACACTGCATATTCTGTATCTATCAGTCTCTGTGCAGGGAATCTGTAAACAGCATTTAAGACAACATCCTCATCTCTAAAACTCTCCATAATCATGCATCTCTTCAGCATGATTCAAAGATGCTGATTACAACTTAATCAATCACAAATTGCTGCACAACATTTAAATGGGGAGTTTATTCTCAGCTGACATTTAGATGCAGCTCAGTTCTATCAATACTGAGAAAGGTGTAGAATCCCAATACATCCCAGCAGGCTGGGCTATTTACTGTAAAGCCAGTGTGGTGCACAGTGGGTGGAAAATATGATTAGAAAACGGCAGCAAATAAATCAATATTCATATTCACATATTGTGTATTATTTTACCTATGGCTAAAATGGTTCTAAATTCTTATACAGGAAAGCTGAAAAGAGTTTGTGCAGAATTTGCTTTGTACTCACAGTAGGTTTTCCTTGTCAACTCCTCCACCACCTCTGGCTTGAGCTTGCTGTTTGATTTACCCATGATCTTCAGCTCTCCTCCACACCTCCAAATCCACCTTGGCACGCAGCACCTGTTACTACCTCCTCTCCAGTCTGCTCCTCTGCCAAAAACATACAATAAATGTGGGCCAGTTTAGGTGAAATTTAGAGAAAGATGCTTTTGTTTTGGTTTGTCCAACTCCCATTCAAGCTAAAATTAGTCTGTCCGTCTATGTGTTTCACTCTAGCTGTGATGATGATCTGTTCGGTCATCAGCCCTGGCACTCCAGACAGGCTAGTCAAACCCCAGGAGCCCTGTGAAGAAGGGCCAGCAGGTTGTTGGGTCTATACGAGCGCTACTGAGTGCCTATGTGTCCGCCTCATTTCTTCACAGCAGTCTGTGGGCGAAGAGTGGCGTTTGGATGCGTTGCTACCTTCGTCCTTGGATACAAGAGTCACTCAGTGGCTGGGTTAAGCACGCTCACTCTCTCACAGTCATTCTCTGTTCTTCTCACTCCTCCCACCCCTCCTTTCCCACCAATATCTCTATTGCTCTGGGTAAGTTACTGTAGAAAAGAATCCTCCCTCTTGACAGCTGAGATAAGGAGGTGTGTTAACTCACATACAATGAACAGAGCTCGACTTGGATGCACCCAGCTGTACCTTGCTCTCACTCAAAGCCTTAACTTTAATCCTTGGAATTTATACAGTTTAAGTAAAAGGTTTTTACAGGAAGCAAAAAGATGCCAGGTCTCTTTGGAGTTCTACACTTCTAGATGCAAATTGAAAAAAAAAAAAAGAGATCTGGTGCTGCTCTTAAAATAAGCGTGTGAGCTGTCTCCTAAGTTTATAGGCGGATCTGAAGAGTGACAGTTTTCTTTTCTCCTCCATTCTGACTCATATTTCTCCCTCCTTCCTGGCTTCACGACAGCATGGCATGGTGATTTCCTAGTCTCTGTCACAGCAGCCGAGATAATGGAATTTCTTTGTATCGCAGGCCTGACGGTGGCATGCACCGATGCCTAACCACAGCAGCTGTCTGGGCCACAGAATAGAAAACTACTCTATACGCACTAGGCAACTTCACTGCAAACATCTGCTCCCTGTGTCCACGGCGGGCGATGTCCTTCGGAGGGATGCCACGCTGGTATTCACCATCTTGTGTTTGCTTGCGCCTTGTGATCCTGAGTATTACTTAGTGGCTATGGGAGTAAACAGACAGACAGACAGAAGTTACAAAGGAAATGGCATGTGCCATGTTTCAGTGGGAATGGGACTGTGTTGTCACCTAGAGCCACAGACACACGAGCGCATGACTGGAAAAACACTCAAAACAGACGACCTTTCTGCTATCTGCTAGAAAGCTGTTGAATGCAGTCTGTAAGGCAAAACACAACGTGCAGCAAGAAAAGTGTTTTATTAAATGTAATTTAAATTACCAACGTCTAAATTCCAGGAAAATTAAGAAAATGCAGTACAAACAACACAGTTATTACACTAAAAAGACACTAAACAAACAAATAGCTTAACTAAGACACATCTAAAGAAATGTGTTTCCAAATGTCTATATGTTTTGTTTGACATGAGAGAGAAATGTATACAGTGGCGCCAGCAGCAGGTGGGATGTTGCCTGGCACTACCATAGCAACACACAGTTTATGGCTACAGTACAACAGCTAGGCTAGTCATTGTACTCGTTTGGTACCCACGCTGTTCCGTTATAGCTCACAAGACTAAAAAGAAAACGCAAAACACGCGTTGAAACGAATAAAAGCGTTTCCGCATAAATGGGTTTTTGTGCTTACCTGCGATACAGAAACGGGAAGTCCAGACAATGTGTCCCACGGCAGGAGCAGAAGAGAGACGCTGTCCAAGATTGTCTGCCTCCACCGAGTTCCGGAGCGAGCGAGACGCTGCTGCGCGCGGATGGCCGTCCGTGCTGCTCTCTGGTGCCGCCGTCAAGGAGTGACGTTGCTGCTGGCCCCGACCAACTCAGCTCAGTGCCAGAGACACTGACGTCGCCGTACCAATGGTCATACACTGACTCTTTGTATGCTTTAAGAGCCTTTACATGTGTCATTATTTATTCAGTGAAAGGCTAACTCTTTGGGTCGCATTATATGCCATGGCAGTTTTCCCAAAATGTAGTACGTACCAATTGAGGAGAAGCAAAGTAGTGGGTTTTAAATAGCTTTACATATCCGTGGCTTGTTATTGCAATACTTACCAAGTTTACACTGTCATTTCTCAACGGCATAAATGTAGCAGTAATCACTGTATATTTGGCTTATCAACCGTTTAAGTCTAAAAGTACCTACTTAAATAGACTTTCATAAAGTTTGATTCCTCAAAAGGCAGGTAGCTACTTTGGATAAAAACACCACAGTTCCCACAATGCAGCTGACCCCAGCTTGACCCTGCCTGGCAAAAGCTCAGGTAATGGTCAAATTCCACCCAGAAGGCCTTAACATAGACTTTCATTTGAAACTTTTAAGTGTGAAGACCAAGAAATAACCCCAATGACATAATCTCGGTTGTTTCACTTTGATGACATAAAAAAAAGCTTCCTTCATTGCCACAAAAACATCATACAGCTGTTTCCACAGGTAGTGATCAAGATTGCAAGTTATATATTGTGTGTATGCGTGTAATTTTGCTGTAATATGTCCTGTGTGTCTGTAGCATTGTGCAAGTCCTAAACCAAAAAAATAAAAGAGAGAGACATGGCAAATTGAGAGAGAGCACACCAGGAAAATTCAGATTGGGTCTATCCAAACATAGCCTACTATAATTACTGATTTGGAGAGTGCAACGCTAGAGGGAAAATTATATACAAAAACAGACATACTACTAGATAAAGAAAGAAAGAAATTTCAAATTGGTTTGAAGGAAAATAATAATGTTCTATAATAGTTCTGCTGTCTTCACATGTATTGATTGGCTATTACACTACATGAACGATGCAAGGACAAGTTTTCCCAGGAGTCTCATTTGTATGTTTCCATATGCAGCTCATTAAAATTCAGTTCCCATCATCAGAACAGAAGTAAAACAGAAGTTTACTTATAGGATTTGTTCGCTGGCGACTGCTACACCAGCATTCTATAGCCCAATATGAGCTTTCTGCCAATTCATGGGAGGGTTGGATCAAAATCTAGGCTGTCTGACTTGGCCAGCTTAGTATTCAGTGCCCTTCCCTGCAGTCCCCTATTGCAGTCAACTGCAGTTACAGTAGTCTCATGGGAATAGAGGGAACAAAGCTGAGCACAGGAGAGAAGGGCCATGGCAAAATGGGGTAAATTAATAAAGCTAAATATTTCCATATCTAGTTTTATTCAAAATAAGCTAGACTGAAAAAAACAAATGTATTTTCAACTACCTAGATGGTAGTCGGACAAGCAGTAAATGGACATAGTCTGCCTGCAAAACATAGTTTAAAAACCAACCATTGGCGCAGATTTGCAAAATTCGCATTATATTATATGTTTGTTAAGAGTCTCCATTAATTAAAGTTCCCATGAAACAGCTAGAGGTCTAAATTTGTTTAATTCAGATATTTCTCGTAACAACAGTCTGCTCTGATTGGTCAGCTCCAGGAGCCAGACCAGGCACTGCACTTAAATGTTTGAGCCAAAGCCAGCATTGTTGCTGGAGAGACGCAGGGATTGTGAGGTAAAACTGGCCTACGCCCCCAAGTGCAGGATGAGTCATCAACATTTGTACTTCGTTTTCCAAGAAATATCAAACTCTAAAACACTATTACCTTCAATACCTAGAGCTTTTTGTAATTGTTTGGCTGGATACTGCTGCATAGGTGACTTATAGTGCATGACATATCATAGGGAAACATAACATTTGGTTTAATGGGGACTTTAAAGTTGCTCTCTGATATAATTTATAATTAAACTGCCATTACTTCAGGGCACACTTTATACTCCCTGTTGTTTATAGCTATATCACTGACAAAAGTCAGGGGGGAAAGTAGCATGTAGACGTCAGATTGATGTTGCATCTAACTCCCACTGTTATTTTTCATAGTATCTGATATTCATTTACATTCAGAACAGTGGCATTTCCATTGAAGACCAATGCAGAGCATCAAACAGTGACAACGGTGATTACTCATTTTCCTTCCATCATGCCATCACTGAAAGGCGCATCACATCAAGAGCACGTCCCCTGAAAATGATTCCACGTAATTACTTAGATAATTGTCAAATTATCAGAAACCACACAACATGATCGTTAAATCATAATCCGCTACACAGGGGCATCATTAAAAGCCCTTGCAACTTGATATGCTGACATACGCTAAAACAGCTGGGGAGTCTACACAGCCTGGAAACTATCTGTATATTTTTGTAGTGCTGCTGAGTTTCAGCATCCTCAGTATCACATTACATGCTGGAAAGTCATCATCTCAGGATTGACAATATGCTGTCAACATCATATTTGTCTTAATTAGCAGCGAGAGCAAAAAACTCCATCAGCAGGAGGAAATATTACCGGGTTTGCAGATTTTCCTATAGCTATTGCAACTTGAAGAGAGACACACACACATACAAACAAAGCACATAACGATTGAGAAAAACATCCATATGTTGGAAAAACTGAAGTCATGGGCCCAGTTCGGGGATATTTTTACGTGTGGCTGTAACTTTGATTCCACATCTGATCCATCACTCTGGCAGTTTTATAAATAGTTGCATGCCTAACTTTGAACTGAAAAGCAGCTTTAGAGAATCAGACATGAAAGGCGGGCTAGATTTAACCAAGGTCTTTTAGTTATAGTGACAACTGATAACTTGCAAGATTTAAAAATAAATAAATAAATAAAAAAATAACACACACACAATAAAGCTAATTACAATACAATTATTTCAGTAATCAGTTTGTCCAGTTGACATCCATAATCCTTCTTTTCCCCGAATACTGTAAAATGTTAGCATCAATGCTTATCCTCCATGCAGTAATAAACATAAAGAGTTTGCCATAAAGAGGCAGATGAACATTCATATTTGTTGCGGACATGAATTTTTATAACAGCGTGACAGATGGACAGGATGACAAAGAGCAGCAGACATACGAGAATCCTTTTACGTACGAGCTAGAGCCACTCTACATAAATGCATCTCAAAAAGAAACTCTGAAAGGTCAGGGCTTACAATGAAAAGCTTGGTTAACCAAATGTCTGTCCCAAAGGTTGTAGCGGGTGACATGCAATTTAGAGGGATTATAAGCATAGTTTCTGACAGTAGAATTAGAAGAACCGGGGCAACAAAAATGCGACCGCATTTAGCAGAGGATGAGTTGTCTGTGTTTAACTTTATGCCACGAACATACGTTTGTTTTTCCTCAGTAACTGCAACCAAACAATCTTTTCCTGAGGCATCATCTGTTGTGCCCACTTGAGTATCCCATATGGCTAGATATGTATAATTTAGGATATCATAAATATAAAATCGCTCCCATCCTCATAGCGAACAGACATGGGTATAGGGACCCAACATCACTTATCACGGTCTGCTGTGCTCGGTAAATCCAGCATGGCATTTAGGTTTTAGTGGAGGAACGGTGCTGGTGTAATGCCTGCGACACCCAGCTGTTAATTCAGACTGACAACAGGCAGATATCTGGTAGACTAATGGCAGATGGGGCTTGAATCCTAGGTTTATGGAGATAAACTATACCCCCTCAGGAGGAGAAATGGACGGAGAGGAACAGAAATAGGAGAAGGGGGTCAAACACTATTTTCAGGACGGTGTAACAACAGTTTAAAGTGTGGCTATTTCGGGACATTGTGTTACTTTCATTGCAAGAAGAATGTTTTTGCCTGTTAAGTTTTGATGTAGGATGAAATCTGAAGGGCCCGGATTTACTGTATTTGTATTATCAAAAGGTGTATGAAACGTTATGATAAAATTCAATTTACATTTCATATTATTTTTAAGACTAAACTAATGGCTGAATCTAGGGCAGCATCACTCATCCAGCCCACTTTAAACTGTAGAAGACCATAATTATAGTCACGACCCACAGAAAATCAATTATATCTTTAATTTTATTGTTTCCATTGTAAATTTCCCTTCAGGTAAGCAAATTGGCATCGGTTTTATGTCAGCCATGCTCATAAGGGATGCTATATTGTTACATTCTTGTGGAGGAGCTTGTGTTCCCTCCCAGTTGGCCTCAGTTCGTTCACAGGATCATGACTGCCCTCTAATGGCTGCAACAGGCAACGACGTGCACTGATAATAATAATTGCAGCAGAATTAATGTGGCTATGATTGCAGCTGTGGGTGGCCTAAATATAAATGTGTGAGGATCTAAAAGTGGATGATTGTTGCTAAATGACACATGGCAGCGGCCATCACCGACTCAGTCTCATCAGCAAAACATTTCGAATACGAAATGTCTTTACAGATTAGAAAAGTTTTGATTACTCACCGATGCAAGACAAGAAACGGCACAAATTAGTCATAGCACACCGTAAAAAGCCGGCCAATGAGAATCTGTCCCCTTGGTCCCAGGACTGACGAAAAAAAAGAAAAAAAAAACAGCAAATGACTAGTGACCCTCATCAACTTTGTCCCTACTGTTTACATAAACACATGTTACTCATACACTCTTGGCCGGGCCCTGTCCTGCCTGAGTAGGAGGAACACATATTGTCCTTGTGTTAAAGCAGAGCAGGTAGACTCACAGGAAGAAGGGAAACATGGTTTTTATGACTCTGCTCTGTCTGCTGCTACTGCTGCCTGGTTTCAGCGCTGTAATGAGTTCTCCATTCGACCAGGTAGGTGGAAAGCCGCGGGTGCACAGGGGCACTGTGGTTAGTAATTGCACTGCTCGGGACTTCTGCAAAGTACATTGAACCCTTAAACTTCAAACTGTTTATCATGTGAAAACCCACAACCCTGCAGAGAGTCATAATTTCGTTTTACTGGATGTACTTGATGATAGCAAACAAAAGTCTTCATATGTTTTTTTGTAGTTTCACCATTTCAGTTTAAATTTAGTTACATGAGTCTAAAGTTGTTGTTTCTAAAGGATCTGTCATTGCATTTGCTCCCTCTAAAAGCTTTTCCATCACTCCGCCAGTCAGAGAGACATAGTTTCCTATCCTGGTTCATCTCCTGACACTTCAGGTATGTGTATCGGCGTCAGTATGAAGACACAATAAAATGAAAAATGGTAATGGTGTAATGAAGTGCAACATGTACAGTAAAATACCATCTGACAGCACTTGTTCAACAGTTATAAAACAGCTGCTAAACACATAAGCAGGTCATCGGTGTGTGTCTATACCGTGTTCTCTCATTGCTCGCAGTAAGTGGGCGGCTGCGTAGGGCGGCTCTGATGCCCGATATCACCCATCTGGAACTGCTGGTGGTGGTAGGACCCGATGTCCAGCAAGTCCACAAGCAGGACACTGAAAGATACATCCTCACCAATCTCAACATCGTAAGTCTGGGCAAAAACAGCAGAGCAAATTATGGATGGATGTTGTTAAGTTTGGTACAGGAAGAAATCAATAATTCCGACATTGTGCAATGTATGTTGTAATGTTTCCACAATCAGCAGCTCGGGAGATCCATGCATACTATAGGCCCGTTACACTCTGAACACGACTCCAACTTGTATTCACTTCATTCATTTCCACCCAGGCCTCAGAGCTGCTGAGAGACATGACCCTGGGCGCCAACATGAGGGTGCACCTGGTCCGCATGATCATCCTGTCAGAGCCGGAGGTAAGTGGCTCCGTTTTACAATCCAAGCTTAAGTAAAAGTCATGTTCACAGATGAGCAGATTTTAGACGTAGATGTAGAGATTTCCTGCATACTTTCCAAGTCCTGTAGCACTTGTGTAAACATGTGTCACATTAAGTGTAACGTTAAATGTGTGCTACAGCAGAATGTGCTTAAATTTAGTTTCTTTTGGTCCTCTGTGCGGTGCCTTACCTCTCTCAGTTCTGTCTTCCTTCTTCTAGCCAGAGATCCAAATGTCTACCAACATCACCTCTTCTCTCAGAAGTGTGTGCGCCTGGGGCAGAAGGATTAACCCCTCCAATGACACAGACCCGCTACACGCTGATCTTTTGTTGTACATTACAAGGTATGTGAGCTGCAGATACCTGGTTCTTCTATAAGTACATGTTACATATATTTAATGGATGAAGGAACCATGTGTTACTTTATGCTTAATATCGTAAACAGGTATGACCTGGTGTTGCCTGATGGGAACAATCAGGTCAGGGGAGTAGCACAGCTGGGTGGGGCTTGCTCCAGTGAATGGAGCTGTGTGATCACAGAGGACACAGGCTTCGACCTGGGGATCACCATCGCTCATGAGCTGGGACACAGGTAAAACACAGTCAAACACTCCATCAGCAGTAGATTTACAGTGCCTCTAATATCTAGTTTGTGTACCATTTAAGCACTGCTCTGCTGCTATGTTCCAAAGTTGGTACTAATTATAGCGAAGGTAGAGACATCATTCATGGCTTAAATTAAATGCTTCTGTAACCCGAACAGCCTTTGACTCAGCAAGTTAGGTAAACATTCAAAATAATGAATTTGTCTACAGCCAGTGATGCAATTTAACATAAACAGAGACTAAATAACTTGTTCAGAAACTCATTAATGCCACTGTGGCCTTTATTTCTGCTGGGTTAAAAGGATATACTGAATGGATCGAATCACATTTAAATGTATAATGTATAATTATAATAATGAATCAAACAGCTCCATGGTTATAAAAACATCCTATTGATACAATTGTTACTACAGCAAATGTTAATGCTTTACCTTATGTTTACTCCAGTTTTGGAATTAACCACGACGGAGTGGGAAACACCTGCAGCAGGAGTGGGTTCATGATGGCCTCTGATGGCGGGTACAACAGTGTGGATTTGACCTGGTCCCCCTGCAGCAGACAGCAGCTGCTCACATTCTTCAGGTGGGGCAACCTGTTCAGAGCAGCTGTGCATGACAATGTCTCTCATTCATCACGCAGAACCGGCACAGTTGACAGGGCATTTCATTTAATCAGTAAGTCATATCTTAATGTGTTCACCCGATTACCTCTGGGTTTTCACATGTATTGGTGTTGCCAGTGAAGGGAAAGCTGAATGTGTAAAAGATCTGCCTGCAATGGAAGGCTCGCTACAAGACTGGAAGCCGGGGCTGTACTACGGTGTTGACGACCAGTGTCGTATAGCTTTTGGTAACACTGCAAGAGCCTGCTCCTTCACCAACCCTGACCTGGTATGTCACCTGTAATGTCAGCCTGATACCACTAGGTGGCACTTCACATCTTAAATATGCAATAATACCACATTTCCAGTCATGTTAACAATATTGGCCTCATTCTCCATCAGCCAGTCTGTCGTGTTCTGTCCTGTCACATCAGTCCTGATGATGACAGCTCCTGTAAACGCCTCCTGGTTCCACTACTTGATGGGACAGAGTGTGCTCCTAATCAGGTACTGCTGTAAATTTGGTGCAATCATCTTCCTAGAGTGCCATTATTTGAAAAAACACAACCTGTGTATATTATTCATGTGATGCAACCCTCTCTTGCAGTGGTGTCTAAAGGGGCGTTGTGTGTCTCTAGATGATCTCAGCTCTTCCGTTGTGGTTCATGGCTCCTGGTCGAGCTGGTCTGAGTTTTCTTCCTGCTCACGGACATGTGGTGGGGGAATCACACTCCGTACGAGGCAATGCAACAACCCGAGGTAACAAATTTGAAACCTGACGCGAGCACCTGTCAGCGCTGAGTTGTTTCCTGACAACATTTGTGATTTTGTGAAATCTGTGTCATGTTTAATTTTCAGACCTGCTTTTGGAGGAAAAGACTGTGAGGGTCCAGATATTGAGGCTGAACTTTGTCACCAGAGGGTGAGTTCTTACTGGTGTGTGTTTACAGTAGGCCTCTGTACAGTACTGTAGGTAAATATTATTGACTCAGTGGAGTCAATACACCCGGATTCATCCCAGTTTGAGTGATTTTTTTGTTAGCAGTTCAGTGCCAGAGCTCCCATAAGAAGCCAGAACAGAAGCACTGATCCAATGAGAAGGAAAGAAGCACAATTGTATCGTGGTCTAACTTAAAATTCACTTAACTCCTCTAAATGTCTCCACTGCAGTTTGAGGTCATTGTGCAAACCTGTCAGGAATGTATTCAGACCTAATCAACAAGCCATAAAGTTTTGTTTGTTTGTTTGTTTTTCAGCCTTGTGAGCACTCCCAGCTGGATTTCATGACAGAGCAGTGTTCCCAGACAGATGTCCATCCTCTCTATCTGCTACCAAATACTGCCTCCTTCTACACCTGGATCCCTGCTCTGGGCTTTGCAAAAGGTGGGTGTAAAGATTGTTTTTCCCATGTAAAAGAACAAACCCCATATCTCTAGCACAGGCAGAGAATGTTTTCTTGTCTTTAAAAACCAAAACAGGGGATGAGCAGTGCCGGTACATGTGCCAGTCCCAAGGAGAAAACTTTATCGTGAGCCGCGGTTCTCAGTTTGTGGACGGCACTCGCTGCGAGTCAGACAGCCCGCCTCCCTTCGGCATCACGGCTGCTTGTCTGAGAGGCAGATGCCAGGTAGAGATGGCTGAACGAGACTGCACATGCCCGGCGCGCAGATACCATCTTTCCCACTTTAATTTGAGCTCAATGTTTTGTCTCTGATCAGCTGTTTGGCTGTGACGGTGTTCTGCACTCTGGGAAAGTGAGGGATGTGTGTGGGGCGTGCGGCGGAGATGGATCCTCCTGCAGTTTGACATCTAATTCCTACACTGGTGGTCAGGCCAGAGGTATCTGTCGAACACCAAGCCATTTATTAAGCAAGAGTGCACAGCTTCTTAAATGTGATCATTTGCAGCTTTTCTCGGTCTTATAAGACAGTTAATTCAATACCTTTGGGCTGTTGAAATAAATAAAACAGCTTAATTAACAAAACTGCAGCCCTGAGACCTCTACAGTCCTACATGTGTTATAATTCAGGCTTTCTGTTTCAGAATACACCACCTTTCTCTCTCTGCCAGTGAATGCCACACAGGTTCATATCGTGAACAGGGCACCTCTCTTCACTCATATGGGTGAGTGGCATCACAGCACAAGGGATTTACATTTCTAAAGCAAAACATTATCAGTACTTAGACTAACTGGAGTTGTTCTTGGTCTTTACACCCACAGCTTTAATGATTGGAGATCAGTACGTTGTGTCCGGAATGGGCAGCATGGCTCTGAACATGACCCACCCATCCCCGCTGGATGAGAACCGCATAGAGTACCACCTCCACCTGACCCCTGACCTCTTACCTGAGAGGGAGGAGCTTCTACTGCCCGGACCGCTGCAAAAAGAGATAAACATACAGGTGAGAATACAACAGAAAAAATGAATGACATGGTAAAAGTACAAATGCATCTGGCATCTATATACAGCAAAAAAATTATTCTGATTGCAGATATATCGCAAATATGGAAAAGAATATGGAGAGAAAACAAATCCAAACATTAGCTACCAGTTCTATGTCCCTACCAGAAACAGTGACTTGTCAGACAACAAACCTAAAGGCAAATGGGCCATCGTCACAACACCCTGCTCTGTCACTTGTGGATCAGGTAAGTATATGTTGGCAGATGTAATTAAAAATGTACTTATTGGACATTTTAGTGCTGGTTTTCCTGTTAAAGGTTTTTAGAAATGTAATCCCAGATAAGTGTGGTAAGTCTGTGGTAATTCTGACATTTTTTATTCCATCCTTACAGCAGTTGTTCATTGTGTAGATGTTCTCCAGGGTTTTAATTTGTAGATTAAAACCTTGTGAATCTCTTCTGCTGCTTAAAACCAGTCATTTTTTTTTCTCTTTTACAGTATTGCAGTTAAATCTCATAATCTTTCTTCTCTCTCTTCGCTCTTATTAGGTGTACAGAGGCAGCAGTATGTCTGCATAGATGGAGATATCAACGCTCATTTGGAGGAGCACAACTGTGAAACACCTCCTCCCACCGTAGCACTCCACACAACCTGTCAGCTCTCACCCTGTCCCCCCAGGTTAGGCCTGTCCTCAGCCTTGTTTTTGTCTCCTTTATGCTGACATACACATTTGGCTCAGCACAGATGAGTATGAATGAATAATTTAGTATTTTACAGGTGGGATGCAGGCACGTTTGGGCCTTGTAGTGCCTCGTGTGGTGGGGGAGAGAGGGTGCGTCCTGTGAGATGTATCCAAAATCTTGGATCAAATGTGGTAAAGGTTCCAGACTCTGAATGCTCACCTGATGCTGCTCCTCACACTGTTGAAAAATGCAACCTGCAACACTGTCCAGCCAGGTATACAGTCTACACTGCATTGTAAATCATTACGTGGCCAGGTACTTATTAAATACTTAAAATAAATGGTCCTATGAGCACATAATAAGAAGGACCTTTGGTGTTGTTCAACTGCCTGAAATTGTTTTTATGTGAAAGCCCACTTATGTGTGTTCACAGATGGCATGTGTCAGAGCCAGGGGATTGTTCAGCAGTGTGTGGGCCAGGCGAAGCGAAACGTGTCGTGTCATGTGTCCGGCCAGAGTATGGTCAGGATGTTGATGTGGATCAAAGCTTTTGCTCAAAGCAGATCAAACCACCTGAATCCGTGCCCTGTGTGGTTGACGTCTGTCCCATCGGGTGGGAATCTAAGGGAGAGGTAAATTGGTAAATAAATAAAATCTCACCGTCACATCAGAACATCAAGCTCGCCTAAAACATTGTCTTTCTTCATCAGGAACAGCCCGTTCTGAAGTCTGGTTTGTTACCGCGCTCTAGACAAGCCCCCGTCTATGTGTGGAGCCCTGTTATCGGCCAGTGTTCCAAGACCTGTGGAAATGGTAAAAATATATACAGTACATACAGCATACAGTAAACACTGATCAGGCATAACATTATGACCACCTTCTTAATATTGTGTAGGTCTCCCTTGTGCCTCCACAACAGTTCTAACTTATCAGAGAATGGACATGGTCCTTCTGAGGGTGTCCTGTGGTGTCTGGCAACAGAATGTTGTTAGTGGGGGCCTTTGGGTCCTATGGGTTGAGGGGAGGGGCCTCTGTGGATCATCCAACAGATACTTGATCAGTTTGGGATCGAGTGAATTTGGAAGCCAGGTCAACACCTTGTGCTGTTCTTCATGTTTTTTTTAGTTGTTCCTAAACCGTTTTTGTGTGTGTGTCTGTGTCAGGCTGCATCCTGCTGGGGATGGTTGATGCCTAGTCTAGTCTAGGTGGGTGGTACAGTAACATCCACACGAATGCCAGGTTTAAAAGTTTCCCAGCAGAATGCTGAATTGTCACAAGATGGTCAATGATATTTACTTCACTTGTCAGCGGTTTTAATGTTGTGGCTGATCAGTGTAAATAGTTCTTCACTGTGATACAACACATTTTTCCCAGTATAACATCTCAAAGCCCACTGCTTGTGTACTGTAGGAACCTTGCAGGTGTGGTTTTCTTGTGTGGACCACCAGACCAGACTGGGTGTGCCTGACTTCCACTGTGACGCTTCCACCAAACCTTACCCACAGTCTGAGATATGCAGCCCTTCCTCCTGCCCTCCTGTGTGAGAGACAATATTTAACATGCATATAGGATGCAGGATTTTTTGCATAAATGCTACGCCTTATTTCTACATGTCTGTGCCCAGCATTAAAGCTATTATATGTGTATATTTAAAGCAACAGTTTAAAATAAGGATTCAAAATGACAGTAGTATTTTTATAACCACCAGGTGGCACTCTAAGCAAGGGGTCTGCAGTGTAACTTGTGGAGGAGGGGTGGCCAACAGGGTGCTGTACTGTGCTCGAGAAGCTGAAGGGGAGGAGGAGGTTTTGGAGGATTCAGAGTGTACAGACCTTCCCAAACCCACAGCAGTGGTTTCATGTAACACTCACAGCTGTCCAGCAAGGTAACACACACACAAACACACACACGTCTGATCCATATTCGTGCAAAGCCAAAAATCATCTCACCACTGTCACTGTCCAGATGGAAGGTACTCAGTGCGTCGCCCTGCTCTGTGTCCTGTGACCTGGGTGTAGCTCAGAGGACCGTGTCTTGCGTTCAGTTTCACCACGGCAAGGAGAGCGTGGTGCCCGAGGACAGCTGCCATGCGGCTGTCAAACCAGCCACCACGGTGCCCTGCCTGGTGCAAGTCTGCACCTTCAGGTGGGAAGTGAAGCCATGGAGTCAGGTACATTTCAAAGGACGAAGAAAAGACCAGATTATAAAGATCCGATTAGAATGGATCACTGATTTATTGATTAACCAACAGATAAAAAATTTTGTCCAGAGACACGTTAAGTCTTTAACCTCCTGGAAGAATGAAAAGACCTACATTGTTTTGCCACGTTCCATTACTTGAATACTGATTACTGTGTGATACATTATATCTGTTTATAACTGATGTTACTGAGTCAGTGAACCATCCTTACTCACCGTGTCGTGTTGCTCTTCAGTGTTCAGTGCCCTGTGGATACGGGATCCAGTCCAGAGCTGTGTCCTGCATGGGTCCCTCTAAGCCAGAGCCCCTCAGCCCCCTGTTTTGCATGCACATGCCCAAACCAATCACCATCCAGGGCTGCTACATGGGCAGCTGCAGAGACGTACTGCCCACATCAATTGTGGCCCCTGATACTGCCACTACAATGCATACTGCCAAGAAGGTTGACCTCACAGAGAGACCTCACCCGTCTCCCACTCTGACCCATGAAGATACACCGCGGCGACGCAAGGGCCATCTTCCTCCGAATTCAACAGAGGCCATCACCATCCCTCAAACCGCCACAACAATGTCCCCAACCCCTAAACCCAGTTAGTATACTAACAATTTGAGGGCTTAGTGGCAAATGAAGGCAGAGCATAACTACAACAACAGTGTGCTCTTTTCCAGGTGCCTGTGGACAGCTACTCCTGGAGGAGTCAGGCACGGTGGATTTGAAAGATGTTTCCCGCCGTTGCACAGTATCCATAGGTCGACCCCTCGATGAGGTCGTTCACATTAAAGTGATATCTAGCTCCTTGGACTGCAGGAAAAGTAAGTTTTATTAGAAACGTGGATGCCGCTTTTTCCTTTGCAGTGACTATTACAGCAAAATAAATGTGTGTAATGTGTTGTTACAGAGGAGTACGTGGTATTCTTTGACCGACTGGCACTCGTGAGGAGGTGCGCGCAGTTAGCAAGTAGTGAACTGACCACCAGAACCAACGTCCTGCTGGTGCGTCAGAATCTGCTCACTCCTGGGAACGGGGTAGTCTTTACCTACACTTCACAGAAAAACACGAAGAGGAGCCACCGTCAGGGTAAGATGGAATGATACCTTTAAGGTCCGAAATGTATGCAAAGGTAAGGATGATGATCAGTGAAGGATGCTTCACTTGCAGTTTGAATGGATGCAGCTACAATTGATTTGAACCCCATGTTTGGAGCCTAAGGGGTTGAAAATTTACCTGTGAAAGCTTGCACAGTCAAACGAAATCAGACATGAAAGCCCTGCAAAAAATACAGCGAAGATGAAAACGTGTTTTGTTGCTACAGGTTGGCATTTTTTTTCCAGATTTTCATCTTGTGTTGCATAGCATAACAGAATATCATAGAACTGAATCAGCAGCTGACACAGTCTCACAGCTTCCACCATTCTCGGCTTCTTTGCAGTTGCATCTGCACTGGACAGCATACGAGTGTACAGGTGATATTTATGTGCACCAAAGATTAAATACACCTCATATTTGCCTCACAGGCTGCGACATTCAGCTATTTTCGCCGAGTGGTGTCTTTGAGAATCCAGTAACGTCCAGCACTAACCACACCTGTCGAGTGCTCATCAACGCCCCTCCCTCAGTGAAGATCAGAATCCAAGCTCTACACATAGGATTAGTATTCAACGCCACCAACTCCCAGTCTACATACATTATGGTGAATACAAGCTTTTGAACACACGTTGTTGTTTCAATATGCTACATTCTTAATAGGAAAAAAAAAAAACCACAATGTGATAACGCCTGCAGTGTTCTTGTTCTTGTGTGTTTCTTGTTCAGATCCAGGATATGGATGTCTTAAAGACCAATGTGTTTAAAGGCCAGCAGCTGTTTCACTGGCACTCCTCTGGAAATATGGCCGAGGTGGAATTTCATGGAGACTACTTGCATTCCAAAGGGAGCTTCAGGGCTGAATACTCCTTTATGCGTCTCTGATGCTAGATATTAACTATTCTCAGGAGGTTTCGATCGATTTATAGGTTTAACATTTCTTTAGTTTACAATACCTTTTTGTAACAGTAATTGACTTCAAAGCTGCTGAGCACAAAATCTCAAGCAAGATCTTTTTGTCAAATGGATTCAAGTGCCATTTCTTTTGACTGTAAATAAACCATAACCATACCAAAGCACTCAAAATCTTTAAGTCAAATGAGAACATTCCTTTTAAAACCTGCACCATGAACCCTTTAAGTATAAATAAAGTTATAACAATTTGCAGATTACTCCCATTTAAAAACCATATACATATAACGGAATATTAAAATAGAAATTCCATCACGGAGAACTGCTTCTTGTCTTAAAGACAGTGCAATGACAGTTACACATTACATTTCCCACAATCCCATTGGTAACAGGTTTAGCCTTAGCTTTAACACACTCAGTACATTGTGCGTCTATGCCAGAGTGGCGTTCTGCCAACGACTCCAGCACCGGTTCAGTTCCAGCTCCCACACAACAGCAAGCCAGCCTCCTACATGGGATCACTGCTTGGCCGTAGCCGTGTCTTCCAGGAGAGCTCTCATGTCTAACAGTGCTTCCTCTACAGCTTGGGCAAACTTGGCAGCGTTTGTCTCCTCACAGCTGTTGAAGGCTGTGATGGCGATGTTGATGTGCTCATCCATGGGATTGTAGCACACTCCATAGCCATCTGGCACCATTGGACCAAAGCACATCACACAGTCTGTCTTAGAGCCAACCTGGACACAGAGACCAGAGAGATGAGGGCAAATACGCAAGTAAACAAATATGACGACAAATTATAATTTGCTCTGAAACAACAGAGTTGGTTTTCTAGATGCAAATGTACCTGGCTGGTGGAGAGATTATAATGATGAGCAACGGCAAAAGAGGTATCCATGAATATCTCCGGCATCGAGGTCAGATCTTCGATACCCTGTATCTTCAGGCCGAGGAGGTGCCTGTCTATGGATTGTCCATGAATTGCCTGAAAAACAAAGAATTTAAAACTGAGACTCAACAGATGAAAAAAAAAATAAAAAATACCATTTTATTTTAATGGATGAACTCCAGCTCTCACATCATATGTGTTTTCCTTATGCGTCTGAACAGCCTCCTGCAGCAACGTCAACCTCTCTGTGTCCTGTTGGGAACAATTACGGCTCAGTTGGACATTTTACATGTTGTACGCTGCGCATTTTTTATTGTGGAACACTGGCGGTTTATCTGTACCTGTTTAGCTGGGTCCTGCATGGCCTGGACAAACTGAAACGACTGTACGGTGGTTGCACGGATCGCGTCTGTTCGTCCATATTTAAACATTCTTAACGATGCGCTCTCATAGGTAGAGCAGCAAGTATTATACATCCTAGAATTCAAACACAAACAAACACACTCTGAATGTAGATAGAAGATTAAAAAATGCCAATGCGATCTACTGTACGTTACAATTATAGATAAACTCTAAACACTGTGGATCAACACCAGACAGACCAAAATTACTCATCCAGTAGCCAGGCCGCTTGCAGAATTCACAAGAAGAAAGGATTTCTTACCTGAAGTAGGCAAGCTGAAGAGCCATTTGTACAAAGGCATCCGGACTCAGCTTATGTTGCTTAGGCACATTTTTCCCATAATGAGAAAACAGAAGCACCTTTACATCCAAGTCTTGTACCATTCTAACAAAACGAAGAAAATAAGGAGTTAAACAAAATGGCTGCCGTCAAGTTGAACTAATAATAATCACAAATGCACTGTACGTACATGTTCATATTTTGTTTGGCTTTCTCAATGTCTCTCTTGACCTCAGGGGTAATGTTAAATCGCAGTTTCTGAGGCATGTTCAAGGGAACCATGGGAGAGCGAACTATTTCAGTCCTCTGCCTGTTGACGAAATGTGAACTGCTGAGTCAATCTGGGTTCATTTAAAAAAACAGGAAAAAACATTCATCCAAAAACGTAAAGAAACCTACATGTATTTAACAACGTGATCGATGAGAAACACAATGGGCGGACCCTCAGCAGGCGCATGTTCATACACCAGTCCGCATGTACCGTCTTCTCCAACAATGAACTGAGGACGATTTGACAGTACCGTCAAATTCTCAGTCATTTCCAAAGTCACATTGATTATTTTAAATCGTTTCTTTCAAACTGACCTGTAGCGTCTTGTCAAACCAACGGTTGCCACTGTTCCAGCGAGCTCCTCCTCCGTGCAGCATCTGAGCGGCCACGCGGCTCAGATAGAGCTCATCTGACACCCGCGGCATGGGAGCATCCAGACAAACTGTGAAGATGCTTTTCTGGATTGCACGGACTGACTCCTTGTTTGTCTTATCTGAGAAAAAAAAAAATATTTTTACACTCAAGTATGCTCTTTCTAACTATAGAATACAACTAGCTGTCACTGAGGTTTTGTCCTCTCCTCTTCTCACCCTTAATCAGGTTGTTATAGGCCTTTCCCCAGGTGTTGCGGTGCTGTGATGTGAGGATGCCAACCGGTTCCTTGTTAGTCTGCAAAGAGGAGTTCCAGATCTTCTCCAACTGCATGTAAATCTGATCTACTGTTAGAGGGGTGCCATCGCTGTTGTACACATCCAACACAAAGAACTGCAGGAGAAAGAAGGGTTCATTTAGATTCTGCAGATTTTTTTTGCCATTTTACAAATGATAATGCCACTATAAAATTAGCAGCTATTGAAATGTCTAGCTGAAATGTTCATAAGTACTAAAAGGCCATGTAGGTTACCTGGAAGTTGTGGACGACAGTGATGTGAGTGGGGGGTGTTTTCCCAATGGCATGATTTACAACAGTGTCTCTCTTTGGTCCGGGGATACGACAGGAGGACAGGATCTGGTAATACTGGTCCATACACAGTGGTTTTCCACTCAGATACTCTACGGGCAGAGTATCACTATGACACAGTGAGATTTGTGCAGTTTAGTAAACCAACATCAGTACTGAGCTCTCTATTATACAACAGTACCATGTTTGAAACTTACTTGTCAATCATCTTTTTAAAGTCCAAAACTCCTGCGATTAGCCTCGCAGCAAATCTGCAGAGATGAAACCATGATGTTACTGACATATAGCACACATATATATTATTGTGCATTATAACCCTATGGGGCCACAATGTTCACTGCATATCCAGTGGGTCACAGTAGCCAAAAACAGCTGAGCAATGGTATGGAGTGGCTTTAAATAGCCAGGGAAGACTGTGCAAAGGTCAGACTGAAACTCCAGCTTCGTATGAGCTTGTTTATACTGTACTTCAACACAAACTAAATCACTTTAGGAAACAGCTTTATGACTGCGCTTATACCCAGACAATTATAACAGAGGTTGCTGGACGTCAGGAAATGTACATCATCATTAGAAGTGCCAGCTCCTCTTTTATGTGATTGGAGAGACTTGTTTCGTAAGATAAGCAGTTTGTCTTTGTTTCTCACCTCATCTGTCCTTGGCGATCGTGAAAGTGCATCCGGGGGAGGACAACTCCGGGGCTGGTGTAAACTGCCACGGGCATACGGCAGTCTAGATAGGCTGACTGCATCCACCATTCTGATAGCTATATAAACACAGCAGCAGTCAACCAGCATGATACATATTAGGATACACTACTCCATATAGTTCACATCCAGGTTACTTCCTGGCCCATGATATAGAGCTCAGTCCAAATTAAAACTCTGCATCTGATTACAAAAATGCCTCAAAGGGACCTAACAGCGAGTGGATCACAGTTATTTAATCAAGGCACTTTCAACATTACTATCAAAGACCATTTTTACGCTCAGTGTGTTCACCCAGCTAAATAAAAGCAAAAGAACATCTACCCAGTTATCTGTCTTGCGTGCTCGTCGTTCCAGTTCTTTCTGAAGCCGTTGTCCCACACCACCAGTGAGGAACTCCTGAACTAGCTCCCGGGTATAATCCAGCTCCTCCTGGCTGACGATGGGCTCCAGAGCAGCTAGGTAGCGCTCACATGTTTGCTTCAAGGGTGGCACAGGAAGCTTAGGCAAACCCTCCTGGTTGACCAGGGTCCTTTCAGGGATCTGTGTCACCGGTCTGACCAGGCGACATTGCTTTGCAATACCTGGCCGCAGCTGTAGAACATGAACCAGTTAAGTAGTAGTTAACTCCACCATTACAGATTACATGGGCAAAAAATATTACCTAAACGTAGAAAGTATCCAAACCGATCAGCTGTGATCAAATATTGCAACTGACAACATGAGTATTTGAAACGTTACACTGATTATTAAGCGTAATTACTGACATTTGAGCCTACGGATAACTATTTAAGTTAGATAGACCAAGATTTAAGATGACTACTGATGTGGCTGACCTCCCAAATCTTAGGTGTCAACATGTTGTTATGTGTATGCCTTCAAAGACTGCAGAATTAAATGACTATTCATGACGGATTCAGCGTGTGAACATTTCCACTGATACACAGGTATATACTTTACAGTGGGACAATTTGGTCTATGAAAACTGACACCAAAACAAGGGAAGGAAGCATTTGCAGTATTTGTTTGGACCCACTGCTGCAGGCTCTGCCAGCTTATAAATAGACGGTTGACACAGCTGAGCCTGGGAGATGGCAACTAAAACAAGCATACCTAAAATAACATACCCTCTGCTAGTTACCAACATTAAGTCATTTAAAGACGATAAGCAAAAATGTAAAAACAAAACGACTGCAAAAAAATGGTAGCCAATAAATTTCACATTAACAGACAAGTTTTCGTAGTGTAAAGCCAACGGGAATCAAATATTGAACTTCCGGTTGGTTTCGTCAAAATAAAACGATTATAACCACCGTTAGTTGTGGAGTTGTTGCACTGTTATCGTTACAGAATGTGATAAAGATAATATAAAAACAAATATAATACTAAGGGTGGATTCTGTCTAGACTATAACTGCTTTTATATTCTGTTTCCGGTGTCCTTTTAGCAACACACGCATTAAGCTAACCTTAAGTTATGCTATCGGCTAAACAATATGCAAAATGTCACATTGACGAGATGCTAAAAACGCTCCAATTTAAACGTCCGCCACAACTGCATGCGTATGTATAGCAAGCATCGGCGAAACATCCGCTGAGTTATATTTTAACCTTATTTGTCACATTGTTGCTGTCCCGTACCGCGCCCCACCCCCTTCACAGTGATGCCGTAACACCAGCGTTACTGCGTTTGTTATTACGCACTTAAAATGTATGCAAAAAAAAGACCCAACACACTCACCACGGTTCTGACAAAAACACCCAGCATCTTGTCAGACAGACGCGCTAAAGTCTTTGACTGTCCCGGGAATATAGATGGGAAATGCTAGGGAAGTCATGTCTCAAGGACAAGCACTGTCTGTTCTCAGTTGGCTGTGTCCGCCCCCCCTCGGATCCAGCGAGCAAAGACAAGTGCCAACACTCCCCTAAAAGTCCTGTTTTTTAAGTGGAGTCTGGTACATAAGAGACTCCTGTTTCTATAAGAAACCCTTTACGTGAAATCTTGCACCACAAAACCTTGCTCATCAATTTATTTGAAGAAATAAGTCAGTTATTGATTGAGCCATTAATAAACAAACGTATCTTTTAATTTTTGTCATAAGAGTTATTATAGTTAGTCCCTATATTCTAAAATATTTAATAATAATGTGAAAAATACAAGGTCACTAAACCCTATAGATATAGGCTGTAACTTAAACACACTTTCATACACAATATATTTAGAGAAACAAGTCGTGTGATCAGGAGCAGAAGCTTCAATGTAAAGCCAATACATCGGTGTTTTTTAAATGATGTTAGTTTTTATTGATTAATCAAAGCAGGCCCTGATATAAATAATACATTACAGAATGATATTCTGTGGCGCTGGTGCATGATCTGTACAGTCCGTCACTGGCCACGTGGTGGTGCTCGTCCAACATCCTTCCAGAGAAACAGAGTTGACTAATTTCTTCAGGAAATAGGCTACAAACCAAATGCAGACTCCAGTACCCCCCAAAAAACGATTACCGAGAACATACAATGAACTTATACTGTGTGAAGAAATTATATTAATTGCCACGAGAAATGTCAATGTGCAAATGTAATCGGAAACCGACTGACTGCTCCATATAATCACATTTCAACAATATTTCTCAGTAACAGAGCAAAGAGAGAGAAAGAATTGCAGTCGTGTCATGGTTTATTTGAAAGCAACAAAATAAAACGATACAAAGATAAACAATCATACAAATCAAAATGCTTCGATTGCTCTGGTCCAACCGCTGCCTGTTAACAGTGTATGTTTTAAACAAATTGTTTGAGCGGCGAATATTTGCTCAAGGTCCGTCTGCTGCCAACTCACAAACTCAGATAGTCCACCTGAACCCAGCACTGAGATCAGGTTGGAGATGTTCGTGCTGTCCAACTGTTCCGAGTCTGAGTAAGAATCATCATCACTCCGCATCCTTTTACATGGCACCGGCCAAAAGTCTGGCAAATAAAACTCTGGATCAACAATGTGATAACTTGTGTCCATCTTTCGCTTTTTAGTGTAGCACTGCGCGCCCTGCGGCTGTTTAGGCTGCGCGCAACAGTCTGAGTGGAAGTATCCATTCGTGACAGTAGTCACCACATGGGTGTCCAAGTCCAAGACAGTCTTTTGGTTGGCTTGTGTGTTTAGGATAGGTAACTCCCAGGAGGACTTGTCGGCACAGCTCCAACAGGCTTCCGAAACCATGAGGTTAGAGTCACTTGGTAAAACCATTGCGCAGGCAGATGCGTCTTGGTGCGCCACCTCTGCAGGCTGGCCGTTGGGCTGGTGCGCTCCGCAGTGCCAAGTGTCGGACTCAACCCCACTAAAGTTGCAGTAGAAGTCATCAGCCAACTCCGTAAAGCTCCCGGTCAATTCAAGATAGTCTTGCCTTTCGTGGACTGCCGCTACATCCTCATAGGGATGCGTCCTCTGCGTCTGCGACAAGTTTTTGCTCATATAAAACTGCCTGGCGTTTCTCAGTACGTACGTTACCAGTAAGTTCTTGTGGAGCTTGATGCCTCCTCTCTGCGTCCTGGAGCTTTGGATTTTCCTCAAAGAAATGGAGATCAGATTCTGTGCGTCAAATGCACACTCCATCCTCAAGCGGGCCACCCGTTCTTTCCTCTCAGTCTCTCAAATCGTTTGCTTCCGAACCGGAGAAATATGTATGTCTTTAGTTGAGATTCCTACTGGATTCGTGTAGACTGTGTCCATAGCGCTCCATGTCTTCCCAGTAAGGGCATGGATTTGCAACTCTCATCTTTCCTTGCCACGCCCTCACATAGACATTGTCCAATGGGAGGGAGGCGGTGCTTCTGTTATACGCAAATATCACTACTCGGCTCATTCAAAATGCACGTAGGAGCGAGCATGCTGCATTTCACTAAATGTGTTCTGATCTTTTTAAATCTCAGTGCAGACAAAAATCATTAGACTTTATTGTCCATGTAGAATAGAACCGGATAGAAAGTGAGAAGTAGGAAAGAACAGAGGAGAATAAAAACCATAATAGATCAGAATATATAAAGTGGCAGAATAAGAACATCGCAGACACAGTAGAATAGCAAACTATGTATGAAAAATATAATTGCAACGTGTAATGACATACTAGTAAAAGAAAAAGTAAAACAAGAAAATGGGACAGATATTAACAGAGTAACAGTGCATCGTGGAAGAACAGAATATAGAAAACGAGTAAAACAATAGAATAGGGAGTAATAGAATAGACTATGGAGTAAGAATAAAATAGAATAGAATAGAATAGAACATTAGAGAAGAAGAGAATGTAGCATATAGTAACACAACAGAGTAGAGTAAAATATAGAATAATAAAGTATTACAGAGAACACAGAAAAGTAGAAAAGAACAGACCACACCACAGATAAAAAGACTAAAGCAGAACTGCAGAGTAACATGACAGAACAGAGCAGAACAGAACAGAGAGCACATCGGAAGAGAACAGAGTATTGCACATAGAAACACAATAGAGTGGAACACTATGAGTGATATGGTATGACAGAGAGTAGAACAAATAATAAGGAACTCTTGTAACTCACATTAATAGAATCAAATATAGTAGAAAACAGAAGAGAATAGAACATAAGTACAGAGAGCGGCATAGAATAGAATAGAATAGAACAGAATAGAATAGAATATGACGTAAAAGAGAGATGTAGCACATAGTAACACAACAGAGTAGAGTAAAATATAAAGTAGAACAAGTATAACAGAGCGCACTGAAAAGTAGAAAAGAACAGACCACAGCACAGAGGAATAATAGAAAACAGCATAGCAGAGAGTAACATGACAGAACAGAACAGAATAGGATGAAACAGACAGCCCATGGAATAGAATAGAATATAGCACATAGTAGTAAAATACTAGGAGAGAAAATAAAACTAAATAATGAGGAATATTCTCGTAGCTTACATTACTTGAACAGAATAGAACAGAAGATAGCGGAGGGCAACATAGCAGAGCAGAGCAGAGCAGACTAGACTAGAGCAGAACAGAACAGAACAGAACAGATCAGATCAGATCAGATCAGATCAGAACAGAACAGAACAGAACGGAACGGAACGGAATAGAATAGAATAGAATAGAACAGAACAGAACAGAACAGAACAGAACAGAGCAGAACAGAACAGAACAGAACAGAGCAGAGCAGACTAGAACAGAACAGAACAGAGTAGAATAGAATAGAATAGAATAGAATAGAACAGAACAGAGCAGAGCAGAGCAGAGCAGAGCAGAGCAGAGCAGAACAGAACAGAGTAGAATAGAACAGAATGGATTAGAACAGAACAGAACAGAACAGAGCAGAGCAGAACAGAGCAGAGCAGAGCAGAGCAGAACAGAACAGAACAGAACAGAACAGAATAGAACAGAACAGAACAGAACAGAACAGAATAGAACAGAACAGAACAGAACAGAGTAGAATAGAACAGAACAGAACAGAATAGAACAGTACAGAGCAGAGCAGAGCAGAGCAAAGCAATAGAAACCAAATATTGTACAACAGAAAACAGAACAAAATAACATTGAATATACTCATAGTACACAGTATCCAAATAACAAACCAGAATAGAATAGAATAGAATAGAGAGTAACATGATATGCAAGCGAGTCCAACAGTATATAGCATCTACTAATATAACTGAGAAAATATACTATGGTACTGGGTAATAGAATAGAATAGAATAGAATAGAACAGAATAGAATATGGTGTAAAAGAGGAGGGAACAGAACATGTACCAAATATAGAACATCAGAGAACAGAACTAAATGAAATATGAATATGCTTGAGAAAAGTAAAATATGACACTATGATACTATGGTCTTGAGGAATAGAATAGAATAGAATAGAATAGAATAGAATAGAATAGAATAGAATAGAATATGCAAGAGCTGAGCTAAATAAAACTGAATATGCTTGCATCACATAGTAGCAGTTTGGTGAAGACTAGAATAGTAGCAGTAAGAAGGAAGATTAGACAACATGGAATATGAATAATAATAAAGAGAGGCCACCTAGAAGGAAGTTGTACTTGACTATGATGGATGTAGCATGTGTTCTGCATCATTTCTGTTGCATCATTGTCCATGTTGTAGTCAAGAATTTGTTGTGGTTCAATAACCCTAATGTCAGTGGCTCGCTGTTAGATGGCTTTTCTTCACTATTTTATACAGAATTTTGATAAACCACTGGTGAAACTGTCCAGTGGGAGGCAGACATTGCTTCTGTTATACGCAAATATCACTACTAGCCTCATTCAAAATGCACGTAGAAGCGAGCATGCTGCATTTCACCTAATGTGTTCTGATCTTTGTCAGTCTCAGTGCAGACAAAAATCATTAGACTTCACAGCACATGTAGAACAGAACAGAAGAGAAACTGAGGAGTAGAAAAGACAACAGAAGAATAAATAGAAAAATATCAATTTTCTGTGCAGGATTTTCAAATCTCACTCTCGTTGGGTTAAGGATAAAGGAACTTATTTTTTTTTTCAAGGGGAATATTTTCAAGGGGAATTTAGAAGAAAATGGCATAGGCATTAAGGGGTTAAAAAGGTAAGTTTGGAGCCTGCACTTAAGAATGTCAACATTTTCCACTTTGCTCAGATTCCCTGGATACTCTTCCATGGAGCAGGGCAGCATATACTGACTGCAGCCTCCTCAGGAGGAGAATGTCTTCTTTTATTCTTTTTATTCACACAATGCTTTTTTTTATTCTCTATGATGTATTTTATTCTACAATGCACACCACTATACTATACACCTTTGCCTATGTTCTACACCGATCAGGCATAACATTATGACCATCTGACTAATATTGTGTAGGTCTCTCTTGTGACTCCAAAACAGCTGTGGCTCATCAGAGAATGTTAGTGGGGGCCTTTGGGTCCTATGGGTTGAGGGGAGGAGCCTCTGCAGATCAGGCTTGTTCCAGTGCACCCTACAGATACTTGATCGGTTTGGGATCCAGTGAATTTGGAGGCCAGCTCAACAACTTGTGCTGTTTTCATGTTTTTTGAGTTTTTGAATTTGTGTGTGCCTGTGTCAGGCTGCATCCTGCTGGGGATGGCTGCTGCCATCAAGGAGTGTCATTGCTATGGGGTGGGGGTGCCTGGCCAAACATCCCAGCAGAACATTGTATTGTTACAAAGATGGTTAATGTTATTTACTTTACCTGTCAGTGGTCATAATGATGTTGCTGATCATTGTATACTATACTATACTATACTATACTATACTATACTCTGCTGTACTGGCAAGCACAGATCCTTCCCATCTTTTCTTTAAGCCAACTTAAATATTTCCACATACTCAAGCAGCGGGTTTAAATGCAAAAATGCCCACATGCAGTAAAATTTGAGTGTACTGTGTGAAATCAAAAATTATGTCATTAGGAGTGCCTCTGCTAACAGAAATATTGTCACTGCACTCAGATGTGTGTAACAGCTCTTTGTAGAGAGATAATCTGTCATCTGCGCCCCACATCTGTTTATATGTACACACACACAGATGGCTGACATCCTACTGAACACCTGGATATGACTTTGATTTCCTGCCAAATAGGTGAATCAGGAGGAGAGCCACTATTACGCTTGTCATGCTCTGATAAGGTGTAAATTCACTGGGAATCGCCAGTAAACGGCAAAATTTGATTCATGTCTGTTGCTCATTACTATTGTATTATTCCATAATTAATCACCTGGACTAATCAATGGGACTAATACATCAGCTTTAAGACAACGTGTTACAAAAATCCATTCTTAAGGGTGTCAACGTTTAACTTTTAAAGTCCTTTGCAAAATAATGACTTTGTAATACATATGTGTCTAATTATAAATATACAGACCAGCCATAATATTATGGCCACTCACATGTTAACAACACTGATTAACTTATTAGTGTTAGTTATGATGGTACCAGTCAGAAGGGGACAGCAAGTGAACATTTTGTCCTTAAAGCTGGTGTGCTAGAAGCAGGAAAAATGGACATGTGGAGGAAACTTTGACACAGGCCAGATTGTGATGGCTAGAGGATTTGGTCTACAGTGGTCAGTATCTGTCAAAAGTGGTCAAAGGAAGGAACAGTGGTGAACCAGCAACAGTGTCATGGCTCACTGTTGCACATGGGGAGTGAAGCCAGCTTGTGTGGTGTGATCCAACAGACGAGCCACTGTACTCTACTCAGATTGCTGAAAATGTTAATGCTGATTCTGACAGAAAGGTGTCAGAGCACACAATGCATAGCAGTTTGTTGCTTATGGAGCTATGTGGCCGCAGACCAGTCTGGGTACAGCAGGCACATGAGCATCAGAACTGGACCATGGACAAACGGAAGAAGGTGGCCTGATGTACCACATTTTCTGTTTCCTTCATAGTCAGGTGCACATGCATTGCTTACCTGGGGAACATATGGTAAGCAACTATGGAAAAAAGGCAACACCTTAGGTCCTGCCATCCATGGAGATGTTACTGTGACACGTACCACCTATATAAACATGTTGCAGATCATAAACACCCTTTCATGCAGTGGCCTCCTTTAGCAGGATAATGCGCTCTGCCACGAAGCAAAAATGGTTCAGGAATGGTTTGAGGAGCACAGCAACGAGTCTGAGGTGTTGACTCTGCCTTCAAATTCCCCAGATGTCAAACCAATCAAGCATCTGTGGGATGTGCTGGACAAACAAGTTCGATCTATGGAGGCCCCACTATTGCAATTTGCAGGACTAAAAGGATCTGCTGCTAATATCTTGGTGCCAGATACCACAGTACACCTTCAGAGGTCTAGTGGAGTCTATGCCTCCATGGATCAGGGTTGTTTTTGTGGCAAAAAGGGGACCTACATAATATTATGCAGGTTGCCATAATGTTATGGCTGACAGGTGTTCTTCCCACGTTATGAACAAGTTTATTATTATTATTATTATTATTATTATTATCTTTCTCAGATTTAACTCTCAAATCAGTTCTACATGACTGGAGACTGTGTTGATTGTCTCCATATTCCTTGGCCGGTGTTACTGCATCTCAGATATAATGGTGTACAGATATGGAATGATGCAGCACTTTTCCAGCACATTTGTTTTACATATTTTTGAGAACGCACTGACACTTGCGTGTGCTTTTTTTAAAAAAAATCTCCTTTACATTTTTAAATTATGTTTTCCATAGGAAGGAGCTCCATAATATATGCCTCAGGCTTTTCTCTTCTCCTGCTACATCACTTTTATTCTTCTTATCTGGGCTTTTATGCTGTTTTATATGGTTACAATTAACCCTTTCATTGTCAAACAATGAAACAAATACTATAAAATAAAATTTGTGATTACTGAAGCAGCTGTGTTTTAATCAGAGTATAGTATAGTTTTAGTAGACTATAGTTAAAGTTAGAGTATATAGTCAGAGTTAAAGTGGCAGCAGGGCAAAGCATTGTGTACTTTGGTGCACTTCTAAGAAAAAATCCGATAAACATATTTCTTCTCATTTGTATAAATAGAGTGGAAATAAAGAAGTGAATTCACAAGTGCAAGTTCTGTGTTACAGACTGAACAAACAGGCAAGGGCACTTAACATAGCTTTGTATATGAGATTTTACAAGAAATGATGCTGAATGCCAACACAAAGAATTGCTGGAGGACCAAAAAGTGTAAGGTGAAGATGCCAAAATGTCACACTGGTTGAGAAAAAAAAAAAAAAAAAAAAAAAAATTGTAGCGTGGAGTTGATTTTATTGAGCATCACTGCAGAGAAATCACGATCTACAATCAGCAAGGAGGGCTTTAAACCAAAGGTCAGACCAAATGTCAAATGGACCTACGGTAGTATAAAATTGGAAGACATCACTATACTTGCACAGAGTCATGTTAACTTGAGTCACACAATATATATAGTTTTTTTCTAGTGACTTAGACTGCTACGTGTGCATCAGAATTCATTGTGGCACAACTAAGATCTCCTTTTATGGTTGAAAATAGGTGAAAAATGCTGATGATAGTGAATTAAAAATGTGCGATAAAAAAACAGCATGTTTACCTTATAGCCAGTAAACTGCAAACATATTCACACTATTTACACCTTGAGACATGCAAACATGATCACTGTGAGCCTGTAATGTCTTTAATGAAAAGATGTGGCAGCAGCCTTTATTTACAGAGTGTAGCCTAGTATGAGTAATATGATGCAGTATAACATCAGTTAAAATGTAAACTGAGAAAGGATGCTGTTTTATTTACTTGTGGTTTGGTGTAACTTGTTTATTGTCTCTCCAGTCCAGTTACAGCTGAGACCAAATGAAAGTTTGAAACAGAACCTATGATTTCACCTTGGGTTTTCCCAACACGTGATAACAGGGCTACTAGGAAAGACCACAGAATTACCTAGTGTGCTGTAAGACAATTCAAAGAAGCTATTCTGGAATAAATCCTCCTGGTGTTATGTTATCGTGTTATATTTTTAACAGTCAAATTGATATATATGGTGATTATTAAGACCTTAACATTTTTCTGACTTTTAACTTTCAGATTTCTAAATGATGAGGATAAAAAATGAGAAACACCACAAAACACGGCCTTAAAATGTGCTCTATATAACCCGCAACAAAAAATACTCAGTACTACATTATTCAGTCATTTATTTTTTTCTGGTCACTACATTCATTATAATTGTTGATGTTTTGCGGTGAAGTCCAGTGTTTTCAGAGAAAAATACTGGGTGTTGTCATTCCTATCTGAATTGTTATAGGCCGACCCCTGTGGAATTCTTTGCAGTATGGTTCTGATGAATAAAGAAAATAAACGTTGTCGTGAACAAAGACTTTATTTACCCTGCTTTTTTAAACCACACATGAACCACATGCACAAAAATAATGTTTATATATATATATATATATATATATATATATATATATATATATATATATATATATATATATTAAGTTTAATACTTCCAGACTTTAGGACAACATACAGATCCTCTACACTGAAATGGTTGAGAAAGGTATTACATGTCTTAGTTTTTTTTCTTTTTCCTTTTGTAACGTCTATAGGAAGGAGGCCCATTATATAAGCCTCTGGCTTCTTTCCTTCTTCTGTCACATCTCTTTTATTTCTCTAATCTAGATTTTATATGGTTACAAATTTAAATAAATAATTTTTTTATGTTGCAATATACTTTAACCATTTCATCATCATCAAATAACAATGAAAAATATTAAAAGATTATTAGAACTGTATCGTTTTGACCAGAGTACAGGAAGCAGAATAGGCCAGTAATGTTTGCATCTCCTGATTTAAACCCTCCTTCCTCCATTAGTTCCCACTTTTTGGAGTTTTCTAATGAAAACTCCAACTGTACCTTGTAATGAGAACAATAGATTCATCTGATGAGATGTTAAAGAGGTCTGGGTTGTGAGCTAAATTGTAAAAATCTCAATGATGGAAAGTTTTAAAACATCCCGGCATTTCAAGTGATGTCCGCACATTATCATTCATCCTAATATATATATATATATTTATTTTGTTTCAGAATCTCAGGAAATAGTATTTTAAATTCCAGAAAATCCTGGCGAACAAGGGACCCGGCCTCGCCCATAACCGACTCTTTCTTAACTACAAAAGACTGAAACATTCAGATGGAAGTTTGCACTTGTCCTATCGGTAAATCTCCAGCTCTTGAGTTTGTAGACAAGCCCAAAACGGAACAGGATCACAGCTAAACAAAGAGAATTCAGTCTTTCCATAGTGCTCCCTCTTAAGCGCGTAGCTGAGATATGCAGCTCCGTAGAAGATGCACACAATTACTTCAGAGGCGGGGTGCTTTATTTACATATGCAATATGCATAAGCAAGGTTAGTGTGAGGGTGAAATAACCGCGAGATAGAAGAAGAGAAAGAAGGAGGGGTTTGGTATGTGCGTGTATATGTGTGTGTACGTGCTTGTGTGTGTGGTGGTGATGGAGCGAGGGTGCGTGGGGTAATGGGGGGAGGCAGAAAATTGGTGTTATCAATATTTAACCAACCCTTCCAGCATATTTATGGCAGACAATAGAGCAGACATGCAACTGTCTCATATGAGTGGAAGTGTATTTATTACACAGTGAAATAGAGGCTGTAAATAGGATGTTCATTGATATATCCCTGACACACTTGCATAGAGTCCACCGCTTGGTACACAACTTCAACAGTTGATCCTTACCAAAATAAACTTAACATATATATATATAGATATTAATATATCTACTAATTGCACGTTGCAGTCTTCGAGGGCCTTACATATTCATTAGGGATATTTCTACATGTGGAGAGCAGATGTATGTAATTCAATCAGTTTCAGGAGGGGGAAAAAAAGAACCGAAAAAAAAAAAAAAAGCTATGAAAAGAGGGAGAAGAAATAAAATGTCTGGAGCTTTTTTTTTTCACAGACCCATGGCCTCTCAGAAAATGTTTCCATGTGTTGTGTCTGAGCACACTGAGAGCAAAGAAGGAAAACATTCTCTCCTCCAAACCACATGCAACAGATTCTTTCTGAAGCCAAATAAATCAACCCTGTGTTTCAGATCATGTGACACTTTTTTGAGCTTTGTGTTATTCCCAACATATCCTGTTTCACCCCCCTCCTCAACTCCCCCCACCCCACCACACACACACAGCACTCACGCACACACGCGTGCACATTCAGAGTTTCCATATCCTGTGCGTAAGATCACCTGTACAGACAGAATGGCGTGCTTCAATGCGACATGCTCAGGCAGGAAAACAGGAAAGGGAGTTCAAGGGTGTCCAACATGAAATACTCACAGAGTTAGGGGAAACCCAGAGCACATGGCAGCACTCCAGTTTCTGAAGACAGTAAGTAAAGTTTCACTAGTGCACTTTTTTTTCCTTTTTGCTTTAGCACTGCCATCATGTGCTCTACTTTTGCTTGTGCAAAAATATTCCAGAAGTGTTAGATATCTGCCTGTTCAGGGAAAATATATGCTGTATGTGTCAGTACAAGTTAATGGGATCATACAGAAGTAACTACAATCTGCTTTGCCATTTGAAAGGAATAGTTTGATATTTTACAAAAACCTCAGATCCATATTTATCACTCTATAGACTCTATGATAGGATGTATATGTTAGCTTACATTATCATAAAGACAGGGAACAAGGGAAAAGAGCTACGGTTACTGAATATTGAAGCTGAAGCTATGTTAATGACTTTGTGCCATTATAGTTAAAGACAGCTGTGCCTTTTGGGTAAACGTTAATGGACAACATTTACTGTCCGCCATTTTAATGGTTTGCTGCCTTCAGATGGGGGATGTTTACATCTTAATGCATAAACTTTATATGAACAGCATCCTCTTGTAGTATTCCTACCTCAGAAGGCCAATAGTTAGCTTAGCCTAACGTAAAAACTGGATACAGCGGGAAGAAAGTGGGACGTATGTTCTGTTGATAGGTTTACCAACATTTGTAACGTTAACTAATAAATACATTTTATCTTGTTTAATACAATGTAGTAACAACTAACTAGCACATTTACCAAAATATATTCATTTTTGACATACAGAATTATCATAAAGACGAGAGAAAACAGTTAGCGTGGCATAAACTGAAGCTAAAGCTACGCTAATATTTAAGGACAGCTGTGCCTTTTGGATAAACCCTAATAGTCAAAATTTACTGTTTATTTTATGGTGGTGGTTCTCTGCATTCAGATGGGGTCTTGTTTACATCTTAATGCATAAACTCCATATGAACAACCTCTTCTTGTGCTATTCCTAGCTCAGAAGTGGGAATCTTCGAATGGTTCAGAGTTCATGAGTCATACACGATACTTTCCTTGTCATAACGACACAAGGTTCTAAGCTCCAGTTGAATTCTGAGAGTCAAAAACTGTCCCACAATGCATTTCCTAGATGGCATAATAACCGTCACACAACTAAAAAGCTAACACATATGAGGCAAAATGACAATAACTTGTGAATGTGAGTGTTTTTCTTTCTAAGATGAGAGGACTGAAATGATCGATCAATATAAAGCTATAGCCAAACGCTAATGGTTAGCTTAGCTTAACATAAAAATTGGAAACCAGCTGAACTGGTAGCTATCTTCTATTGAAATGTGACAAAATGTGTTTAATGACATCTGTAAAGTTGACTTGTCTAATTCACATTTTATCTTTATTAATACAATGTACAATAAACTAAGAACTAACTAGTAAATTTATGTTGAAACATTTTTGACCTATATTATCATAAGGAAATGGAACAAGAGAGAACACAGCTAGTGTGGCTGTATCTAAAGGTAAATACTGAAGCTAAAGCTATGCTAATGACTTTGCGCAACCACAGTGAAGGACAGCTGTGCCATTTGGGTAAATGCTAGGGACAACATTTACCATCCGTCAGTTTATTTGAGAGACATTCTGCCTTCCGATGGGGCCGTGTTTACATGTTAATGCATAGACTCCGTATGAATAGTCTCTTCTTGTGCTATCCCTAGTTTAGAAGAGGGAATTTCGATAGGTTCAGAGTTCATGAGTCATACAGCAACTTTCCATGTCACAACCACAGAAGCTTGTAAGCTTCAGGTTGAATTCTGAGAGTCAAAAACTATTTCATAATGCATTTCCTAGATAGCAAAATGACAAACACATGACGATCAATATGAAGCTATAGCCAAAAGCTAATTGTTAGCTTAGCTTAACATAAAAATTGGAAACAAAGGGAATTGGTAGTTCTGTTGAAAAGTGACAAAATTAGTTTACTAACATCTGTAAAGTCATACATTTTAACTTATTTAATACAATGTACAATAAACAATTTCCCAAAGTGTTGAACCATTAATGACATACATTGCCATCTATGCCTCGTTTCTTCGTTTAATCCCATCCATAGGTTTTACTCATCATGCGCTATTGTAACCTTGTAGTTCTTGCTATATGTGACATGCCATACTGATCAATCGCCCCCTTTTTTCTCTGTGGGGTAACACAGTGTTCCCCAGTGAATCTGACAGCCATCCCTAGCCCATTTACTGTCAAATGGGCTCTGCTCTCTTTGCCTGAGCTCAGATGCAGATTTATGCCAGAGCAATGCCGGTTCTTGCATATTAGATGAAAGCCTTGTTTGCATATACCCACTCTCCCCCCACCCCCCGCTCCTCCTTCCCTCTTCCCCCCTCTTTCTCTCTCTTCCTTTTTTCTGAGGCGTCACTTTAATATGTATGCAAATGGGCTGTGCTCCACGGGCAGATATGTGTGGAGCCCTGTCCTGCAGTCAGGAGGTGTAGGAGAGATTGTGTTTGTATTTATGAGGCATGGGCCCTGCCGCTCTTGGGAGAGAAACGCTGCAAGTAGTGTGGTGGAGGCTCTGCAGTGCAGGCAGAATGCAGATATGCCAATAACAGAGGTCATGGTTGTCACTAATGATAAGAAGAGACAATTAGACAATAGCATAGCTGTAATGTAACCCCCCCTCCCCACCATTACACCCTCGTATACACACACAAACAAACACCTAAGCTATCGTATGCCAGCTCTGGCATGAAGCGAGCTAACAGACTCTTCTGGAATGTTCCATGTACTGCAGCAGCTCTCCTTCTCAGCACTGCCCGAACCGGATGGGGAGTCTTGGGTGATTGGTGTGGGTAAAAGACCAATCTATTGATCCTGTGCATCCCTCAAGGGGGTGAGGATCACTGTCGGGGGCTGAGGCAGAGGAGACAAGGTCAGGTCACATATGAGAGAGGCACCCCTAACCCATTTCATCAGTCTGATGCTTCCCAGACAGGCTTCAAAAGAAAGTGATCAATAATGTCTCAGTAACAGGAGAAACACAAGTAAATGAACAATATAAACGAGTCACAGTCTGTGGAACTGGGTGGATCTTTAAGCTAGTGTGTGTTGCATAAAATATCCAGTTACTAGAATGTATCACAAAATCACAGGAATGGTATAGTTTCAAATAAAAAGAATTAATGTCAACCGAGTGTTGTAAAATTATACCGAAAGAAACTGAATGAAAATAACAATGAGTGCCTGGTATTATGTTCAAGACATAATAATATCTTGGCTTGGTGCCAATCAGTGATCTACTAAGGCAACACACACACACACACTCCTGCACACATAGAGCTGTGTGCAAATCAAATGTCTGTTTCCTCTCTCTCTCTCAGACACACACACACACACACACACATCCCCTTCCTCCATCATGAATAAACCATACTGTGTCTATGAGTCATATACCACCCCCACATCCCTCTCTAACCCACTCCCCCTATTCGCTGCTGCAAGAGTAAAAACGCTAATTAACGTGATGGCTAGCTCCAGCTCCTGTCAGCAGCTTGTGGGGGCCTCTCAACCAGCCAGGCTCCACTGGTCTCTGGTTTTAGCAGCTCTCTCCCCAACCGCCATCTCTGGAGAACCAGGGCCCCTCATTCATATTCAGCCCCAGTCACAGGCACCTGGAAGCAGCCAGCACCACCTCCACCAGCACCACACAACCCCCACAGTGTCTATCACCAGCCCCCCAGTTGAGCCCACCTCCTGTCGATACTGGATCCCCCCACTGCTGGTAAAAGACGCCCAGAAAAAACAAGAAAAAAAGAAAAAAAAAATCCACCCATTAGCCCCACCCATGCGAGCACACACATACACACATTTATTTCATTTTCTCAAACTAGAATCTAACTGGAACATAAGCACAAACTGAGAAACTCTATTCAGGAGATGTGGGAGCTAGAAACTCCATCTAGGAGATGACACAACTCAACTGATGGGTTGAATCACCCAACGGTGGAGAGAAAGAGAGAAGGGGAGAGAGAGATAGAGGAGCTGCGAGCCTTGGTGGACTAGCTCGGTAACCATGACAACGCAGCCGGGAGAGCAAGAAACAGGAACATACAGAATCTGTTTCTGCTGAGACTTGCACATGTGGCACAGTACTTCTTTTCCTCTGAGAAGAAATGAAGGGGAGGTGTGTGTGTGTGTGTGTCTGTGTGTGTGTGTGAGGCCCTTATGAAACATACATGCCTGCTGCCTCTCCAACCAAACTCACTTGCCTGCCCCAGTCAGAGTGAGTCACAGCACAAAAGATATTATGGTGAAACTGAGGCACACAACCCAGTGTTTAGTGGCAGGTTTTTTGTCTGCTTTTTTTCCCCAGCAACTCAGTACAATGCGGCAGAAGCTGGCCTTCAGCATGAGGACTAGAAGATAAAATACAAAATAGAAACGCAAGAAAGGGCAAAATTTTCCCTCTACAGCCGTTGTTTTTGCCGATTTTCCTTCCCTGTGCCTCTCCGCCGCTCCCCTTCTGCCTGTCTTTTCTCTTTCCTCTTGCTGCCTCTTTCTACAGGCTCAGTCTAACCTCCCCCTCCCCTTTCCTCAAGGGAATAAAGGTCGTAACGCAAATGATTACTCAAACCCGAGTTGCCATAGAAACGCAGTCATGTGACTAGAGCAGGCATGCATAGACCACAACAAAGAGGTGGATCAGGAACCCGCGCTGGAAAGAGCTGTAGCTCGCCTTACTGGTGCCTCAGTGCATTTCACTCAAATTCAAGCTTTTTAAAAATAGGCGAGCAGCTTGAAACGCGAGGGGGAGAAAAGCAGAGAAAACGACACTGAAAAGAGCTCAGGCGAGAGGCTGTAATGAATCTAGGCTGTAACACTGCAGTGTGCCATATATTCTACCATTCACTAGCATACCAAGGGTGTGTCCTATTCATCATGTCCTTCTCGGAGGCAGAGCTCAGGCGCCAGTTGTCTGGAATTTCTGTGAAATGGCGTCAGTTGAAGAAATGCAGAGGGTGGTGGATTTGTGCGCTTCTAAAATAAGAGCTGGAGTACGGAACTGTAACTTTTTTGGTGTGCTACACTTTCACATTATTCTCCCTCAAAGAACAAAAGATGATTTGTGTTACTACAGTGTATAGCAGTATAGTTATTTTACTTGTCTGAGCCCTTTTCTTTCCAATGAGATTAGAAAGACATGAGATTAGATAGACAAGCGTGACCAGAAATTACCAGTATGTAGCAAACTAGTTTAGGAAAAAAATACATTTGAAAATAAAGTGGATTAAAAAGTATGGCAGTTGTCAGAGAACAATTTCCATTTTCCAACAAATGATGAATTTAAATCGTTCCTCCGAACAGTTCTCAAGCAAACAAACACATAAAGAAAGTCTAAGCATACTGCGTAAAGCCAAATCGAACTGTTAAGGCTGTTGAGCACAACAGTCGGTATGTGTCAATCTAGAGCAGGAACCGACACCTGGAGCAAAAAGAGAAGGTGGCCTGCCCCAACAGGATTCAGTTATCCTGCATCCATTCCACCCCCACTGAGATTAGTCCCTGCCCTGGTTGAACCCAGCGACCTGCGACCATCTATGAGAAACCAACCAAAACCCCCCACAACACACAAGCACACACAGCCAAAGATTCACATTTAAAAGTCCGATCCAAACAACAACAATCTTGTAGGAAATGTACTTTATGGAAAAGTACAGAATTTGCTGGTATCCAACTCCGTCTTAGAGTTAGCAGCCATTCATTTTGGTGCGCTCCATCAACACTAGCAGAGCTAAAGGACGGGGTACATTTTTTTCGGATGAAGTCACCACATCTGCGGTTATGAGCACTGTGTGTTTCAGTGTCTATGTGCTCCTTCTTCCTTTCTTTCCCTCTCACCCACACACATCTGAATCCACGCTTGCCTTCACACCAGCAAGCGCATACAGTACATAGATGTATGGGAAAACACATGAACACGCAATCTGGAGGGGTGCGAGGGCGCAGCGTGACCCCCCACACTGACTGCCGGCCCTTTCCCTCCAAAGTCCACCTCAACTCCCATGAGGTTTCAGGCAGCAGCTGAGTGTTCAGTGATGTCTGCAATTATCCCGTGTCTAGACAATGTCTAGTGAAAGACAAGGAGATCCACATTCTGCTCAGGCTGCTCTCTATAGAAGAAAAGGCCTGGAATAGACCACAGTGTCTTTCAGTTGTAGCGGTTAATGAAAAGGTTAAGGCCAAACTAGGAACTGAGCCAACAAGCAAAAACATAAACAACAACAAAAAAACAGGATTCATATGTAATTCTAATGAATTCTGAATTATTCCCTTAAATGTTCATGGCTCCTGGCAGGCAGCGCGCAGCATAATTTGCTCACGAAAGTCCACTTTTATCCAACGTTTATGAATTTACATCAATTAAATGTCTGCTGTCCTGCTTTAGGTGTATGCTCGAGTAAATCTACTCAACCATGTGTTATCATGTCCTTGTAGCATGCATTCCATTTTTCCTAAATGTGACATGGATCGGGTTTCTCTATTCTTTAGCCTCTCGTGTTGAAATTGATGAGTTTAAACCAAAAAGAGGCAACTTAAGAAGAATTAAAAATAATAGTTGTTTAATGGAAAGAGATAAGAGCAGAAGGAGGTCTTTTTAAGTAGAGAGGAACAACTAAGCATGGAGTATACAATAAGGTTTCTTCATTTCAAAAAGCAAAAAAAAAAAAGTCAGTTTTGACAAATTACCTCCTACTTTTTAGATTTTAAAGACTGTAGTGTTATTCATACTTATTTATATAGTGAATTAAGTTCTAAAACTGCTTTCTAAACCAGTGCGATTTCAGTACAACTTTGTATTAGAAATCACATTGTTATTAAAATCTCATTTGGGAGTTACATTGGGAACAAAATTATCTGAAGAAAACAGAACCACAAAACATGCACGCAGAAGCTGGAAGCAAAGGTTGAAAGATATACTGGGCTGTGGTGAAAGAAAAGGCTATGAGAGAATGAGCAGGTGTGGTGGGAAAGACCCATGGGCTTCAGGGAGAGAATAGATCAATAACTAATTTCAGTACAGAGCTTCACTCGCACTGTTTTCCAATAAATGCTGGATGGAAAGCACTGGCTTAGCCCTCCCCCCACTATCTCTATTCTATCACCTTCTACAAGCAGGGATTGGGCTCTGTTGAAGAAGCCTGCTTTTTTTTTTTTTCCAGTGTTTGTGATTGTTGGTTGGGTGGATTATGTTCCTTCAGCTAGTGTATAGTATAAATGTAATCCAACGTTGCCATTTCCATGTGTCCTCCATGAGCGCTCTCACAACCATTCCACATATGCCGTCTCTGTATCTTTAATGGGTTTTTTTTTCCGCTGTTCTGCCTCCTGCAACCCCCTCCCTCGCTTCCTCCCTCCCTCTCTCCCTCATTCGACCAGGGCCAGCGTTGAGGTTTTGTCAAGAGCATGCAGGGAGATTCAGACAGACAGGAGAGTGAAGCGTGTGTCATGCAGGGCTGCTGCTGCTGCTGCCGAGGCTCTTCTCCTCAGAGGCTGTGACCTAGATAACCAAGAGGAGCTGGAGCGCCTGCAAGCCTTGGAGCCACTCCAGCTTCAGCAATGTCAGGAAGGGGTTAGTTGTGTAACACAATGTCCTATTTAGTTTGCTCCTCACACACACACGCACACAAACACATATGTACCCTATGGTGCTCTTGTACCGTTGCAGTATGCTCCTTTTAGGCACCGTTTGCCTCTTACCAAAAGCCGGCATGAGCAGAATAGTTTTTTTTTTTTTTTTTTTTTTAACTCATGCGAGGGAGCGAGAGACAGACGAGGCCCCTAAACCCTGCAGAATTTAAACATAAGCATTAAGAATGCCCTGCAAAACTTTCTACTCCAGCAGCCACATTATGTCACAGTAAAATCATGTCAAAACAGGTGGAGGCACACGCTCTCTGCTCTGCTGCAGCATTTTATCCCTGCTTTATTTTTTATTTTTTATATTTTAGCATTCGCCCAACTGATGTTTGGTGTACAAACACATCTCTGTGGTAAACGTGTAGAACCAATTATTCCCCTGATAGCCCATGAGTGTGAGTGTGGCGCTCCACTGCCACTACTTGGATCACTATAAGCAGTAACATGTTTACAAAAGTAAAATAACGTCAAGTAAAATAACAAATGTGGTACCAGGGCAACGATGGTGAAATGAACACTGTTTTATTATTTCTCCTTCATGTTACACAAGAAGATACACAAATTCCACAATACAGCACCATCACGTTGAGGAGATAAAATATAGATGCATCCTACTGTGCAGGAGCAACTTTAATAAGCTGCACTGTGAGTAACTACATCTTTGACCCCGACATGTGAGCTTTCTTTTGATTTGCAGGAGCAACACTGCCATCTGGTGCTTTTTATTTTACATTGCAGCCTCTTTATGCATTAACATGGTTCACTTAACTGTACATCAGTTCTGATCATAACAGTGAAAATGTGACATATTCGTACAAACATAGCTTTGTAGCTTTAATTAAACAGGTGCTCGTAAATTTGGCAAAGACGACACACAATAAGAACTCAACAAAGGCCTCGACGGTGTGTTAGATTCAATGCCATTCATGGACAATTGTTCAGACATTTCACAGAGATTACTACACACAAGTTGAGAGTTTCATTTCAGTTTTTATGCGGACCAAAAAAATAACAAAAAACAACAACTAGCCAGTAGTTTATTGTGTCAGCGCTGGCTCTGCTGCGGCTTGAAGCAGTCCCAGCCAGGCTTGGGAGTGTATGTCTGCTCAGGAAGGAGAAAGTCTTTCAGTCTGTCTGGTAAAGGCAAGGCTTTCACTCTGTCTTCAACTGGCCAGGGCCGTAGGTGATTCCTTATGAATGCCCTACAAAGGCAACGCAGAGCTGGAGGGCTTGCTTCACGCTCCGCTACACGGTTGTGCATGTCTACCAGAGCCTGAGCATACGGGTGAGAGTCCGGACCAGGCACAGGGAGTTCCAGCCTAGGAGGGAGATGCAGCGCGGGGACGTTAACCCTCGCTAAGTCGAGCAACGCCTCAGCCTGCTCCAAAAGCTCAGCGGCGTGACTTTGATCAGAGCACTGCTGCAGGACTGTTTGGAGCCTCTGGAAAAGAAGGCTGTAACCCGACCAACAGGAATCGCTGTGATAGGAGCAAACCAACGAAGCTCCACTCTGGATTAAGAGCACAGCCAGAGGGAAGAGCAGGTCAAAGTGCTCCAAGCTTGTGTGTGTCAAGGACGGCTCGCCATCCTCATTCAGACAGCAGCTGGGGTCCACACCGTGAGACAGCAGCAGCTGGGTGGTTTTCAAGCAGAAGTTACCGATCTCAGCAGCTTCCTCCGTAGTGGCCTGCAGAGCCTCCTTTACCAGAAACACTAGCGAGGACTCAACTGTCTCACCGTCTACAGTTGTAGCATTTATGTCGGCACCTTTAGAGAAGGAAGCATCAATCAGATCCACATTTCTGATCAGCTCTAAAACAATTTACCCATGTACAAATTAGAGCAAGTGTTTAGACAGTGTAAATGATGACAAAGTATTAATAGATAATATTTATCAGTGACTCTTTTGACAGTTAAGTTGCTGTTTGAGCATTTATTTGTTGCAGTCTTGAAAATTAGCAGTTGTTGTTTACATTAATAGGATTATTTAAGCAAATTTTGTATTGTACAGGGCTTCCACCAAGTTGCAAGAGAGTTTTATTAAATGACACATCCTGCCTTCCAGAAACACAGTACCCAGATCTCCTGAAATGCAACGTGATTGTACCCCCTGTTGACAGTATACAGATGGACACACCCAGAGGATTCCTGAAAAGCAATATGATTTTAATGGCGGGGGACATAGACAGTATAAAGATGGATGGAGGGACTGCTCCTCTAAAGTGAAGCCAAAGCAAGTAGAGCTCCCCCTGGTGTCTGGCTGCTGTATAGGTCATAAGCTCCACCCCCTCCATGTTAGTGGATGGGACTTGCACCAAAGTCAAACACTAAAATAGACATCAATTTTTTTTTTTCCAAGAATGGTTTCTGTCATTTTAGGCACTTAATATATTGTTGATGCATGTCAAGGTGTCATGTTTTACATAAGTATAGTTAGTTTAGTTATTTGACACTATAGAAATAGGGTTTGACATAATGGCGACTACCGGTTGCCATGCCAACCGCTCTGTAAAGTGGTCCTGTAGAGTCTAGTGAGTCTGGAAGAAGTGTGGTCAGGTCATCGATATCGCGGCTACGCGTGGCTCCACTCTCGGACTGCACTGTGCAGACTCTGGCTCCAAATCCCCGCCCATATCCCCGGGAAAATAGCATCAGTTTGGCCAATGCAAGGAAGTGCCGAGACATTGTCCATATTTATACAGTGTATGGATGTGTATCCTCACTTTCCAAGTCTATCGTATGGGCAGTATGTTGCCATGTGCCAAGAAGAGTCAACCCTCAGTAGTCAGGAAACTCCCATTTGTGTCCTTCCACTATTGACTATCTTGGATTGGCATCATATAACTAAACTCTTAATCCAAATATATTATTTACCCCGGTAGTCATGAGGTTCATGTATTCTATGGAGACTGATATGAAGCTTAAAACTCTGAAGACAGAAGACGATAAGTTTTAAAATCTTCGTCAGTCAGATGCTTCACACTAGATCACAAGACTGTTCTTTTCCAGTTGTGCTAAAAATCTGCGTGCATATTTTAGCCCATTTACTTTGGTGTCAAAGCGTGTGAAAGTGGCAATGACATTCTGCATGTAGCTCTTTAGCGGTTTAGGGAAGTATTTGAATGAATAAAAGCAAAGAAAAAGGCAAAGTGAAGTGAGTCAGTACCTCTCTCCAGTAGAAGCTGGATGTTTTCTGTGTTGTGTACGGTGAGTCCATCGCTGCTGGCCATGGCATGGAGCAAAGGTGTTTTTCCTTATGAGACAACACCAAAGCAATCACCTTTCAGAATGAATGAATGAATGGGTTTATGGATGAATGCTTTAACATTAGCTTCGCCAATGAAAGTTTTACCATGTTTATCCCTTGCATTCACATCAGCACCCAGGTCCAGCAAGGTGAGCAGACAGGGAAGCCTCTCCGATTCCTCACTGGCAAGGTCCAACGGACTGCTCTCATGGATCTACAGAGTAACACATTACGTTGTATTAACACAAAATGATGAAAGGGGGGTGGAAATGAATGGAAGAGAGGACATAGTTGTTTACTCACCCTGTCCCTCTTTTCGATGTCTGCTCCGTGACCAACCAGCAGCCTGACCATGTTGGGCCTGTTCCTCAAAACTGCTATATGTAGTGGATTGTAGTATGACACTGGGTCTTGAAATAAGACAGGAGAGAAAAATTGTGTTTTTATAAACTGAGCTGAAATATAATAGATAGATGCATTAAAATTCCAATTAAACATTAGGACAGAACAATACGTTTCAGCTGCAGCTTCTTCAGGTGAGATTAATGCGTGAGTGCTCAGTGAAGAAGCTAGACGCCAAATGAGTTGTTCGCTTCAAATTACATCACAGTGAAGCCGTCAGTGTGTGGTGGTTGATTTTCATATTCATGGGATCACTAATGCTGGCTGTGCATAAGTTCTGTCCAATGCAAAATGTCTCGAGAAAACTAAGGATGAACAGATGCATCAGGTATAAGTGACTATGGGTCAATCTATTCAGTTTAATTCTACATTATTCTAAGTTAACATCTAGGAAGTAAAATAGAGGTGGTACACATATGTAAATACTTGGGTGTCTTAATTCATGACTCCCTCACTTTCAAGCTGCATGTGGAGATACTTGTAAAGAAGATGAAGCCAAATTTTTTTTTTTTAATTAATTTTTTTTTAAACCAGTTGTATTTTTCTTTTAATGCAAAAAAGTGACTTGTTGGCGCAACGTTTTTTTCCCCTCTGTATTAGATTATGGAGATCTTTTGTACATGAATGGATCTTCGAATGGTTGACACTGTTTACCACACACACCACTACGAGTTATACTCTCGGGTGGGATGGCCTGCTCTGTACTGATTTGGGTAGAAGGTCTTTTGTCCACTCTGCATCTTTTGCATAGAAACTGAGTACTTGAGACTGACTCCAGAATATGCACTTGTTTTTTTTATATTCTGCTTGTAATTTTTTCTTTAATGCTCGTTTTAATTGTGTAATTTTGTAACCGTTTTCAAGAGAGCCCTGGCCTGTCAATGGGATCTTCCTGGTTAATGCATAAGCACGCATTTTGTGTCATGATAAATCATATAAAACAAAGGCTCAGCAGTCTTCCAGTATTTTAAGCTTGCTCCACCAACAAGGTCTATGCCCGCTTGCTGAGCCACTGCAAAATATAACACAACCCAATTTAGAAACAAAGGCAACTTCAGAACCGAAGAAGCCACTTGGATGTGCGGTGAAACATCTTCAGGAAACCTCCAACAAGTCCAGCTGCTTTTGTTTTAACTTTGTCTTAGCTATAACATGACTTGGATGACTGAAAATCACAAGACTCAGACTAATTTTAATTTCAGACCAGTGTCTTTGCATTGAAAGTTTTAAAATTGTAAATTTTAAGGTTTTAAACCAAGTTGCTCGAGCATAACCATTTATTTTAATGACAGTAAATTCATTGAATCTATTTATGTGTGTTTACTTCTTACAATTTGTTTTACAAAGTGAGTCAAGCCTGATGTTGGCTCACTGTTAGGGATACAGCTTATTAATTTAACAGTGATTTCGGATTGGTATTTTGTACTGAGCGATACCCAAAGTCCATGTATCGGCAAATTCTCTTTCATGTATACACAACAACCAGTGTCCAGACAACAAAGTTTCCACTTACAGAATTAGTCCTACCTATATAAGCACAATTCCCGTTAGATAGCTCATAAGAGAAACAATGGAAAAATGAATGAAAAAAGTACCGGAGCATTTTTGCATGCTATGTGGGAGCATTTGTCAGTGCTGACTTTCTAGAAAGAGGCATTCAAGAAATATGAAAGATGAATGAAGTAGCCTCTGCTGGAATACTCTAATTATGTCTCTGGGGAAACACATGTCTAAAACCACCAGAGGTCACCACAGCAGAGTGTGGCTGAGTCCTGGCAGCTTAATCACAGCAGCGATACATGCTGCACTTTCCACTGCAGTGTGCTATCGGGAGACTATTCCTCTCAAGTCTACACGGATGACAGCTTGCTTGTTATACTTATGCAGCTATTTATTTAAAATAGGAAAGTAGCAGTCCTCTCACATTTCTAAGTGTGACCTGTCATTAAATGCTCGTCATAAATTTAGAAAACAAACAGTTATGCAGGCAGCACAAACACACACAAAAAAATCTAATTACCATCCAAATTTAGCACACACTAAAACATGTAATTTAAAAATTAACTGGCATGACTTATCGGATGATTTTCATTTCAATTTGAAAGCTGTGTGCTTTTATATTGTTCACTTGGTGTAAATGCAACGCTCCAGCTCTGTGAAATTACATTTTTGAATGTCAATTTGGCTTCAACACAGAACTAAACTCCAGTCTTCTGAGATTGAAAGTTATCTTAAAATTGTATGACATGTATTAAATTCCTCCAAAACTCAACTTGGAGTACTTGCAGTATATATGTTACTGGATGTATTAAATACTATTATTTATTCCTACTAAAGCAAGAAGTGCTTCAGTACCTGAAGTGCAGCCACTTAACCAATAGATTAACCAAATACTGGACGTTACTCTCAGTTTTGACATGACACTTCTGACGTTTGCCGAATTTGTTCTGTTGACCACACGTGATATGAAATATTTTTATCGACTCAATAAGAGCAGTCATCAATTAGACATTTTTTCCCCATTATATAGGAGCTTAAAATAATGATACCAGTGTCCTAGATCTAAGGCAACCATTGTTTGAACCATCAATCTTTGTCCAGAATGTATTCATCTGTTTTCATCCAAAATGTGTGACTAACTCCTATCGTCTAAATTCAAGGTATATTAATGGAAATGATGAGCCTACAATGCAAACACTTACTTAAGAGGAATAACACTGTTTGTGTCAGTCTTATGATATTATCCACACTTTCTTAAAGTTTCTACAAACTGTTTGCATAATGTTAAAAAACACTGATATTATTAAAAGCACACTCAGTAATGATTATTCACCTTCAAAGTTTAGATCAGCTCCGTAGCGCAGAAGGATCTCAGCAGCGTACACCAGTCCCCGCTCTGCCACCTTAAACAGGGCATAGCTGATGCCTTCCACAAACACCTCAGACTGGGACTCTCGCTCCAGAAGCTCCTCCAGAGAGCTGCACAGACCGGACTCATCCTCCGGACGTCTGACAAGAGCAGAGAGAGGCAATGTTTCAGTAAGAGAATCTGAAGTGGCACCGAATGCATTTAGACGCATTCAGAAGTGGAATGAGAACTGCAATGATTAATCAATAAAAATGAAAGAAAAAGTATGGCTTCCGGTTTACCTGCCCTCCTGACCGCCATCTCCGTCCTCCAGCCCAACAACACACATCACTGCATCTACCAGCGGCTGATATTCATAAATGATCCTTCGAAACCCGTGGAGGAAAGGCATGGCTCCTCCACTCTTCACAACACTTCTGTAAAGTCAGGACCTAAAACACAACGCCAGTGTTATGGACCGAGGGTGTGCCAGTGCCAGAGATAATTTCACATGTTATCTCTGGAGTACAGCAGCAGCAGTCAGCTGTCTTTCGAAAATGAATGACACCAATATATGACAAGCCAACGTGTGACAACGCTTCATATAGTATGCACCCTTTTATGCAATCAGTATCATTTCTGCTTGGATGGTAAAGCTGCACTTTATTCGCAGTGTCAGGTAAACTCACATTGGGCTAGCTGACTTGCGACAACTATAACGCTATTTGTGTTTTAAGAAAATGGCTTATAGTCGGCACGTATTTCACAGTAAAAGCTTGCATTTTTAGCTAAACGTGTTACTCATTTACCTGCGAAATTGCTGATAAAAGTGTCTGGGTAAAATGACTTAAAGAGATGAAGAAACTTACTCAAACGCAGGTCAATCGCTTTCCTTCTAAACAGGAAGCTTTCACCACGCCCACATCAGTCCGGCGCTGTTTTCATTCCCCTTTAAAGCACTCGATTTAACAAAGGTTCCTCTTCACAATGACCTGCTAAAATACTACTACTACTACTACTACTACCACTAATAATAATAATAATAATAATAATAATAACAATAACAACAACAACAACAACAATAATAATAATAATAATAATAAGAAGAAGAAGAAGAAGAAGAAGAAGAATGATTTTTTGTTTTGTTTTGTTTTTTAACAGGAATAGTTTTTTTAAAAACTGGATATGTTCATCCACAGGAACATAAATTGAAAAATTGATAAATAAAAAAATAAAATAAAATTATACATACACTTTCAGTACAATGATATCAATATTTATAAAGTTATATTTGCTGTGCATTGTTGCAATGGAACTGTCCTAAAATGATGGTGCCCATTCTACAGTAAATGAATGAAAATACTGAACAAAACATATTCAGCCATATCATTGAAATTGTAGTGATCAACCTTCACTATTTTTACTTTTCTGACTAGTTTTACCGATAAACCATTTTTTTCTGTATAACATAATGTCTTAAAATGCTATAGATGTAAAAATTTTACAGATCAGAATTTGCAATACATTTTTTATATCTGTCTATGTACTAGTAAGGCCATAATAACACACATTTTTAATAAATCAGTTTTGTCCACAGATCAAGACTTTGACTATTATTTGGGATGTTTTCTCTTGATATTCCTTCTGACCAACAAAACATTTTACCACCAACACAAATCGGCCCAGAAACCATTTCTTTTGTCCATATGGCACGTTTAGTATAAGGCAGCAGCTTTCAGATTTTTTTTGACAGCTACTCCATTATGCCGACAGCATCTGGCTGCTAACAGTCGCCTTTGTCCTGTTTCGCAAACAAACCCCCGCCGTGTCTGAGTTTGGTGACAGATGGCTCCCTTTGAGAGCCACCATGGAGGGCTCATTGACAAGATGTCATTTTTAACATGTGTGCGTCTGATTTTTAAACGCAGGCTATGTATATGACATTGCATTTTAACACAACATATGCTGTTGGTGACATAGTGTATCATGTATCAAGTGATGAAAATGTCTTGCTGGGGGACACAAATTAGTTAAACTGGCAAATCATTTTGAAGACTTTAAGACAACAAGGAAAAACAGCTTTTTGCTCAGATTGTAAATTTGGTGAAAATAGAGAGAACATAAATCTGGCTAGGAAGGATTTTATCAGTGTGTTTAAGAAATCTGAAATAAGCAGCTTCATTTTTCATCTATTCTGATAACCATAACAATATATCACTTTCTAAGAAGCCCCTACTGTGCTCTACAATGTGCTTATTGGGTGTTAAATAACTAGAGAGTCTGAAAAAAATGATAAAGAATTAATTTTTTTAGGATTACTCCATATTTCTTTACATCTGAGAATACATTATAACCTTAACAGGAATAAGCGGGTACAGAAGATGAATGAATGAATGAATACATTATACTTTATGATTGCTGGCCAAGTAATGGTTGATGCAGACTCTGTCTTTAGGTGGCAGCATTGCTGCACCGGCACACAGACTACAGCCTGGACTCAGTACAATTGTCATTATACAGCAAATGCATGAATGAATGGCTTTACATGAGCATGAAAGCAAACATAAACCCATCATGTAAATGTGGACGTGGGGAGAATTGTGAACAAACAGCACTGTGAGAATCTATTTGGCATACTGAGAGCTCGTCCTCCGGAGCGGAAAACACAATGCAGTAGTTTAATCAAAGTTTGATTAATTCTAATTCTGTCACTTTCAAGACAATTACCATTTTCACATCCAAGTAACCCGATCAGTAAGGCATTGTTCCCTGAACGCATGGCAGCTCGCTCATAATCGCTCCAGTGTTGCTGAAGTCTCTTTTGCTATTTTCCAACCACACTTAATTTACCCACGATTTTCAAGCCATGTGCTCATGAATAATTGACTCTACCTTTCCTTTAACAAAACAGCCAGTGATAGATTCTTAAGTCTTTGTGCACACACCTGTGAGAATTCCCTGGTGAAGCAGGCAATTTCTTTTTCCCCTTCCTGTCACCCTGTGGTCACAGGAGCGTACTGCTTCTTTTTGGACGACAATAACAGCAGGTGGCACAACACATCCAGCTTTAGGCTAGCAAAAAAAACAACAATGTGTGTTTCAAGTGTATGGCACCCTCCCAGGTCTTGGGCTGAGCGTTAATACAGATTCTTGAGGAAGTTTACAAATCTCACTATGGCACAGCAAGAGTAAGTGTTGTTCACAAACCATCTGCAATGCAGGCATCAAAACGTAACATTTACAACAATTTTTGCAAAGAATCCTCCAGGGGCCTCTTTATTTATGTATTTTTTTTTTTTTTTTTACCTCTAGTTTATTAAGCAAAATTTGTCCAAAAAAAAAAAAAAAAAGAATTGATGCATTACATATTGATGCAGGTATTTAACATTTGACAGGAACCTCACATGGATTGTTGGCACTGAAGAGTAATGGTGGTAGTTAAGGACAAAGCTTTGTCAAAAATACCACCCTTTGTGCTGTTTGTCCTTTTCCTGACGTCTAATTTTAAGCCGCATTAGAGGATGGAGGCAAAGAGGGGGGAAAGGAGGGGAGATAACTGCAGTTCCATTCCTTTACCCCCTACCAGTAAATTGGCCCTATATTAAATTTCGCTCTCATCTATCAATACAAAGAACGGTATCGAAATTACTTTGTTGGCCACAAATCGTTGGCAACAGATTGAGCCTCTTTTGAAACAAGGCCATCATTTATCTGGTTCACATTTCCTCCTGAGGTGAAAAGAAGCAGGACACAATAAGACTTTTATTTGCTCCCTGAGTGATAGATGTGACCCCCTTCAACCTCTGATTACGAGATTACCACAAGTAAAATAAGAATCTATTAAACATTTCAACCTGTTGGTTTCCCTCAGACTCACTCTGTTTTGATCAAATAGTCCTGTCAGGGGAGCTAGAGGCATGGGAGTCTCCACACACCGTGGAGATTTACATAGCTACAGTATTCTGGGCTATGCAAAGCTGTGTAATTTGTCCCGGGAGGGTGATGAATAAAGGAAAAGTTAATTACCGTGGATACAAAGAACTTTTAAGATGTAATAAAACAGAGCGCACACACACACACCAAGAACTTTTCTGCTCCTGAAAGAGCTGCACACTCTGAGGTGAAAGGTGACAGTATACCAGTGGTGAAGGTGAAGATGGAGGCAGTGAAATGATAATAGAATGGCAGAGCATTGTGGTTTTGCTCCCCTCGCTGCCATACTGAGAGCTGGAATTATCAGACCCGCAGGTCTGGGCCTAATATCCTTTTGTGCTGGCAGCGTATTGCCGAGTGAAGATTGTGGATGGAAATAATCAGCCCTTTTTAAAGGTCAGAGGAAGTTAAGCACACCCAAAGTAGACCATGACACATTCTGGCTGATAAGAAATAACTGTCTGTGTAAAGAAGAATGAGGAGAGTTCACCTTGTCCCATTTATGCTATCATGATTGCTCAGCTGTCAGTCAAATATAATGGTGCATATGGAGCCAGGCCAACTCCAACTATAGGAAATGCTTGTTGTACGGTGACTACAGCTCAAAAGAGTTGTAACATTTATCTTTAAATTGTTATAGAATGGGGACACAATCAAACTATTTATGTGATTTGCATATGTGGTGCAGCAGTCAGTAGTTGATATATGGCAAACAGAAAACAAAACATGCAGTCTTACGGCGTATCTGTATATTGTGACATTTTTTGCAGCCAGGATGGAACCAATGGAAACTTCCTCACATAATCTCCTCAGGTTTCACACTTACACAGATTCAACTGAAATATTGTGTGCTAAATAGTGAACTTCTGATGTAAGCTTAGGCAGTTTTTGTAAACGGTGGGCATCAACAGTGTAGCTCTTCTACCCTCCTTCCACTCTTTGGGCTGTGATGCACTAAACCGAAGCAGTGTTGTGCCATTGGTGAGCATCCATGTCCACATGTCCAACTCTTGGCACTAATTGGACTGATCATACATCGATCAGGCATAACATTATGGCCACCTTCCTGATATTGTATAGGTCTCCCTTGTGCCTCCAAAACAGCTGTGACTCATCAGAGAATGGACATGGGCATTCTGAGGGTGTCCTGTGGTGTCTGGTAACAGAATGTAGTTAGTGGGGGCCTTTGGGTCCTTTGGGTTGAGGGGAGGGGCCTCTGTGGATCAGGCTTGTTCCAGTGCATCCCACAGATTCTTGATCAATTTGGATTGAATTTGGAGGCCAGGTCAACACCTTGTGCTGTTAGGGTTATGTTTTCGTTTTTTTTTTTTGAGTTGTTCCGAAACAGTTTTTGTGTGTGTGTGTCTGTGTCGGGCTGCAGGAGATGGCTCCTCTCCTGCTGGAGATGGCTGCTGCCATCAAGGAGTGTCATTGCTATGCGGTGGGGGTGCCTGCTCTGGTCTAGGTGGGCGGTACGTGTGTAGGTAATGAATTAACTTCTCCTGTCAGTGGTTTTAATATTGTGGCTGGTTGGTGTATTTATGTGTGTATATCTGAATATTTTCACAATGTGATGATCATCTGAAATGAAAACAAAAAACAGACTGAACAGCGTAAATCAGAAGAGCCGATTTTGGAACAGTTTGCAGCTCTTCCTAGGTTCCCAGCTAAACCTAGCTCTTCTTTTCTGTATTTTCAAGAGCAACATTTCAGTTCCGACACTGACATCGTGAGGAGACATCATAGTTGGCTGTTGTTGACCATAGCTCTTTAACGTCAGTTTGGTGTTGGGCCTTTTGTGCTAAGCTAACCTGCTCCTCTTCCCAGCTTCATGTTAAATGAGATCAGTCTTTTTCTAACTGCTGCTTTAAAAACGCATTCTATTTTGTGTTGTTCTATTTTCAGACTTATTAAAGTGTTTGCTTCTTGTCACTGAGACGTGGCTTTCAGTAGCATTTAGGCTGCAAAGTAAGTACAAATCATTTGGGACTACTGACTTACAGCACTGTAGGCTGCAGGAAGGTCACTCTTTGCTTTCCCTTTAGGCATCAGTCTTGAAAACAGAATGACGGTCCCAGAGAGGCTGATAAGTAAATACAGTTTTAATGGGTTGTGAATGGCTGGTGGTAATCTGTGCAGGCCGGGAGTGGGCAAGGCACAGAGGGCGACAGGGCATTCTGCAGCGGTTATTATTAATGCTATCATAGATCAGATAGGCCAGAGAAGGAGAATGAAAGGTGGTGATGAATTTGGGCCTCCTGTCTACCAAGTCAGAGGAGGACAAGCTACTGAGGCTGGTTAAGGTCATGGATGAAGGATACCACCCGAACGCAGACACAGGGGACGATTCATTATGTATAACACGGAGGACAGGATAGAACATATCCAGGGGGACTGAATGAAGGTCATGGGGTGACAATATGAAAGCAAAAAAACACTGCCTATAGTCTGCTTCGCCCACTTGGTATTCTTAATGAATATCCCACAAGGTACATTCAGAAATCTGCAAAGGTTTACAGCACTTCAAGTAAAGTGAGAATGCTTTCAGAAATAATGTCATAAATAGTTTTATTGATCAGATAACTTTAAAGGGCAGAAATCAGAACACATTCGCTTTAAAACAGCATCAGTTCCTAGATACACTTTTAAAGGTGACTTGCAGGAAGGTTGCTCTGCAGTTGGGAAATTAGGACGTCTCAGTAGCTTCTTTCTCTTCATGCAATCCCAGACTGGCTCAATAATGTTGCGCTGCGCCATCTGTTAAAGGGCTTTTTCTCGTCAGTGAAAGTTGTTCTTTATCATTCTGGCTGTATGTTTAATATCATTGTCATGCTGCTGTGTGAATCTTGGACCATTCGGGAACCCTTCTGACAGTAGTGCATGATGAATATGAATCTAAACATCTAAAGTGTCTCAAATCTCTGCACAGAGCTTCACATTATAGACTATTCCAGTAAATGTTTTGTTGCATGCTTAGCTGAAAAGCTCTGCTTCTGCAGGGAATGAAACTGGTTAACATTCCCATGTACAATGTGATGATAGGTGTCTGAAAGTGGAAATACAGTTTGAACGTGTCTGGCATTTCAGTCTTCGGCCTGCTTTCAAGGTATGAAAGCTACCAGATCTTTTCCAGAGCATCAAAGGCTCGAGACCTTTTTCTATACATCAAAGTCTTAAGATCTGCTCTCAGAGAGGTCAAGACACAATAGCTTGGATTTTTGCCTCTCAGAAGATCCCTTTAAATATGCCTGCAGTGGGTCTACCTGATTTTAAAACCTCCACATTTCCAAATAAATTGTGTCTTATCATCTTTAAGAAGGAGATGAATGGTGTGTGAATTTTTACCGCAGCCTATGACTTGGTAATTCTGCCCGGGAAATGGACTTACCATGTGCAGGACTGAGAGGAGCTTTTTTTAATGACTTGCAGCTACAGACGATGTAACCAAAGCCACACCGGTTCCGTCTGGTACTCTCTCTCCGATTTCCAGCTGTTGAATGGACCTCAGTGTGCCGTGGGTTTCAAGGGATTTAACTGAGTATCAGGCTCTAGAAGGGGGCTGCTTTTGGACGTCTACCAGCCTTTCTGTGAGTGATGCTCCAGCCCACCATTACAGCCGGGAAAGGTACTGCTCTACATCAACACTTTTGTCCCCCCGCACCTCTAATGCTTTTTGCAGCTGTACGAGAGTGAACTTGTTTCCAGGATCAAATTGCACACACTGAGGAGGAAGTAAAAGCTTGGTTCCTTATGGAGAAAAATGGAATCTGAAGTGAACCAGAAAGAGTGGCTTAAAATCAGGACAAACACGGTGGCTGTAACCGCAATTTAATGGTCAAAGAGATTTCAAACTCTTCCCTCCAAAAGACATTCACAACACCTTACTTGAATTGCATCTATACACTGTATGTGAATGTAAGTGGGTGACTTTCTTTTTCTTTGCCAGACCTTTTGTGTGTGAGTGCGCACCTCATACAGAATCACTTTAGTCTTCTCAACGCCATCTGGTCTGGTAGGAAAGAATCTGCTGTGAGGCTCACGGTTTAATCAGTTACCAGATTACGGTAAAACAAAAAACACACGGTATTTTATTTCATTTCCCGTGTCTCAGTTTTGATGAATTCCTCAGCAGTCGCCCTTGTGCGTTAGAGACCCAGCACGAGAATTCAAACAAGGTAATAATAAATAAAACCATATATTTATATTGAAATTGACCTGTCCTTTCCTGTTTGCTTGCTTTACCTTGTGGAAAATATATCTAATCCAACATAATTTTCCACTTTATTATATTAGAAGGTTACTGTGCACACAATCAGAAAACTCCCCACTATGCTACTGTTGTGGAATAGACCATGCAGTGTGTCCTTCATGACCCTGAATAGGAATAAATATAGAAAATGGGATGAATATATGAATGAATATGGTTCAGTAGAAATGATCTGAAAATGCAACACCGGTTCAGGACAACCTGACAGACTCACTTACTTTACAATTACAAATATTATTACTTTTACTAAATTGTTCAAATTGTTGTTTATTATTATCATTGTCCACAGTGTTGAATGTCTGTTGCCTTTAATCCACCACCTACTCCAATCAGGCGTAACATTATGACCACCTTCCTAATATTGTGTAAGTCTCAATTGTGCCTCCAAAACAGTTGTGACTCATCAGAGAATGGACATTGGCCTTCTGAGGGTGTCCTGTGGCGTCTGGCAACAGAATGTTGTTAGTGTGGTCCGTTAGGTGCTATGGGTTGAGGGGAGGGGCTTCTTTGGATCAGGCTTGTCCTAGTGCATCCTACAGATCAGTTTGGGATCTAGATTTGGAGGCCAGGTCAACACCTTGTGCTGTTTTTCATGTTGTTGTTTTTTTTTTTTTAGTTGTTCCTAAACCATTTTTGTGTGTGTGCCTGTGTCAGGCTGCATCCTGCTGGTGATTGCTGCTGCCATCAAGGAGTGTCATTGCTATGGGGTGGGGATGCCTGGTCTGGTCTCTGTGGGTGGTACATGTCTAAGTAACATCCACATGAATGCCAGGTCCAAAAGTTTCCCAGCAGAACATTGTATTGTTACAAGATGGTCAATCTTATTTACTTCGCCTGTCAGTGGTCCCAATGTTATGCCTGCAGTATAATATTCAGTTCTGCGTCTGTGCCACAAGGGGTCGCTAGTGCCTGCCAAGTGTCGCATTTATGCAATCTATAGGACACGTCCGATAACAACTTTTAAAGTCATTCTGTTTGTGCAGTGGTGTGTCACAGGAAAATATAAACTAAGTAAAGGCGTGAAGATCTTACTTAAAGACATGCTCTGGCAATCCTGTCTGAGGTTGAAGAGTTCCCCCACCCCCTTTCCTTCAATATTCTCCTTAAAGAGGATATATATAAGTTTAATGTGAATTTAGTGTTTGTAAAACGGTATGACATAGCCTGTACTTATTCCCAACGTCATTAGTGGAGTAGGATGTTTCTAGAGTGCCAAACGCCCCCCGATGTGTGCCAGTGGCAGTTATTGTCACTGGCTTTCTCCCCCCCCCCCTGCTTTTCTCGACGCGCATTGGACGGACAGTCAATGCGTAAGCTCCACTGAAACTGCAGCCTGTGGTCTGTCTACATAAACACAGAAAGATGAAGATTTGAAACCGGACTTTCGCAGAATATATGAACCACCTGGTGCCAAAGTCTAATTAGAAGTGGCAGCTGGACACTTGGCTCTGAGAACGGAGAGCTTTTGCGCGCTCTGCCGTGGCTGCCGTTTGCTGCAGGAGTTGCGCTCAGGACTTCACGAAACGATAAGGTTGCCAGGGAGTGGATGTACGCTGACCTGGGACTGCGACTTGAACTTTTCTGCTCTCTCCATCACCATATACATAATGCAGGACTGGAAGTGCTTCCATTCGTCCCAGAGTGTCGGACTTTACGCACCACACAGCAGCCAACTTCAGGAACGTGGAATCTACAGACCAGACAAATTGACCAACTGAGGAGGGAGGATTGAAAACGTTTTCACTTTGGTGTTTTTTTAATATATTAATCCGATTTGGTTCTCATTCTGAAAATGTATCACAATGGACGTTTTATTGTGGTTTTGTAAATTCCATGTAGCATCTTAGCGTTTACGCTTCTAAAAATGCTGGGAAGAGAGCTTCGTACCTGTGTGCAAGTTCTTACTGCCCAGTTCTTGATTTTTCCGGGTAAAAACAAGTAGACAAAATACATGTGAGGAGCCTCTCATTTTTATTTTATTTTTTTTCCAGTAGATTTTCAGTATTTCCACATTTCTGGATGAACCATGACCTTTACTAGAAAATATGCGTTTTTACTACTAACGGTGCTGCATGTACGATTTCCATCTGCGAACTAAGCCACTCCGGCGTGCAGACACATTTTTGGGGGAAATTCTGTTTTGTTTTGTTTTTTTTGTTTTTTTCCTTACGGCTCAGAAACATGTTGCACATCCTTGCTCTTCAGTCGGTGGTGTTACTTTTGGGAGGTAAGCACAGTTTCAACCTATTTGCCTGTATGTCTTCTAGCCACTGTCTCGTATGAGGATCTGTGTTTTTCTTACAAATAATATACGCCTTGACTGGGGGCAAAATCCTATTTGAGACAATCAGAGATGCAGGGCACTTAACACGCGGTGAGTCACTGCTATGTGAAGGTGTCAGTCTGCTTTGTCTGATTAGGGGTATGTTACACACTGTCCTGTGCTGCATGGCGCCTAATTTACTGTCACTCCTTGACACGAATTAGAGTTGATATCTGTTCAGTCATATATTATGTATTGTGAGGAAGCCGCTGTAGTGGCTTTGCACCTGTACAACATACCCAGAGCAGCTCTGGCCTTAAATAAGACTTTTCTCATGAATATTTCAACGTGACGGGAATGCTCCTGTGGGACTGAAGCACTGGGCATTTATTACTCCCTGGCTTGTCAAATTATTACTACACAATTAATCTCAAGTGTGAATCTTAAAGTTTGAAGAGTTGCAGCGGTGAGAGATCTTCATGTAACGCAAATCACAACACGACAGCGTCAGTGACGATCACTGCAAGTTGTACAGGAATCTGGTTTTGGCAGGAGCTTTCTCCATACTAAAATTAATTTTCAATGGATATGCCATTGGATCAGTCAATTAGAGGCAAGAATCCTCAGCATCCCCTTTGGTTGCAGCCAGGATGTACATATCTAAGGGGCAGCTGGTGGTCCAGCTAATGAATCCCCTCTGTCTTGTGGGAAAAGGGTTTAACCTAAATGCTTTTGGAAATTCTATCCTGTTCAGCTTTGTCAATATTTTCTCCAAATAATTCCTGGCTTTCACGGTTCTTTCTTCTCAAACATAAGACATTTTTATGTCTTAACAACTGTTTCAGTCAGTGGCCATGCAAAGTTTGCTCATCTTTTGTTTTTCAAATGTAAACCAAGAATCCTCATCTGTCTGTATACACATAATGTGACTTAGTCAAGTCATGATCCAAGTAAAACACACATTTTACACTGAGTCCCTACTGAACTGGTCATAGATTCCTAGAAACATTCCCTAACCTTACACTAAACATTCTTAACCGCATCTCACGCGTTCACTGTGTGTGTACACATTGATGCTGGTTTCTTGCAGCTCAAGAAGACGTCTCGCATTTGACAGCACCTCTCTTCCGCGGGCTGACTCACCGACGTGAAGTGTACAGTAATGATGTTTGCCATATGCCAAGGCCTTCTCTGTAACCACACTCAGTATGATCCTAATTGAGCATTGTGTGTCATAAAGCTGCAGGACACAGCGTCTCACTGTGAACGGTGATGAAAATTGATAACACACTCCGGGAAATAAGAGGATCACATCCCCATGCTCGAAAAATGTCTGAACAACACAATAATTATGGAGGGAAATCTGGTGTTAGCGCGTGACGGTGACCATGTGCTTTGTTTTGAGATGCACGAATATTACGAGGATAGAGACTTACCAGCCCGGAACGATTGTTTACAAAGCTACTGAAGCAAAGCATCATTACGATGAAAGGCTAGAGAACTAGGATTACTCCTTATATTTAAAGAACTTAGTCCCCTCTTCTATTAATTGAAACGGCTAGGTGTGTTCCAGTGAGACACCTCTGTGGGATTCCTGAGAGGAATATCCAATCTTTCCTTCAACTCATCCTTGAGCTTAACAGGATCCAAAAGAGGATCAAGCAAGGATAGCCTTCAGTCTACATCTTTAAGTACTAAGCACACAGCCCATGCTGTCTCTTGTCTCCGCCATGTGCCTGTCCTCCTGCGTCTGTATCCCCGTCAAGGGGATGTGACTTGTCCTGCAGGATTTCTTTTTTTGAACACCAAAATTTTATCAGCTCCCACACGGACTCTTAGGCTCTTTCTCAGTGGAGAGTTTTTTTATCTGTAATTGTCTTCAGAAGGATCCACTGCTGTGGTCCTTATTTTCACTTCCAGCTCCACTCCTTTTGCCCATGGCAGTCCTTTAAGCCTTGTGATTCATGTCCTTGAGCAAGCGAGCACCAAGGAATAAGAGAGAGAGGTGGCACGCAGCTTTTACAGGCAATTGTGCGTTTCAAAATTACTGGAATAGAAGTCTCATGTGCTCAAAACATGTTATCTAATTTATAGACACACACTACAGGAACTATCAGCTCCTGTAGTGTGTTGCTGGAGAATGAAAGACCGCTCAAGCAGAAGGCCAGATTTCATCAACAGTCCGGTGGATATTTTCACTAAAACTTGACTCAAACTATTTCAGGGTGCTGGAAGATTTTAACTCAAGTCCAGGAACTCTCATTAAGAACTTCTAATCCTAAATTCAGTTTGAGACCACTGACAGCTCATCAATTATACTTGATACTTGGGCGCATATGTCCGTTAAGATTTAAATGACTCTGAGCCTTAACTGAGCTCGGACGGGATTGAGGCGTGTGGTGTCATTTCGTTGCTTTCTTGGTGTTAACTCAGTTATAATGTTTATTTACGGATCAGAGAACATGAAGAGAACACTAGAAATCCCTGGCTTGGTGGTATTTTTATCAAGTCTATCTTGCAGCTGCGCTTTGAGCTCGCCGTGGTGCACTTCTGAGATTTGCAACGGAGGACGCTGATAAAAAGAGGCATATTTTTCCCTTCTCTCAAATCCAATTTGCCGTGGCTTGGGTGGTTTCCCTTCATGGAAGGAAAAGGGAAAAAAGAACTTCCCTGCTGTTTAATGTGCAACCATCCAGTATTTTTTTGCAGTATATATCCGAGTCAAACTGTGCACCTTTGTTTGTTTAATGTCCGTTTTATGAAACACACTGAGTAGGTGGATTCTCATCTCATCTGTACTGCTCTTTCATGCTCATTATACTTAAAGTGTGGGAGGCATACATTGTGGCTTTCCAGTCACTGAGTCAAAAGAGGGTTTTTGCCCCTATAAATTCAGAGATCATCTCTATAATGTCTTCTAACATTTCCACAAAGCACATCTGCCCCGTGTTAATTGGCTCCTTGTAACTGCTGTGATCTCACATTCCATTTAATCAGGTTTCTTAATTAGGGGAAGTGAGCAGAGCAAACCTTTGTAAAAGACTTAAAGGGAGGTGATGTAAATGTGTGTGTGTGTGTGTGTGTGTCCAAGCAGGGGAATCACTGTAATAACTGACAAACATGCTGATGCAGTGTTTGTGTGTTCTCTCATCAGTGGATAGTTGTGTCTGAACAGAGGGCCTCCTCCTCATAAATCTGCCACACTGTGTGCTAGGCAGCGTGCTAGGTGTGGTGCAGTAGAGAGAAAACTGGAGAGCTTGTGTCAGACTGCACGCTGTTCCAAAATCCTTTCTAATGTAAATAGAATTCTTCATTGTTCGCCAAACTCAGGTTGCATGGAAAGTTTGAACTCAGAATGGAGATTTTTGAGGCGGTGCTTTGAGCTGAATGCAAATATTAGTGTGCTGATACACCGATCAGGCATATCATTATGAGGTGAAGTTTATACAGGTAAATAACATTGACCATCTTGTGACAATACAGTGTTCTGCTGGGAAACTTTTGGACCTGGCATTCATGTGGATGTTACTTAGACATGTACCACCCACCTAGACCAGACCAGACACCCCCACCCCATAGCAATGACACTCCTTGATGGCAGCAGCCATCCCCAGCAGGATGCAGCCTGACACAGGAACACACACAAAAACAGTTTAGGAACAACTCAAAAAACATGAAAAACAGCAGGAGGTGTTGAATTCACTAGATCCCAAACTGATCAAGTATCTGTGGAATGATCCACAGAGGCCCCTCCCCTCAACCCATAGGACCCATAGGGGTTTTATAACCCACTAACAACATTCTGTTGCCAGACACCACAGGTCACCCTCAGAAGGCCCATGTCCATTCTCTGGTGAGTCACAACTGTTGTGGAGGGAGACCTACACAATATTAGGAAGGTGGTCATAATGTTACGCCTGGTCGGTGTATAACACGACAGTGGGTGAAGCAAACGCAATGATTGGTTGATGCAGCACGGCAAAAAAAAGTCGAAGCCATCTCAGCGTTCATTGTCACGCATCTTTCCTGACACAAGTGTGATTGATGCTTCATAACTCACCATGCTTCATAGTGACTGTGAACGCACCATTAGTTGACTTTAAAGCTTTAAACAGTTGAGTGTTGTAAAAACAAAGCACCCCTGTACAATTGTCATTAATCAGGATATTAGCAATAGAGACAAAATAGAGACAGACACAATGAATGTCTGCAGAAAATGTCTACCTGAACCAAATAACTAGGCTAAAAGGAGTGACTTAACAGATAATATTCAATTTGTTTGCTGTTAATACTGAAGAACAAATAAGAAAGAGATGTGAAATCTGTCTCCCTAACTCTCCTCATGTTTCTGAAATCCAGGAAATAACAGCAGCGTTTCTACATCATACATTAAAGTTGTCACATAAGTACTTGGCTATATACAGTATGAATGATGGATTATATGTAATATAAAAGTAAAATCACTGGGACACTAGAAGTTCTCTAGCAGTTATTTTAGTTCTTAAACATGCCTCAATGTTTTCTTCCGTTTTCTTAGTTTGCTCAGTGGACTCTAACACAAATAGCACAACACAACTACACAGAACATTTTCAGCCAATTTAGGAGTGTAAAGGTGCTAAGAAACTCCCTCCCAAGTTTTACCGTGGCAGCAGCTCTGACATCTTAACAGCACTGAGATGTGATACTTTATTCCCTGCGCTAAACATTACTTAAAAAAAACACAATGCATTTACTGTGTTTATGCTGTGACCTGGTTCCTTACTGTAAATGTTTTGTCACTTTTTTTTATTGGAGCTGAACATTTTTATTCTGCGTGAAAGGGGAGGAAGAAAAACACATTTTGCATTCTCTACTGTAGAGCGAAAGCCACTGAATCATGAGATATTCGAAAACACCAGACCAAGAAATGGATTATGATTTTATTCCATACATTAATAAAATCATTAGCCCGGGAGCTTTCTCTGGAAACAAAAACTGCTAAGACAGCATCCCACAATATTAGATATTTATGTAATAAACCCTGCATTAAACAATATGAATAGGCTCAAGAACTTAATTTCCTCGCAAGCACAAAAGTGAGGAAAAAACATAACATGAATGTTTCCGCAGACACTTAAACAAGACATCACAAACTGGAATGAATCTCTTTTTGTATCATATTTTCATTTACAGTGTGCAGTTTCTTCCTTTAAATCTTAACTCCTACCTGGTTGCAGAGATGCACCCATTACTACGGTTGGTTATGCATTTTTGATTTGAATAATTATGAGCACTTGGCTGGACAAAAGGCTGTCACTACATCTCAGAGAGTGTAGCGCTCGGTTGTGTGCAGATGCATCAGACGTTAAGCGCATTAGAGGCAATGATCTGACAGGTACATATTGTCAAGGCCCATTGACTTCTTTGTGGTGTGGCTGATTGATGGTTCAGATTATGTTAAGGTGGGAGTCGTCTGCCTCTTTGTGATTCAGGGTGGCGCGCTCATGCAGTAGAATGCCGAACAGCAGCTTTAAAACTGCTATTGAATTTTAATTTTAAAAGATATTAGTTTTATCCCTTAAGCAGTCCATTCCGTTTGTGAATAATCATTATTGTCTGCTGGAGCTGGAACAAGGCCGAAAAGTTTGTCGTGCCCTCTCATCTGTGACAGAAAACCGATGTGCAGCGGCATGACGGATGAATTATGGCAGATGGAAAGGTGCTTCTGACACAGCACATTTTATAACTTGTGACAGAGCATTATCTTAATGTCAGCTCATTTTTATATATACAAAAAAAAATCTCAGCGAGAAATCAGCTGCTCTGGGCTTTCTGTTTAGCATGACATCGCAGATTAGTATTTCATCTCTGCGGTATCTACCTTTGAATGAGGTTTGTTTTCAGATGTACGGTACTCATTATAGGATGTGCTGTTCCTTTGCTGCTTTGGTTTTGTAGACAATGTCCAACAGAAATACCTCTACAGAATAATCATTTGTTCATTGACTACAACTCAGTTAAATGTAAATGATCTCAAGTACTACTTTGACCATTGACTGGATGGTACTTGGTGTAATTGGAATGCCAGTGTATGTCTGCGTCTCCAATCAGTCTTGACACAATCACTGGTTCCTAATCAGTGTGGAAGTAATGGCCACCTCTGAGTACAATCAGAGTATAAGTTAGTCTGGCAGGAGTGGCTGTAACTTAATGAAGTCCCTCGAATGAACTTAACGGGTCAGTGTGACTGTTTTTGTACGCAAAGACACAAAATCCCTTTTTGTGCACTCAACTTTCCGGATCTAAAACCATTGTTCTGTTTGTTCTGATCTTAAACTACAGATGTAGCAAAGACATTTTTGTCCTTGATGTCCACGAGCCTCCGCTCCTCTGCGTTTGGCTGCCCGGAGCGTTCATGCAGCTTTGTTTCTGTCCTGACAAGGGGTGCGCGAGCTGGTGACAAGGGAGGATTAGTGATGTCCAGTAACAACACAGACAGTGTGGCAACAGTGAGTCATTGGTATTGGGGTGATCGGTGGTGTCACCCTGGCCAGGAGGGGCAATGCTGGCTGTTAGCACATCCTGCAACAGCCCGTTCTGAATCACTATCTGCGCCTGCAGATTCTCCTCTTAACCCCGAGGCACTCAATTTCACACAAATTGGAAAGAGCCACACCAAGCTGAGACAGAATGACCCCAATGATAACGAAGGATTAGCCTAAAAAATATTACGGTTTAATTCAAATTGGGAATAAAACTGTATAAGGATGTTAATGGAAACAGAATGCTTTCTTTTCTACCTGCTCAGAATTTTGATGAGTTCTATAACCGTTATATTAACCCTGCATGGTATATTTTACGGCACTGTTTTTTGGTCCAGACTGGAGTATCTTATTCAATTTTGTGTGCCTTCTTTGTCTGACTGCTCATGCAGTGCCCAGAGCAGGTCAAAATGTTCACTTTGCACAGACATTCATGTTGAGGACGAATCCTACTCCTAATCTTAGTTCCCTTGAGGATTAACACATCCCTTATTTTTCCATTTAATGTCATCTGCAGGTCAGCATTTGAATATGCTCAATTCCTATCGGCTTCAGCTGTGATCAGAGCTACCTAGCAAGTGTTAGCATGTTAATGCGCTAAAACCAACACGGTAAAAGTTACACCCGGACCGGCACAGAGCCTTTTATACTCACAGTAAGTTGTTAAGCATTTTTCTGTAATCTCTGGTATGAGTAAAGGGTTAAAAGTTTAAAATGTAAGCTGGAGGCAGATTATTGATTGGGTTGAAGGTGAGTAAAACCTTAGAATTGACTTGAATTTGAATTTTAGAGGCGTGCTGTCTAGGGGGGCTAGTGTGGTAGTTGTCTTAGCATCGTTTAAAAACCTAGCAGCCTTTTTTCTGAAGCAGCTGGTAGGTGTAAAATTAGCTAATGAAAAGTGGCATGGATGAAATCAGGTTTAAAATGATCCTTTCATGTTTTTGTGTTAAAACAGTAGAAAACAGCTGCCTTCTCTCTTGAACCTCCTCCGCCGCGAGCTGGGATCCACTCACAGTGATGGAAGCCTTGATATGACTCGCTGAGGACATGCTAACTATTCCCTTGTATAAGCCCGAGATAAGTGCAAACAAGCATTTGGCAAGTGGTCTTTTGCCCTGCTGGGCTGCATTTGATTACTACTGCTGCCTTGTTTCGTGCTGGCTTTTTTTTTTTTTTTTTTTTTGTATTCTCGCAAAACCTTATGGATTGTTGTGTGAAAGCCCTGTAATTAGATGTTCTGGGACAATGGCAACTGCTGAAATTCAGTGTGATGTAATATGCACTTCCTCCTTAATTGCACATGCCATGTGTAGGATGGCTAATTCAGCCCGCAGGAGTGAAGAAACCACAAGCTTTTCTTTTTCTTTTCAGTCAGCTAATGCTTTCCAAAATCAGTCCAAATGTGGGATTTCTCTTTCGAGCTGTATTTTTTTACAGAATGTCTGGAACTAACACGAGAGAATAATACTGTGACGGAATATATGAATTTTATCCCACCAGCAGTGCTACCCTGTATTCTTGCAAGCATTGCTTTGACAATGTACAGGCCGAACGATGGGGAAGAGCAGTGACAAAAAGTACAGCATGATAATGATTTATAAATGGATGCATAAAAAAACTGAGCAGGTCAGCCTTGGTCCTTATCTGGTCCTTGCATAGATGGAGGCTTACTGTATGTCACTGATCCAAATAAATATCCTGGGTCTGACCTGTACCTCGACAAGGCAACTTTTGTTCAAATGTGAAATACGTCTAAAAATATACGAGCTGACCAGCAGAGAAAGGCGGGTTGGTCTCTGATACATCAGCCCTCTGCGAATGAAGACAGATGGGAGGAAGAATCGCTCTCTGTTGCAGCAATATGACACAGTAAACATGAACTCACCCCCTGAGACAAACACTAAAAAACTAAAAACAGCTTGTCTCTCCCACGAAAGCATACACAGCACATAAAACCTGAAAGCGGAGGATGTGGGAGAATTCTATCAATTATTTGATAAGGGATCTTGAGTCGCACACAATTTCACAGAGGGAACTGGGAAGTGAACTTGTGAATTATTTTTGCTGTATCTGTTCATGTTGTATGAAATAAAGCTATGCTGGAACAACTGGGGAGCGCCGATACAGAGAGCACTAGCAACCCAGTGCTGGAGTGGGGTTTAATCATATTAATGGTGGTGCTGTGACCAAACCAAGTGCCCACGTTTATGCACACTCATGTTGGAGATTCTCACATGTCTCCTTTTATCTGCTCTTGGACTTACATGAATAAAAACATTCACAAATCAAAAACAACAACCTGCTCTGAGGCTGCTCTCTGTTTAATGAGGTTCATTTAGATGGCTCTCAATAATTTTATTTGAACCCAGGTGCAGAACAAGCAATTCCAGTGAAACCACCAGTAAAGGTAGAGCTTGATCCAGTTACAGCTATGGGCCAAGGACAGACTTAAGGGATCCTGGATATGGATACGTCACAATTATTTTAAAGCTAATTGATGCAAATTCCCGTAATGCATGATGTCCAGCAGGAGACATATCAAGTAAAGCCTTTCACAGTAAAGGTGTTAAAGAGATGCTTGACAAGAGATCATCCGGTGAGGGATTCATCTGTTCAAGTGCGGTGCATTAAAATGCTGAATTTCTTTTAGAGAATGGAAATCAAACCGCAGTGCCACTGCTCCGGGCGGTTCTGAGGAAATGTTCATGGAGGTCGTGCTGCCACATCTTCTACTTCTCAAATCTGATCAATTTCAGTTTTAATATGATATCACTGCCTCCTCTAGTGCACTGTTGTCCTGTTGTTTTTATAGCATGTTTTTCAGCGCACAGCACGCTTGCTGCATGAGAGGAACGGCTGCATCAAAGTTACGCAGTTCGACATAGTCCTGGAAGCACTCTAACCTCAGCTGCCTCACCGAGGCTGACTCAGGAGAAGTAACCTATAAAGTTGATAAGGAATAGGTGATAACATAGCCTACACCCCCACTTCATTACTTACCATTATTTCCAGTAATGGCAGAGCTTGTGGAAGTCTGTTTAGGCATACTCTATGCAAGATGATTTTTATTTATTTATTTGCAACTGACTATTTTCTTGTATTTTCTTGTCGGATAGTTCTCCAGATAGACATTCCAGTCACAGCTGGTTGAGTTTTTTTTGCAGACTCAGACACACACAAAAAAACTGTTCAAAAATCTGTGACAAAAGAACATCGGTGCAGAAAGCTTTTCTAATGAAAAACGGGTCGGTATAGTCGGTTCCTCTCACAGCTGTTTTCTGACCATTTCAAATGTTTTCAGGTTTTCCTTTGCCAAAACAAAACAGAGGTGGCTAATAATTAGAACATGCTTTTATTAATGTACAACTACACTTTCCTCTTTAAATGGAAAGTAAGAATTTTTGAGTTGCTGCTTGTCAATTGTGACCGGAACGTCCCCGCCCGCTAAGGACAAACTTGAATGGACAGGAAGGTCTCAGTTGGGAACAAAGGTATAAAATAACTGCAGATAACTGACTTCTCCTGCTCATGCCTGATCCTGGCATTCATTATTTCTAAGGTAGAGCTAGGATGAACTTGATTGGTAAGGTGTGCATAATGGCTCACAGGGTTAATTGAATATGCCAAGACCACCTTACTTTTCCTTTTTTTATTGTTGCAGCTAGCGCGTAAGGCTTCATCATAGTGCCTGCCCTCTCCATTCTCTGCTTTTCACAGAGGATCAGTTGAACGTTACTTTGGCAGGAAAACCCCCAGCGCTTTAGCTTGGCCTGTTGAGGATTTATTCAAATACCGAGTCTTGTCTTTGCCTGCATAGCAGCTCTGAACTACAATTAGAATTAGTTTGCTGTTTTGTTACCTGTTTTTTCTTTTTTCAGTGCATCAGAAAACCATTGTCGGTATAGTTGGCTCAACTTTCTAGTTTTCTAGGATTCCTGCACACTATCCTAGAATCCAATAGTGTAGAGTGAGTTGCTGTCAGTCACTCGAATAAAGTTCAACTTGGCAGCTGGAAAGCAAAGTCTTTGGAAACAAAATATAGTCCGCATTTCTAGTTGGAAATATTTCTTTAGAACAGATTTTGCAACACATTTTGCTTTTCATCCTCGGCCATTCTGAAATAGAAACATTCCTCTCCCCTTGCATTAATAGCTTTCTTTTTCCTTCACCAAAAATAGAACAATTTGTTCATGGAGTTAGTTTCCATTGTGACAGGTTTTAGGTTAAACTGCTGATTTAAAACCAGTCCATCTGGAGCTGCAATAAAAGCTCTTTTCAGAGAGGAGCGAGGCAGTGTGTGGTAAATGGTCACTTCTACAGGGGGGAAGGAGAACATTGCATTTCTTCTGTCAGTAAAGGATTAACAGTGTCAGAATCTATATAAGTATTCACAAGCACTGGCCATGCTATAAGTATACAGTATGGTAGTGTTCACCAAGCACTGACCTCATTGTATGTACCATACAGAAAAGTGCACACAAGAATCTGAAGCACAGAAACCCTCCATGTTACAATGAGAATGATCATAGATTCAGATGTGTACTTGTGTGTAGTTTGAAGTGTTAAATAAACATATCTCAATTAAGATTAATTGAGTCTATCTAACTGTTTTTGTTTACTTTTGTACTTCTGTGCAGTTTAGTGCACAATAGGCAGCATTGAGACAGGGCAGGAGAGGGACCTTGACCTGTTTTCACTGGTGAAAAGACATGAGACAGTCGTATGGCATCTGTGCAGAGTGCAGCGTCAGCAAGTGCATTGCTTCTTTGTCCTGAAATAAGGGTAAACGCATCATTGCAACAAGTTTTTTGTTTTTTTACTGGAAATGCACTAAACAGTACCAACGCACGATTAATATGCACTGTAATAGTTCAACACAGCTTGTATTGTTTGGCTACCAGCTGTCAGTTTTAGATTGAGGTTCACACAAGCCCTTGAACAAGACAGATGGTTTAAAGCAGTCCACGGTTTGATGTGAACTCGTGTGCAAACCATAGAAGATTTTGGTCTTTCTTTATTTGTTCCGCTTTTATCACTCAAATGTTTTTGCAGTCCATGTTCATTAGCCACAAACACCCACAGGCAGCTGTTTTTACCATTAGCATGGCAGTTCACTGTGGCTGCAGTAAAACACTGCCAAGGTGTCTTCGTATCCGTTTGACTGACAGCACGGACAGTCTTATTATTATTATTATTATTATTATTTAATTTAGCAGGAACTCTTCAGCACTTGCACTTATTTTCTACCTCACCACTATGTCCTGCTGTCTCCTTGCGTGCATTGCCAAAAAGTGGTATCATACAAATTAGGATCACTTTGATTTTTTTGGTCCAGCTGAAACATTTTCAAATTAAGCAAGGGGATCTTTGCCTCAGTTTGCAGCTCCTAGACTTACTGCACCTGTTCTTCTCTCAGCCCTTATGCTCCCAAATTTTGCTTGGTAATTTATCTGAATGCACCATTCATCCTTATTAAGCATCCGCATTAAGGACTGGAAGGTGTAATCCAGTTAAGGGCAATTATCAGCATTATTCCGTGCTGTAGAAAAGCAAATAAGCCAAGAAAAGTGGAAAAAAAAGCTCCATTATATTCATAAACACAGTGCAGCAGTAGTGGCGTGGCTGCATTTGTAGAAATTCAACTTGTCAGGAGAGCTACAAGAAGAATTGACCATCCTGTCTGTGGGTGACCTTGGGGAGAGGTTTACCAGTAGATTTGGGGAGGGAGCACTTCAGCTTGCAGAGACTTCAGAACCCTTTCATTTACTTACTCTGTTTTCACACCTTGCTATAAATAAAGGGATTTGGAAGAAAATCTTCCCTTTCCACTGGATATGTAAACTGATTTAATTGACTGATTTAACCATCCCCCTGCTTCCAGAGGAAATTGCTGAAGCTTCACAATCGGATCGGAGAACTTCAACCGTTCATTATAAGATTTTTGGAGTGGCCAATCATCAGATTCTGGCTGTAGTTGTTGCATTTGGAACATTTTTTTATTAATGTGTCTTGACTTGAGGAGGATAAAAACTTGTTTTCACACCCATTTTCATTATCAGACACAGCTTCGTATTCTGCACTGTCATCAGGGAGGCACAGTTCCTTCATTTTCAGGCTGCAGTTTCAGAGACAGACGTCACCATCCTTAATCAAACATTTGTATAATTGTCCCTAATCCCTATTTGCCATGTGATTGTTGTATAGTTTCTGACTTGCTTCTTGCTTTGTGAGGTGGCAGTAAAATTCTTGAGTTTCTGTTCAGTTCTTCTTCCTCTGTCATTTCACAGCTAACACACCATTAAATGTCCCTCTGCACTCACAAAGGGGCCGCCTGACCCTGCCCTGCGAAGGCCTGTGATTTGGTCTGATTTACGATATCGTTTTGCAATAAAGCCCAGTGTGAGGGGAAAAGATTCATTAAGCCTGGTTTATGTTTTAGAGAAGTCCGGAGGGGCTTTGGGAATACTGATTGGCACACAGATATGTTCTTGTCTCATCCTCCCAACCGTAGCCAAAAGCTCTCAGCCCCTTTCCCTTTTAGCCGTGTGCACCGGATGGCACAAAGGAGGTGTTGTTCTCTGCCTGCAGGATACCCAGGATACCCAGAGTTCTTGCCACTCAATCTGCAGTTCCCTGCTGTGATAAAACTGTTCTAGACATATCAGGCCCCCTTGCAGCACCTGGAGGCCTTTCTCAGCATCCCTTAATAACATCCCCACTGACCGTCCGAGCCACTAACAGCGGGGCCTATTTGGGCTGGTCTTTTCCATCCACAACTTTACCAAACAGGCCGGCATTGCGGTGTTTACTCTTCAGCGGTCGATACTCTTTAATCCCCGAGATGATGCTTTCTCTCATGAACTCAAAATAGCTCTTCCTCCTCCCCAGTGAAGCCACAGGCCCATTACTCTTTATTAGCTCTTAGCGTCTTAAATGTGGCCATCCATTAAAAGCATGGCAACAAACATCCTCAGCTGGCCCCTCAGCACGCTGCCAGCACACACACACACACACACGCACACATACACTAATTTAAAGTGAGCCCTAATCGAGAACAATTATTGTGCATTGGATTCAGCTCATCATAAATAGAGAGAAAAGTCACCTGCATGTTCTTTTGGAAGCTTTTCCAAACTTTGTATTATGGCTGTGCCTCCAACCTCCATGATTCTTACTTACCAGCTGGGCAGAGTCCACAGACCTCTATCTGCCTGAATGATTTCTTTTCTATGGAGGCTGACATGAAGTAATACCATACTGTGTCATGTATTGATTCTTCCCCCAGTCCTTCTTTCCTGAATTTCTTTGTGGCTCAAAAGCATAAATCATCTGCAAATGATCCTTGAAGGAAATATTGTATTTATTATTCTTGACGCATGGTCACAAATCCAATAGCCCTTATTAATTGAACATGGTGAGAAATATGATGTGGGTAATTCAATGGGACTTGAGAGCTTTCTCTCATCCCTCATATTTAAGACTGTCCTATTTGGCATTCATGGCTAAGTCCAAGAATGATTCAGGGTCGCGGTGAGGGTCAAAGAGAGTGTGATGGCAAACCTAGACAAAAGTCATTTCCCTGTCATCCTTGCAATTTGATTTTATGTTTCCTGTTCTTAGAAAACCACACGTCTTGTGGTGTGACATTATTAAAAGCCTAATTTCTAAACACATCCAAGTATCACAGTTGCAGCAGCTTTTTCTCTATTACTTTGTTCCTTGTTGCTCACCATGTACTTTTTGAGTTTCCTGTCCTTGCTCCTTATTTCTTGTTTGTCTTGACGTGTGTGATGAAGTAGAAAGACAGGCAACCTTGCAGCCAGCCACCCAGGCAGTTGCTCACCACTGTATCCACCCATATTTTTACAGCTAGAAGTGGGCAGCAGGAACGTGGCCTCCTTCCCCCGTGTCCTCTATTGTGGCTGTTCATTTACTCAGTGTGAAGGCTGCTCTTCGCTCCGCCAGTCCTATTCCAGCTCTACATATCCTAGCGTGGAGCCCCAGTGGTGGGATGAGTGAGCTTATATGAGGTTGGGTGCTGCTTGGCTAGTTAGCACTCTTCTGGGACCTGCCTTTCTCCTCTGCACACCTCTGTGTCTGACAAGACTTCTGACTGGTCACCTCAGAAACTGGAATTGACGGTATGTTCCAGAGTGGCATCAGGTATTTTGAAGTGACAAGCAAAGTAATTGGAACTAAAACATTGTATAAGGCTATTACATGCTTCACGCTCTTCATGCTGCCTTAGAAACTAGATTACACAGAAACAAACAAAAAATACATGTTGTCCTATGTGACTGTCACTACGTAGGTCTGCAAATGACAGGTGAAATCGTTTTGACCTGATGATGACACCAGATGATACATTCAGGGACACCACTGTTTTACATTTCATCAAATGTCATCCTCATTATCCTGCAGGTATTAATAGTGTCAGGGGTCACCATAGTCATTTGAATGATATATTTTTGGGAAACTGAGAATATCTGTATAATATTTCATGGTAAGCAATCCTGTTGCTGGAATACATCTCTGAATGAGTATAAAACAACACCAACAAACATCCATTTATGAGCAAACTATTCAAAAACTGCGTAGGATGAATGTCCATCCAGAATCTCATAACAATCCAACCACTACTTGCTGAGATATTTTCAGTCAGGATTAAAGTGTTTTTGTGACAGACCAGAATTGCCATCCTTGGAGCAACGTAATCCGAGAGCTGCTAGTGTGGCTAAACAAACGTAAGGGCTCCCTATGAGCAGACGTACGGTTCATTCATTTCATAATGCACATTCACAAGTGACAAAAGGAGTCAATTATTGTTTTATGTGATGAATGCTGCAATCACCAAGGTCTCATCAATGAGAGATTCCATGAGCAAACCGCTCCGCTGTGTTTCCACATAAAGATGGAGACGGGGAAGTCCATATTTTATTTAAAAAAAAAATAATTAGAAAAGAAAGCGATTCAAACATTTGAATTTATCTGTCTCAGCACAACGCTGGCTATCTTTTTACAATTTAATTCCACACAATAGGGGAAATTTAATTATACATGATGTGGATCATAAAGTCTATGCTGAAATAGACATTTTTCTCTGTTGAATTATCATTTTTCTTTTGTCTTTGCATTTCTCTGAGTTATCCCTCACCACCAGAAGAAATATGGTTTGCTAATTTGACGTCTTTTAGCATAAATTTGAATGCCACTATCACTGCAGTGCCATTGCAGTTAGTAATACAGGTGTCACGTATTCTGTATTAACGCACGGGTATAGAACAGGACTTACAAACACAAAGCCAACCCACATTATGGCATTTAGTTACCATTAACTCCTAGGTCAATGTTAGCCCCATCCCCACAGCCGTCCGTAGCACGTAGCTACACAACAGGTTAGACCATCTATAGTAATTACAATAATTTGTGGAAAAATATGCGGTAAATAGCTAAAGCATCATATATTGGAAATGTCACACAACTTTACGTCACGTTTCTTGTTCACCTTTGCGGTGAGTTCCACATCAGATTCCCTGGGAAAAAGGACAGGAACCGCATCTTGTCTGGAGGTAATAAGTGGCCAGACACCAGTTTCTTTCAGTCCTCTTTTCAGGTGTTATATTTGCACAGCCAGCTGATTGAGGACCTGTAGATATGAACTTAAAGTGATCAATGTTGTCATTTTGGTACAGTGTTCATACAATTTCAGTTAAACAATTACAATCAAATAACAATTCATTATTTAGTTAAACTTTAATATGAAAATGCTCATTAATCCATTGAACCAAGACAACTGGACTAATTACCTTGATTCAGTCTCTTTAATCTAATGTTACAAAGGCTAATACATCTAACTGTCCAGTGCTAAAATAAATCATATTGCATATTGAATACTGAAAACACCATTAAAGGTGGAAATATTTATTTATAATATACAGCATGAGTGAGGAGTTGTTGTAAGAGGAGGAGTTTATCTGTGTCCTTGTTTGACAATGTACCATTCCAGACACAGGCTGGACAGGCTTGAGGTCTCATCCTCAGTCATCTCCTCTTTTAGCACCTGGAAGAAAGTCATATTTTAGTTCAATTTGTGATTTCATCTGAGCACGACTGCATTCAACCTTGCTTTGTGACTTCTGTGATTTCAGTTTCTAAACTTTAAATTTTTCTCAGATAAAGGCTGTTATTCCTACCAGACCAATAGTCTCTCGATGGTCAATGTCTGGGCAGTCTTCAAGGCAAAGGTAGGATGTTGCCAGTTCTTCACGGCGTGCACCACTGCCATGCTTAGCCCTACCAGATTAGGACCTTCATTGATGATTGAGTGGCCAATCAGTCAACCAGCCATGGCAAAAAGCTCACTCTCAACAAGCACACCTGAAGTGGAAGGGACAAGGTGATCCTTTTGTCCTTCAAACATTAGAGTAACGGATAAATTTCCTAAGATAATGAAACAAAAAATGCATTATGTAAAGTCATTTCATATGATAAACATAAACTGCACAAAAAGATTATTTCACCTATAATGAAACATACCTACTGGTACGGATCCTCACAGCATCAAAGATAATTGAAATACCATAATGTACTTACCAAAGTTCATTAGAAAGCCGTGCTTTAGCCTATTGATTGCTGATGACAAGACATGTCGCTTCACCCCTTTGCCAATTGCAGCATATGCTATGAAAAGACAAGGGATCCATAAGTCAAAAACCATATTTTTTAAAACTGTACTGCATTCAAAGTACTACCTTGTATGCGGCAGCGAAAAGGTGCTGTCCATTGGGACTGCTGCTCTCGCTCCTCATCACTGTCCCTAGCATCTAGTGACAGCAGAAGAGATTCCCGGTCCTCTCTTTCCTGTTTCAGTTGCTTGATGGACAGTTGCACAGCTTTCTGTGGATCTTTTACCTATTTACCTAGTCTGTAAATAAAATAATTTAAGTTAATTAACTAAGAAAATGGCACTTTCTATCCCATATCAGTATTCAGTACAACATGATTTGATATTAAACTAAACCAAACTGTTGTACTGTCTGTTGTTTCACATATAGACAGTATCATGTTACCTTTGGTTTTGGAAAGAGGGAGTACTTGAGAAGTTTGATATGATGTTCCTGGACGCTCATTGTCAGCTTCCGATCCCACTTCATTGTCAAAAGACCTTTTTAAACACAATTAGTGATAATGACCAACATTCAGCTTTGTTGAATGAAGGGAGCCTTGTAAACATGGTAGTTGATAGGTAGGCTGAGCATCTCTTTCTTCTTTTACTTTATCTCACACACTACAGAGATTAAGCGTGTGACATAACATAAAACAAACACATCGTGGCACAGATGTCAAAATAGATACCTGTTCCCACCTGCTCGTATTATGCACAAAAAACGCACAAATACCTCTCTTTTCCCCAGATCTTTTGTTGTTGCTTCATGGTCCTCCAAAATGACATCTTCAGTATCTTCCAGATTGTCAGTTATAGTATCAGTCTGCTGCTCCTGTTAAAAATTGTTTTCTTCCATTATTGATGTACTGATATTTAGTGTAAACCTACCCTGCAAGCAAAACGAATCTACCAACACCCCCATTTTATATATTAAAAATGCTACTGTTCTGTTAAGATGAACTTATAACCTCTGTTCTGGTTATAAATAAACAAATATATTTTTGCAAGAGAAAGAAAACAACGATCACAAAGCAAGACAAGGCAAAACTGTAAATACAAAACTTACTTCATTTAACTCTTTGCACTGCCCACCATGCAGTGCCAACATGTGCAACGGCTTGACTGTGTTGCATGTCACACAAGGCCCTTGTGGCATTTTAAAAAATTCCAGTGCATCATAAGGTAGGGGCTCTGTGTTCAGCTCATTTTGAAGAGGCACCAAAAACAGAATTATCTTGCCATTGTTGGACACTGTCCAGAGCTGAGGACCACTGTAGCCCTCAGCGTCCATTGAAATCACAGAAACCTTTCTTTGACAATTCCCTCCTGAAAAAGACAAAACATCACTTAATCCTGCCTGCATCTTTGTCAAACATCCATCTTTTATTTAGTGTTTTGAGTTTTGGGAACTCCTCCTCATTTATCTGCACAGTACAAAACAAAGAAGTCTGACATTTTATAGTGGAACATATACATATACATGCATAACACACAGAAGATTTTTGACATGAACTGTCCCCTTGTTTATGTGTTTTGAAGCTGAAAGAGTAGTGTAGTAGTGAGAGAATGAGCATTCAATATTCAGTATTGGTCAGTAAAACTGAAAAAACTGAAAAAAAACTGAAAAAAAATATATATATGAATTCATGTCATCCACTTTGACGTTTGTAAATTAGAGGAATTGATACAGGTTTCACATGGCATGACAAAGCAAGAGCTTAAATATTCATCTGTGGCTGTAGACACATTATATGAGCTCTCTGACACTTATGTACAGATGCGCATAAAGGCACAATCCCATTTGTCATTGTTGGCCCTTTGCCCTTTGGCCTTGAGGATGAATGTATCTTCAAGCAATCATTGCTGTCATTTTCCTAGTTCTAATTAATGTCTAAAATATTTTATTCTAGGTCTGTTGGTTTGCTTTGTAGCTGGTTTATATGGTGTATGACAGTACATTTCTCATATCCCTTTGTTTGAGTGTTCCTTCAATATATTCTCTGGAAGGCTAATCCGTCTCCTCCCTCCTAAAGAGAATCGAGATGCCCCTATCCCTCATGTGAACAAATTGGAGTGTTAGGGCTAAGGGGGAGGACAATGGGGTAGAAATGGGGTTGACACAAAATCTGACTGTGTTCAGATCAATCAGTAGGTGTGTGTAAACTTGTAACTTGTCTTTTTCCCAGTCCTGCTTGGGCTAATACGAGGTCCTCTGCAGCAAGTATTTTTTTTTGTAATATCTTACGATAAATAAAACCACTTTTAGCCAGTAGCCGGGGGGGGTATCCCAGCTGTCATTGGTCGAGAGGCGGGGTACACCCTGAACAGGTCACCAGTCTATCACAGGGCTAACACAGAGAGACAGACAACCACTCACACTCACATGAACACCTACAGCCAATTTAGAATCACCTAACCCAACGAGCATGTATTTGTGGGAGTAATCGCTGTATACACTCAAATCGTATGCATTTGTGAATCTCATGTTTCACATGTGGATCATGGAACATGCAGAGACTTAATTTCACTCCATAGTTACAGGACTGCCTGCAGTCTAGACACTGCTGGTGGTGGTGGAGAAGTTGAGAGGTGGCTGGAGAGTTTTTTGGGATGCCCATGGAGAGGTGGAGATGGGAAGGAAGACGGTTGTGCAGTAGATGGCCTGGGGACGGAGTGACAGAATGAATGAGATGAGGCATGATTGGCTTAGTAAAGGCAAACAAATTGGATAAAAGTTATCATGTGGAAATCTAAGATGGAATCATTTTGACATTGTGGGAAAATAGGAGTGATAAGAAAATAGAGCAATATAGCCCATATTCACCCGAGGGGAACAGATGGTGAGGGGACAGATCTCCCTTATTGAACTTTCTCCTAAGCTACATATACTTAGTGAGCTGAGCGGAAGATAGGTGAATATTGTTTCAAGGTTTCAAGTTCTTTTATTGTCATTCCAAAACATGCGGTACATGAGAGATCTATAAACTGAATAATCTAAATAAACTAAGCAGTCTCAATAAACTAAAAAATCTGAAGCAAGGATAAAAAACAGCAGTGCAACTGGTGTAAACAGGGTAATAATATTTATGTGTAACTGTACAGATATTGCACATATACAGGTATTGCACATACGAATATTGCACATTGAACAGAGCTATTGCACAGATATTGCCCATATGAAGGTTATTGCACATGAAGAAGAGTTCTTGCACCTGGAACATAGTTATTGGGAGGCAGTGTCTGTGAGTCTAACAGCTCCTGCAATCTGTTGGTTCTGGGCGTGAAGCTGCGCAGCCTTTGTCCTGAGGGGACGGGGTAAACAGTCCATGAACGGCGTGGGAAAAGTCTTGTCATGTTGCCAGCTGCCCTTTTCCTGCTGTTGTAGATGTCCTAAATTGCAAGAAAAGGTGCAGCCGGTGATCCAACGTGCGGACTTCAGTACTACGCAGGTTCCGTACCACACAGTGGCACACAATGTGAGAATGCTCTCCATCACACACCTGTAGAATAGACCCGAAGACTGCACTCGCTTGACCCTCCCCAGGAAGTACAGCCTTTGATGGGCCATGTTTATTGTGCTGGTGGCGTTGTTGTGCCAGCCGAGGTCGTTGAGGTCATAGGTCAATATCGTGGCTGTGCTGGTTTTTGTTTCTCTCAGTGATTTGCCATAGTTGCGAGTTTTTTTATACAATGATAATCATTGTATAATGTGATTAATATGTGTAGCCTTTGCTTCGTCACATAGGTCAAGACTTTAGTTAATCATTCAGTTCTTCACCCAGATCAATAATATAACGTGAAATGCATTCTTGCTGTGTGTCCTTTACACTAATGAGTAATAATGCCTTGGTGGAATCAGTTTGCTCAGGTTTTTGTTTGAGAAATAATGTTAATTATTAGTGTCAAGGGAGGTTGGGGCAAAGTATCTTTTTGAAACCTAAAACCAAAATCCAGCACAAGAATTAAACTCCAGATAAATGGAAAACTCAGGATTACACCCCGCTGTCACTTTCAAAGGGACGGGGAGTATTAACTTTTTTTGATGCTGCTGAAGGCTTATTTCCATTTGTAAAACTCATCATAACACTATGGAGACATATTTCAGTTGTTCTCAAGTTATTACATGAGAAACACTGAGTCAAAAGAATCGTACAATCTTAATAATTTAAATAATAATACTGTATAATATAATAAGAATATTTATAAAGAAGTGTTTTATATGTTGAAGTTATATTACGTTGACATCCTCCATTAACACATTTCAGAGGGCACAAGCTGTTTATTTATTTATTCAGCCAACAGTAACAGAAAGTCAAGCTGTTGTGGACGTCTTTACCACACTGAGATCTGGGAAATCTAGTTCTGTTATCCTCTCAATGTATTGTTGGTAGTTGTCCTGAATACCATTTGGACCATTTCTCTGGTCCAGAGGAACCTCAAAATATTCTGTCCAAAGAATATTTAAATAAAAGGGTGCCTGGGGTCCAGCTTAGCCATTTGAGACGGATGGTCAGTTGCTGCAAACTGTGTCGCCTGGTTTAATAAAAGGTGTAAATTATTTTACTGCCCTGTTGTTATTTGCTAGCTACTGATGTGTTTTTTTTTTTTTTACATTGTCAAACGGGCCTAAAGTTAAAACTCCACAAAGTTCCAAACAAGAAACTTGAATATGGGACATCTTTGTACTCCACTGAATCATATCTGGGAAGTTGTAGCGTCAAGTCAAGTCTATGCCGCAAAGCATTGGAATTGCTAGCAGGCTGAAAGTTGGCGACGGCTTGGAGGGAGCACACGCAAATAGAAGAATTATTTTATTAAGAGGGAATGCCTCAAGCAATATTCTCGGGGAGGTCGAGATATCTGAGTCGCAACCCTGCTGCGCACAAAAACAAAGAACTACTGGGGTTTGGAAAAAGTAGGTTTGCACTGTGTTTTCAGTTTCTCCTCCCTGAAACAAAGGAGCGAGCGATTCATCTTGAAATAGCTTTATATGATTTATTAATTCCAATCCATAACACAGGCCTGCTGATTCTTATTATTTTGCATTTGAGTTTGACTTGAAGACTTGAGATTGCATTATTTTCCGGTTCATAAATTCAGTGTCACTTTCCAGGCACTGGTCCTACACAAGATTGTGAAGACCATGCTGACATTATTGGTGAACTGGGCTGCAGATACCGTATTTGTGGACATGCACACTGAAACACACTGCAAAGCATACACATAGACATATCTTAATTAAAGCAATGATTAAAGAAAATGTTAAATTAGATGAGGGACAAAGCAGATTTTAAAGCGTCCAATTCAGAAATGATCACATACTTTATGTTCACTTTGTGCAGACATACTAAAGTCCTGTTTTTTCGTTGGATTTTCTGTCCCATTTCCTAATTTCTACCAAACCAGCAGCTCGTTTTATTAATCAATGACTTGCTTTTAGATTTTGTTTGTACACAAGATAAGCCTCATTGACTTTCTTTAAATAGAAGTCGGGTGAATGGTAAATATGCTCTGTAGTTTGGCAAAAGTCGGTCTTTCTTGAGCAATTATTGCGTTATTCAGAGGTTTTGTGCTTACTCTTGTGTTGTACCTGTTATCGAAACTATTTTGAGCCTCATTCCCTTTGCCTGGTTCACGTTTTGCTGGGGTAAAATAAAATCAGAGGCAGATATTTTAGAATCGTTCCAAGTGAGTGCATTGAGTGAATGTAGATACAGTTGCATGTACCAAAATGGAATTGCTTTATTTTCACATTAATATTATTTAGTATATGAACACTGCACAATGCCAGAGCAACTCAAAACTGTGTCACCTAAAATGCACTTGTTCATGATTTATTAATGAGGAGAGAGAGCAGTGATATCATCTGTGTATGAAATCCTGCGCTTTCCAGCTTGCATATAAGCGCTGGTCTGAGCACATTCTAATCTTCTCTGTCAACAGTGGAGACAATAAATCACTTTTTGACACCGTGAGTGAGATTTTCAATGGAGAGAGTGCTTTGCTTTCACCTTCCTTGAGACACGAGGGGTTCAGGCATGAGAGTGGGAGTAATGTTACCACTCAGGAACCAGAGGATGAATTTGTACCTGATTGTTGTGTGTTTCTGGGCTATAAAGCTTTTCAACTGCCAGCAGCAAAATGCCACATATACAACAATGCCACATGCCATCAACTCGCACAAAACTCCAGCTTGTTCAGGGAAAATACAAATTACCCCGAGTTGTTCTGGTGCTCAGAAGTCTGTGTTGCCTGCCGCAAAGACGGAGTCTAGATCTGCACTTAGAGGCACCTCAGGGATTCTTTAAGGAGGAATGGTTTGAGGTTTGGGCTCCCTCGCCGGCTCCTCTGTATCCCTCAGTAGGACAGCGACATCGAGGTCAAGAGTGGCACCATGAATTACAAATCCTCATCTGATTTGTAACCTGAGTTGAGACATTGATTTACAAGGGTGATCAGAGGAAAGAAATCCTCCGGCAGCCAGGGGAGGGAGGGGAGGGCAATCACGTAGCAGATCCCTCTTGAGAAGAAGGTCAAAGCCCACTCTTATTTTGATTAAAGCCCTCTTTATGCGTGCTGTGTCGTTCGTCCTCCAGCGGAACCATAGGAGTTAAAGAAATTGTATGTCTGCACTGTGAACATGGATCTTGATCTTTGTAGACTGAAACTACAAAGAAGTTTTAATTGTAATCATAATTATGTCTTTAGTCGATTGACTGACATAAACAGCCATATTATTAACATATCCTCCTTATGTCGGAAACTTTAGGGAGTATGCACTAATAATAACTTCAGAATTTGGCGCGTCTTGTTCTCAAGGCACACAGATACCCCGAGGCTTGACAGACTCATACTTTCATTTTTGAAGAAATATAATTATACAATGATATTGCAGGAAAAAAAAGAAAAAGTAACACCGGATCCAGTGAATACACGTTATTAATTAATTGTAAAAATCTATTAATTGCTTCAGTGTTTCAGCACTAATTATTATGACGAGTTGCTAGACAATGGAGAATCTTAGTCTCCCTAATCTCCCAGATGTCTAAGTCTTCGCTTTGTCCTTTTTTAATGCTTTTTAAAGAACAAGTACACAACCACTTATATAACTCCACAACCTAATTCCACTGTCAGCTTCCACCAGTACACACAATGGTGTGCGAAAGAGATTATAAATGGCATAAAAACTCTTAACTCATCATAACTAGAGCACTACGTTACACTGTAAAACATGCAGGGACTCAGTGGAACCAAGTCACGTTTTTTCATTAAGTAAATCCGTATATTTTCTTTTTATCAATTTCAAAATGATTCTCCTGAAAACATGAAGATGTTATTTTCACCACTATAAAACTTGAGCCATCTCTGCTTGACAGAAGAGTTTTACAAATTTACCACTGAGAGTTGTTCTAACTGAATGAGTGGATGTCCCAGCTTTCCCGAGAGTCCTCTCTATTTTGTAGTTCGATTTTTTTTTCTGATGGTAACTTGTTGTGAACCTTTAATACATATTAAAAATACTGAAAATGATGTAGGTTACTGAATTAATGCGCCATGCACTTATCTGTCTTGTTGTGTTGTATTGCATTTGTAAGTCCTTCGTGTCAAATGTAGAAACTGAGACAACGGAACTGAGAAAAGGGAAAGCAAGAGCATTTTTTTTCTCAAGTCATCTGTTGTTTATTCAACTTAAAGTCCAGATTTTATTATTTTCAACACTCATAAAACATCTTTGGACTAATTAGCCAATAAAGGCTAAGTGAATCCAGAAAAACGTGAAGATTGAATTCATTTGCATGTGAGAGTTGAGAGTCAATGTTTTTGCTGTCTTCATACACCAAGTACTTTTTGGCAAAGTAGGTTAGAAGGAAATTGTTTTATTGTGAGCCCACACTGACTTTGCTTTCCTCTTGTCTTTTAGTAGCCGACTGTCGAGTCTTAGAGGGATTGCAGAGATTTTCCTCCATCCCCACGTACCTGCCTGTCAACTATCAGCTGCTCAACGCTGACTTGGCATTTTTCCTGAAGGAAGCCAACCAGGACTTCATGAGGAACTCTAGCCTGATGTCAAGGACTGAGCCCTTCTTCATCTACCAGGCTAGAAGTTTGCCCTCTGTGAATGCTAGCTATGGGCCTCTCTCTGTGGAGCAGCCTGTTCCTCTAGAGCTTCTACAGAACCCGGGGACCTTTCCTGCATCATCTGTTTTTACCTTCAACTGGAAGGTGCAGACCTTTATCATGAATACCCGAATTCACCTGGCCAAGCCCAAAGTCCAGGTGCTGTTTTATGTTGCAGGCAGAGACTGGGACGACTACAGTGCCATCGACAAGCTGCCATGTGTGCACATGTTTGCTTTCCATGAAACTCAGGAGGTTCGTGGCACTTGCCAGCTAAAGGGGGGGCTGGGGCTGTGTGTGGCTGAGTTGGAGCCACTCGCCAGCTGGTTCAGCCCGCCCAGCGTAGTGCCAGGACGCCAGAGAAACCTCGAAGTGTCAGAGGGCACCCCAGTGGAGCTCTACTATATGCTGCAGTCAACAGAAGCAGGAGAGTGCCACTCAGAGGAGTCCAGGAAGGACACCTTCATCCGCTCAAGCCAGGAAGGGCTGTTTGGTTCTTATACTTCCACACCGCTGAGGAGGATTGGCGGCGTGAGGCTCTACCAGAACCCCAGTGAGCCCCCTCTCGCTGAATACAGGCTGGATAATAACTTTATGGTCATGGCGCCAGCCACACCCATGAGACAGAGGGAAACCGTATCTGCTTTCATCACCGTGGCACCCTACTCTCCTGTGGAGATGTTTACTCTCAGGTAAGAGTTCATTTCTTGTTGTTCTTCACTGAAGTGTCTGGCTGCAGGCTTTTTCTGCCAACCACCGCGACTCATGCATATTCTCCTGTCATTCTGACATATATGGGCTGTATCCTCACAAAAGATTTAAAAAAAATAAAATAAATCTGAAACACAAAAACAACAGGAACATTTCTGCTTCTCTGGCCCTGCCTGGTTTTAGCTATGTACTCTGTTCTTTCTCTTCTCCCCGTGATCATCTATGTTGTGTTTCATATTAATTTACTTTCATTTTCAAAAGTCAAAAAAACGGATGAGTTAAAAATATATTTGATCACAGCGGCACCTGTTAACCAATGTGAGCAGTAATTGCTCTGCTGCTGGGTTGATCAAATTATTATTGATTCTGTAGTCGACTGACAACATAAATGGAAACGCAAACTAATGGCAGCAGCTTTATTGTGTGATTGTCTGCATTCAGAGAGAGAGTTAGAGGAGAGCTGGCATGTTAACTTTACTGCCACGAGGCACAACCAAGGTCTATGAGTAGTACTGTATAAGAGCACAAGACAAGTAACAAAAATCACTGTCAACACTTAAGCAGATTAGTTCATGAATTATTTTTCATTCAAGTGACCATCTCACAAATATAAAGAGAAGACAACGCTTTTATAGAGGTTTTATTTACTGGACCACTTCTTGGATGAAGACCAGGAGAGACTCGATGCTAAGGGCCCCGGCAAAGAAGCAGTCATATTGTTGCTGTCTTTCTGTTTTGGTGTCTGTATGGATTCAGCAAGCAAGACATAACATGTGAGTGAATTAATAACCTTTAGAGGGCCTGGTAGGTGGGTTGTGTCACAACTGGACAAGTCAGGTGCACACCCATTCGGTGCTTATGGTAGTTGTAGTAACTTAAAGCAGTTTCTCTGTGCTATGACACTTCCTACTTGTACCAGAATTCATCACTACATCTGAGTAACATGTTTCAAAGCTGGTGTACTGACTGGCTCTGTGTCTAAAGAGTAACAGCTTCTAACCTGATGTGGCCTCACGGTATGACTAAAACACAGGAAAAGCAGCTGTAATGTCAACACATCTTGGAAACAAGAATCCAGGTAAATAGAGCAAACGTCTTGACAAAACCAATGGTAAGACTGTAACTCTTTGTGGACCATACATAGGATTACATGAGAAAAATAACAATAATCATTTACTGGTTATCTGCCCCTCATGTACAGGTAATCTAAGCAGTCTTTTACAATTTATCTTTGAGATAACTGTTTATGGGGCAAGGAACCATATTTGGTAACTTCAGCACACATTTTAAATTGTGTCCCAGTGCCTCTCAGTGAGGTTTAGAAGCATGTGGTTTTCACCCAGCCAATCAGCAAAGATCAAGGCTGCATTCTCAGGTCAAATCAGGGTTAAATGTGGTCTGCGAGGTCCACCTCTGCATGAACGTTGAGCATAACTGCTTTATTAGGTATCACAAAGGAGTGCCCTAATGTTGTCTAATGTGTATGCTGACAGGTACATGCATCAGCACTTATGTTCTAGTGGTCTAAATACATGTTTACATTTGTTTACCACTTAAGGGCAAGGAACCATATATGGTAAATCCATTAATCTTGATTTTCTCCATGAAAATAAGTATTTCAATGAGTGTCCTATAAAGGCTTAAAGAAGGTCTCCAGTACACGTTTGTCCAGTGCAGAGTAAAGCATTTGTGCATTGTATGGTAAGCACACACAACCTTTGTTACGGCTGGTGTCAGCAACAGCGTCCAACACAATTCTTGGCTGCGGAATGATTCTGTTTTTGGCTTCGGATGGCAATTTGAACAAATGCGCCACCGGTCGCCGTTTGCTCTCTGCAGCTCAGTTTCTGGACTGTCCTCCTGCGAGGCCAGTGCAGCTCTGCAGTTTCAGTCGGGCTGCTCGGTGCTCTCTCAACTACAAAGCATTAAACCCTGCCTGTCTATCTGAGTCAGTCAGTGCACTGTAAAAAGCATCTTTTTTCAGAACCTCCTCTGCACTCATATTGAAAAAGACCATTTTTCACTGTTGGAAAATGTAGTTTGTATTTGGATTTTGAGGTGTGGAGAAATGTAGAAATCAAAGGAGCTGAAATAGTTTGTAGTTTTGAGAACCGATGACATCACGATGACTTAAAAGGGTACATAGGAATGATTAACTGACTGGCATTGGCTTTTTATGTTACATTGTACAACACGTGCGGTTTTCTGTTTTTACTGGATTAAAGGCTTTATAAAATTTAGACTTGACATTAAAGTAACTTGTTGATAAGGTTACTGTGTATCTTTTATTTTTCTACCATCAACATTATAGATTCAGCCTGGTAGTCGAGCACTTCTTCAGTACTTCACAGGAGTAGCTTGATTCAGTGAAGCTGTTGATAAAAACTAATTACAGACCAGACAAAGTGATTTAGATAATTAACGTGAGATGCAAATGAGGATGTCATTAATTAAAATGCATGTCCATTAGTGTAATGACTGAAGGCGAACATTTATAAACCCTCAAAGATGCGCAAACGAGGGGGTCAAGCCAATTTATCAACTTGCGTAAGAAGGAAAAACAAGTCGTGTGCCCAACAGGACCATTCCCTGCTAAGGTGAAAAGCACAAGCAATTTTAAAGTGAAACATATTAGCATCTATATCGAGCCGTACCGCACTTATTTCCTTTTTCCAGCTGTTTACTAACAAAATAATTTTCCCTGTTAACACAAAAAGACGCTTCGGGCTTTAAATCGGAGCCAAGGTAAACAAGTTAACAACAGCTGTGAAGTTTTAACGACAAATTCTCCAGACTCGTCCTTCCTGTGCTTCGTTTAATTACAGACTAGTTGCCCTAAAGTGATAAGGCAATGAAAACTTTTTCTTTTTCCAAGCTGAGAAATAAATGATTTCTTTCATCAGTCAAATGAACGGACCAGGCTGGCCACAGAGGCAATGCCTGTGGTGTTTTTATTTGGCAGCGTAGTGCATGGCAGGCACAGGTTGGCCATCTGAGAGCGACAGATATGGAAAGGCCTCTGTGTGGTCCTAGGTGATAAGGCTGTCCTCGTACATGCATTTGTTGGGACGCTTAATCACCAGGGCGAGAAGACTTTGATCTCTATATTCACAACATCATTATCATCTGTGTACTACACACTTCTGCGTCAGCCATTGTTGGCTCTTTCCATGAATGCAGGATGAGCTTATGATCCTGTGAAACTGGTCGAACAGACCTTCTGCTACTTTGGTTTTAAATGTTTATCAGATCCTGGACTTTTAACGACAAAATCCACAAACTAGTCCTTCATACTCAGTCTCTTCCGTGTGAGCATGGGTAAACAGCATGTCTGATATTGATCCGTACATACACATGGATCTTCATACACACGGATGAAAAGGAGTACATTTTAGAAAAAGTTAAAATGGCCACAAGCCCTTCAGTAATTATTTCCTCTTCTCCAATTCTCTTTTCACCTTCATCTCATCCATTATGCTGAAAGGCTCATGCTGTGATGGATGTTATACAATGAAAGCTAATTTCACGTATTTTTAATAGCCAATCATCTGGCCAATTTATTGCATTGTGGATGCCCAGCAGGGTATGGGTTACTGCTGTATTTCGGTGTTGACATGCTACTTTTAATTTGACGGGTTCTGAATTGATTTGACCTCCTCTGTGTTAATAGGCTGTCACTCAGGACCTGGAAACTTTGGCTTATTATTTATTGTAGTTTACTTTCCTCAAATGCAGAAAGACTTTGAGGTGGAGATGGCTACTTTTAGTCACTATCGTGAATCATCTTGACGCACGAGCATATTTCTACTTCCTGTCTCCTGCTCCTTTGATAAGCCATCAGCAACTGGAGAAGAATGACACTGTATAAAAAGACTTTTGTGTTGAGGATTTTTAAATCCATCATCACCCTCTTCTTTTGGGAGGACGGGGTTTAGTGGGCATCCATGTTTGAAAATATTCCCTTGGTAGTTTAATTTGGAGAAGAAGAGTGTCAAAGGGTAGCTTCGTTTTTTGACTGCTGATTTTATTAAAAAACATTCACCATCCTGTTTTCTAGAGTTATGATTCCTCGACCCATTTTAGGGAGCCATTTGTCCTTGAAGAGTCAAATCAATAATAGTGAAGAAATCTGCGAAAGCCATATGAGGTTCTGTTTGCTGCCCCATATGAACTCTCCATTCTTAATCTAGACCAATGTATACAAGCAAGAGATGGAGAGAAATCCCTTCCACCCATCATCCGCAACATCGACACTTTGGCAATTTTCAAATCTCATCTCAAAACCCACCTTTTTCTCCAATCATACCCTCCTTGACTGTCACTCTCTCCACATTTTTAATTTTTAAACCAAATCTTTTATCTCTTTATCGTATCTTTTAGTGTATTATAGTTTGTTAAATGCTTTTGATGTCTGTAATGTATTTTAAACCCTGTTTTACCTGTGCGGTGACCTTGGGTGTTCTGAAAGGCGCCTAGAAATAAAATGTATTATTATTATTATTATTATACTACTACTTAAAATCTGATTTAACCACATCAATTTCCATAGAATGCCTGTATTATTGTGGTATTACTAGCATTTAAATTCATCGCTTTTTAGATTAAAATTATTAACATGATAATAGTGTGGCTATGCCAAGATTTCTGGCTGTATTGTAAAGCACTGCACTCTTACGTTGTCCTCTCATTTTGTCTTCTCCCATAGCCCTCAAACTTTTTCAGAAATTATCATCATGGTAAACAGATCCATAGATTCATTTTGTGTGGTTGTCTCACGTTACCCAAGTTGCTAGACCATCCATGAAACGTAACACACAATGTGATGGCGTTGGTCACTGTAACCTGATTCGAGAGTCGTGCACATAGTTGCTGTCTATGAAGAATTTTAATGAATTAGCTAGCTTAACGTAGCTATCATGGAAATAGCTGGACTAAACAGTTTCTTAATTTTGTTAGTGGCAACTACTGAAGCTATGAAATGAAACCATCGTGTGAGTGCCAAAAACTGCAGTTCCTCGAATGGCCACTTGAGGCTGGCTCCAAAAGCGAGTCTATTACGACGCTCACAGGTTGCTAGTTGTCTGCTTAGGTGTCGCCCCCTTGAGTCAGGCAATGCCAAGATAGTGACAGATAGGTTCCCAATCTTTACATACAGTCAGTATCATCTATTACCCCTAAAAGCATAGTAAAAATGTACATACTTTAGTTAAATGAATTAATTAATGATGTTACTGTGAACATAATTACTGGAAGACAGGTTTGGCCAGAGCTGAACATACTTTTTGTAAAATAAGAGTTATACCATTTGCTCACAGCACAGTTGTATGCCATCATCAATTTATAAAAAGAGAATGTAAAAAGGGAAAAATGAAAAATGCTGTTAAATGTGATATTGCTGTACCATTACACCATCAAACAGTTATTCGCATCAAGACATTGCAATACATTTTTGATAAGTTTATTCATCCTGCAGTAATTTTATCACGAGTATATATAAATCTTGTGAACATCAGCTACATTTATTTTATTCTGAAATGCAACACCTCGATAAGGTATTTTGTCCGTATCAAAGGGCACGGTAAAAGAGTAAATGATCGTGAACAAAGCTGGATTAGGCAACGTGCGCTCTTTGATTGTTGCGTATGCTTTTGCTGTGTTCCCACTTTGATATTCCCCTGCTTTGTTGTGCTGGATGAGAAACAGTTTCACATCTACTGTTTTATCGTGAACAGGAGTTACTCTTTGTACCGTCTTAAAGACATCTTTGCAAACAAGCTGATTTTTCCCAGTTGCAGGGCAGTCAAATGAAGGAAAAGACATTGAAAAGACACTAAGGACTTGAAGACCATTAAATTTAATCTGCAAGTAATGTATAAGATGAAGTCATTATCATAATATGTTTTTTTTTTTGTATCACTGTGCAAGCAATTTGGATTCTTATGTGCCATTGATAATTCGTTATTACCCCTCAGTTTTATATGCTGCATATGCAAATCAAATGCAACAAAGGAAATGATTTTAAGGAATATTTTCCTCCTGCCGTCTCTAGTGGTATAAAGAAAGAGGAAAAACTCTGAGGACAAAAGGAAATTGCTCTATTTTCTGTCTTGGCTGAATTGCCACCATACAGCATGAGTCACTTTACGGTGAGGGCCATTACATGTGCGACGTCCTCCCTGGCTGTGGGCTAATAGATTAGTCAATTTAAGTAACACATTTCATGAGAACAGAGCTTCTCCCCAGTGTACTGTATTTCTCACTTCCTTGTATATGTAGATTACTTGAACAGAGAAAAAGTCCACTTCCTGCTGTAGTCAGGGAACTAATGAGAACACACGAGGCACTGGTGAGCGTCTGGACACCTGTTAGGGACTGTGGGAATATAACTGGCCGGCGGAGTGGGGCTCGTCTCCTCATTTCAAGCAGCCTTCAGTGCAATACATTTGAAGACTTCATGACAGCATCTTGACCAGCATCAGTGTGGTGATATGCCAGTAGCAGCAAAAACAGCCTCTTCCTACCCTGATTTTTTTTTCACCATTTTCAAACTTGCAGTTTTCAACCTCAACTGACAGTGACTCTAGTGACTTGGGGAACTTACTTCAGGCAATTCAGATTTTTTTTTTGTGTGTGTGTGAGCAGCTCCCTCTTTTTTTTCACATATGCAGTGGTACTTCCTCAACACCTGTGGGACTTTGAAGTGTAAAATCTGAGGAGTTCTCTTTTATTCCAAAAGAAACATGGCGCATTTTGTATGGATCTCAAAATAAAACTGTGTTGGAGGCATGTGTTTTGCTATTAATAACTAAAACGGGCAAAGAATAAAGAATTTCGGAGGGAGTACCCCACATTCATATGTTAGCTTAACTAAGTTTGTTACATAGACATCAGTTACAGTTTTGGTCAGGCCTTTTTTTGAGAAATGAACAATGCAATTTATTGATGAGTGTGTATTGGCTAGGGAACATGCATTCTTTTAACATAAATGTTATCAGCAAGGTTAAACCTTTTGAAACATTTGATGCACACATAGTATCCGTTTGGAAAGCACTCCACTTTTAATAAAATAAATGTACCTGCGGTATGGTGTGAGACCTCTATACGACAATTTCGGGACTTTGTGCAATCAGCAGCTTCATTATGTTGAGAAGTACTTCAGCTTAAGAGTGACCTTACATTCTGATATTACGAGTGTCTATAAAAACTCTTTGTCTGATCTGTCTTCCTCTGATGACAAAAGCTGTGGAAATGGCAAGAGACTGGAATAAAATTCAGTGCAGTGATACCAAATTTGGTGTTGATGAGGTAATAACAGTTTTGTCTGCGTGTGATGTGGAACTATGCTTATGTGTGTCTGTGTCGTGTTATGCAGATGTGTGGTGGTTGCAGGGGTGCACACTTGACTGAGTACACATGACTGTTTGAATGTTTCAGCCGACATGTTATGCCAACCAGACAAACGCCCCTGATCTTGTACATGCAGTTTGTTTAATAGTGTGCCTCCCGTGGAGAACATTGTAACAAACATTTCCTTGCAAGCAGATTTTAATAAAACTGCTCTACATTTGTGTCTGCATATGTTCGAAAGCGTTTGGGAATGTTTTTGCGTGAGTGTTCGTGCCAGTACCAAAGTGCTTGCACTTCTTTGCTGACACGTGTGCGCCCCGTTCTGGGTTCACAGCGTGCATACTGTATGAGTGGCTGTGATGGAGTCAATTTGCCTGGTCTTTAAAAGGCAGTGCATCATTGAACAAATTATCTGCCATTATGCTTCATTATCTGTGCTGATGGACAACAGTGACTAATGTATGTAAGAAGCAGTGGCTTTAAATTAGCTGCAGCAGAATAGACGGAACAAGATAATTGAAAAGGGTTCAAATCCTTATCTCGGGTAGGTTATCATCCTACAGGACCTCATACACATTAAAACACAGTCAGAGTCAATTACTAGAAATAAATAAATAAATTCTCTAGCATTACATTATCTAACAAAATTACCACTACATATTGTATAACACTTTTTTTTTTGCCACCAAGGCCTAAAAATGCACAAGTGGTTTTCACTGTGATGTAAAAATCTGTGGTAATAACAATAAATGATACTGATATACTGGCCAATATGGGACAGTAATTGCTCACATGTTCATGAATGGCAGTTCAGTGTCAGGAATATTTGCTCCCATATTTTTCTTTCTGTGAATCAGTTCTGGAGTACTGACAGGAAGACAAGTTAAGTCACCTTTAATCATGTTGATTCAGCTCTAGACTTCATCCCAATAAAAGAGACAAACGTCCCGATAAAACTAATCCCTCACAGAAAGAAAAGTAGCTCAGGTAGAAAAATCAGACAGGAACGTAAATGCTGGCTTAAGCCAAGTGGAGGACCCGCCTTCTCTTCACAAAAGACCACAACACACAGATCAAGTTAGTGGTCGCATACTCATATCTGTTCCATTACAGCGCAATCTCATTTGAAAGCCATCATCACCGGCTATGAGCAGGCACTGAATCAGCAGCCTCTGCGCTGCGTCTGTAGGGGAGAGAGTATGTGATGAAAGAATAAGAAAATGCCTTGTCATTTATTGGCAGGCATTGAAGCCATAAACCATTTCCCTAAAACAGCTTCTCCATTTGAAAGTGGCAGCAAGAAGCACTCGGGGGACCAGATATAGATGATTTAGATTAAACACATCGGAGGGAGCAGCTTCAAACATGCATTCAATTAATCTTGTCAGGTGTCTCGTGGTGGGTATGAATAATTTCTCTGCAGTTTGTTTATATTCACACCGTGAGAGGTTTCAGTGTGATTTGGCAACCTGCCTCAGATTACTTGAGCCTTTCCGAGCATGTCTTCTTTCCTGTTAAAGTGGCTAATAGTGTAAACGGCATGTGACGATTCCTTGTGAAAAAAAAGAAAAAAAGAAAAAGAAATAAATATACAAACAACCCCAACCCAGCACATTCATTTATCCATTTATTATTTTCTGTAACCGCTTGTCCTCTGGAGAGTCGCTGGAGGGCTGGAGCCTGTCCCGGCTGCCACTGGGCGAGAGGTGGGGTACACCCTGGACAGGTCGCCAGTCTATCACAGGGCCAACCCGGGATAGCGCTTGTTCATTTTGAAGAGCTACTTTGTTTTTATGTAGTAAGGAGTCACCTCGGGCTTTTATCACGGCCGTGCTGCAAGGTATCAAGCGTCGACTTGTCATATGCCGAGCTCGCTGATTAAAATTTCTGCCATTGCGTTTGTTACATTTTTATGAGGTCAGAGTGTGTGTGGCGTTGCCAGCAGCTGAGTGAGGACCCGTTAACAAACACAACGGCCTAAAGGTGGCTACATAGAGAAGTTGCAGTGCTGTAATAGAGCAGTCAGAGTGGTACATGATGGTACATAAAACTCCTACATCTGGCCCCGAGCTTTTCCACGCAGCTTTATGGGGGCACACAGAGTGAAACGGGGAGTTTCTTGGGATGTAGTTGCATCTATCTTATTGTAAAGCACAGCAAACAAACTGAATAAACAGAAGAACAAAGAATCTGTGCACATGGTTAAAATGTCCACTGTTAAAATGAAAATATGTATGCAGGGGTAGAATTTGTATATGTTGGTAAATAATTCTGTTCCTTTGGCAGAAATCCCAATGTTGTCTCTACTAATCATACAAAATCTTCTTTAAGATTACGTCTCCCTCAGTTTGATCCACTAACTACATTTGTAACCAGCCTGTCATTCTGCTACAGATAAGACAGGCATGCTAATTGAACGCTGATGAATGGTAAAAACATTGAACCCGACAGTAAAATATCCTGCTGGAAGGCTAATAAAGGCTAAGCTCCCTCTACTGATGAATATATATCAACAAGAACAGAGCTTCAGAAGTCACAATACGTTTTCCGCTCTCTACATTATACATGCAGCGGTAATTATTTCTTTGTAGAATGACTGAATTACATTACAATAATAATATCTTGTTCTATCTGTTGCTCTGTGCTAATTAATGGGTCAGTTTATTCAATCCCCAGTCTTTTACTTACACTTTCTCTTGCCCTCTCTGATTTTTATTCTCTTCTAAGGATAAACACGATCAAAGCGCTTTCCTTATAATTAATTACAGTCTCTCAGCTAGACCCCGATGTAGTCTCATGTTTAATGTAGGGTCAGTGCTTTATGGATTCTTCCAGGCTTATAATAATAGTTTTCAAATGAAAGGCCATTTATTATTATGGAAATGCAAATGAATCATCACTTTAGATTTGTTTTATGCACCCATCCAGTGATATGCATTATATAACTCATTCGAAAGATATAAAGAGGAGAGGCTAAATAGATTCTTTTCTTTTTTTTTTTAAGATCGTACTCAAAGAACATTCATTTGTCACACTCATGATGCCTTAGGAAATGCAATATATCAAAGAGATTATACCGAAACATGAACTCTATGGCTCTGTTTGATTGTATTGTCCATTAAACAGTAAATGATGTTTGGCTTATTTGCAGTCAGGAAGTATAGAGATATGATTTAATGCTGTTTCTTGGACGGAACACAAAAAGACTAAATTGAATGGTTTCCTTATTCATTTTCATGGACTTTAATGTCCCCTTAAAACTCTGTAATTGGCGCAGTAACTGGTTGTATTATATCTTCCCCGACACTTGTAGCCACTTGTTAGCTGACAGCGGCTAATTATCTCCGATAGCTGCATTGTTGAAGTTATGGGACGTAAATAAGTTGTAAAGTAGTCAGCAGTAAGAAACGTGGGGATTCTCAGGGGCTTTATTACTCCTCTGTTCTTCAGACATGCAGATAAGAAGGGGCATAAATAAAAATAACACAGTTCTACCACACATAAGGACAAATGTATCGTGACTATTAGATGCAAATGCGGAAGGCATAAGACCACAAAACCACCAAATATCCCACATTATCCATGCCCTTAAAGAGACAAATGAAAACCCCCTTTTTTTTGCGTTTTAGCAACAAGATAGTTGAGAAGATCAATGTGACTTTCATGTCCGTGCACTAAATCAACTGCCAGTTAGCTTAGCTTAGCACAAGTGGAAACAGCTAGCTCAGCTCTGCTCAGAGATAAGAAAATCTGCCTACTCGCCTTTCTAAAGCTCACTAATTAACACGCTATTTCCTGTCTGTTTAGAAAACAACGCATTGTGTTTAAGGGTGATTGTGTGCAGCTCTGACTCTTGGCCAGCCACTGTAAATTCATGGAGTCTTGCTTTTTTTTGTATGTCTTAGACTTAGGTGTCATATTAATTAGAGAGCTTTTTAAGTGCTGCAGGTGGATCTGGTTCCTTTTGGACACGCCGCCAGGTTGTTTCTCATGTTTGCAGTCTTTTTCCAGGTTTCTCATAAACCCAGTGCAGATGCCCAGATTCTGTTTCTGTGCTCAAAGCACTGAGACAGAAATCTCTTTTCTATTTATTGTAACGCATGCTTTACTCTTCAAGCTACAACTGAGCAATCTGCGTATCTGAATGTAGATTATACTTTCAATTCCATTTCCATGCTAAAAGAATAGTGCAGGAATCCAAATGTTACAAACAATGCAAATACTTTAAGAGCTACACTATCAGCATCAGTTAGTTTACAAAAAAAACCAAACCCTTTCATTAACATGGCTGTCCTGGTATCTGAATTAGACTTGGCCTTTCAGGAGGCATAATGGTCTGCAATGGATAAAAAGCCCAAGGACACATGCTCTACTGGGACCAATGTAATCAGTGTCTGCTGCATTTTTCTATTGATTTAAAAAAAAAAAAAAACACTAGAAAGCACGGGAAGTCCAGCCAAATGGAAAAGAAGGACAGTTTACGTTTATTTTGTCTGCTTTAGCCTTACTGTGCTAATTTTGGTGACTGCATATTGCATAGTGGTGTTCACAGCTACGTTTTATTGTTCAAGTTTGTATGACTCGCCTCATTTTATCTACCTCTGGCAGGAGCAGTGCAGAGCTGTGGATATGCCTCTTTTACCCTTTCATGTTCAGGTTGAATTTCTTTGGCCCACATGTTTCACTGCAAACTGACACTTTGCATACAATATCTGTCCCGATTCTGATGACCTATGTGCAAAAGCCCGATAACCACTTCAAATATAGGATTTGCTTCCACCATGTGTGTCAATGAGCGTATATCTGTCTGCATTCAGAGATCAGCACCGTCAGACGCGTACCTAGCAACAGTTCGACTTTCTACAGACAGAAATACAGTCCCCTGTGATCACAACCCCCTGTCATCACAGTCTCCCAGCACAGCCTCGCCTCCTCAGATCCACATCAAATCAATGGTTTCAGGCGGAGCGCCATTATACCTCCATCCAGTAGGCAGATTTTTCCCTCTCTCTTTCTTCCTATAGCTGCTGTGCAGTGGCAGCACCAAGCCCGTTGTGACTGCACAAAACTCCCATGACACGGAAACCAATATCACTTTCAGTAATCACACAGGTACTGTACGCCCTACAGTCACATTACACTCATATTCATATGTTAATTAGGATGTTGGAAACCCTTTGTGGTACGATCTTGTAATTAAAAATGAATAACATATTCTTGTAGGACCCAACATGTTTTTTTTTTCTATGTTTCCATAGCTACCAACTCATTTGTTTACCAGACGTGAAATGGGTCTTTGTCCTCAGAGCTATTTTTCCCAGACCACTGATCAGCAGTTAAAAAAAAAAGAAATGGATCTGATGTTGTTGCACCAGCACTCAGACCTTAGCCAAGAGAATACTACTTCTCATTTCCAAAATCAATGTTGACACTTTTGAATCAGCCCATAGCTCAGTCTCGCTTTTATAGTACATTTCAGTGCATCACATTTCTTCCATTAACCACAAGGAAACAACATTTAGGTTTACTGGCATTTCCTTGATATCGGAAGGAAAGTGACCTACTTAATACTCACATAAAGTTGCAACCACTTAATGTAACATAATGTGAACTTCCCACAATGCTTATCTCACATAACAATTGGCGCATATGTTATTTCATTTATTTTCTTCATGAACAATTAATAGTAGGACCATAAGGTGCACCTGAGCTGCCCAAAGGGAATTTACAACAAGTGGACATGAATGGATACACCACTTTTCAAGGCAATGCATCAAATAATTGAAGAGGTATTTCACTTAAAACAAATGTTTCAACATTATAGTAGCCCTAAAGAGAAAAATCAGGGGAACACAAAAGGTCATGAAACTTTATCATGCAGAGACCATGGATGTCTATGTAAAATGTCACAGCAATTTGTCTAAAGTGAAAAGCAAATGTTTCAGCTTGGACTACCTGGCTCACTATCCAGCAGGCCAACACTTCCATCCCTAGAGACATGCATCTACTATACCATGCCTAAAAATGATTCAGATTTTCGAATTAAAAATGAATGTACTAAATGAGTATGAGATGTACAGACCTGTACACAGTGGTCTCACCATTGTTCTTGATCATGTTTATGATTTGTTCACTAAGCAGTTTTAACTGGTGCTATTTTCAGGATTTTCAACAGAGTGCTCCGTGTGTTAAAGCAGAGATTCAACTACTCGGTACAAACTACTAAAATCATAAAAACAAATGTGCAGTCCCCTGTACATTTGTATTGATCCAACTAAACACAGAAGCCCTTCTCTCCGTTGGAATGTGTTTACGTGTCCCAGTGTCTGCATATTCCGTTGTGTTTGCCTCTGTCAAATTACCTTTTATGAAAAAATATGATGTCTTTTTGGCTTACAAACACAGGCCTTCATGCTGACTCTTTTAAAACATGACAGAACTGCTGCTGGTAGAGCCACAGCACTTGCATGATAAAGAAAATCTACAACCCAACTTTCCCTCTTCAAATCAGCAGCAGCGCTGCTGGAGAACAGCAGTGACTTGAGAAATAATGTCATCAAGCAAGAAGAGTGTTCACACAGGCCGCCTCAGTGATTAAGATGACAAACTGTTTATGCTCACAGCTTGATTGCTGACCATCTATTGCTTGGGGGCAAACTTGACTTGCCCAGGCTTCAGTAACCACAGAAATAGTCAGGACTTTGTAACCTTCACACATTTTTATGTATCATTATTATTATTAATATGTATCTATATAGGGACTATTATTTTTCTATGTTATTTAGTTTTATAGTTCTGTATGTACCTGGAAACCACTGATGCCATAAGCATCTCTTTTTGTTGCTAGGAGGACACCATGCGACTCCCAGGCACTAACCACCAATGTAGAATCAGGTAAAACTATAATAGTTAAAATGCTAATGGTGCAGTCTCCTTTTTTAGAAGTGTAACATCTATGGCACTGTGGTGGGTCTTTTTAGGTGTCTGTTTCAAGAGTTTGAAATTGGTTCAGGGTTTTGAGCCACTATACTCAATGTCTTTATATAAACTGCATAATGGATTACGTTGGTACATTGTTGATTTGGAGAGTGGTGACTTACTTTCTGGACCTTTGTTAGAAAAATCGTAAAAATAAGTTCCAACTGAGAATGTTGCTACACACCTATGTCGCTGAGTTGTTAATGTCATATTCACAGAAACATGTAGGATGTTAATAACACTGACATAAACTTGCCAGATATTTTGTCACCTGCAAGCTGCATGTTCACCTCTCACAAGCCCATCTTGTAGTGTCCATGTTCTTTTCAACAATCCAACTTAAAAGCACATGAGCACACACAGAAGCTGGAAAAACAACTTGCCTACTTGGGAGATGTGGCCGTTCGAGGAGCAGATGAATCTTTTAATTCTTACCAATGCTCACATGTTGTTGATTCAGCAGGTAAAGCCCGACATTCAGCCTCACGCTACGTTGCAAGAAAACAAATTAAAAGAAAAAAAAAAACACAACACAATCAAACCAACAAAAGAAAAAGAAACGCTTCTGTGACCCCAGCATGTTTCTTTGCCAGTACATATCTGGAATGAAGTGTATAATATAATGGAATCCATTTGTGTGGGGATGTGTAGCAATGCATGTATGTATATGTATTGTATGTAAGATATGTCAGTGCCTTTTGTCTCGTATACGGTTTTAATAAACCATCCATATTCAGCTAGTCTCTGGATGGAAATGGAGGACTGCCCTGCATTATCAAAATGCAAGCTCGGTTCTTTACCCTTCCCTTCTTTCCTTTTCCAGTAATAAAGTGTTATTAACCTGAGGAGATCCTGTTCTCGTAAAATGAATATGGAGATAGAATGTGAACTGACTTAAAGATTAAATCTTATGCCAGGAAGTTGCAGTGGGATAATGTAATATTTGGCCTCAACATACTGTATGATGCGTGGGCTTCTTGTTTCAGTGATTAATTTGATGGAGAAGTTGTGCCTCACCTTGACTGAAAAGCATGTCTTGCTAAGATGCTCGGTGGCTATAAATAAAACTTAATTCTTCTTGCGCTTCACTCGACTGGCGCTACAGTTTGCTCATATTTATATTTACATCTTGTCTCCTCCTCACACCAACACTCTGGGATTTGACCACTCAGAACTCTGGCATTTTACATGCACTTCTAAATTTGGTTATGTTATTCAACTGTCTGGCATTTCCAAAGGTCGCAACCTTTACTTGTTCATTTGGTGCCTTCAATGTCAGTGTTTCTGTGTTTAACATGAGTTTTCCCAGGGCAGATGTCAGAGGTCTGGGCCTTGTTAGGGCAGCAGTGGAGGCTGATTGGTACCGTTGATCAATTCTTAGCAGACCCTCTGTGATCTTTTCTGCCCGTCACTGCCTGCTAGAGTCTTCCAGGACTAATCAATGCACCTATGGTTTGCCCGTCAGACTGCAGGTCCAGCAGATATGTGGTGAGATGTGCAGGTGCACAGCAAAATATCTTTGACAAGTCCACACATGAAAACAACTCAGGTTTCTCTGAATCCGTCAAAAATTCAGGTTAGGTTCTTTAGAGTACACTCTACAGCATGTGCCCTTCCCACATAAAGCAGTCCTGTCCTCTATGGTGTGGATCTTCCATAGACATACATTGAAAATATGTCAGCTTCTCCTGTAGGATTAGGCATTATCTGACAGCGGAGAAAGAAAAAGCGGAGTGGCTGAATGGCTAAAGACTGAGAGAGATGAACCATGGTGGCCTCTTTCTCTCCTGTGAAAGGAGGCAGGGTCCATCCTGCATCAGGAGGGCTAAGGATTCATCATTGACCAGAAAATTCCAGTATGTGTGTGTGTACGTGTGTGAGATCAGGGTGGCTGGCCCAGCACTGAGCTAAATGGAAGACTAATGGGTAGAGGGAGCGAGCCTGACGGGCTCTGAGGAACCCTGTTCTCCCTCCCTCCACCTGTCATCCATCACATTTCCAGCTGATACTGGGAGATAGCTGTCCCACATCGGTGGGAAGGGTGTAGGGGCAAGGGAGCAGGCAGAAGGGATGGGATGGAGGGACACCAGCTGGCTGAGGACGGGTGCAGGGACTACTGCATACCGTTCAGAGTCAGTCAGTGTTTAGCAGCCACTCTCATTCGCAGATTGGATCCGAATGGAGGATGTCTGTTTGAGAAAGGATGATACCACAGGCTGTGCTCAAACTCTAGCATTACTAAGTTAGTGCACTCAGACAGCCTCCAAGGCACATCTTGTAAGCTATTTGATTTTCCAAAATACCAATTAACTGGTTGTGTTGTCCTGCCACACCTAAAGGGATGAAAGAGGGTAGAAAGAGTGAAAGAAAAGGCCACCGTGTGACCATCAAGATTAGTATTGTAACTTGCATGAGTAAATTGAAGCATTTTGTCTCATTGCCTGTATAAAAGATGATATTCATAAGTCAAGGTGACGGTTCAGCTGCTTTTCCTACACCGAGGAGGCTTTGTAGGAACCTTTTTCTCATAATCACTGCCTGGGCTTTCTCTTTGTGGGACAGAGGACACCAGGAGAAGTTCTTCACGCACACACACGGCATAAATACACTAACCCACCCTCACACACACACACACACACAACAAAAGCCAGTGAAATTGCTTTTGAAAGTACTTTTATATCAGCTGAGATTGGAGTTCTTTTTAAACAGATGTCACCTTGAGGGCAGAGAGAATAGATTTTGGATGTTTTGATCACCTCTCTACCAGGAATCTTTTCCTGTACTCCTTAGACTGAGTAACAGTAACAGTGAAGTGGTATCCTCCAAAATGAATGCTTACTGTGTATGTGTGAATAAAATAAGTTATTACACATACAGAACAGGATGAGCTGATCTGGAAATGAAATTGGAAATCTTGATGGATGGTGACTAAAGGTTTCTAATGGTGGGAAATTTAAAGCAATCTCACTGTACAGCCACCAGGCACTACTGTGTGTGCCTTGCATGGCACGGGGTAATATCTGATTTTATTGTATTTATTTATTTATTATCTCACTCAGTTACACTTCAGTAGGATTATTGTAACATTTCTAATTCTCATATCTTTTTAGAGGAACTGAAAAAAATGACAGGTGAACCTAAATACACTGATGTAGGGTAATGTAAAGTCCTGCAAGAGCTTTGACAATCATTGATATTCCACAACTAATGACAACGACAAAGCTGAGGAAAGCTTTCTGAGGGATTGGGAATAGAGACAAATTTGATCGGATTAAGTCTTATTAAGGAACATTTCTGCCACACTGCTGAAAAACATTAAAGTGGAATCTATTAAAAACAGGTAAATACTTGTGTGCGGTCTCTCAAGAACCTCTTCATGCAGGGTCCTTCAGCTGTGCATAAAGCTTCATTTCAGCACCCTCCAGCTGAACCTCAGAGAAATGTTTGCAGTATTCTCAGAACATGAGTTTCTTTGCTGTGTTTGCTTAGTACAGATTCAGTTCTGGGCAGAGGGCGGATGACCACCCCAGTCCAACCAGACTGTAATGTCAGCCATGAGGTGGCATGGAGTGATGAAATACTATGAACTGAGATAGCAGTGTGTCATAACAATAAGATATATACAGCTCCTATCAGTTTCTTACAAAATCCAGAATTGTGGCTTTTGGGATAAAATAATTTTCATGCGGGCAAGGCACCATCTCGTGCTTCACAATACACCACTGATTCCGTGGTTACTATGGCAATAAAAGAAGAAAAAAATCATGCTGTGGCCACATCATTCCCTGACCTCAACCCTATTGAGAACCTGTGGAGCATCATTAAAAGGAAAACCTGTGAGGGCAGGCAACAGTACCTGGAAACAGCAACTCTGGCAGGAAATATGGCTTTTTCAAATAGTTGAAGGCAGAGCGTATACAATGCTTTATGGCACCTGTGTAATTTGAATAATGGTGCAATTATCCAGACAACTTGGACGTTTTCAACTGGTTGATACGCTACCACTTAAATCCTTTCTGTGTGAAAACATCATTCAACTGGTTTATTCTTATGTGTCTGCTAACAAATTATGACCTGTCCTTCCATTGTCATAGTAACTGGTGAGTTAAACCCCGTATGTTAGAATGTTATTCAGATCAACAATTTGGCATTGAATACCTCCACCATACACACAAACACACGCACACTCCACTGCACACTGATTGATATTGAACCCATTTGGGACATTTTAGTGTGTAAACCACAGCTCCCCTGAGGTTTCAGAATTGATGTATTGGTTTTCACTAGTGACACACCCACAAAACCAGCAAATAAAGCTCAGCTAGCTGTTGAAAACCATGTCACATCGCTGGAAGGCAACATTCTGTTATTGAACCCCATCAATTACAACGTCATCTGACAACATTATCTGAGTATTTGTGTTTGTCTAGATTTCCAAGACTTGGAATCCAATAAGTGTTGGACTTGGTGACTGCACAGTAGTATGATCAGATCCAGCTGTTTTCCATCCATTTAAAAAAATCTATACATTTTCACGTTAAATGCTGCTGCTCAAAATTGTGCAGCTAGAAAATAAAGCCAGTAAGTAGCTATGGAAAACAACAGCACTGCGGTTAATTGCCAGTCTCACCATTGATACCTTAAACAGGCGAGTCAAGGAGAATTTAAAACGCTCATAATGGAACCATTTCTATTGGTAGTCTGAAGCAAACATTGATAATTTTTGAGAACAGTGTGATCGAAGGACTTTAGACTCTTTGGTGTACCACGTACATTCAGCAGAACTGTAAAATTAGCAAACCAACGCATAGGCTTTCCAACTTAGTCTTTGTGACAGCTCAATGAAGAAAGAAGGAGACAGTTATGCAGAGTAGGTGTAAAATACCCAGCGAACATGTTAAAAACTCCTGTGACATGTTTCCCCTTGTGACTTTTGCCCCCCCCAGTTTGCGTTGAAGTCAGACTCCCTTGGCATATTCTCTCCCTCACCTCTTCCTGGTTTTCAGTGTGTCATCTTGTATGGCAGTGGCTCTTGACACTTTTGTGTACTGTGGCTGTTAAAATGCAAATTTCACAGGATTCAGCTTTCCTGTTCTGTCGGCAATTTGCTGTATGACGTCCCCATCTCTTTGCCGCTGAGCAGAGGATGTGAGTGTCAGCTACATCCATCCTCCTGAGCCTTGGCAAAATGCTACAATAACCGCTGCACTCCTCTCACGCTGTAAAGCATCGAGACCAACACAGCTATAAACAGCTTGCTTTCAGTTCTCTAATATTTGAGGCCTTGACATAGTATGCATGCCTGTAGTACACGTTTTTGGCTGATATTAACTCAGGGAATAATTCGCCTTTTTCTTTGCTGCAGACAGATAGCAGCGATAAATGAGAATGTAAACACTGTGGGGACTAGATTCCAAGGCCCTCCAACACATACTGTAGAACAAGACAAAGCGAGTCTCTGAAAGTCAGGTGGTTGATGGAGTATTCATATCATGCTGTTTTGTAATGCCACATGAGTATTACGCAGGACACTTTGCCGCCTTTTGCTATTTTACAAGAAGGGCAGGTCGCTATCTTGCAGCTACACACAATTTAATATGGATCTACTGCATCTATTATACGGGGTATTCAGAGACATGTTTGCTCATTGCAAATATTCTGAAAGAATCATCTGTTCTCAAGAGACAAGTCTCTGCAGCGGCCTTTCCCTTAAACTGCAATGCACTTATTATTATTTGCACTACTACGATACCCACACTGGCCTTGAGAATAGATTTTTTTTGTTTGTTTTTGTAGAGTTTCCTCTTGGCACTGTATGAACTCTTCAGCTGCGACATTAGTACTTGGCTAACAAGTGGTATTAATTGTCACAGTCTCATTAACTCACAGTGTATGCGGAGTAAACAGCCTTAGCTAAGGGGGAATGAAGCATACCTCAAATAATGCGCACTTAGTAGGCTAGTGGACACACTGCATTTGTGTGTGCGCTTGTGGGTGTTCTTGTGTGCATACCTAAAATGGGTTGTCTCAAGGTTGCTTACAGATAACAAGTGGAAATGACAAGTGAATGTCAAAGAGAAAGAGGTGCTGACGAACAACTGAGAGGGATTAGATAAAAAACAAAAACAAAGAAAAAAGAAATACCCCTTTCCTTTCCTTTCCTTTCCTCTCCTCTTTGTCCCGACACTGAGCCATCAGAGACAGATAGTCATAAATCAGCCTCTTTATTAACATGCCCCTGTCAATTAAATTACTAGCCATGAAATAAGTATCAATTTATGTGCACGCTCATACCACACAGAACATGGCGTCCACTTATTAATAGACACTGCTGACTGCCATGCACATTAACTCTCCTCTTTAATAAGTACATTAAGGTGTACATTAAGTGTGTTGGAGTGCAGTATTGATCTGGATAGTGTTGGGTTACCTTGTTGTTCAGCCCCACCTTTCTCTGTCCTCTGCCACATCAAAATAAAGATTGTGTCTTTAATACTGGGTCAGTGAAGGTTTGAATAATTTATTGATCACATTATTGCCTGTGTGCAGATAAGCATCATGTATGGTAATGAGAGAAGGAAGTGGTCCTGCTGTGCTTAAATGTAGTTCATAGCGTAGCGTGTAACTTATCTGCATTGTTTAAATCAGGGATTCTGCCAAGAACATATTCATTTTTTTCCATTTTGGGCTTATTCAATTTTTGTAGAGTTCAGGAGACTTTAGCATCTTTTCTCTGTCGCAATATCCACATTGTTTGCTGTCTTGCAGGGAGCTAGACAACAAAACTGGAGACTGATTTATTGTGATCAGCTTTAGCATGATCCTCAACGTCAGCTGCCGCTTTTGGTGTCATCATTAAATTCACCAACTTTCTCTGAGACACACAGATGAAGAACCCCTGTCCCGCTTTTTGGCATGCTCTGGGGTTTTTATTGCCAGTTGTGTTGACATTCTGCGTGACATGTGGCACGTAATTTACTTCAACCTGCAATGCCTGATTGTATTTAGCCACCTGGGTGCTGCAGAAACAAGTTGTAAACACACTGATGTATTATCACCTGCTGTTGTCACCCTAACAGCTGCTTGTTCAGTCATTCTGCACATACAGAGCAACGTTAGCATTTATTAGGAATCATGTTTCTGGGAAACATATAAATTCTATTGTTCATGCACTTTTTCTCCTGTTGTTGTCTCCTCTCAACCCCAAGAGAAATATTTTAATCTTCAACTGCTAAATGATTTTTTTTTCTAATGGCGTATTGGTCCTTCTGCACAGAACACTAATGAGAGCGCTGGAAGTGAACTAACACATAGAGTTGCTATAACAAAACTGGTGGGCTGAAAGATGTTGAAGACTACACAGAGCTGAGAGGAGTCTTGTGATGATACACCTGGGTGGGTTTGTCACTACGAGCAGCACCTCATTTGATCCTATGCTGATGAAAAATATTGACTGTAGCAGCTTTAATAATAGATACTTTCATGTAGTCTATTATCTGTCAAGATGGTTTGGAGTCACTTCAGGCAGTGTTTTTCTACATTTCCCAAAATGCCGTCTAATCTTGGAATAAAAGACGAGCCCGACTTTTCCTGAAAAGTCAGTGTGTTTCAGGCTGCCGCTGTGGGAAAAGAAACTGGTCTCAGTCTGTCTCTTCCTCTTTCATGGTGGAGTGTGTGAGGGTCTGAAGAAGCTATTGTTTTGATCTGCCAGGCTTTTATGCAAAATGAGTTAAGATTTTAAAATGCTTCGGGCGAGATGTTTCCTTTAAAGATAATCAAAAACCATGTCATTACCTTTGTCTCATCCGTGTCTTTTAAGTCCCGTGTTGTCGCTCGTTGTTGCTTCAGTCAGTTCACACAAAGCACACACGGATGCACGTCTGCACTGCTGATGTGAAAATCACATGTTTGCATGTTGACAGGTTAAAACTGACTGTAAACATGTAAGAGTCCTGGAGTGTTCCTCTCCTCTCTTTACCGCTGTGCTGCACTACTAGTGTATGTGTTTGCGTGTAGGGGTGTGTGTTGGAGTGAGAATCCTGAACGATAGTCGACCCCAATCAGATGTGAAAGTCTTTGTGCCATCGGAGTGCTGTGGAGCTTCTGTTCTGTCAGGAGAGCCTATCAGCTGTCCTCTGGCCACATATACGGGACAAGGACACAATGTATGCTGCCCACTTCAAAACAGTTTCACCTGACCTGTCATAGGCTGCGTCACTTGTCAATCACTGCTGAATAATGTGCTGTCATGTGCACAGGTCAAGGACACCACCAGCTGTGGTTATAATCAGAGTTCGAATTACGGGGGAGCTAAGGGGAGCTCGGCTCCCCTGAAAAGGACCTGGGCTCCCCTGAAAGCCTACTTTGAAACATTTAGGGGGAGCTCTAAAACACTGTCCATTTTTGTGTCGCATATAGATTTTGATTTTCTGTACATTAAGGTTCCTGAAATAAATAATAATAGTAAAATGTGTCAATGTTGTGTGTTTATTCGCTCATTACATTACTATTTCCGAACATCTGTCTCCACTAATAAATGCAAAGCTGTGTCTCCTGTTGTGACCATCCATGCGTGGCGGCGCTGCACTCAAATCACTACGTTTACGTCACCACTTGAACTTCTCACTGAGTTGGTAAGCCTAACGCGGTTGATTCAGAACCGTGGACAGAACTGTTTGCCCTAACACTGATAGCGTCTGACGCAGGGGCGAAGTGGCCGGGAAAAGTTTCCCGGTCGGCCGGCCGAAGGATTTACGCAGCGGATCACAAATTGAGCGGCCGCGAGGCGAACGCGACCGGCCTGAGCTTATCAGAATCATTGATTTACTAAATTCTCCGCGAATAGCGGCCAAATACTCCCATATATATATATATATATATATTATTTAGTATTATATTAAGGGGGGGGGGGGGGGGGGCGATGGCCGAACACGCACCAAAAGCGTTAAAGTCAGTCAGGGAGGATCGGAAAATAGGGCTCCCCCGAAAGCCACTTTGTAATTCGAACCCTGGTTATAATTAACTCTGCAGAAGACCTTTGAGTCATATAAAGAGGGTCAACACCCCTAGTGTAATTTTCAAATAGGGTAAAATCCATGAGGAGCATGTGATTAAAAATACCTGCTGTGGGTTTCAAGGCAGCAGTGTTGGAGTGTGGGTTGGACACTTCTACAGAAAAATATCCAAATGACTAACTGAAAATACAATCTAGATGGCAAACGCTCTGTGCAGCTGGTGTTGACCCAACATACCTACAGAGTCAGAGTCATATACACAACCAAGAAGTCTAAACCTTCAGGTGATTAATGGTATCACTGACACATTTGGAATAAACACCCCAATATGACACCCCCACCCCATAGCAATGACACTCCTTGATGGCAGCAGCCATCCCCAGCAGGATGCAGCCTGACACAGGCACAAACACAAACGGTTTAGGAACAACTAAAAAAAAAACAAAGATGAAAAACAGCACAAGGTGTTGACCTGGCCTCCAAATTCACTAGATCCCAAACTGTGGGTTGCACTGGAACAAGCCTGATCCACAGAGGCCCCTCCCCTCAACCCATAGGACCCAAAGGCCCCCACTAACAACATTCTGTTGCCAGACACCACAGGACACCCTCAGAAGGACCATGTCCATTCTCTGGTGAGTCACAACTGTTTTGGAGGCACAAGGGAGACCTACACAATATTAGGATGGTGGTCATAGTGTTATGCCTGATCGGTGTATGTGTGCATCACGATGGAGTAAACTGAGGATAGCCAAACACAGCCAGCTGTGTCAGGAAACTATTGTAAACATCGGCATGCTGACATGACCACAAGGACAACAGTCAAAAAAGAATGGTGCAGCTACAGAATAGATGAAGGCTCATTTCTGGATACTGCTACAAAAGTAGCTTTGTCGTGCCACCATATTTCTACAGTAGCCCACACAAAATAAGCAGTGGCTCTAGAGGGGGCCTTTCATATTTTTATATTTAAGTGTCAGCCGTCACAGATTCTTACCCACATTTTGAAAGGGATGGGCGGTAGGGGTATTCAGTTGGTATTCTGCGACCTCACTGCCAGGTGCCGGTATATTTTAATGCAAGGCGCATCGCCAGCCATGGCAAGTCAGAAAATTCCATTTTAATATGTGCTGATAAAGACCACAATATGTGCTGAAAAGCTCGTGGCAAGTTGAGAAAATGTTTTAGTAAGAGTGAAATGTGCGATATGTTAACAATGGATGTAATAACTGCAGTACATGGGATGTGACATGTGCCACTCATGCTGATGAATCAACGGGGAGTTACCGCCCTACTCTGCGCATTCTGATTGTTCTGCACATTCACAGCTGATTGTTTTGGTTTGACGGCCCTCGTCGTTACTGTCTCGGTTCAATCACTACCAGCTGCAGATGTTTTCTTTGATAATAAAAACTTTCTATTTACACCCAAGTATTGAGCAGCAAACCCACAAAGTTAGGTGACAGCTGGTGAACTGGTGCTTTAAATCGAGTTAGTTAAACTAATCTGAGGTTGACGAATACACTCAGATGCCAACATTTGTACAGAGTGAAAACAAATAGTTGTGAAGCCTATACATTTTCCAACCCTTCTTATCCACATTGTTCACACAGTTCATTTCTTGGTCAATAGGATGTCGTAAGCTAAATACCCTATGTAAAGAAGTACCAGTGAGATAGCAGTTAGAACAACTCAGATGCCAATTGTGCTGACCCAAATATTTCTTTAGTAGCCTTGGATTCCTTCTCTCTGTGCTGTGTTTGGCTGTAAGTGGCTCTCTGTGGTTTTGCATGATTTGAAAAGTTATGTTGTTACATTAGCGGCTGGTGTCTCCTTCTAATCCCATTTGCCTTGTGGTTACAAACAAGGTGCCAGCAGAGCCACTCAGCCGAAGGAGCCGGCAATCCATGCTTTATACGAAGCAGCCCTAATTCAATTGACATTACTGGCTGGCTTTAATGGATTTTACCTGGTGAGCCTGCAAATTGAATATTTTAAAGCATATCAACTCCTTTGGAGTATCTGAAGGGAAGAGGTGCAATTTTCATTTTGTGAGCGTTTGGCAATTAGATGGCGACATACAGGAGATTGTAATCTGTTCCTCAAGTTTGATTTGATTTGTCTTCAGTAAAGCAGTGTCCCTCTCGCCTGAGGTCTGCGCCTTTGTCTCCCTCGAGTCGTTTGATGTTTTTAACCACTGTTTTCTGTTACTGGAGGCGAGACACGCTGATGCGCACGAACCTGCACCGCGTACACACGGATCCCACTTTCTTTTGTACGCATGTGGCCTTCAGTCATGCCGCTCCGTGAGAAGTCGAACTCTTTGCAGTGTCATCTCATTGAGCCTCTGAGGTTGTTATTGTTTTATCTTTCGCTGTGTTGATCTCTGTGCAAGGTGGGCGGCTGTCCTTCATCTGCTCTCCATGTAAAGGTCAGCGAGCTGTGGATGAAGCTGTGTCGATCAGACGGGTGCCGTACACTGACAGCTAATTTTCATCAAAGCAGCTATAGTGTGTGTGTGTGGGTGTGTGTGTGTGTGTGTGTGTGTGTGTGGGTGTGTGTGTGTGTGTGTGTGTGTGTGTGTGTGTATGAGAGAGAGAGAGAGACTCGCAGGATGACCACTACTTATGAAGGTTACCTACTCGCAGTGTGGAGGGTCTCCTGCAATTTTCTCAGATCTATACCAGCATGTACATGCTGCAATCCACTTGTAACAGCATTTTATTACATGGGTGAAAGGAAAATGCGAAAGTTATTCTTTTATTTTTGGAGCAACTTTGTTTGACAATGTGCACACACACCATGATTTGTTCCTCTCTTATCTTTTTGTGCCCTCTTTCCTCCCCTCTTCCCCTTTACTGGTATTCTGAACATGGTTTGCATTGATTTATTCTCTTTCACCAATTAAAAGCAATTTTGTGAGCATTAGAGTAAGCCATGCCGCGGGCCGTTTACTGCGGCAGCCTGTTCATTACCTCATTGTGTGTGCAACCGTGTGTCTGTGTGAACTCCTGGGTGCCTCTGTTATGCTCATTTCACTCGGAGAATGTGTCTGCCTAAGCATGAGCGTATGTGTGCACTTCCATTCATGTTTAGGTATACATGAGCAGATGGGCGCGGGTGTGTATCAGAGATTCCCTGCACGTGCCGGGCATTAGTTCTCTGCTCGCAGGCTAAATCCTCATGTTGTTGAAGCGGTGTCAGTTGCCTCTGCCACGACACAAAGCTTATCTTTTACCAACTCCCGTACCCCCTTGGGATGGAGAAACATGAGGGTGGGGCGGAGGATGAGAGGTATGTGAAAATAGGCAGGAAGCCATGGGCTGGTGTAAATAACCCTGGGCTCTGGGGGAAGGTTAAGAAGCCAACTCCATGCTGAATACTAAGCATTATCCCTGAAGGACCGAGTGCCCCTGCACCCATCCTGTCCTCCCCTCCCTGTCATAGCACTGTGCCATTATGCCAGTCAGTCATCACATCAGTGTGTCAGTGCACACAGGTCTGTCTAACAGACAGTGTGCTCTTTTGATGGGCATCTACTCTATTAATATTGCATTAGTCTACCAACAGGTGGCAGAAAATCTGTCTATGGTTTCAGTGTGGAAACATTTTTCAAATCAGGTAAAGTGCTGCCTACTGTAACTTTAGGCAAAACCTGGTCACTACAGTTGTGTGTTTCTTAACATTTGTCCTCTAGTTCCATTGTGACGACAAGTTCCTGCTGCTGCTCAGTAGCTTGTTCGTTTACAGCGTGAAACATTTAATGTTGACATTTTTAAGTAATGTACAGTGTCAGCATAGAATAATTATACCAATCAAGGCGTACCAGTTTAGCTCTGCTCAAACAAAATGTAGCAGCAGAAATTCACAAGAGGCTGAATACTAATTTCAGTTTAATTCTCATATATTACACCAATCAGGCATAACATTATGACCACCTTCCTAATACTGTGGAGGTCTCCCTTGTGCCTCCAAAACAGTTGTGACTCATCAGAGAATGGACATGGGCCTTCTGAGGGTGTCCTGTGGTGTCTGGTAACAGAATGTTGTTAGTGGGGGCCTTTGGGTCCTATGGGTTGAGGGGAGGGGTCTCTGTGGATCAGGCTTGTTCAAGTGCATCCCACAGATTCTTGATCAGTTTGGGATCTAGTGAATTTGGATTTCTGTTTTTCATGTTTTTTGAGTTGTTCCTGAACCGTTTATGTGTGTGTGCCTGTGTCAGGTTGCATCCTGCTGGAGATGGCTGCTGCCATCAAGGACTGTCATTGCTTCAGGGGTCGGGGTGTCTGGTCTGGTGTAGGTGGGTGGTTCATGTCTAAGTAACATCCACATGAATGCCAGGTCCAAAAGTTTCCCAGCAGGACATTGAATTGTCACAAGAATGTCAATGTTATTCACTTCTCCTGTCAGTGGTTTTAAAATCGTGGCTGATCGGTGTATGTGCACTCATATTGGGTGTGCATATACAGTGTAACATGTCTATTTTCAAACTACTTTTGGGTATCTGAGGTAACTATGGTAACCTTCTGTAGCGCTGAAAGCATTCAGATGACCTAGTGGCATGTCTGGATGAGACTAACTCAGAAACTGGAGACTTAGTGCTTTAAATGCCTTTTGAGGGGCTTCGCTTCTCACACAGCACTGCCATAAAGAATGCACTCCTAAGATACAGCTCTCCCATAGCTTTGTGTTCATAAAGATTTACTTGAAAGAATGTGGCTCTACCCAGATAAACTTTAGAATCAGAATCCTCTCCTTAAGGTAATGTGTGCTTGAAATTTGCAAATGCACTGCGTGAAACCAGGGACGAAACATCAGTGTGTGAGCAGCAGTGCCAGAGCCTTCAATATAGCTTTCCATTTACTAACCATTTCCTCTGGGCACGCAACTATTTATTCCCCCCATTTTCTCAAAAGTGGAAATAAAATGAAAATGAGGAAAAAAAGGAAAAAGTGTGCGGTTAAATCTCTCTTGCCAAAGGCAACATTGTGACATTATCTTTTCGTCACAGCTTAACGGAGACTTGCCCCTATGTATGTTTCTCTGTTGTTGTTTTTTTGTGTGTGTGCATACATGCGCAAGCCAAACATGCATGAGTACTTGTGCGTGCATGTGTAGATTTGCATCTATGCAGTGTGTATGTTTGACAGCACAGTTTGTTGTGTGTGTGTGCCTGTGTTCATTTTGAGAGTGCTGTGCTGCCGTGTGCAGAATGCAAGGCATCATGTTTACCTACACACACGTTCATCTGCAGATTAGCTTGCGGCTCCCTCCTTACCCCCATGCAGGCGAGAGTGGAAATACACACTTTGCAGCCCCATTACCTACTCACTATAAATCAGAGCCTCTCAAATACACTTTAATACCCTCCAACAACAGATGATAATGCAACTTACAGACTAGTAGAACTATTACACTAGCTGTCAATATAACTACGGTGAGTGTTGTATCATTAGTAAATAAAACGCAAACAAAAGTTTTTTATTAAAAGGAATCTGGGTTGACAAGGAGACGAACATCTGTGAAAATTTCTTTAAAATCACATCCAAGTTTTATTGATCGTTTCTATTTCTGTCTTTCTCTTCTTTCCAACCTGCATGTTTTTGTCTCCTCTCTCGCTGTGCACTTGGATGTCGTGAAAATCCAATTAGGTGGACACATTCTGCGGGAACAACACAAAACCACGCTCCATGATGGCAATCGCATGAATTCTTCATATGGGATTTTAGATGCTCCCCTCTCTTTGCTCATACCATGTCTACACAAAAGACAGCGTAATTGGCGAACAGATCTACATACAAAATGCTTTCACCGTCTGTTTTATGGCCTCTCAGCCTAACAATGGGTACTTCTGTAATCTCTGCTGTGTGATTTAGAAATGAAAAACCAATGAAATGTGTCCCCTGGCATGTGGGGAATATACTACTGTAGATAGGGCACGTTTCCAGCGCTTAGCTGCTCCCGCATCAACGCACGGGTAAAAAGCAATGGTCTAATGTATTGCTTTATTTTGCAGTCTTTTGGGCTGGCTGTGGCAATTTCTAGAATGGCATCGTTAAATAAATGCTTATAATCTGTGATACATGACACTATTTGCAGAGGTAGGTGGGGATTCCTAAATGCATTATTATTATTTATGGTGACATAATGTCTTTCAAACTTAGAGTGAATGAGCGTACAATGAACAAACAACGGTTTGTCCTAGATTTATGCTTATGTCGTAGATTTGATGCATTTTCATAGATTTCACATATCCTGACAATGCATTACATTTGTCCTAGTAATAAAAGATTTGCATTTTTTTTTTATTTTTTTAAATTGTTCAAAATCCATTATACGCCAGCAATGCTTTTCAGAATCGTTTGCGTTTCATAGTTTCAAAGCATCTGTTTTCTTGAGCATCACCAGCGCAGAGTACAGTCACGCTCGGTGCTGCCTGCAAATACATGAACTCTGTTGCATAGTCTCTTCCCTGACACTTTCTCCTTTTCAATCTCGCATTTTGTGTTTGCCGTATCTTCAGCCTATGGATTTAAACACAATATTTATTATCTTTTATAAAAGGAAATAAAAAGAATCTAAACTGCCAATGCTTTCAGTCATATAATGTCACACAGCAGCGCTTTGACCTTAATTTAAGCTAACAGCAACGTGCAAACAAGCTCGTAATGAGAGTGTTAACAGGTGAATGTGAACGAGGCGTAATGCTTGTTGTGTTCACCGTTTAATTTAGAAAGCTCGTCTTTGCTAATTAGCACCAAACACAAAGTTGAGCTGCAAAATATCGGGATGGAAATACTTTTGCAGCTATCTAAAAATTGACTGTAAAAGCTGCGTCCGCCCACCCATCAATGCCAGTAATAATAAATGAAGTTTTCTACAAATCCAATGAAAAGTCAGGGGGTCGCTGTCACCGGAGTCATTAGGGCACGTTGTCTGGGAATCTTCAGTGTTTTGTCTGTGCCAGTCCATCTGGTAGCTGCTGAATGTGTACCAAATCGCATGGCGTGCTTGGCATACTACACCAACATTGTCATCCTTGGAATCAGTCAAGTGAGCCTCCTAGTATGGCTAAATAGGATGCTCGCTTACATAGATTAACAAGCAGGCAGACACAAACTCCTGCTCAGTGCTGCCTAAGAGCCAAGAGGCAGGGTATATGGTGTGAATTTAAAAAAAAAAAAAATCCATAATGTATTAGGACACGACCCCCACTACACATTTTTAATTTTTACGGCTTTGCAAAAGTTTCCATGTTCATAAATGATTTTAAATGTTGTTTTGGGACTGGAGTGTAGGCGTTTGGCCTTATTTATTTATTTATTTTTGCCACCGTGAATGCGTTTTTCTGTGATCATTACGATGTCTCCTCTTACAGCAGTTATGGTCTACAAAGCAGGAGACTCATAGATGAGCGCGGTGCTTTGTAGTGTTCCATTAGCTGTCATCCACAAGCCATCACAAAGTACTGTCCTCCTGCTGCCTCTCTGCCATTCCTCCACGCTGTGGATTCTCTCTTTTCCCCCATTCCCCTCTGAGCTTCGGCGTTCCCTGCACACCGTTTATGTAGGCGGGGATGGCACAGTTATACAGGAAGAGCTTCCTTGGAGAGCCGCTGATTGTAGATGCATATGGTTCTCAGTGGAATCATTTGAGGGAAACGATCAGAATAGGTCACCATACCCTGTGATGCATGCCTGCCAGGAGCAGCCCTACAGAGACAGTTGGAACGAGGACACAGAGGTAACTGGAGTGCAGCCCCAGTCACAGACACAGTCCACTGGCTGGGGACTCCCATTATCCTTATTTATTTCTCTTGCTATCCTGCAGAGAAGTAGCTCTCCCACTTATCTCATCACTATTTATCACAGGAGCCCCCGAGGTGTCTAAACATACAATCAGATCTGTGAGAGCATGGGTGGAGAAAGAGATGAGAGGCAGGTAATAAATGAGAGGTTGGAATATAACGTAGTTACTATGTGATTTTCATTTTTTTTTTTTTTCTCAATGACATGAAAATGACATTGAAATTAGGAAGGCGCCAGTCTGTGATCTCTGATTACCTTTATACTACTTGCAACTGCTGCTCTTTGTTCAGCTCCCAGACTTACTACAGTGTCAGTGAGGGCTCATCATGGCCTCTTGTCATCTTGACAGTTTTGGGGGAGTTGCATATCATGTTACTTTAAACTGTCAACTAAACACTATTCCCTCTGAGGGCTGTTGTCTCTTTACTTCCTCTCTGGTTGTGTAATGCTTAGTATTCAGTCACGACTGTCGCTCTGTGGCTTCACAGGAGATACAGATCGACAGCCCAGATGCATTGATGTAAATGTTTTCCCTTCTTTTTCGAGGGGTGTGTCAGCTTGTCAGACTTTTAGGGAGAGTTGTTTTTGTCTTACGTGCCCTTCATTCTTTATTTGTGTCCAGAATTTCCACACAACAGTGTGTTAAAGCTTAGTTGTATTAAGTGTTTAAACAAGAAAGAAAGCTTTAAAGATGCAACAGCGATAAGATGTTTCTGGCTAAGCAGGAATCGTGCATGACTGAGTATACTTTTGCTGACCATGCTGAATGAATTATGTTGTAGGCGTTCAATTGTTCAATGTGGAATGGAATGAACTGTATTAACTTAAGGAACTCTTTCATGTGTCCTCTAGAGCCTTCATCAGGTGACAGGTGACATTCCCATCAGCTGTACTTTGTGTTTTGTATAACATTATCACCACCATCCTAATATTGAGCAGGTCTCCCTCGTGCCTCCAAAACAGTTGTGACTCATCAGAGAATGGACATGGGCCTTCTGAGGGTGTTGATCAGGTTTCTAGTGAATTTGGAGGCCAGGTCAACACCTTGTGCTGTTTTTCATGTTTTTTCTAGTTGTTCCTAAACCATTTATGTGTGAGTGCCTGTGTCAGGCTGCATCCTGCTGGGGATGGCTGCTGCCATCAAGGAGTGTCATATGGGGTGGGGGTGTCTGGTCTGGTCTGGGTGGGTGCTACATGTCTAAGTAACATCCACATGAATGCCAGGTCCAAAAGCTTCCCAGCACATTGTATTGTCACAATATGGTCAATGTCATAATGTTGTGGCTGATCGGTGAATATGATGACTGCTTAGCCAGAGTCATTACCTGACAACGGTTGCAGCATCAATCTAATACTCACTAGGATTGGATGACTACTGTTTAACCTCCAGGAGACTCCTTCACTGGCTGATTAAAAGGCCAGAAAGACCATTAAATCAATAAAAGGCTCTTAATCCATACTCCAACAACTGTTCTGTGAGCTTGGATATGCTCTGTGGAGTAATGACTGGTTCCCTTCTGAGACTGAACTCTGTTTAAAACATTTTGAAACCTCACTGGAAGCCACTGATAGACATCCTGATCACTGAAGTGTAAAGAAATCAGATACAAGACCCAGCTGCTCCCACTGCGACCGGTGGAGGACTGTACATGATTTTTTTTTTTTTTTTTTTATAACAGCAGTATGCTCACTGCCAGTAAGTTTCCTGTCTGCACTTCCTTTCACCCAGGCTGGACCTACAATTTACCAGCAAAAAAATCCACTGTTAGATTGACACTGCACACATTGATTTCATGCTATTCTGTGCATGCCAGTAATTGCGGAGAAACATGAGTAAACCTTTTTATTTATTTATTTACTTATTCTTTTTGTGCAGCCAATTATTCTCCACCCGTCTCATATAAAAGGTGTTCCAGTGTGTCGAGTTAGCAGGTTCTTGTTGGTTTCACTCAAGAAAAATGTTATATACCATAATAGCCCTATAACCATGACCAGGTTTTTTTTTTGTTTTTTTTTAATGATTCCATATATATTATATTGTGCTGGGTTTGTATTATGACCTATTGATCCTGTAGCCTGGTGTAGCCAGACTAGATTCTTTTCACAATATGACTCTGGTAACAATGCATTTGGATTTTATTAGGGGGTATTTTTCATCTGACGCTGAGAAAAAAAAATACCATTGCACCAAACTGGACAGTTCTACAACCAATCAGAGACATTTTGTTGTGAATAAATTCCCCGTTCTTCACTGCGTGTAGCCCAACCAAACAATTTGTTTGTCCGGGAAATCTTTACCGGGGCATCATCCGTTCCCAACAGGGCAACTCAAGACCAGAGGTGGACAGAGTACACACCTTCACTACTTGAGTAAAAGTACAGATACTCCTTGTCAAATATTACTCCAATACAAGTAAAAGTAGCTTAGTCAAAATATTACTTAAGTAAAGTACTAAAGTATTTGCTTAAAAAAATACTTAAGTAAAAGTATTTAAAAAGTATCTCAGGAAATACAGGAAAGTAGCTTCATTGTCATTATACAATCCACTCTACAATCCACAGCCTCACTCTTTCTCTTGCAGACAGCTTCTCTCTCTCTCTCTTTCTCTCACACACACACTACAAGCTCATACAATTACGTTTAAAATGTTCATCAGCAATTTAACAAACATTAAGCTAGCTTTTTCAGGTTGGAAGACGAGTTCTTGTAGGCCGTGATGAAATTTGTTCGCGGTAAGCACAACAAACATTTAAACTGAAACGAATCACTTTTTGTGGCAAAAATCTCAAACATGGGTTTGAGATAAGGCCACGGGTGCTCGGTGGGAGTTTCTCCAGGTCTCCATTGTATGGCATGACGTAGAGAATCAGCGAATCAGCAGAAACAGTTTATTTTCTCAGAATTTTGAAAAAATAATAATAATAAAAAAAAGTAGCGAGTAACGAGAGCATCAACAGAAATGTAGTGGAGTAAAAAGTACAATATTTGTCCTTCAAATTTAGTGGAGTGAAAGTAAAAGTATCCCCCAAAAATAATACTCAAGTAAAGTACAGATACTGTACTCAAAAACTGTACTTAAGTACAGTACTCAAGTAAATTTACTTCGTTACTGTCCACCACTGCTCAAGACTAACTCAAAAATCTTGTAATAAGACAAAACTATGAATGTTGTTGTGCTATTAAACCCTGTTTGGCTACACAGCAAAAATCCCAGTGTATATTGTACTCTATAGGAGTACATTTAACTCCGGTTTCAGTGCATATATAGGTCCAAGAGTTCGGTGTTCACTGAACACCATCAAAAGTGTAAAACATATACTCCAAATAAAGAGTTACACTTGAACCCTCTGAGAGTGCAATTTTACTCTGTCACTGGTACTTTTAGACACTACTTCAGTGCTTTTTGACACTTGCAGTGTAGAAGTAGAGCAGTGTAGAGAGTAAAATATATACTCCAAGTAAGAAATTTGTAGCACTTTGCAGAGCTGATTATTTAGAGAGAATATACTCTATGACTGGTGTACACCCAACACTTCTGAGGTGAATTGTTAACACTTCAGGAATTTATAGTCCACACAAGAGTTTCTTGAAAATATAACATTTTTATTCTTATAATAGTAATTATTGTAACTCTTGTTACAAGGACATAAAACATGTCTTACATTAGGAGCCATGGTGCAAAAAAACCCTGTAAAATCATTTTGTGCAAAAAAAATCGCCAAGATGAAAAACAAAAAGGGTGCAATCACTTACGTAACACATTTCTTATACAAAAACATAGACTTTCAGGAATATGCTTGGAATGGAGATGTTTCCTGAATCCAGAAAAAGTGCAAAATCTCTGACGGCATCCATTCTGGTCACACACCAAATAAAACTTCTTGCCGGGAAAAAAGGCATGTGTAAGTTTGAGATGACGGAGCAACTGCTGGATGGTGACAAAAGTAGACTGGCAAACAAAGCATTTATACATCACAACTTGAGTTGAGGAGCTTTGCCCTGAGGTCCTTGACTCTGGGAGTTTCATGAGAAAGCCCCACATCAATATTGTAGATGGTTGTTTGCACAAATGTGTACAGGCTGTTTAAGGCCTGGTCATAGGAGATGCCAAACACATAATGTGTCTTGAACAGTTCATCAAAGGCTGACAGGGAAGACCTGGCCTTGCAGGGAAGGAGCTCACCATCCGTCGCAATGTAGTAATCATGGATGTTTTTTCTTGTGATGCCAACTGCCAGGATGTAGGGCTGCCTCCGCTGGGCTGGACCAGAGTGCTCTTGTGACCCGACTGCAAGATAACACAAAAGTATTACTACACTATACATCTTTTTTTTTATGGATAAGTCAGACAGAAATCTGATAGAACAGTTCGAGGATAACTTCAAGAAATAATAATATTAATAATAAAAAATACTTTTTTTTCATTCATGTGTGGCCCTAATACTCCGTCGTGATATGGCTATCGTTTAGGCTACAAGAAGTAGAAACATTAACTTACCCTCCTTGAGAAATTCCGAGTGTGAAGCTCCATTTAGTTTGACGTACTTCTTCTTTCCTTTGTACTGTACTTTGAACAGCATTGCTGTAGACCTTCCACAGCTACATACAACACAAACATACAATTAGTGCACTAGCAACGTAACTTTGGGCGGGAGTCGGAAGCTTTGAAGTAGTTTCGGTAAAGCTAGCTAGCGGGAGAGGTTAGCTTATTTTAAGATAGCTAACAAACGAATTCTGTTTTTCTTTGTCAAAAAACCTGCTTAACCGTGGCTAACATTACAAACACAATATTAATTCTGATAAATTAAACATTTGCAGTGACTTTACAACTGATATAGCAAGTTAGCTAAACTACATTGAAACCATGTTTGCCTCCTTAATGTCTTACCGTTAAGGTTTTTAGTTATTTACGGATTGAAACGTGAAAAAAATATTCCATGCATTATTTATTCACTTTAGTTTCTTAGCCTACCTGCAGTCCTGCAGGGCTGTTGAAGCAGACGTCGGTTAGTGTCGTTGCTGCACTCGTGCAAGATGAGGGCTCAGAACACACGTGACTGGATTCAACCAATGAGAGGGCGTGGAGCGCTGATGACAAAATCGAAACCTAACTCTTGGTGCGGCTGGGAAAGACTCAATCAAGAAATAGACTCTCAGGGAGTCTATCATTGTAAAATAAACACTACAATAACTCTACACTAACACTATACATAGAAATAACACCAGAGAGAGATTATGGTGCAACCTGAAAAGTGTACTTTGTGCCCATTTGACACCAAAGTGTAAAATCTTCTACTCTCGTCATCAAAACTCTGGGATTTTAACTCTCTGGCATTTGCTGTGTAGTTCGAAGAATTATAAATAACAGAAATGAACACAATACAACCCATAGGTCCATGATAATACAACAAGTTAGCGCAGTATATTCAATGCGATTTATATTCATTTACTAATACACTGCCTGGCCAAAAATAAAGTTGCCACCTGGATTTCACAAAGCAAATAGGTAGGAGCCTCCTATTGGATAATTACTGCATGGGCGATAATCTTTCAGCTGGCAACAAGTTATTTAACACCAACTGATGCAATGAGTAGCTTCTCATTTCTTAAACAACCATGTTGAAAGACACATCCCGTGGTCGTAGAAAACATGTTAGTCTGTTTGAGAAGGGTCAATGTGCCCAAAGAATGACGTCAGCTGACTACCTGAATATACTAAATGACCAGGTTATTTCATCAATGGATTTTTTCTTCCCTGATGGCACTGGCATATTCCAAGATGACAATTGCAGGATTCATGGGGCTGGAGAAGGCTTTGTGCAGTGGTCAGACTCTCCCATCATCAATACAAGATCTTGGTGAAAAATGAATGGGACACTGGATGGAAATAAATCTTGTGACACTACGAAGCTTATTGAAGCAATGCCACAGTGAATGTGTGCTGTAATCAGAGCTAAAGGCGGTCCAACAAAATATTAGAGTGTGTGACTTTTTTTGGTGACAACTTTTTTTTGGCCAGGCAGTGTATATACTAGTTACTAATTACTAATTACTACTGTCCATTCAGGGACTCGTGTTGGAAATGAACACATTAACGCAGTGCATCGGACAGTCCTTCTGCAACTGTTTTCTATACTTGTGCCTTTAAAATGAATCACCAAAGAGAATACTTCTACTTTGGACAGCTTGTCTTCTGTGTGAATGGCCCAAGTAAAACAAATACATAAGAACCCAGTTTTAAGCCAGATTTCCATAAAGGATTGCATATATAAGCAGCTCTTTTAGGATTTAGTATTGTGCATACTTAATCTCTGGTTCCCTACAACTGGAACTCACATGTGACAGACTTTATTTTATTTTTTATTTTTTTGTTTGTCCAAATCAATGCATTAGAGATGGAGATGCCGTGTCTTTTATTCCCTCTTATGGGTCAAGCTCCAAAATAACCTAATACCCTGTTCATCTCTTGTAAATGTCCATGCCTTAGTACATCTCTGGAACTTTACAGTAGATGTTAATGCCTTTCAACCTCTACTCCTGCTACAGTTATTATTCGACTGCATACACAATTCGTGTTGTATCATGAATAAAGTTACCCTCCTGTTTCAGTTATCTTCAATAAATCAAACTACCATTCGTGCATTAATTATTCTATCATCCAATCAATCGTTATCATCAATAATACTTAGATAATAAGATTGTGAGTTTGAAAAATTCCCAAAAATTCCAGTTTTCTCAGGAAAGGTTTCTTTTGTAATATAATAATAATAAATAATAATACATTTTATTTATAGGCGCCTTTCAAAGCACCCAAGATCACCGTACAAGTAAAACAGGGTTCAAAATACATAACAGACATCAAAAGCATTTAACAAACTACAACTATAAGACACTAAAAAATACGATAGAAAGATAAAAGCTTTGGTTTAAAAAATAAAAAAATAAAAATCTGGAGAGAGTGACAGTTAGGGAGGGTATGCTTGCAGAAAAAGGTGGGTTTTGAGATGGGATTTGAAAATAGCCAAAGTGTTGATGTTGCGGATGTTGGGTGGAAGGGAATTCCAGAGGTGGGGGGTGGAACAGCTGAAGGCTCTGGACCCCATGGTGGTCATGCGGGCAGGAGGGATGGTGAGGCTGATGGATGATGATGATCTAAGAGTCCGGCTGGGTGTGTTGATGTGGAGAAGTTCTGTCAGATAAGGAGGGGCGAGGTTGTGGAGGGCTTTGAATGTTAAGAGCAGGATTTTATAGGTGATGCGGTGTGTGATGGGAAGCCAGTGAAGCTGCTGGAGAACAGGGGTGATGTGATGAGAAGAAGGGGTCCTGGTGATAATCTGGGCAGCAGAGGAAAGGTAGAGCTGGGTGTCGTCCGCATAGCAGTGAAAGTGAATATTGTATTTATGGAATATGTGACCAAGGGGGAGGAGGTAGATGATGAAGAGGACTGGACCGAGGACAGAACCTTGTGGTACACCAGAGGAGATGGGAGATGAATATATATATATTTCTGTGGATAAAAGTAGAAAACTGAAAACTGTGTCTAAAACTGAGCGCTCAAAGTTCCCTCGTTGTGTGTGATGTGGACTTTACACCTGAATCTGAGTAGATGGTGACAATCCAATCATAAGGCTTCCATTCCATTGCCTTTATCTCTGCTGCAGTTCCTGAGAGAGTTTCAAGGTGGATTATGTTCAATTATTTTTTACAGCATCATCAAATATGATTAAGCCCAACTGCGCCTGTGTCATAGTCTTTCCTGATAAACTACTACACCTTTCAGGATCTGCCCACCTCTGAAATAAAGACAACCATTACCGTCTGCCCTCTGATTACACAGTGTGACTCTTTGCTTTGTGATTAGATTGTCGCTGTCCAATGACTCAATCATTTTACAGGTCTACTCATGGTTGAATTACAAGTATAAACATTGGAACTGTGTGTGAAAATCTCAAGATCCAAGATTTGCTTTTATCCACAAACCCAGTATTTGTTGGTTTTATCAGTTGGAACAATGACCTTACGATTGACAGATGGCTGAGCAAGCCCTGAATGATGGCGAGCTACTGCGTGTCTTGTCAAAAATGTTGCACAGTCTGATCTCGCCATTTATTATAGACAGTACAGAGGGAAGCAGGTGGCAAAAAGACATCAAATCATCTTAGAAATCTGCATCAGAAAATATATTAACACACTCGCTCATAAACATGGAGTACGCGCACATATTCAAAGTGACTTTTAGGCACGGTGTTTATCTTTACTTTTACAGAGACCTGAAGCGTCCCGTCTGTCATATTAGCCATTTCCACTTCTCACATATAACCCCTCACAACATGATAAGACATCACATCAAAGAAAGAGGCTTGACTGGAGAGGGCAGATATATTCATTGGCATACAGACAGGCAATTGCATGTTAAAGTGCAGCAACAAATTCAAGATGAAAGCAAAGTCATACCTGTGGCCTCATCTGCCAACGTGGTATGGATTGGACAGGCAAAGTGATTGGGCCTTCTGTTATAATTTAGTCTCCTCTTCAATCTTGGAACTTTGCTGTCACTCTCGGATAAAATCACACCTTTGGCCATGTTAGGTCCAAGTCAGTCTCTGTGCTGTGCTTTAAAATGTGGGCTACATTTAAGAGATTTTCATTTACAGTTTGTTTTTTTGTATCCCGTGGACATTCTTCCTCCTTTGTAGTCCCCTGGGCGAAGGACAGTGATGCTGTAATTTTGCCGCAGTCAAAGAAACCTTTTCATAATGTCCTTTCAGACCGCCAGAGACCGAGTCTATTACTGATTGCTGTGACATAATGGGACATACATCCCACAGAAGTGGCAAATAGCAGTCAGCACACATGGCAGATCGCAAAGTGTCTCTTGCTTTGTTCATTTTGTTATATTTTCCATGAAACCTCCAGAGACTTTAAAACATATATATCAACACAGTTTAGAATGCAAAAACTGCACAGTCACAACTACACAAAAGAACATACATTTTTACAACAAAAAGGGGAACATCCTTTGAAGGCACCATAATGTATTTTCGAACATAATTAAAAATATATACTGTATAAATGTATCGTTATCTTTGTATGTGTCAGTGTGATCCGTCCAATTACTCACTAAAGTGAGGATCTTTGAGGTAACAGAAGATACAGAAGCACTCATAAACACATCTTGTTTTTCTCTCCACAGAGTGAAGTTGAAAGAAGGACTGACATTCCTTGGGGCTCGTCCGAGCAACCCCACTCAGTGGATAGTCAGCCAGGATGTGAGGAGTGAAGGCCACCGAGTGGTGACTCTCCACTGCCGCAGGAAGGAGCCCAGCTACGACCAGCAACGGTAAGAATATAAATTACATTGATTGCACCACTGATGCCTCACAGCGAGAAGGTCCCGGATTCAAATCCATGGGCCGACTGGGCCTTTCTGTGTGGAGTTTGCATGTTCTCCCTGTGTCTGCGTGGGTTCTCTCCGGGTACTCCAGCTTCCTCCCACTGTCCAAAGACATGCTGGTAAGGTTAATTGGTGATTCTGTATTGGTCGTAGGTGTGACTGTGAGTGTGAATAGTTGTCTGTCTCTCTGTGTTAGCCCTGCGATAGACTGGAGACCTGCCCAGGGTGTACCCAGCCTCTCGTCCAATGACAGCTGGGATAGGCTCCAGTCCCCCCGCGACCCTTCACAGGAACAAGCGGTTACAGAAGATGATTGAATGAATGAATATACTGTATATGCACCACTTAGTGACTTTTCCGTAGTAAAATTGGGTAAAGATATGAATGATCTGTTTTGTTGTTGTCGAGGATGAAAGAAAACGTGAAAAAAAAACATGATCCTCAATAACAAGTCAGTCAAGATAAAACCAAACGATTATTCAGAATGGTTTTTTTTCTTTGCACCAATGATAATATACCATGAGGTTAAGTTACACTGGCTTCGAAGGTAGCTGCGATTCATACTCTTTGCGTCAGCACAACGACTCCTATCTCCTAAAAAATGTTGTCACTTTAGAAAGCACCACCGCAGAGTGTTTTGAAAAAGACTCGCTGGCACTGAAATACAGTGTCAGAGTGATGTTCCCTCTGCAGAAATGACACACTTGACTTGACATAAAGGCCACGTCTGTTGAGACCACTGTGGGTAAGAAAAAAGTTAATTGACTATTGCAATTTCCTCTAGCCTCTCTCTATTTCTCTCTCTCTCCCCCGCCATCCCACCCCTCCCTTCTTCTCCTATTTTATATTTGCGTACTTATTTTCTCCTCTGCCAAGCCTCTAAGTTGTTTTGGTCATTTCCTATCTCTATTCACGTCCTTAAACTAATCTGGGAGATAGGAAAGTGATTATCAGCACGGTGGGGGGAGGTTGTTGCGTTAATTAAGTGCTGATTGAAGGCCTTTGTGAGTTTTAATGGTTTTTTCCTTCTCGGATCAGGAAGTAGTTTTAATAAATCTAACTTTCTAGTGACAGGTGTAATTTTATGGATTAGAGGCAGATTTGAGGCCCGGGTAAGCTTACAACTTATTTGCTCTTTAGCTCTCGTTCCACTTTTCAGATTCTAAACCACTCCCTGAAGAAAACAAGACACTTGACATTGCAACTGCAACTTTATAATCAAAACTGTGCAGGGGTTATTTAAGTGTAGCTCAGCCTATATAACACATGTAATTTAAATCGCTTGGCCTTGTGATTTTTTTTGACATGCTGCTATTAGTGGATCATTACAAGGAATGATTATGGTCTAAACACAGTGTTACAGCACATAAAACAAAGACAGCTGCGTGTGCTTTTGAATGGCCTTGGCCGTAAAATCAGAAGCAGCTAATAAAGATTTTCTTTAAGTCATGCAGTCATTTGTTGCTGCATTTAGACCAGCAGCCGAGTCCTTGCCTGTGCCTGTTGCAGATGGTTGCAGTCAGATTTCAGTGGCATGCTTATAAGTGGCTTTAATAGTTTCAGTCCTCAGCACAGGTAGCGCAACTTGTTTTTGACTTTACAGCCGCTTTCGAACACAAACTGTGCCGCCTCTGCACTGAAAATGACTTGACAGACCTTCCATTCACTGGAAAACAATGCGTTTTGACAGCTCAGTCTTATAAATAGAAAGACTTCGTTTACCCGCAAGTTCACACAGAGGTGCAAATACGCTGCAGATCATTTTGTTTATATCTGTCTCACTTTTTATTCCCACAAAGATAACAGTCTGGATATCTGTAGCTATGGTTTAGTTTGTTATGTTGTGACCGTATAAAACTTCACGATACTTGTTGTTGCTGTGAAGTTCTTAAGCCTTTAAATGTGTGAGATGAACATTTTAAAGAAACTTGAAAGCTGAAATGCAATTGGTATTTGGTGCTATCGAGATTCTGTTCCTATAACGAGGGCTGGCCAAGTTTGTGAAAGCTGAATTCTTGAACGAAAACATTTTCTATGGTTCTAATATACTACTATGAACAACATAAATAGGTGCAGCAAACAGAAACACTTAGCATCTGGCTCCTCCTTCCCCTTCACCCCCTTTCTGCAAGTATTATTCTCTCTGCTCTGTCTCCTGACCTCGCATTCTCTCTCACATACTCCATTATTACAGCAATATTATGTTTTATTGATTTACTAGGTAAAGGAGCCAGAGACAAGAGCGAGCATATCTAGTCTAATCCCTGCTGTTTGGGGCATGTTCGTTGGACTGCTCCTTAATCCCCACAGCTGTCAAAGTCACTTCACGCAGACGACCAAAGACGCCCCATGATGGCTTTACAATATACAACTCTCCAATTTGTCTTTCGTCTTGTCCTCCCTGCTCCCAGTCATTTCGATGAGACTCCTTTAGAAGAGGATTAGACATAGCTATCTCATCTGTTAAGCTGTCATTCAGTCTGCTTTCTTCTCTCCACTTCTTCCTCCAGGATAAGAGGATGATGGGTTGTGTGAATGCTATGGGTCAAACAAATAAAGATCCGATTTACATTTTAATTTTCATTCTTATTATGATTTTCCTTATTTTCTGCCATACAGCATACCCATATAATGTTACATTTACAGATGTTCATATCAAACTTAACCAGTGTTTCAGATAATAAGGTATATGAGAGCTTTGTCTTGATAAAATGTTTCAATACATTCTCACAAAACTGCCTAATTGAGTAGTATTAAAGGCATTGAATGTCCTGCAGCATACGTAATGTATTATGTCAAACAATAAGCAGCTAATGAGCAGAACATTTACCATACAGAACTGGATGTTCATGGTTTCAACTCTCATATTTCCAATGGATTTCCATTTCCAATCACAGCTTTCTTCTTTTACAATAATTGGTGACCATCGGCTGAAAGCAAAGGTTTCCTTCAAAGGCTGCCGATCAAAAGAATGTTTTCAAAAGCCTTAAAAAGACAGGAGCTGATATTTCCTGCTTTCAGGCAGAGGCAGCACTGAGAGGCTGCATAACAAGCAGTTTGAGATAAAATGAGTATTTTTTAGAAATTCTGAGTCATGCTAAGCTACTCTTGGGGAGTCACAGAATAAAATTTAGAGCTGGGAATTAGCTTAATAGGTCCCCTTTAACAACAAGGTGCTGCATGACTAGTGGTTTATTCACATATCTGCACTAGTTTTCAGACATAGTTTCCTTTTTGACAAGCCTCTTTCCAAAAAAATACTTTGACCACGTACATTTTGACTTGTTATTGAACTACGATTAGCCATTATCTTACGTTAGTCCCAAAGCCTCTTCTGGAGAACACTCAAATGTAAGCATTACTCATCTCCCTTTACAAGTTCTAACATGTTTTTGTCGCTTTCCTGCATTACATGTCCAATTAGAAGTAGTCAGAAACAGACCATCGGGGATGCAGCAAAGGAAACATGCTTGCATAGATGCATTGGAAACAGACAGAGCCATTTAGTCATGTCGTACTATTAGGACACAGTTATTAGGACACAGGTTGCACTGGGAAGTATGACAGCAGCAATATAATGATGAAATAACGGTGCATTCAGTATTCACAATCATTCATCATGTACCTATGTTTAGATTTTTATTCAATATTCTGAAGTTCATCATTCAGTTTATAATTCTATTATATAAATAATTGACGCCGGTGTATGTGCACATCTTAAGCAAACTGTCTGAGTGGCTTAGCGAGCGCTGCAGTTCTTAGTGCAAAAGCAGAAATCACCAGGGATTACTGGCATTATTTCAGTGACGGTAGATTTTTGTCTACACACACACACACACACACAAATGTTCTGACGTATCATCGTCTGTGATACAAATGGATCCTTTGAACTGTCATTGTTAACTTGACCCATCTGCTTGACCACTAATTGAAGCCTGTGTCCCATGCAGGGAGCCCAGACTCACTGCGTGCATGCAAGCACATCATCAGGTGTACCCTGGGTGCAGGTTCAGCCAGTCACTTTAAGCCGCTTGCCCCGGCCAGCTGAGCCACTCCTTTCTGGCCATTCACAGCTGATGCTCCTACCACACCCAAAATAATTGATCGCTTACTCTCAACCATCAAGCAGTTTGTCACCATCTGCTTTACAGATAAACGTAATACGCAGGTACTGTTCATTCATATGTATTTTGAAAGTATCCATTAATTAACACGTCAGACTTTCAGACGTTTGATGTTTTTAGAATCTGTTCCTCGGCCCTGCAGACATCAGAGTTTTCCTATAGTAATGCAAACCCGCACACTTCTCTGACTGGCAGCATCTGGCTCAATAATACCGAGGTGACAGGTTTTTTTAATCAAGGGGTGCTACAGTGTGAAGCCAGGTTGGGCTTTTGACTGAAAATAACAGACTGAATTCACCCTGAAGGAAACGCCACCGAGCAGCTGATGTCAGTTCTTTTCTATTTGATGAAAGAAATCTATTGAGCATGCAGTAATGAGCTAATAGCTAGCCAGAAGATGTTTTAATGAAAGGCCCAATCTGCTCCAGTTGTATGTGTTCTGGGTTGTGCCTTTTTTTTTCGCACCACCAAGCCAAAGACACCATTTTTTCCCATCTTGTGTGAAAGTAAAGATTTTAGGTACTAAATATGTGACTTTTGTTATTGCAAACGTCTTATGTGCTGAGCAGCAGTGAGGGGAATGAGGATTGGTTCCCATGTAATGTTCTGATGAATGCTGAATGTCATCCTTTGTGTATTTGAATAATTGATATACTGTGATTTATTGAGAGCATGATTTCCTGTCATACACACATGACTTGTATGAGCCGTCAGGATTAGAGGTTACCAGTCTTGGATCTAAAGTATGCCTCGGTCTCATATCTATGCAGATTATTTTTTGACTTTACGTCATGTTTTGAAAGGAACATGGCACCTTTTCTTTGACAGGTGGAGATTTTCACTGACCACGCAACCGAAATCAAAATAACTCCCAAAGGAAAGGGACGTAATTGCTATGCGGCGTACACATGATATTGGCTGAAATGCACTCTGGTAGATTGAAAAGTTCACTTTGTCACCATTAATGGCGAGCCCATTCAAAACAAAAGCACTCCTGCTTCCTCAGCATGTCATAAGCCATAAGTGGAGGCCTCACTAAAAATGCCATGTCTGGGCCTCTGTAGTTCATTAAGACTGTCTGGGTGCAGATGGATCTCCCTTGTGAGCCCCCGCTTCATTAATCCTCAACACCACACCCAGCCAAGGAACAGCAGACAGTCCACTCATTACAGCCACTCCACAAAATAGCCAGTCCAAGTGGCAGTAGGCGTGCGGGAAGGACACACATCTTTTTTTTTTTTTTTTTTTCAAACTTCAGACTGCCTCATCATAGCCGGTTTTACATTGTCGGAATCCAATCTGCATAGAGTTTGGATTAATATAATTAAATTGAGCGGACATTAATTTCATTATAAAGAAACATGACTTTTCCACTAACGCGGGCTTGTAAATCTCATCAGTGTGGATGCTTACGATCCCAGAGGGAAGAAAATCACACAGCTGTGTAATAACGGGTGAGATCTGTCAGCGACCCCACGATTCATCTCAATTTCAAAGTCTAGAAAACCTTTAAGAATAAAATTATTTATAGTTTCTGACATTTACAGCAAAAGTGAAATGAAACAAAGGGCTTAAGATAGCTTTTATAGTCCTCTGGGCCTTTAGAAAAAGATTAACCATGTGTGGTAATTCTTCTCTGATATGGTAGGTTCTCTGAGAGATTTCGGCCTATATGCACCGTGCTCCAGAGATAAGAAGTCAAGTTACTGTACATTAAGAATGACAAGGTCACTTTAAGGAAAACATACATATTTATGAACAATCAGTACAATATGTTTTCACAATCAGTACATAATATGAAAGGTCAGTAATGCCTGTGACTAAAGCTTGATTTGATTTGAGTTTGGGTGCTAAACCGTTTTTATTTTTACATGCATTAAGGGGTTTGTTTAGCATTCAGCTATCATTGGTCATAGAGACTCAATGTGCAAAACATCAGGAGCACATGCTGTATAATGCTACGTGAATCGTGCACACAGAAATATTAACTTGACAGTCTTTATGCTAACACCCTTAATAATGAATCCGCCCAATTCTGTGTGGCCTTCATTTTCTGTGAAAAAACGCTCTCACTGGATCCTCATTGGAAGTATTTGCCAACACACAACTGTCTATAGTGCTCTATTTAACTAATAGAAATAGGATCCAGCCAATACCTGTGTGTCAGCCCAGGTGTGTCATTTCACCGAACCAAATTGCTTAAAATAGATGTGGCTTGGTTTCCTTTATCAGGGCTGGAAAAGCGATGTGGCATACTCTGTGTCTCACCAGGACAGCCAGCTGATTACAGTAGTCAGCCCAGATTACATCTGACTATTCAGGCTGCTCCTCTATTCCACTGCCAGGGAAACAATATGGGGAAATTATGTCTCAATGTGCCTCATTGCACTCTCTCGCAGTTCACAAATCAGGCAGTAATAAAACTCAGCGGGGAGGATATGATCTGTACTGTATCCATCCGCACAAAATGACCATGAAGTTGATAAGGTAATGCTTGTCAAAGTTTAGAACTTATTCATACAGTATGCCGGACTTACACGTATCCCAAGAAGTGTCTTATGAGACAGGCAGATGTTAGTTTAGTGGGTGGCTCAGATTCATTCATATTGTGCCACAGTGGACTCCGTCTGTGGATAGTGTATGTGCAGTGGATAGACAGATTGAGGTTTGCATGTGTCCCAGAGGGTTCCATGTGTTTGAGAATTATAAAGGTTTATGAGTCCATATCCTGCTCTTTCGAGGTTAATCCCCTGGAGGATTACACTGTGGCCACTAGTGTTTGGAGGCTTGCATTACCCGAGTTTTATTTTTCTGTAGTTACTTGGATTAAAGCCGCTAAAAATGTTTACTTAATATCTGGAGCGAAAGTAATTTGGTGGATAAACACATCAGTACTATTTTACACAGTTTGATTTTTGCTTTTAGTTTCTGATATTCTACTTTGAATGGAACAAACAACCAGACATATTCATCTAATTAGTTGCAGTCACATCTGGATCATTTTGCCTGTGTGTATTGAATTAATGTGGACAATGTCATTGTCTTCAATCTGATAAGAGATTCCAACTCTTTACATTGACACTAAATAAAATGATTTCATAAAAACATACAGTATGCATTTAGATGCCCCAAAGCCATTAATCTGAATTGAACTTTTCTTGACAGGCGCAACATTCTTCTGCCCACTGTGGAGCATTTTTCCCCAACTTTACAGCCACATTGAATTCATTCGATGAAGATTACAAGATGATTGTGAAACTTTTCTTTGACCATGGAGGTTTTCAACAATATTAAAATGAAAAATGCTTTCGAAGTGTTCAGCAAAAAAAAAAAAATGCTGTCAGCAACAGACCAGTTCTGTTTGTGTCTCTACCATGCACATTTCCCATCACCTGATGTTTACCCCAAACAAACGGTGAAAAAAGTTTGTTCCAACACAACAGAATTGCATCAAGCCTTTTTATTTTATTTTATTTATTTTATGGTAATTAGGCATTAATATTTTGCTATTGAAGGAATGATGAAAGGTTTAGACCACTCTGAATGTTAATGCCCATTACATTTTACAATAACTCACTATAATCTGGAGGAAGATTTAAGAATGCAGGAGAAAGCTCTTCTTCCCAGACCTGCCTGTAGGTAAGCAGGGAGTCTGAAAAAGTGTGATGTAAGGGATTGTAATCTAAATAATGCAATGATGATAAGGTGATATATTTAAGAAATTACTAGATTGTTTAAAATTCTGTACTCAAAATGTCAAACACATCGACTGTAGAAATAACTACACAAGCGAATGGGGCGGACCAACTCCTGTTTTGTTTTGGTTTTAAAATGCCTCAGCGTGAAACAAATGCCAGACACATTTTTCTTTTTTTTTTTCTCATGGCATTCACAACTGTTCCATCTCGAGAAATTTCCTTAAGTTTTCTTTGCAGACAGGCACAGTTTTGGTGGAATTATACCGGTGGTTAGATCAAAATTGTTGCTGTGCTCCCAGCAGGTCGCGTTCAGCCAGGGAGGCAAAATGGGCTGAGATGTAAACATGCAATTGTCCACAGGACTTCTGAGGAACATGCTGGTGTTTGTTTCTCCTGTAATTACATCTTTGTAGAGCCTATTGAGTAAGTACACAGTTTTGATTGCATTGCAGTGAGGTTTACCTCATTCAGCCCTGCCTCTGATGAACAACGGCTGAACAGTGAGAATAAGCTCACCTTCAATATTGCCATTCATGGCAATTCACTGAAAAACTCCTTTCCCAAAGAAAATCTTGGCCTAGTGTTGGCTCCAATTAACCTGAATTTAGCTCGGCCTTCAAGATGATTGGCTTTTATACTGAAGCTCATTCCACTTAAGCAAATGCTTGGTCTGGCACCAACACTGTCTCAGTTCTCTAACCTGCACAGCAGAAATATTTAAATGAGCCTATTAAAAGAGGCCCTGGGCTGTTGAGAAAAGGTAAAGAAGCAGTATTTGTAGAAAAAAAGAAAAAGAAAAAGGGAGGTTTCACATGCACAAAGGAAGGGGCGTTGAAGAACTTAGCAAAAGGGACACAAATGGGCAATTCTGCTTTCAGTCAAGAGCAGATTCAATCAACTAGAAAGCAAACAGCAAAGGTACGAGTCGCATCGTCTCACCCGCACTAGGCCACTTGTGCGTGCTAACACTGACAAGCAATCTTTCACTGTCCGCTGTTATCATTCCGCGCCGAACAGGCTGAAAGCTGAACTCTGTCCAGCTGATAACGTGCAGGGAAAAGTAGGATGCCACCATAGGCGCTCCTCTCCTGCAGCCCGGTGGCTGTTTAGCAGGTCTGACCAGCTCTGACATGTAATCAGGCAATGTGCACAACTCAGAGGGCCACCGGGGTATCAGAGGCCGGCCCCTGTGTGCCTCAACGCAGCAGGACCAGCAGACATGTTCCTGCCTCCAGATGAGATGCCACACTTTGTACATGTCACCTTTTCCACCTTGAACCTCCACATAAACACTTTATGTGGAGTGTAAATGCTCTCTTCCTCACGCACACAGCTTTCTGTGTATTGCTGGAGTGACTTGCCTTTTTCTCCTCAGTTCCACTGCTACTAATACTATCATATTTACAGTATGATGTGCTACCATTAGAAGAACTTACTGTATATTTGCTTGTTTTTCATCTCTGTCAGTGATGACAAAGCCACAAAAGAGATAGGGGTGGACAGAGGGAGCAGCTCATGCTGATGCAGTCCGACATTTCAGGCACTTGTCGTTAGTCCATCATTGTGTGATCTAAGTCAGCTCCTCACAGCCTCTGGATCAAGCCTCCATCTCTCACAGCCGGGACGTTGGCAAGCAGCATTGAATCACGGCACTGAATATGTAAATGGATGCCATTAAAGCTCTCTTTCTTTAATTAGTCTTCAGATTTCATGACTGAGTGCTTCCAATTATGGATCAATGTCTCATTTCTGCACACAGACCCTTGGGTGTGTGGAGGCCTTTTTTCCCCCGTTACAAAATGCTTTATAATTTCTCTTCTGCCAAGATGGCCATTCACATCACATTCCCTAACTGCTGATCAATGAGAAAATCTGCTGCTGTAAGCCTATAGGTATTACGTGCACAGTAATGTTCTTTTTATAATCATTATCAAATTCCAGCAAATATATGTACAATATATAAATATAAATTCCATTATGGAATAACCTGTCTGAATGTATACTGTCAATGTGGACAGAGTGAGATATGTAGGGGTTATATGTGTAATTGCTCTGTTACTAATTTAGCACTGTGCACAATAAGAGGCCTAAATTCCTTAATATCTAAATGTACTCCTGACTAGGAGCCAGGGAATACCGGGAGGAGATGCTGTGATAGCACTTTGAGATGTTAAAGTGACTTTCTGTAGCGAATGATAGCTGCTCAGGTGTTTTATCTAAACAAAATGTTAAATAATCTTGCTGTTAAGTGGTCGATGAACACGCTTGTAATACTAATGCTTGTGTCCACAGAGCTTTCTAAAGCAAAGCTTTCAGATTTCAGATTTTTAGTTTCTTTTTTTTTTTTTTTAACTGTCTCAATCAACTTCTAAGTCTGAACCAATTAAAATGCACAGATCAGGCATAACATTATGACCACCTTCCTAATATGGCAACAGAATGTTGTCAGTGGGGGGCTTTGGGTCCTGTGGGTTGAGGGGAGGGGCCTCTGTGGATCAGACTTGTTCCAGTGCATCCCACAGAAACTTGATCAGTTTGGGATCTAGTGAAATTTGAGGCCAGGTCAACACCTTGTGCTGTTCTTCATGTTTTTTGAGTTGTTCATAAACCGTTTGTGTGTGTGTGCCTGTGTCAGGCTGCATCCTGCTGGGGTTGGCTGCTGCCATCAAGGAGCGTCATTGCTATGGGGTGGGGGTGCCTGGAACATTGTATTGTCACAAGATGGTCAATGTTATTTACTTCTCCTGCTGTCAGTGGTGTTAATGTTATACCTGATTGGTGCATGTTTCCTTTTATGTTCTGAAAGTTATAATACCATATTTTTATTATTTCAAGACGAATCCCAAAAAGGTAATTAAATAAATTTGTGTTGTTTTTTTTTTACAGTAAATAAACCATCAAATCCTTGTTACTAAATATAAAGCTGACCAAAATGATGACAGACTGTTACTAATTTGCATTATCAATGTGTGAAATTCAAGAATTGTTCGACATTGAATTTATCTAAAACTCTTTGAAACTCACAAGCCAGTCTTAATACCAGGTACAAATGAAACCAGCTCTTCTGTGTGAAAACGTAGCCCGTGAGTGGGTTACAGGTTCATACAGTTCATACAGAGTCATTTTCTGCTCTACAATAAAATGTCTCTGACAAAGTTAAATACCTCCCATTTAGATCTCTGCATTGTTTATTTTATTTTTTCCAAACCACACTGGCACTGATCTGGCGCTGCTGTTAGATGAAATTTGACATCTGGCTCATCTGTTCTTCCTTTTTACAAAACACATGCTGTAATATTGAGCTGATCCCTTCTGCGGTCCTTTCTGGGACACCCTATTTTTGTGTCTCTTCGAGCTGCAGCTTAACCCTGCACCCCGTACAAGCCTGGAGGGTAAAGCCGAGGTTGCCATAGAGTGCCACTGATCTGATAGACCACGACTCGCTGGTCAATGACTCTTGTGTGTTCTCCAGGTTCTGTTGCCATGCCAACAGTGGCAGAGCTGAAAGGACTCAGGTTTTGTGGGTCTTTAAGGACTTTTCTGAGGAGTACAGGCACTGCCAGTGTCACAGCACCTGCAGGTGCTAGTGCAGGCCCGGACGGTCACATGTTGTCGCCCACAAATCAACCAGGAGGATCCTGTGGGGGGTTATCATTTTATCTGCACCAACGTTCACATCACCGCCCCAGGGCTCAGTGTCTGCTGCCCCCTAGTGTGTGTGTGTGTCGTTCCCAGTTGTAAATGTGTGCTATCCAGCTGTGAGATGAGTGCTTTGATGTTGGGAAAAATGTGGGGAAAATTGGGTGCAACTACGAGGACAAGTAGCAATTTATTTTTATTGCAATTTGCTGTTTAGAAAGCTTTCCTATGAATGAGACAGATATAGAGTGTAACTGACTGATAACTGATGTCTGATGCAAAAAGGTCTGAGGTCACCGGTGATGATAACTACCATCATTAGGGATCCATTACACTACGGAGCCCACTTCAGCTGATGGACTCTAATGACACCGCACTGCAGAAAAGCATTTAGTTTTGATTAGACATTTGTGAAATGGTGCATTTCATTAACTCCGGGATGAGAATTTGTTGTCTGGTAAATTGATATGCCACAGTTCAAGCCCAGGCTAACACAGTGGCTTTTCCTCGAGGCAATCTGGTGCAATATGAGAAACAAACGTAATGAAGGACTGTTCCCCTCCTGACTCTCTTCTGCCTTTTACATCCACCGTCATTCCCTCTTTAATCCCCCCCAAAAGCAAACTGGCTTTTAGGAATCCGGGCAGTCTATAAATATTATTTTGCTGTTAGATGTTGTCTTTAATTAGTCAAAGCTGACCAACATTTTTTAGCCATGTAAATTATCTGAGTGACAAGAAGCAAAAATCCTTCATCCCAAATCCATATGTGGCTGTTACTCATGTAGACAGAATGCATTCATAATTTTTCCATGCACATTTAATCATGTTTTTGACAGCGTGTATGACGTGGGGGGAGAGCCAGTCCAGCTGACGAGAGAATTAAAGCGGCAACTGACTGAGTGTGTGTGTGTGTGAATGAATGCTGCAGAACACTGGTGGAATAATCAGAAATCTGATCCCTTTATTGGGTTAAAGCACACAAGCCACAAGCTCTCAGTTTGCGTCCGTGCTTCATTATAATCGTATAATTAATAGTACTCAAACCTTTTTGTCTGTGCACGTGTTAGAAAGAGGCAAGGAATAAATGATTAAATCAAAGGGACTTGGATGCTTTTTAAAAGTGGGTTTTAATCTACGCACTGTAGGTTATTTGAAATGTAACAGCCCTTTTTTTTCCTCATCTGTCCCTGGAGAATAAGATCAATGGAAATTACAGAAGTATTCCTTCTCTTTCAGCCTTATCAAAATCGTATGATTTAAAACACCTTTTCAAACTAAGCTATATGTGCAAGACTTTACTGGATCGCTCACAGTGGAGAGATGAGAGAAAAGGAATGGAGGAGACAACAAGGATCCCACACTAAACATGAACCAGCAACACTACAGTCTATGGTTTATGCTTAATCTTTAGGTCACCAGGGTGCCCCATGTAATAGCTGAGAAGCTGCCCAAAGAAGCAGGAAATAGAAATAGAACTCTGTTTAAAAGTCTCCACTACTTATGTTTACAAAATATAGGTTCAGATGAATAAAAAATCATTTTTAACATTTAGAAAAATTTGCAACTTTCTCTCCACTGAATCTCCACAGGGAGTTTCATGGAATCTATTAAACAGCCTAGACCAGTGTCTCTTGGGGCAGCGCCGGCTGATAACTTCAAAATGTAGTTTGAGGCTACATTAGTCGCTTGTTCTGCAGCACAACACTACTAAATCTCAGACTGATTTGCAGGCATTAGCAATGCATTGTTGGTGACGATACCAGGTTTTGCCAAGAAAGGTACGTGGCATTAAAAACACTGTAAAGCTGCAGAGTAATGCCAAGTCAACAGAGTGCTTTTTAACTGTTTCGTTAGAGAAAGATGTGAAAATGAAAGTCCTGTGTTTTTTCAACTTCACAGTTTACTGTGCAAAAGTCTGCTGCATTATTTCTTGTCATGACAATGCGGATAGTAGTCAAGAATAATGCGTGTGCCAAAACGGAGATGCGGTATTAAAGATTTATGCTTCCTGTAGTAAATTTTAAAATACTGTTGACACTATCTCCTTTTTTTTTTTTTTTTTTTTTTTTTAAGTTCCACGTCCCCGCAACAACCTTTAAAACCGACAGCTTCTTTTCACGGGCCAGTTCAGTATTGCCTCTATTTTTGTTCTGCCAGTTTAGAGAGGTATAAATGAATGTCGGTTGACGCACCATAAATCAAAATGTATTGGTGTCTTGGAGGAAATTATAGCAGCATGAGGGATGCTCCGGCATACTTGATTGTATCGCCACAGTCTTCATGTAGGAAACTCCTCCACGTTTGAAATGCAGGAATGTTGCGGCGCACAAAGATCTATATCCTGCATGCTTGGATGCCCGCACGCTCAACGAAAACCCATATATTCAGAGGCAGCTCGGTATTAAAATTCTATCAAATGTAACATTGACTATATTTTGAATGTCATATTGACAAGTTAATGTTGGGTGCCGGTGGCTCCCGTCAGCGGGCACTTTGTACGGATGGATTTTTATAGCTCCAGTCCATGGGATGGGATGGAGCAAGCACTCACAGAGTGCTGAAAAAAGTATGGTTTCTGTCAGGTAAAAGGCAAAAGAAAGGTGGTTTGAATTTGGCGTTCTTTTTCTTCATCGTGACTAATCTGAAGGGAAATTCTCACCTTTACAAGTCAGACACACGCAAAGGCATACTCGAAATCAGTTTGAAACCTTCCAGTGATTCTTGATTTTTGACTGGAAACTGGATCTCGCTGTAATGGTGTCAGTTTTAAACGTGCATTTTTCAGTCTCATCTGCCAGGCATAGATTTCAAAAACAATACACTGGGAGAAATTACATCTTTATCGTTATTCTCACAGTCAGGCGGCTTTGCACATATTTTTAAATCGCCACATCAGTTCACTCTCTTCAACTCCTGCATTATCTTAGGTCGTATTTACCCTTTCTCTCTCTTCTATTCGACTCTAACTCTCTTGTGGCTGCTGTACACAAGCTATCTGTGAATAACCATGATCCTCCGAAGCCACAGAGGCAGCTACACCTCACTGACATTTATCACTTTTATTCTCATTCCTGTTTTCCCTTTTTTCGACAGTGTTTCGGGGGAGTTCACACCTTTGTCTCCTGCTGTCACTATCTCTCGCTTTTATTCTGCACAAGGCTGAATTGAAAAGGTCTGCTGGGTAAAGGGGTCTCCTTCTGTGCTCCTCCCCTACTACTCCCCATTCCCCCAGGTTCAGCTCCTACCAGAACCATACTGTATAGTTGACTGGGAAACAAAACACAAAAACACAAATTGATTTACAATATCTGCTTATGTGCTGTTTCCTCTGACTAACTTGCAAAGGGTTTTCTATTCCTCTGGTGCCACTCTCTACCCCTGCATTCAAACTCCTTTGTGAAATTAGCCTAATAAATATCACATGAATAGCAAGTATCCATGGAAACTCCAGTCACTATACAGCCTTTCTTTTCGTTACTTCTTAAATTGATTCGGTGTAGTTTTCATTGTCGTCTGCATTGACATTTGACCTTTCAGTGTATCCATGACTACAGTACCTTTAAGCTCGGAATAATTTGCTTTGATTGCAGAGTGGCTAATCAGAGGGTCATGAAAAAGGGACTGGTCCCCGGTTAGGGCTCCCTCAGAAGATTGTGCTTCAAGCGTCAAGCACTGGAGTTCTTTCACAGAAATCAGGCCTTGAAAAAGAGGCACTGACCTCTGAGTTGAATCACGTTGCAAGTAGCTGGCTTATTCACTTCAAACGGGCACCCTCAGACAGAGAAATGAAATTAAGTTACAGCTAAAAGAAATGTGACATGAACCTCCTGATCATGTTCCATTATTGTAGTCTGACCAAATATTTGTGCATGTTACATTTGAGTTTTAACTAAGATTAATTAAGAATTAACAAAAATTGACTACAACAGAGAACAAAAGGTGACCTCAGTGACATGGCTGGCAGTCCAATAACATTAGTCCAACAACAGAGAACCCAGCAGAAAGAAAAACACAGTAATCTAATAACTAAAAATAGTCAGAAAATGAAAGGGACAAGCACAAGAAACACAGACAGGAACATCCAGGAACGAGGAAGCAGGACTATATATGCGCGAAGAAGTAATTGGGAAACAAGACACATGCGGAACTAATGAGGGAAGGAGCACACAGGCAACACAGGTGAGAGACATCACACATCAGGGAAATGACAGACAGGAAGTAAAACTAAAAGACACAGGGTAAGGGACTATTACAAAATAAAAACAGGAAGTACAAGGAAAACCAAACAGGATTACAGAAAATATTCAAAACACAGTATTGTGACTGTCCACCATTGCCTCCACCGGTTTGAAACTCACAAGCTACGTACAATATTTTATGTGACCAATGAATAAAAAAGTAACATGAATTACATTTTGACAGACTTACTACGTTCTACTTTTTACAGCCCTGACTTTATGTATCAGTAACTAAGCCTAAGCGAAGCCTAAATTAATCTATTTATCTATTAAGCCATAGAGCTAAGTATGAGTGTAGAGATTTATGAAAAGTTTGATCTTTACGTATCTAAAAGAGAAACTGACTAATTATCATGATTATTGTATCACTGTATATGTGATCATTTTTGATGATTTCTTGTTGACACTTGTATTTAAAATAGAGTGTGCAAACTTTTACACTCACTTGCCTGGGGCATTAGTGAAAATAAATGCATTCTAATATAATAGTCCTGCACTAAATCTTGTTTTCATGAAGGTTATGGTTTCAGCATTTGTTTAAAATAAGCTGTTGAGTCCTCTGTGTTTTCATTTTGGCGGCTGTGGTTTGCAGTACTGTTGAATTGTATTGTATTGTGCTGACCATTTAGTCAGTGAGCTGGGCTAAATAATAGAAATGCTTTTGTGTTTAATTCAATACTGTTTAACAGCACCACATTCTACATCCTCCAGAATCCTATCCAATCTAGAGACACATTTGGAGACTCATGTTAGGGCATTAGGATCAGATCTGGGCGATCCGATCACAAGTGATCAGCTTTAGGTACTTGTGTTCAGACCTGGCACTAATGCAAGGTCTAAACGCACTGTCTAAATGCAACTCAGGATGCATTGCGTTCACACTACCAAAGGAATGTGGACACATGCGGACACATGCGACCCAGACCACCTCCATATGTAGTCAGAGATCAGAGCTTATTGCAAGGTCCAAACAGGCCCATACAGTTGAATCACCATCTTTTGAATGCTGTTTCAACATAAACTGAGCTTTCTAACTGTCATGAATGGGGATTTATTGCAGGACTGTTATACTGGAATGGTTTTGTTTTCACTAGATTACTTAATGTTTTGGCATGTGAGTGTATGTTGTGTGCCCTGCCATACTAAGAACGATATTGGTGGAATACCAACATGTGTAGCAGCTATTATAAATTTAAAGCATGACAAGTGACAGAATGCACGTTGTTATTGTTCGTATGTTTTGTCCGTATGAGATTTACAAAACCTCATCTTGCATGGGCCCCACTGCGTTCGTCTACATTTGCGCAGGCACAGATTTATGCATGGACGCTCTAGTGTACAGTATGTACCGGGTATTCGCATACATCTATGCATAACTACAGTTTTTGTGTGTGTGCGCGCGTGTGTCGGTGTACGTGTGTGTCCTGGCTTCATTCTGCTGACTGGTTTATTGGTGTTCCAGGTGACGGAGCATGAGAACAGCAGAGTTTCAGGGTGCTGTTTTCAAGCACCACTGAAGCCACAAATTTGATTATTTTATTTTTCATCCACAAGTAGTTTAGAGTTCCATGCATGAGGCCTCACGCGTACACACACTCACACAAACACACAAACTCTCGCCTCAGACTGTTCTGGACAGCATCTCCTTTGCTCCCATCAGCCTGCATTATGCATTTTCATCTGTCATTCTGTTCAACTTCTTGTGTTACAGTGAATCAGCATTGTTTCAAGTTGCTCTACTGAGTGTAGCTAGGAACCTTTGTGGTATGTACTGTACACCTACCACTATATACACTGCCTGGCCAAAAAAAATTTTAAAAAAAAGTCACCACCATAAAAATAAGCTTCTGCAATGTCGCAAGATTTATTTCCATGTTGCATTAATATTTCACCAAGAGCTTGTATTGATGATGGGAGAGTCTGACCACTGCAAAGCCTTCTCAAAGATTCTCAATGGGGTTAAGGTCTGGACTCTGTGGTGGCCAGTCCTGGACCTAGACCTGACCAACTGCAGCAACCCCAGGTCATAGTACTGCCCCCACAGGCTTGTACAGTAGGCACTAGACATGATGGGTGCATCACTTCATCTGTCTCTCTTCTTACCCTGATGCCATGGTTTCCCGCTATTCTTCCAGTTGTTAATAATGCGTTGGACAGTTCTTAACCCAATTTTAGTAGTTTCTTCAATCTCCTTAGATGTTTTCTCTGCTTGATGCATGCCAATGATTTGACCCTTCTCAAACAGACTAACATCTGAAAGATAATCGCCCATGGAATAATTGCCCAACAGGAGGTGTTAAATCCAGGTGGCAACTTTTTTTTGGCCAGGCAGTGTATTATCACCATAAGATGTGCTTAAAAATATCAGCCCAAAATATCAGCAACAAAAGTTTCGCCGGACATCATTATGTTGTGTGTAGTGTTGGTAAAACCAGAGGTCTTCTAGCAATACTCGAGCTACAAGTCGAAAAAATGATGAAATTGGACCTGAAAATGTCACTTTATTTATCTCACAAAGGCTCTCAGTCTGTCTAGCTCTCTCTTATTCTCCAAGTCTCCCAAGACAATGGACACAATGATCCTCTCCCATCAGGGGGCGATTAAACAAGGAGTGTCACGATGACACAGTGTGTTTGATAATGAGACAATAGAGGCTCTTTCGATTATAGCCCCTTCTCTAGAGGAATCTGCTAAAAAGGAAATTCCTCCAATAACTTTGCTCTGTGTCTGTTTATTCATTTTGACATTTAAATCTATCTTCCTTTAACCTTCTTGCCGCCAAAATTCAATAGCTCTCCAATATGCTCCTATCAAGATAAGATGGAGCTGAATCACCTCGGCAAAGGGCTCTTTAAACTGTGTAATTAGTGAAGACTGAAGTTAAACAATAGAAGTTTGAGTTTGTTGCTAAGGCATTTCCAAGGGTCATTCGGAAGGATATTCTGCTGGAGTAAAGCATTTGCTACCACATTTTTCCAAAGTAGAGCTGGAACTTTGTGGAGTATCTGATTTGATTGACAGAACATGACTAAGCATCTGTTTGACTCACTGGTTAAACATCTTCCATGTCAGCCCCTACATTGTGTGAATGTGCTGCTTTTCCTTGTCATACAAGATTTGATGTTCTAGTTTTTTATATTAAGGCATTTCTTTCATATTGTTCGAAATATTTACATTTTTACAGAGTTTCGTGTTGTCGTATTTGCCCATTATATGTAATGTAACAACCAGCAGCTCTCTCTCTGGATTTGACGCATAGATCCTTAAAAGAACGTTCAGAAATTTTACACATAATTACTTCTTTTGTTTAGAAATACATAAACTGGAGATAACACATTGCAAGTCATGGTTTTTACAGTAGTTTTGGTCACTAGTGAGCCGTAGTTATCATGTTCAAGGTGAGCTCTGCTTCTTCCTCAGTGTCATATGGAATCAGTTCCCGTTATCCCCTATAGCACAGATGGAGCTGACTGGACAGTGGTGAACTCTGAAAAGTGCAAAAAAAAACAACAAATATTTATATGTGTCTTGGAAAGATCTCGAACCTGTAGTGCTGCCTGTGCCGGTGCTTCTGTCACCAGTCATCATAATTACAGGTTATGACAACAATTCCCAGTGTCATTTTTCTGTATAAAAATGCCACATATAGCATCTCAGACAAATATATAATGATGCTAAGCTATGCACTTATGTTTCTCTGCGTGTCCTACAGAATTGCCGGTGTCGTTGTGATTAATGGGCACCCTGAAAGTGCCCAAACAGCATCCACTGTGTGCTATTCTCAGGTAGTCAGTTGTCAGACGTCTCTGGCAGCACCTTGTCAAGTTCAATTTCCTTTCCAGTCCAGTCTCTGCAGCCAGAGGTCCAGCTGCTTCCAACTTCAGGGTCTGTAATCTACTGAGCCTCTCTCTCTCTTGCCTTTGGCTGCCCTCTGGTCATCTGTCTGGTCTCATATTTAGTCAAACCACGGCTAGATAACAGATAATTATCAGGCTGAGGCCAGCTGTGTGGCACGCATCCATAGGCCCTTTGTTGCTAATTGAATTACACCCCATGCTGGAAGTGACAGAGAAATGAACAGCTACCCCCAGTGAGCCATGTGATTAGCAGACCTGGTGAGAGGAGGTCGACTCAGGACGCTGGCTTGTATGGTTGATGTCTCTGACTCAACACCTGCGTCACATTCACCCTGACGCTGATGCTTCTGGGGTTTTATTTTATAACGTGTGTCAATGAGGGTCAAGTACAGCAGGGAATCAAAACTAAACTGTTGCCAGGCTTTCTACGTGAGCCCAAAATGTTTATTGTTCCCTTTTTTCCCACCTGCTTTACAGCTTATTTGGTAGACAGATATATGACCAACAGCAGCTCTGGTTTCTAAGAGTCATCATAAAAATTTATATAAATGAGCTGTTTTCTTCATAAACATTGTATTTATTATAATCCCAGCTTTATGCATGGAACACCTTCATACACTGATCAGGCATAACATTATGACCATTCACAGGGGAAGTGTACCACCCATCTACAGCAGACCAGGCACCCCCACCCCATAGCAATGACACTCCTTGATGGCAGCAGCCATTCCCAGCAGGATGCAGCCTGACACAAGAAAACGATTCACAAAACATGAAATACAGCACAAGGTGTTGACCTGATACTTACTGCATAAACTACTGCATAAAATATGCATAAACACTTTAACAATGAGCCCTGTTTCAGGTATTAACTCTGTATTATTTTTTTATTCTGTGAACGCACCTATTACAGACAGTAATAGATGCATATTCAAAAGTTTAGGCACCCGACTAAGTTTTTGATTTGTGATGTACCTTTTCACCCATTCTTCTTTGCGGAACACCTATTTATATTTTGTCTTGCAGGCACACCATTTTGCAACCCACTCACCGATTTAAAGCCACCGTGTTTTCAGTTTCAGTTTCTTGGCTGACATTATGTATATTTAGTTGAATCCATTCTTCCCCCCTCCCTCTGTGCAGTGTTTTCTGTGCCACTGGCTGCCAGACAACCTCAGAGTACAATATTTCAACCCCCATACTTAGCAGTTGGCGTGGCGTTTCTTTTCATCAAATGCTGCTCTTTTATTCTGCAAACATACCTGGTGATTGTAGCCAATGGCTGACTTTCTACTTCACTGATCGACCTTACTCGATTATAAAAAGACTGCGGCTCATACAGATGTTCCTTTGCATGTCTGCAAATGATCACTGTGTTGAAGTCTAATCTACACAGTCCCTGTTTGAGCATCACTCTTGGTCTTCAACCACTCGTCTTGACCTCCAGGGTTGTGCTTGACTTTCATTGGGACTTGTTGGCTTTCTTGAAGGTGTTCACGCCTAATAAAACATTCTTTTTAATAAACCCCCAACTCCCTACCTGTCATTTAGAACTGGAGAAGCTACTCGGGATGAGTGGCGAAACACCTTCCCGAAACCCAACTGTTCCAGATGCCTTTATTTCTGCTATGTTTTTTTTTTTTTGCATCCATGATGTGCATTTATTTCATGTAGTTTTGTTCTTCATCTCAACTTTTCACTATACCGACTTTTTTTTACTCTATCCCTTCAATTATCCTTGTTTTTATGTTGCTGTCATTTTTTGTTTCTGGTCTACACTTGAAGATGGATATTTTTGACTCAGAAATACCAAATTAGAAGCACTCTAAAAAAGAGGAATATTTGTGTGCTGTATATTCTTATAACCTCAATATTTTTTTGGCACCTTTACTGTGGGAAGAAATACAGTATGAAAGTCTTATGAAGTTCACAGCTTTCACAGCTGCTATTAAACCCTGCCAACTGGATCTTGCGAGGAGGAAAATAACTGACATCTCACAAGGAGAAAAAGCTAATAACACATTTTTCTGGGTTTTCTGGGTGCTCTTTAACTTTGTGAAGGTGTGAGTTCTGTTCCAGTAGTGTATGTACAGTGTAATCATACCTTTGTGCCGTATTCTCACTGTTATTCTTTTGCCGCTTTTTCTCGCCTGCCTAAAGGTTGAGACGCTTGCCTGTGCGACCTGCCTGCTTGTGCCGAGGAAAGTAGGCCACTTGGGCTGATGACTGACGCGGGTTTTGTGTGACTCTTGGTAACTGTGGAGCAGGTTTGGAGAGGTTTATTTCACGCACCATCCGTTAACTTTCTTTGCCTGATGAACTCCACTGGTCTGCGAAGAGAGATTAGCATCAGTCTTTTTCCGCGGCATTACAGCACAGGGGCAGTTGCGTAAGTTGTCGTACAACGTCTTCAACGGCTCGCTACTCTGATTGGAACGATGCTATGAAATGTGACACAAGTTATTTGGTTGTCATCTTAATTATTTATACACACCTCTGTTGGATGTGAAAATTGGGTTGTTGTGCTCAGCTGTGCAACAAATCTTTCATTCTCTGAGTGTAAAACTGAATAATATGAGAACGAAGTGGAAACAGTGTCCTAAGCGAATAAGAGAACAGCGGTGAAAACATTTTCTATTATTTATTGTTTTTAGTCTCCTAGGCTAGTATACATTTGCTTGAGTTGTCTTGCTTTATGGCATAGCTTTGTTTCCTTGATGTAGAATTTAGCTTTAAAGGTTGTCTTGGCTCTCCCTTGTGACTTAGTGTTTTTTACATGTTGCATGAACATGGGCTCTACTCTCTTGACAAGTCCTATGTGGATTTATCCATCTCTCCTCTTTTCTCGCCCCCCCACCATGCTCAAATTACATGATGCTGTTTTGTGCCGGCTGTGCCACAGAGACCAGGCTTGAAATTTATTGGCCCCGAGTCTTGCCATTTGACACGCAAGACGTGGCTAACAGATCTTGTGCCATTTCCCATCTCCTCGAGTTCCTGTGTAAAGCTGACCTTTCCTGCCTCCCGGCTATATTTAAACCGTAAGCACCAGAGACTTATGGTGCCATGGGAAATTTTATTATCAACGCTCTCCATTTGTCTGACTCAATTCATGCCTGCCGTAGTTCGTGTTGAAGCATGCCGTATATTTACACTTCTCTACGGCAAACAAGGGCACTGGTGACAAACCCAACTATCATCACTTTTGTCGGGGTGACTCCTGGTGAAACATTCCCTTGAACTGCAAGAGGAGCAGCCAAGAGATATTACTTTAGGTTCTATTTACAGTGCACATCCCCTACAGTAAAGTGCGAAAGGAAAAAAAGGTGTGGGTAATATTATTCCATGAAGCAGAGGGTTGACCAGAGAGTCCACACAAAGGGACTTGACATTTTGAAGAATCTCACTTGGTAAAATGTCATAGATTTCAACCTCAGACACATTCATCAGCCTTTACCATTTGTCGTCATTAGACCAGACAGCGGGTTGAATGAGCTCGAAAACACACATGAGCACACACATCCACTTTTTTTTTCTTTTTCAGACGAAGCCCATCCATCTGCTTAACCATTCCCTGACATTCTTTTTTTCTCTGCACACTGGTAGGTCTGAAATGGGAGTTCAGAGGGTGCTCCAGGTGGATCTGAAAATGGAAAGCTTCCCAGAGCTGACGGGCAGCCGTTGGATGGCCTGGCAGGTGGAGTACCCGGCCAGTCGGGCGGCCACACAAGAGGTTGAGACGGAGATCCGTCTGGCGCAGGAGGACCTAGCGGGCATCGTGCCCCTGGCCATGGTGAGTGATGCCACTTCCATCTCAGTGCATCACTCCAAAAAAATGAATGCACGCTCATTGCTCTGAATGTGAAGCAGCGCATCCTGGTAAAGTGGAACACCATATTCTAAATTTACACCGAATCAAACATTTGCATATGAGTTTTCGCAGCATGAAAGAAATACATTGCTATGGATATGGCTGTGAACTGCTGCTCTTTTAATCATGGCGAGTGATGTCCTAAAGGAGAAAGATTAATGTAGTCATGATCTGCCTCATGTTTTGTGCATATTTTATACATTAGGAGCAAGATGTTAATACACTTTTGAATAACAAGCAGGGTATTTGCTTTTATGTCACGTGGAGTGAAAGTAATTTAACTGACACAGGAGCACTTCAGATAATAGCTTCATTTATACCAATAAAATGATGACATGGTGCAAATAATGCCTCACAGTTTATCATTCACTGCTTTGCGTTGGCAGTGATTAACTGTAAATACATTATATGTTGTAATTGATTACAGAAATCTAACAACTGTAGTTGTTTGTTCCTGCAAACTACAGTCGTGTGATTTATTTATTTTTGCCATGCAGGCAAAGAAAGAAGATATAATAATTCTGCTCGTTTTGTTCATATTACAGAAATGCATAGTTCATACCGTTCCTACAACTGCATAATATATAAACCTGACAAATAATAACAAGATAAAACAAAGACCAGGCAGTAGAAAATCAGCACAAAAATAATAAAACTTTGCTCCACTTTGACTGGCAACAGAATCAAAATGATACATAATGCATCAGTAATAATAATCTAGTCATATCTTATGTACACAAAATGGCATTGAGAGAGGCCATTCTGCGTGATAAGTACTTTTCTTTAACAATTTTAAGTATATTTTGTCGATAATATCAATGCAGACTCACCTGGTTTGTTTTTTTCAGACTTTTCTTTTGTCTTTGTCTTTAACAGACTCACAATGTAGTGACAGTGTAGTTTTTACTAAAGGATGTGTATATCACAGCCTCTTGGATGGAGAAGGCAGAAGTACGAATGTCGGCCTGTGCCAGTGAAGTGTGTTTAGATGCAGGACAGGCAGAGAGCATCTGTAGCTCCCAGCAGGCCTCAGATGGAGTCTTGGGGCTGGCTCTGGCCTGAGGGTAAGCCCGGGGCTGTGTGTCTCCCTCAGCGATGCTCAGGTAGTTTGTTGTGTAGATTAACCCCTATAGAAGTTCACATAGGGAGCCTATCATGAATCTTTGTTGCTTTGTTCAGTGACCCAGAGAGCATGGCTTCCGCTTCAGATCAAGACATTCAAGGTGAATAAATAAGCGAGATCAATTGTGTCGACTAAAGAGAAAGACACGCTGTCACATCAGCTCTGATTACAAATACGAAGATTGCATTCATTTCTATTTCGGTGCTTCTGATCTGCGCGCTGCAGACCTGACTCTCGTGTCATTGTTATTCTCTAAGTATTGCCCGTAGCTGTGTAGATGATAGATGCCCGTGGGTGGCTGTTCCTGGATTCAGAGGAACACGAGGTACCCACAGATCCATTCTCAGGATAATTGAAGCTATGTGTTTAATGCTCCAGTATTGTTCGAGTTCCATCTCTCGCATCCTTTTCATGTCACTGATGTATCAACAGCCTGTTTTCTTTGCTCTAGGAATGTATAGTTTGCTCCCACACCTACCACTGACAAAAACTGCAAAGATGATTTGCGTGACTATCTCGAAAAAACCTCTGCTCGTAAAAACAGATCCGACCTAAGAATGTGCTGTTGCCTTTTCAGTGAAAAACACACTTTAAATAAAATCTTTACGTGGCTGATTTGATTGTATTTAGCTGGCGTGCAGGGCCGTGTCGGTGGCAATATTTCCTTTATTGTTTTCGTAAAATGAGTTCTGTGAATGAGCGCGCGCCCCTCCAAAATCCAACGTGCTCTCATCAATCAATCCCACAAGTGTCTGCTTTTTCACTCTGATTATTCCGCTCATTTTATACAGAAGACGGGTTTTTATTGCTCACTATAAATCACACGACGCTTTTTCATAGCGGCACAGATCCATCTCTATTAGCCCAATATTACAATAATTTGCTGAACTTGGCTAAATCAGTTAGTGGCGGGATAATTGAGGCAGGAGCCTCACAGGGTAAAGATGAATCGTGTTTCCATGTGCACTAAAACAGATGACATACTGCATGTGCGTCCCAAGCAAGTACAGAGAGGCTTGATTTTTCTTTTTCTTACCTTGATTTGCTGTTCTGTACAGAGGGCTTGTCGGTGAAGCAGCTGTTTTCATTTCAGAGAGTGTGGAACGGTGCATTGGAAAGGCTCAGGTTCCCTGATCAGCATATACCTTTAATAAAAGCATTTCAACATCAGGTGTGTATTGAAAAGGGGTTGATTGGGACATTTTTATTCCATTTTATTTTGCTTCACCGGGAGGCTGCTGTTTGCTTCACTTTTCTATTTCATTTTCTTCCCAGTGAATCAGCAAACTTCCCAAGGTGCAACCTCTCCGTACAGTACTTAAGACACAACGCAAATACTTATACACAGAGACACATTCAGAACTCATTAACTCTGTCTGTCTTCCTCTGTCCCCTTTTCTCCACCCTCTTTCTCTCTCTCTCTCTCTCTCTCTCTCACTCTTACACACACACACACACAAACATACAAGTACATAAGGCTTTTGCAATCTGCATGCACCAATATGAGAGAATCACACAAGCGAGAAAGAGGAAGGCTGAATTAGATTACTTGGGATCACTGTGGCATGAAAAGGCCCACAGATAAGTTCCTCTCCCTCCTCCCTGCTACACTCCTGGCTGATAGAAAAGAGGAAGTAAGGTAATGTAAAAGCAGTGCAGTCAAACCCCCCCTTAACACACAAACACACACACACACACACAGAGTCGCATAATCCCCCCTCCAACACCACCTTCCTTCCACAAGAAAAAAAAAAAAAAAAAACACGTACAATTACAACAGAAAACCTGTTTCTGCTAAAGTCGTCATAGTGAGAGTGGTGAAGATGGAGATGTAACAGACTTATATATGAAATGTGGGGCAGATTATATGGTAATCTCATGTCCAGAAAAAAAGGTTCATTGAAGGTAGGATGCAGTAATTGTTAGACCGGGGAGTGGTTGTTACTGCATAAAACATATCATGAATTACTCTGAGGGCACACTCATATTTTGCAATATGGGAACATTGCAAATGCTACATGAGAACAATACAGAGTAGTGATTGAACTCAATAACTGCCAGGTCCAGTTCAGATTTGGCTTCTAGTTTTTATGTTTTTCTTACAGAGAGCTGGCTAACATCTACTAGTTGCTTTTTAAGTTTACTGTAGTGTTGACAGAGCATAGTTTAGCACTATGTAAATGTTCAAACTTGAAAGGTTTACACAAGGAAATGTATGATGTCTTTCTAGGATACATTGTTACATATTTAAGCTGTATAAGCTCTGTTATCATGCATAAGTCATCACTAACCTGACGTAGCCGGGCTTAATTCTTATCAGAATATGCGTCTTATTATGCCAATACCATAACACTTCTGCTCCCAGTTGGATAGATACAACCAGTGGTTTATACCTCTGCAGAACATAGACAGCAACTTATGCACGTAACCTATGCCGGTATGAGCCATTTTGACTTGGCTCATCAGTCACACTCACTCTGTAAAAACGCCACCCAAACTCTAGTTGGCACCGTGTCTTTTTTGTCAGTCACATTAATTTTTGTTTCGACTTCCTGCTTCACTTTTAACAATGGCTACTAAAAGTTTCGCCGAGATTCCGCCGAAGACGAGTCATACAAATGTTTGCATCTCCAGACCCCCTAAGTTAAACTTTCCTCTATGTGTACCATCTTTATTGATCCAAAACAATATGTTTGAAAATTGCAGAGCTAGAGAAACAGCCGGAAATACTAAAGCGGAAACACACTACTATCAAGTGGACCAATTGGACTCGTAGTTACATTTCTGGAGAGGTGCATGTTACAGGCTACGGCGTTAGTGTCTGGACTAACGTCATGGTTGCAGAGTATTACATGTGCGCCATTAGAAATTACAACCAAAGTTGGGATAATTTTGTTTTCGCGAATTTTCATTTTCATTTGTACCTTCAAATGCCTTCTGGTGGACAGCATACATTCAAATGTTCACTTATGATTAATAGCTATAAGAGAAATGTGTTTTTTTTGTCACAACTATGAAAATATACAGACTCTAAAACAAATATTTTTAGATATTTTAATTTTGCATTGCTAGAAGACACTTTTATTTAGTTTAGTTTTGTCGGTCTGTATATCTCCACCAATTTTTCAATGTTCTCGAAAGGTACAGTTTGTCATTTCAGTTCTATATACTATAAAAATTGAAAGGGCCCCCAGGGCACAAAGTCACTCTACGCTGCAGATGTACTTGGTATTTCATGTGCATGCGGCATCACAGCATCTGTTTTCTCTTCACTTCAGTGAGTTTGGAACCAGTGTTGTCTAGGGCCAAAACTGACTTTAAACATATGATGACCAGTTAGTGCAGTAGAAATAACCACAGCACATCGTTGTGTTGTGAACACATTCAACACGTCACAAAGAAATAACCAAAAGAAAAAAACAACTAGATGCTTCCACTTTAGTGAGCTTGTTCCTAGGATTTCCTGATCACACCATTTATTTCCAAGGCTCTTCTTCTGTAGACGTAAAAATTCCAAATAGCAGATACTCCATATGGGCTCAACATCACAGACGATAGCCTGCTGTAGCTCTATGTAGAACCCAAAACTGATTTTACCCTGCCAGCCCACTAGTACTAAGTCTATGCAATGTCCATGTGTGGCTCAAGCAGGTGGGCATGTTGATGATGTTTCTTTCATGCAAATGCCAAATCGTAGAAAACAGTGCCATATTCATGAAAGACACCAATGACTATGCTATTTGTCAAGCACATTCAAGGAGCAGCTTGGAGACTTGGTAGCACAGGAACAAATTACAAACCAGCTATGTTTTTTGTGCCTGGAGTGTTTTTAACTGAAGCGTGATATGTAACCTCAGTATCAAAATGAATGTACAAGAGTCTTTAGTGACTGCTATGCAAGGGTTAAAACTGAGGTTCAGCTCTACTTTTTTTTTCTTTTTTTTTTGTTATTTTTCCAGCCATGAGAAGTAGTTGTGGGGAATGGTTTGATGTATCTAGCATGTGATCTTTAACATGTCAATGTATCCCTTTTGGCAAGCTCTAAACATTTCAGACACATCTGGCAGAAACAGAGCAACACTGATGTCCTGTCAGAGTTCTCTACACCATTTCCCAGCCCTGGCCGAATGCAATCCAATATTCTGTTGTGTTTTTGCCTCTTGTTTCATCCAAGAAATCTGTGTTTGTGAGAGACAAAGTAATGAGCTGAACATGGATGAGAGCTGACTTAAGATGCAGACCGCGCTGCTGATCTTCAGTGGGGATCTGCGCTGTTAGAAATATATAAATATAACACAGTAATGGGAAAACATTGCTTAATGGAGCTTTGAAAGAAACTGTCTAGCTGCCTTTGTTGTTAGCTACTGTAAGTCCATATAAAGATGAACTTCTTTACTTGAAGTTACAGCTTCTTTTAACGACTCGGTGCCATTGTTATTGTGTTTTTTTTTTTTTTAATCTTTCACAATTTTGGGACATTTTTATTATCAGTGATGTTGAGGATACATTAAGGTTACAGATGAAAGACAGGAGAAAAGTGCAGAGACGTGGAGTAATACAGAGGTAGTGGTGGTTGTGGGTAATCAAACAGGATATTCACCAATCTTTTTTAATCAAGTTAAGAGGGGAGACTTCACAGAGCACGCTGAAGGCATCTATTGACACAACAGCTTCTTTAGAAAGCCTTTTCATCTTTAGTTAGCACTAATTAGTCTAATAAGGTAGACGGATTTTTGTCATAATATAAAAGCTGCTGTAATTCATAAACTGAATTAAGAGCCGTAACTGGCCGTGTCTCTAAAGGTTAGAATGTAATAAAGCTAATGACTATTAGTAATGCGAAGCTTATTTTGGCTTTGATCACATTTATGGTTTCTCAGACCCATTCCCTGTCCATTTATGGCGTGTTCTAAATTATTGCACCCTTGCTGGAATTGATTATTATAAAAAGGTCTTTTTATTGCTTTACCCCAGCCAAGTGATAGACTCTGCCACGGGTGACACTTCTGGGGAAGCAGCAACATCTTTTTGAAAGATGAGGTCTCTTTTTTTTCTGCTCCCTTTGAAGAGGACTCCTCCTGTGAGTTGTCACAGACCCACCTGCATTTGGAGGGCTCAGAGCGACGCTCGCCACTTTGTCACCAATTTCAAGCCGTGAAGCTGGAGTTCTGCAATTGCAGCAATTATTTCAAAAGCAGAAAAATGAAAAGAGTACTCAGAAGTTTTTAGTCAGTTTATAGCGAGGAAATGCCTCGGAACTCTTTGTGTCGACTGTAATTCAACTTGCGTGTACTAGCTTGTCTCCTCCTGCATTTTTAGATGTTTTCCTTTTTTTCCTCCACCTCTTTCCTCTGCTCCAGACAACTACACATTAATATATTCACAGTGTTCACAGTGTTGATTAATTCCTTCCCTTGTCACCCTCTGCCTCCTTGTTTTGACATCCTCCATTTCACTTAAAGTGTGGAAGAGAGTTTTTTGGGGTCATCTTGAGATTGATCTTAAAGGCAGTAATTGGATGCCTGAGCAGATTCCCCTACACAGTAGGAGGCTGGTCCATTATCTTTTACCATCGTAAAGTAATATGCTCCTGTCCAGGCCCCCCTCATCATCATTACCTATGCTGTGGATGCCTAGTGATGGAGAGGGAGCAGGAGGACAGGTCATACATCATATCTGGACTCATCAGTCTTCTTGTTCCAGCCGAGACACCAAACTGCGCTCACTCACACAAGCGTTCGCTCGCATAGAGATGAGGAGAAATGAAAGCAGCCGTTTGAATTCGCGTACTGCTCCAATGTATTGTTAAACAATACATCATCACCCCGGCCTTCTCTGGCCACTTCTGCTCCCACATGATAAAGTCATCTATCAACATCCTCCAATGAATGTTTCATTTTACTCCTTTGGATTCCATTCCCTCTGTTGCAATGCACATCCTTTCTGCCAGGCAAGTGAAATGTGGAGAACCATTTATCAAACACATAGTTAGACATACAGACAGGCACACTTGCACACCAGCTAATCCTACAGAAATGTATATCATGGGCGTGGGTAGTATTATTCATTCATTCATTCATTCATCTTCTGTAACCACTTGTCCTGTGAAGGGTCACAGCGGGGCTGGAGCAGGGTACACCCTGGACAGGTCACCAGTCTATCGCAGGGCAGAGACAGACAACCATTCACACCTATGGCCAATTTAGAATCACCAGTTAACCTAACCAGCATGTGTTTGGATGGTGGGAGCAAGCCAGAGTACCCGGAGAAAACCCACGCAGACACAGGGAGAAAGGCCCCAGTCAGCCTGGATTCAAACCTGGAACCGTCTTGCTGTGAGGCATCAGTGCTAACCACCACACCACTGTGCCCCCCTGGGTAATATGCGAGCTGTATCAAAAGCCTGTGCACTATACACCTTCCATAAACTACCGGATTTTGGTTGTTTAATAAGCTTAGCCACTCACTAATTCACTAATGCGGCGCCTCTATTGCATGCCCCTGGTGTTTTAATGGAACATGACAAAACATAGCATTTTTTCACATACCATGAGTCATACCATTTACAATAAGGGACTGATGGATGGACCCCAAGAGAACAATCCATTAGCATCTAGTACAGCCAAGAGGCTGATGATGAAGTGGTAGCACTAATTGAGGCTGCCGCCGTATGCACATGTGGCAAACAACGTGTAATGCTAATTAGGACAACGGATTGTGACGAATGCTCCTCTGTTCCAGAGCACAGTCTGTGTGGCTTGACATTGTTCCTTAATGCCGTAGTCATCACAGGGTGTAAAAAGTATTTGGAAGGACTGACACTCAGTACATGTATACTACGACAGGAGGAATGGAGTGGGTGAACTGTTGAATCTTTTGATGACGCTGCTGCATACTGGGAGTTAACGTCACAAGATGGACTAAGGTTTGAAAGGCAAATCCTTTCACTGTCTCTTAGGAAGACTATACGATTTGAAATCCCTTTCTAACTGATGGACTGTAAGTGAGTGGGATGGGTTTGTTACCTTTTAAAACTCACTCATTACGGGGACACCAGAAAAGCTACAGACTGACAGATCAATCTTGGAGCAACAGGCCCGTGTATGTCCGTATCTGACATCTCTCCGTCACTGTGACATCCCACTTCACATTCTGGTCCACTTCTATTGGTTCTGACTTCAAATCCTTTAACCGCTGAGGTTTGGGAGGAATGTGTGTATTTTTTTTAGCAGTAATGGACTCCACAATGGAGCTGACCTTTGTGCCTGCTGAGAGAGGTCTGTGTCCAGAGGGCAGCTAAGCCAAGCTAAGCCAAGCTAAGCTGGCAGTATGGATCTCGATCAGAGACGAGTGAGGAAATCAGACAGAGATCAGGAGGTCATCCCCCTACAGGCATGGTTAGCTGTTGGGGAAGAACTCTTCATCGATCGGCTGTGTGTGATAGATATTGGGCTGAAATTGAGCAGACTGGTACGGGTACGCAGTTGTTTCCCTGCCTTCTGGCCTCTGGGCCCTCATTCAATGGGCAAACAACAGGGGCACAAGCGAGACATTGCTAAACCAGAGCCAGCATTAGTCAAAGCGCCCACTAGTGACCTCGCCTGAGCCCCTGCCACTCGCTCACACATCTCTAGGCGAGCAGAGAGCTGGGTACATCCTGACCTTGATTCCTCAAAGTCTGACTGTTCACAGGGGACATCCACTCCTCCCCTCTGACCCACTGATCTGGATGTATTACAGGTATGGTATTCATGAGAACTGCAGAGGATTCGCCCTATAAACTTAAAATATAGTTCTTGCGTGGCCAGCCATGTTTTATTCAGAAGCTCCCTTTCACAGCATGGGTGCAAATCATGGCCACTGGGCTCCTGGGGGTAGCTCTGTCCCTTTAACACCAGCCCCCAAAAATGTCTATGAATTTAATTTTGCAAGCACAGACACTAACAACCTCTCTGTAAATGTATTTTCATGGATATATAGGTTTACAAGAGATGGCCTGACAATGAACAGGTACGGCACAATGTACTAAAACTGCACGAACCACCACCATCCCCTATCACACCGAAAGTTCCTCCTTTATTTTGTGTCTTTTTCAGTTATAACATGTATAACAAGATAGACTCTTAGCTAGACCATCCGCATTGCAGAATATTCATTATGTTGTCAGGAAGCCATAGAAACGAAGGAATCAGGGACAATCCATAATGTAATTAATATTTATCGTCACGTTTGTCCTGTCAGCAGTGTGTCATCATGATGTTTCCCCAAAGTCAAAGTTTACCCATAAATCTTGCGCACTCATAAATGATTTACAGTTGAGAGTAATTCACTGTGACTAAAACATTGATACTGTCCATGAACTGTCATTCAAATCCACCCGCATAACTGTGCAAGCAGCTCAGATGAAGGGTGTCCTTGACACGTCATTGGTTGCCCTTCGTTTGAAGGTTGCGAGCGCGACAACACAATAGAAACCATTCATCCAAGGAGTCCATTAAGAGCAGGAATTTCTGTCTCTTTTAACTTCACATACAGCGAGAAGGGACTCTTGAAGTGTTTTTAATATCGTACTGCAATAAACTGGCTGCCATGAAAAGTCAAATTCAAGACAGACGTTTAGAAGGAAGACGGTTTATTATTTATTTCAGTCAGGGATACTTAAATCAAGGAGCTCGTCTTCTAAATGGTTATACATTCAGATTTATGCTTGGAAGACTCCTCAAAGAATCTTAGCAGCAACAAGGATAGCTTACTTCCCCACAAAAAAAAATTATATTTTAACATCTTGGGAAATTTATTATTTGATGTAATGCCAAGTGTTAAGTCTCCACAGTGAATAGGAATATACTGCCATTGCATGCTTAGCTCAGGATAAAGAGTTGACGCAGGGGGAAATAGGTAGAATGGTAAGCCAGCTGTGGTCTGACTTGGGGGGGGGGGATCTTATTTCCAGCTGCAGTGAGTTCCCGAAATCTCTTTTTGTCATTGAGCGGTTGCCAGCACCAAGCAGGGCCTCTGAAGACACCACTCTCTTCCAAGAAATTGTCCAGTAAATACCCCCGCTGAACCAACCTAGAACTTGTCAGTGCTGTTGTTCGTTTTTTGTATGGTTTACACAAAGGTGTGTATCTTAATTACTGAGCATTTTAAGTGCTCTCCAATGCATTTTTTACCTTTGGACAGAGCTGTGCTTACTGATTTCCCATACTACCAGTCTTTATGCTATGCCTAGCTAGTTGGCATCATGCATATACATTAAATCTATAGTTCAAATCTGAGGTGGTGGGCAGCAACACAGCAATGTATATTGCGTATGTATATCAGCATATAATACTTTTTAACTGTTGGGTATTATCTTGAATCTTGCACTGAGTGTTACTGGAACATAATTAGTCAGCACGAGATGAATGGCCACAGTGATTATGAAGTATGAATTAACTACTACTATGAATTGGCAACTAATGCCAATCAGCTAATGGAACACTGTGCAATCATTATGCTATTAAAAGGAAGTAATTGTTTTTCAAAAGTTCCAAATCCCTTGTAACGCCTCTCATGTTCGGGCAATTATAATGCACGGTATTTTAGAACAAATGCGCCATGAGCCACCATCTACTTATAAGGCACACTCCTCTGAAACAAAAGCAGTTGAGTTATTTCACATAATGCCAGTTTATAGGTTGACAAAGAATGGTGCGGCCTTTCTATAGTGTCCTTTAATTATTGACTGAAGTACCAAAGTGGCCTTTGACATCATAGTTAATTCTGAGGTGTCATTTCATCCTGTTCATGTCCTCAACATGGTCTCTTACTACATCTCACTTTAAAGTGAGCAGATCAGCTATCAAAGCAGGTACTGAGTTAATCTTCTGTCTGCCAGCCACAACCAGCAGTAATGAGCAGATCAGATCTCTGACCAGCATGTTCCTCAGACAGGGCACTGCTACTGAAGAGCGGTTAGAGGTATTTTAGGAGGCAGCGAGGGATGACCTCCTAGTTGGAGATGGGTGTTGGTGTGCCACACACTGCAGCCACCTTCATCCCATCAAAAACAAGGGAAGAGGGAAAATTAAGACGAGTAACTGCTTCTTTCTTTGGAGGAGTAAGAGTGGGAAGAGACGAGAAGGGAGCTGGAGAGAGCCCCTCATTAAAAGGCAGTGTGTTGGCTTCACAACCATCCCACCACTTCAATGCACTGTCATGCAGTGATGTATTGCTCTGCATGGCGCTACCAAGGCCTTTATTCCCACTCTCTTCCATGTTTCTTACTTCTAGCCAATTAAACGCCCACTGGAATAGAGGAGAGGAAGTGCCACATTGAGCACTGCACAATGTGGAGAGAGGAACTGATGAAAGGACGTGTCTCTTTTATTCTGCTTAATAGCTTCAGGACACTGTCTGAGTGGCGTTTAATGTCTACGGCATATAATTCACTATCTGTGCAGTCCCATTACACTTTCCCTGCACGTACATTATCAGCAAGGGATGAAATTGTTTATCATAACTATGAATATTTCATTTACTATAGGTTAGTGGATTATTGGCACACTTCATAGCCCTTTTAATGGTTTTGCTCTTGAAATGACATGAAAGCCCATAAAGAGACTCATATACAATGACAAGCCATCAATCGTGGTAGTAAAAGCACCAGATTAGGCGTTTTGGTTTATATGGGTTTTCCCCGGCTGTTGCTTGTGCTCTTTGGTTTATCTGGACAGCCTGCTGGCCTTAGCACAGCCACGGCTGTGCAGGGCTGACAAGAATAGACACTAAGCGTATACAGTGTGTTTACCACCCTCTGCACCACTATGAATAATGCAGGCCCAAAAATCCTCAACTCTAAGTTTGACCTGTTCATTTGTACCTGTAGCCAGGATGGTGGGGTCAGAATAAGGATGTGTTAGCTCAGGGCCGAAGCAGAAGCTAATCGCAACACCAGGACGGCCAGCTTAGCTACTTCTCATGCTGTCCGTGTCACTCAGGCTGACACCATAAATCTCACTTATTTTCAGATCCAACCGAGACATGAGCAGAAATTACGGCCCAGAACACATTACCAGCTGCAGCAGCGTGCTGAATGCTAACAGAGAGATCCTTGATAAAGCAGACAGGCAGTTCTCCAAGAGATTATTGAACAAAAAGACTCTTATCTGTAAGACCTGACAGGGCAGACTAGCTCGCAAGTAAAGCAAAAACACCAGCATCAACAGGTGAGACTCAAATGAACATGCACCCTGCAAGCTCAGAAATGACTTCGAGGATATGAATGAAGACATCTGCATAATTTTATCTTTACAAATTGCACACATACCGGAGAGGAGGGAATGGCACAAAGGAGAACAATGGAGGTGCATGCATAAGGGTTACGTAAAGACTTACAGAAAACTCGGCTTTGATTATTTCTCGTGCTTCCAATGGAGACACAAAAATACTCTGGTCTAAGGACTGGATTATTTTCATATTTACTAGATAGTATTTAGAGATGCTAAGATAACGGGACAGATTTTAAAGCTCATCGTCAGGGTTACTTATGTCAGGTGTTACTGGCTTATTCTTACTCCTTCTTGGTTGGATTATTGATTGGCTGTAGTGGGAAACTGCCCCACAGACACTTGGGCAGAGACTCAAAGGCTCAGAGGTCACTATATGTTGCATGTGGTAACTTGATCAATCATAACATTTTTTTAGATATATAATGTGAGATTAACGACAAAAGAATGTAATATCTACTCATTTCACTGAACAAAAAAAACTAAGAAAAAAGAATATCCCTTTACTTATCTCCCGTCTTCATTAATCTTGAACAGTGTGTCTGAACTAGACATTCAGGTTTGAAGCTAACATTATATAGTTGCAATTAGACACCTAACTACATGTCATCCATTGTAGAGCTCACCTAAATTAACCAGTTATACTCATTAAGCTGACAACTAACCAGAAACATCCCATCACATTCTCAGTGTTGCGACTTCTCTACCTGTTCGTGGTCTTGTTCAGAAGTGGAGGATTTTGGTTTTCCCTGCCTCATTTTCACTGAGGTACCCATTGCACTGACAGGAAAGGCATGTCCCTCTACTGGAAAATAAATAAATAAATGTATTACATCTTTTATCTGGGGTTTTTATTTTCTATACATGTATTCCATCCATTCACACACACAAGGAGCATTGGGAAGCCACCTGTGTGGAGCCTTGGAAGCAGTTTCTGGGGATAGATGCCCTGCTTAATGGCACTTCCACCATGGATGCAGGGGGGATTCAAACCAGTGGCCCCACTTACCCAAGACCACTTCAATAAACACGTGATCACAAGGTGAATTTAAAGCTACAGACGATGAAAAAGAGTATTTCTTATACTGGTCTGCGTATATACATTTCTCATTCTGTTTTGGAGACGGTCCTAACAACAGAACCTGGAATAGTTTTTTGCCAGTGTGTGAAGACAATGTCTGCTCTTCTGTTTAAAGTCTAGATTGCCCCAAAATATGAACAAGACTGTACATTTTGATTGTACTGGCTGCTCAGTAAGAGAGATAATTCATTCAGACCTTTGCCGTTGTGACACTTATTGCACTCCACGTGGTGAGTTATGTTTCAGCTAGACTGTCTTGTTATTTTTTGATAATTACATTGTTTGTCATGGATTATCCACTGCCGCATTAATCCTGAGACAACAGACTATAATTGTGAGCAAAATAGGTCATTATCAACAGGCTCAGACTACACAATAGGTTTGTAATCTTTTGAATTATAATTAGACTTTATCCTTTGTATATTTCTTCTTTACGATACTTAGCATCTAATATAAGAAGCTGAGCTTGATAAAAACCCATCAGGGGATCAACAAATATTTCCAATGTTTCCAGGCCAATATTTCACAGAGTCTTCCCTCAAACTTCACTGTGTCTCCATTTTGCTATTAATTGTGTTGTCTGTATCACAGTGTGTCGACCACTGGTGCATCACTGTGGGATCCCACTGTGGCTTATTACCACCAGGCTCTGCTCTCTGCTGCTCTCAGCCTGCTGGGTCATCTCCAGCTGCTGTAATCTAACATTAGCCTCTTCGTTCACCAGGTTCCAACCGTTTACCCCTTCATGTATTATAGATGACCCTCTGGAAATGGAGGAATCCCAGCAGACATAGAATTAATTTACAGCAATCCTCAATTTTAAGGGGAATTGAATCAAAGTCAGCAGCACAGTGAGAGGGGGTTTATATTGCCATATAACACTGTCACAGTCTATAAAATTGTAATGAAAAACCATTTGAAGATTAAGTGTTTTTTTGTGATTCATTGGTATCTCTTGGCTCAGCTAATAATCATTTCACTCCAAAGCTGAATGGTCTTGCAGACGACCAGGCTTCTTTCAGTCAAACTTAATCCTCTCTCTCTCTCTTTTTGTAAAGAATGAGTCCGATTTGCAAGCTCACAAACACAGTCTTTAGAAACCGAGTTGATAGATCACTGTACACAGTCTTGTGTGCTTACCTGGTGAATGTGGAATACTCATGAATGTGGACGGGAAGTCAGACACCGTAGATTGGTCTTGTCTGTGCTTGTCAGGTTTAGCAATATTACCCTAAGCAAATGTGACATTTAATTCAACAGGCATCACTCCAGAGTTGGAGTTCTCTGTTAAAAGAAAATAATAGTATCTAAATGTCTTCAGTGCTGGCAAAGCTTCAATACAGCAGGGACAAAAAAAAAAAGGATGCCTTGGGGTTCCCGCCGATTGAAATTAACAAAATCCGAGCGGGGCTTTTGTGTGAGACCATGCCAGTAGAAGAATGAAAACAGCTTACAATGGGAGACTTTAGGCATGCTTTACAATTAGATGAAGTCATTGCAATTCACCAGCAGCGAGACGCCTAGATTTGTTCTAAAGTACAACTACTGAGAAGTACACTTTGACCTCAGTGGCAGCTATTTACTGTGGGGCCACGGGCTCCATAGCAATCAGTGTAATTGAAGTGCAATTTCTTCGGGCTGAATAGGAAGAGGAGACAATCCATGTGCATTGGTGACTTTAGAGAGCAAAATTTACCCCGCATCTTAATTGGTCCCAATTATTTTCATGTGACAATAGTGGTGTGTGTCTGTAATGAAAGGTTAAGATTTCTGTTCATAGTAATGAAGCTGTGCCATGGAGCCTATGAAGCTGTTTGGACCGCTGGCGTCATTTTGCCTCTGCTGCAGTTAAGGGGCAAACTGTAGTGTTTGGTGCTTTTTACACAGAACCTAGTTAAGTCTGATTGGTCAGAAAGTACTCATTTACACAAGATGGACCTGAATAATTAAGTTCACCATGACTTTTATGAAATACACAGAGTATTTTACAAACCCAAAATATAGTAATCACATACTGTTTTTGGTCAACTTACAGACAAGAAGCCTAGAATAACAATATTTATTGGGGGCTGAATCGTTTCCTAGCATTCTGTGAAACTTATTCAGAGGCACATCAGAGCATCTGTATTGTTTAGCTATTATGCAGGTTCTATGGCAGTGCCCTCACTGGGCAATTACACGTGCACAATAGGAGGGTAATCACAACTGCCGTAGAGTACAGAGAGACCCATCAAATTGCAGTTAGTTCAGGATAATGTAAATAACCCTGGGAACAGCAAAATTAAGTCACTGAGTGTTTCTGATCATGTGTTTGCACAGAGAAAGAAATTATTCATGGAAATTCTCACAGAAAAGCGCGCGAATAATTGTTCCACATGTAATGTATATTTTTTGAGCAAGTTTAATTTAATTCTCTCGCCAATAATCAAGACAAATATAAGTTATATTTGTTGAACAAGTTAATTTCGGCTGTGCCATTAAGTCCTATAGAAATTCTTTTCTGGAGACCAGAGGAAAGTTCAAACTGAATTCTGCAAATGCTCGACCTGTTACCGTGTGGATAAGAAACCTGCCAGACTTTCAACCATTACTGATCCCTGTTTTCGTTTCTGTCTAGGACTCTGAGATTTTGAATACTGCCGTCCTGACTGGAAAGACGGTGGCTGTCCCAGTAAAGGTGGTGACCATTGGAATAGACGCCTCTGTCACGGATGTCTCAGAAGCGGTCAAGTGTCGCTCGACAGACGAAGACGTGGTCAAGGTCAGTAAGATCATCTTCAGGGGGAGAAAAAATAAAAATTTTGAATAACATTCATTATCTCTTCATTACAACACCTGTAAATGGGTGGACTATGATGGGCAGTAGGTGAACATTTTGTCCGTAAAGTTGATGTGTAAGAGAGTTTGTCAAGGGCCAAGTTATGATGGCTAGACAACTGGGTCAGAGCTTCTCCAAAACTACAGCTCTTGTGGGATGTGTGGTCTATCAAAGGTGGTCCAAGGAAGAAACAGTGGCAAGCTGGCAACAGGGTCAAGGGTGGCAAAGGCTCATTGATGCATGTGTGGAGTGATGGCTGGACCATGTGGTTCAATCCAACAGACGAGCTACTGTAGCTCAAATTGCTGAAGAACTTAATGCTGGTTCTGATAGAAAGGTGTTAGAGCATCGCAGTTTGCGCGCATGAGCATCAGAAGTGGACCACAGAGCAATGGAAGAAGGAGGCCTGGTTTGATGACTCGTGTTTTCGTTTACATCACACGGATGGCCGGGTGCATGTGCGTCGCTTAGATGGGGAACACGTGGCACCAGGATGCACTATGGGAAGAAGGCAAGCCGATGGAGGCAGTGTGATGCTTTGTTCTTCTGGGAAACCTTAGGTCATCTATGTGAATGTTACTTTGACATGTACCACCTACCTTAGCATTGTTGCAAACCACAAGTGGTTGGCTCTGGCCTCTTTCACCAGCAAAAACAGATCAGGAATAGTTTGAGGAACACAACGAGTTTGAGGCGTTGACTTGGCATCTGTGGGATGTGCTGGACAAACAAGTCTGGCCCCACCTCACAACTTACAGGACTTAAAGGATCTGCTGCCAACATCTTGGTGCCAGATGCCACATCACACATTCAGGGTTCTAGTGTAGTCTATGACTTGACATGTCCTGGCTGTTTTGGTGGCGAAAGGGGACCAACACAATATTGGAAAGGTGGCTATAATGTTATGCCCGATCAGTGTACATGGATGATTAGACACACTGGTACGTTTATAGTTCCAAAATTCTCAATTGATTAGAAAGAAAAGGGTGAATATTAGTGGGGATAAAAGTGAATTTATATTGTTTAAGAGGATAAAACATTTAATTCATCAATATGTATCTATTTACTTAAAATGTGTGCCTTCTGTGTACTCTACTGTTGGCAATGAATAACATTATATATAATATACTTATTATATACTATAATGTTTATATCGTAGGGAAAAGGATTAACTACAAATATGTGCATCTAATGACATATTGGATGTTTTGGTGTAGTGAAGCTTTGCAGAATCTACAGTAAGTATTAGATAAGATCTTCTATGTTTAGCACTTCTGTATAAATCCCGCAGACAGGATAAACAAACACTGGCAAACAGCTTGAAAGACTGTGTTTGATATGCAGGAACTACTGACAAGTTTCCCTTTATTTTTTTATAGCCCCTTTCAATCCCAGGGCACAATGCACAACAGAGTGAAAAGTCCTTTGCAGTGTTATAAGTTGAGCCGTGGTATCAGTTTATTTACCCTGCAAACAAAATAAGTCACCCTGCTTCAGAATCTAAAAGACTCAATGCAAAAACCCAGGGATTTACAAAAAAACAACAACAACTTTCTCTGGTCTGTTTTTCTGGTTAAGTTGTGGAGATGTTACTCCAGGCCAAGATAGAGCACACCAGCGTGCCAAGGACTTCCTTTCCATCATCATTCCTATTATAATATGTTGTAGGATGAAGTAAATCAAAGCCATGTAATGAATGTAATGGGGGGGGGGTATAATCGTAGCCTGTGATCATGTATGTAAACATGACTAATTTATCTCATTTTGACCTAGGGAATAAGCAAAAAATAAACACAGAGTGACATTAAACCTGAATAATGAGTCACTGTGCGCATTAAAAGAAATACCTCAGGTCACAGACTTTTTCTTTTAACCTCTTTGGAGATTTGCCTTATTTACACTAATTGTGTCTGACGTGTGTAGGCAGAAATGAAGATGCGCCTTTGTTATTTTGCACGCACATTTCCCTCCGTCTGGATTAACATTTTGACATTTCAGTTTGGGGCTAGTGCATATAGCCTGGTTCACTGTATGGGCTGTTTGTATGTCTGGAAGGACTGCAGTACGGTGGGAGAGAGAACTCAGCGCACTTCAGTCTAAGAAAACACACGCAAATAGACGACAAAACAATCAGATTAAGAAAATGTCTTCATCCGTATCTGTCAGCAAATACTGCAAGAAGTCACACCAGGAAAGACGAGTAGCGCAGACAACGGAAATGTTTCCAGAGGACCCCGAGAATTGATGAAAAGGGTTGGAATATATGTTTAAATATGATTATTTCCTACAGTGTGCAAAAATAGATCATTTAAATTGGCAGGTTGAAAATAAACAAAAGGAATCATGCAATCAAGACGTGACTCCAACAGTCAAAATGCTTTGAACAACAAGCTTGTCCCAGCGAGGTTCATCATGTTTTGGGGTCCCCTGGAAACACTTTGGTTGTCGTTTGTGGTACTCTTGTTATTGTGAGTATTTACAATGGGTTTCTGCATTTGGTTGTGTATTTGCAGCGCAAACTGACGAAGACCTTTTCTGCATTTGCTTGCGTCACGGTACAGTAGGGCTCTTTCAGCTGTAGATCTGCTCATTATGAAACTTCAAGACTCAGCTGTAATCAGTGTTTTCATGTTAATAATGCATCACATGAAGGGATCGCTATGTACAAACAACGACTCATCTCCCAACTCTTCAACTGCCCCTGGATCTATGCAGCATTTTATTATCTTTTCCGTTAGATCTCTGCGTCCCACATGTGCCTTAAATTGCCCCCCGGGGAAGACAAATTTTTCCTAAATCTCAATCTGAACCCCTGCTGTCACGGAGCGTGGCTGTTAACATATTGTACGTACGGCTCTTCCAACTGATTTGAAGTGAGTGGTGTGGCCTATGCAGACTAGTCTGAGTGGCTTAATTGCTTCTGTCAAGGCAGCTCTGTGTACAGGCCGTAGACAGACTCACCCCACCTTCATGCTACAAACTCCCATCTCTCATATCTGCCGTGGATTGTATCTGTCTGGTGAGTTGTTAATTTCCTGGGGTAGATCCAGAGACAGCCCTAATGTCCTCTGTAAGTATTCTCCCGTTAGCTGCCTAATGTGTCTGATTAATGTGGCAGAGGATCCTCCTGGACGTTTATGATACTCTGTGAAGCTGAATGACGGAGAGTGTGTAATTCATAGAGACAATCCCGCCCTCTGCCTGGCGCAACACACATCCAGTGAGGGGGGGGAGGTTGAAGGTTAAATGGGCTGCTGATTAAGTAGGAACGTCCTTTTATGTTAAAATATTGATTTCAGGCTATGTTGGCCAATAAGACAACCCAGCAGGAAGGTATAAGGATGTCTGCGTAATGTGTTGGGATGGCTGCTTGTCAGCTGCCGTGTTTTCCCTAATTGTTTCTGCTTAGATTGTTGGGGATTAGATCGAAATGCCAGCAGGCATTTATTTCCCCTGTCATGAGATATGCCGTAGCAGAGCTGTATGTTAATAAATCCCACACTCATTTGCAAATCATTTCACTGCTAGAAATTAGGTAAACTTCATCAGCTTTTTATCAGATCAGTGTGTCAAAAATATAAAGAGTGATAAGATAAATGTTTTTTTTTGTTTGTTTGTTTTTTTCTGCAGAATTTGCTTTATTGATCAGTCATATCAGCACTAGATGTGGTCAATGAGCCTCACATGGAGCCCAGTCAGGTGTTAAATAGCCTGAAACCCAGTGCTTGCACAGATAGGTTAAGAAAAGTCAGAGATGAAGGGCCTGTCAAAGGCACTTCAGTCTCAGTAGGCTGAAAATGTAGTGAGAGCAAAAGAGGCGACCAATGAGGGCTGATAAGGAGCAGGGACTCCTCAGACGTCTTTATCAGTCCAAACACACTCCCACACTGGGAGCCCTGGTGGAGTCCAATCTGCTCCATGACTGAGTGTAGCCAGGGGAGGGACGTCGCCCTTGTAAAACTGTTCAAAAGCTTCATTAAGCAACTCCGTCAGCCTCTGTCACATAGCAGTGCAGTGCAGCACGAGGGTTCACACGAGTTGTTACTTCGTGTGCACGCCGTATTGTCTGTAATAGAAGAAATATCCGTTGATCCTGCATGTGTCCACTTCCTGAAAATGCAGGGCTTGTGCAGTCCTTAACAGAAGTTCTCTGATGATTGGTTGTAGCCTTGAAGGATGCCCTGCAGCAAGCTTCCCAGCTTTATCACAAGGGGGTTTAGAACCTCTCACTCTCTGGATATAAGTTCACTGAATCTGTCAGCTTGCTGTTGGGTGTCAACATGTTTTGCAGAATTTTGTGATGGTATCGCTGCAGAAAAAAAAAAAACAAGAGTAGTTGAACTTGCAAAGTAATCAGTGTGTTTTGTAAATACCAAATAAGAATAAATCTGTTGCATTTATTCTTCTGCTGTGTCAGCGCTCCCTACTTTAGTATTCCTCCACAAGTGTTCAGCTGGAGTTTTGTGTAATGTTGAGCTGATTGGTGCCTTTTTGTTGGTATATAATTATTTAATAATTATGTAGTCTTTTAGAGGGGAAAAAAATAACTATTTTGTTTTTGCTCTTAGATGCCAGTCCAATCCTGGGACACAGGAAAACACAGGAAAGGGAAGAGAAACCTGCCGTGTATCAATATTGCCTACCACTTGCTTTTAACCAATTTTTGTTAATGGAAAATTCCTTTCCGTGTGGAGTTTGCATGTTCTCCCTGTGCCTGTCTGGCTTTTCTACAGGTCCTCTGGCTTTCTCCCACCGTCCAAAGACAAGCATGTTAGGTTAATTACTGGCTCTAAATTGATTGTAAGTGTGCATGTGAGTGTAAATGGTTGTTTGTCTCTAGACTGTACCCCCCAGTGTTCCGTTGCCAAATGGAATAGGCGTCCGTCCCCTCTACAGGTTACTTAAAATTCCAAAAAGAGCTCTGAGATTTCAAACGGTACTATGCAATTGGATTTGTAGCAGAATTAGGAAACTTAATTATAATCACTGCCAATGATACTTGCACCAGATGGGTTCTTTAATGTGTTCATTCAGTTTTCTGTGCTTATAGGTATGTAAGCGAAATAAATAAGCTGGAAGATCTCTACTGTTTGATCAAGACAACATCCCAGTACGTGCATCCACTCGTTCTCAAAGAATGCCACTGGTTCAGCCAGCGGATTTTCTGGTGCAGATTGTAAAATCAATGCAACAAATCTCCACGTATCTGCTTTTATTCGCACAAAGCAGCCAATTTTAGTTTCTAACGTATTAGAGGCTGCTGGAGGTGCAGTGCAGGAGGCTCACACAAAGCACAGAACAGAATCTGTCATACACAAAGTTTTCTTCGCAGTCACTGAGGATACCCTGCCACAGCTTCATGATGAATGGTTGTTTATGGTTTTATCTCACTGTGGAGAAATAACTTGGAAGTAGGCAAAAAAAAAAAAAAGATATTTCCCCAGACCATCTAATTCCATCTGGTGGAATGGATCAATAGGATTGACAAAGTGCCTGGAAAAAAACAAAATAAATCTTGCATCTGCGTTTAAGATGTACCAATTAATTACCTTTGTAAGTGTGAGTGTGTGTGTGTCTGCTGGCAAAGACCGTCTTATCCCTCTTAATGCAGTCTTTGTCTTTTCTGTATGTTGAATGAAACTAGTGCTTGCAGAGCCATATCATGGACACTGATCACTCAGTATGGGCAAAGAAGGATGGGCGGGAGCCTTTAAAGAGAGCTAGTCAAGGCAACATGAAGTTGTGCCTTTCAGTGACACAGAAGTGGCCCACTCATCCTATTTGTGAAGTAATTTATAAGACAGATGACTGTGAGTTTGGTCATTTTGTCAAGAGACAACTGCTCTCCTCTTACCTGTTTCCATCTGTTGGTTCTTCTTCTGGCTGCAGGCTGAACGATAATAAAACAGCAGACCACGACCTGTTTTCCCTCAGGTTCAAAGATGTCCTTGCTGCCCTCCTCCCTGTTTTCCTGAGTGTGGAGCAGATAGAGGACCTTTCATCTTGTTCAAAGTAGTTACAGGAATACTATATCAGTGGAGAGCTCAGAAGTGTAAAGCCTTTTAATCAACTCAAGCAGCCAGGCCTACATGGTACACTGTACAGTATATTGCACTGTGTAATTCTCTGTGTAGTCATCTAGTGCGACTGTCAGAAGAGCTCAACTTAAATGCTTTCTTTCTTAATCCTTCCCTCTCCTCCCACGCAGGTGTCTGACAGGTGCGACTATGTTTATGTGAATGGCAAGGAGATGAAGGGCAAGGTGAATATGAAGGTGAACTTCACCTATGGATACCTGGGTGCTCAGCTGGAGCTCAGCGTGTGGATCCCTCGCCTGCCCCTGCAGATTGAGGTGTCAGACACCGAGCTGAGCCAGATCAAAGGGTGGAGGGTACCCATCGCGGCCGCCAGTCAGAGGTACAGTAGCGCATGCATCGGTTAGCTGCAAAATTAAGCACCTTTAATATAGTCAGTGATCAAATATCTCAAAGATGTCTCTACATTGGCCAGCAAAGTGGAATTAAGCAGAAAAACAAGTTTCTCGTACACTTAAGAATAAATTGGAGTAAAAAAAAAATAAAAATAGATAATTTGTTCTGCTAATTGGAAGGTTATAAGTTGAGTTATATAACATTTACACATTTTCTCACTTCAGTTTCAGCTGTGCAGTTTAATCCAGGCATACTGTACAGTTATTAAATGAAATATCATTAAGGTCTGCAACTTTTAATTTGAGTAGATAGGAATTTAATTTATAAATGTAATTTTCTTTTAATTCTTTATAATTGTGTTGTGCTTCGACAACTTTTTTTTCCCTTGTCTTTATATATAGAGGCTCATGATTCCTTTGTCCACATTTGCAGCAAGGCCACCTTGGCTTAAGAGAATAAAAAATGGCCTTTATTCCAAGTGACGTATTTGATTTCAGTCATGGCCGAGATAAGATAATGATGCGATGTGTGACCGTGCACCACACTACCTGTCTCTACCTGACTTCAGTCCTACTGACAGTTCTTGGCTGATAACAAAATGGCTGACCTGTGCAATACAGCTTGTCATTACGACTGGCTTAAGGTGGCCTGCCATTGCGCCTTTTAGTTGTCAGTAGGACAGAACATTATTAGTGCTGTCTAGAGGTCAGACCTTTCCCCTGGGACCTCATCACTAGCAGCACCCCTGCCAAAGCTGCTGTGCAGTGCTACTCTGCAACTGTTGAAATCCATCAATTGATGAAGGAGCTATCAGCCTACCTGCAGTAATTACTTTTAGAAAAGCGTTGCAGTTGAACTTGGAGTCATCCCACACACTAGTGTGGCTAATTATCCCTGCTCTCCTCTTTATTTTGAGTGACAGAGGAACAACATTCAACTAATGCCATGGCTAGTTGGGGGTGTTGCTGTTCCAGTTGTGTGCTGGTGAGCTTTTATCAGTAGGGACAGCCAAGCTGTGTTGTCACATTGACACCAGCACCGCTGCTGACGGCCTGCAGAGAGCTTTGTTTCTCAATGTCTTCCACCCGCCTTTGTTTATCAGGGGCTAACAGGCACGACCTTGCAAAGTAGCACCATGCCTGTTGGTAAGAATGGGCACTGGTCCACTGTCCAAAAGCCCACGAGGAACTAAGCCAATGAGCGACAATGGCACATGGCGGGACCCTCCTTTATTGGCCAGGCTGGCAAGTTGCAGCCATGCTGTGGGGAGAGGAAGAAATGACAAATAAAGAGACATCAGGTCTGTTGGTGAGATAGCTGCAAAAACACTCACATAGGTTTTGACTGACACTGCCTGTATGGCTCACCTCTTTCCTCCCTAAGCCCTGTCAAAACAGGGACAAGATAAGCCTTCGCAGACAGCAAACCCTAGTGTAGGCGTAGCTCTCAGGCATGCACCACTCCTTTAACACTACTTTCAAGATATGTATATTGAGAATCCGTTTCCTCCTGTTTAATAGTGTATTAAAAATCTCTTGCGCTTTTATTACTCACAGTATTTCTTTACCGAGTTGTCTCAAATGATGTGTTCTCTCTCTCCTATGAAACAAAGAGCTGCAGAAAAACCCTACAAGACGCAAATAATGAAAAACAATCAGCCACTGTCAGATGGAGCTACGTCTGTATATATAGAAACAACAATGCCTATTTCTGTCCAAATGACCTCCCTCGTGTTATTGTAACAGAAAATAAAATGCCAAAAACAAATACAGCACGCGATCCACGGGGCACAACAAAAATAAGCATGACACACACATTAATATGCAGCATCTCCTCTGAAGTCAGAGCTGGGCTTTAAAGTGAATGAAGCGGAAAGAAAAATTGCTTTGTGAAGCAGGTTGTTCTCGGCACTCGGAGTGCGATTTGTTTATTAGATTAACCTTAGATTAGATTTTGAGCTGGCTGCACAAGCATTGGCATATCAGATTTATACTGGAGCTAAAATGGGGGGACTTCACTACCAACTTGTTTACTCCTGAATCCATTATGCCTGACTAATATCCACATACATAAATGCACTTATAAATGTGGTTTTAAAACACTGATTCAATCTATATTTCAGTACAGGGGTCTGTACCAGTGTAACATTCATCACTTCATTGACCATGAATATCAAGTAACAAATACAGTCCAAGACACATGCTAAATGATTCAAAACTGCAGTGAAATACAGATAAATGAGATGGTGACTGAGATCATTGGCGAGTGGTTTTAGCAAACTGACTCCACAGAGACCCCTCCCCTTAACTCATAGGACCCAAAGGCCCCCACCAACAACATTATGTTGCCAGACACCACAGGACACCCTCAGAAAGCCCATGTCCATTCTCTGATGAGTCACAACTGTTTTGGAGGCACAAGGGAGACCTACATTATATTAGGAAGGTGGTCATAATGTTATGCCTGATTAATGTAACTACATGCATGTGGAAGTTTGAAGGCTGACTGACTATTATAAAGTAAAGATCCATGCGTTTGATAAAACTAAAAATATGATTGAACAGAAATAAAACCCCACCTTTTTGTGGGAATGCGATACACAATAATGCTCAGACGAAACTAATCTAATGTTCCAAACTTTTCTAATCGTGTCAAAGTGCTGTAGGACTTTTAAAATACAGTGTCAGCAAAGTTATGCAAGGGACAAACAGAAGATGTGATCAATAAACAACCTTCCGTCTTGTACGGTCCTCTACCTTGGACTGATCAGACAGGATTGATTCTCTTTCGTTGCCCAAAACTGCAGTTTCCCAAAACTCCAGTGGATCTGATCGTGTCCTTATTGCTGAGTGTCTTTCATTTCCAATCTTCTTGAATAGGTACAGTCACATCCTGCAACAAACCAACAAGCGGGCATGTTTACAGGGCAATTCAGCCGCGCGAGCATCAATATTAAGAACCTGTTTCCCAAACAGCTTACTCCAATAGAATATAGTTACATTAACTTTAATTAACATTTGAGATTTTTTTTCCCCCCTTTTTCTGTGTTATTCATACTGGTTTGAAGTGGGAGAGATTGAGAAAAAAGTGATGTCACATACTGTGCACTAATCAGACCATTTCAGTCAGTTTCAATACAGTCCAAATTCAAAAGCACTTATCACAAGTATGTCCAAATTACACTATTACAGTTTAAATTGGGGATGTAGTCATGAATCCTGAACATAAAGTTTTTCTTACTTTTACAATATTCACTGGTGAATATTTTCCTCTGTTGATAGCTGTCATTGAATTACATGTGAAAATAGTCCCGCCAGCAAAGCTTTTAAGTCCTTAACTTCAAATCTTTCTGTGCTCTTGGCTTTGCTCTTGAGCGTGCAGCTAACATCTTTATTCCCAGGGCTTTGCATGCAGCCAGATTTCTCAAGGGTTTCAGACAGAAAGAGACAAACAGAGTGGATAATCGCAAGAGATTAATTTCTTTTCTTTTCCCCTTTATCGCAACCTTTTCTCGTGAGTGTGCGCGCGAGAGAGGCGGAGGAACAAATGACGATGATTAGACGGAAAGGTGGATGGAAGTCTTCAGAGCTGTATATGATTAGTATTAGTGGTAGTTGTGTTGACAAAGCGCTTCGGTGTGCGTTAGTATCCCAGCCGTGCCCCAGTGTAAGACTGAAGAGCTGTAACAGCATTTATTCTCCCAGATCAACTGTTCAAACATTGCCTTCTCAACACCTCTGGGTGCTTAATCTGTTGTTTTTTTTTTTTACAAAGGTGTTTGTTGAAGCAAATTTTTTTTTTAAAAAAAGCACTTACAGACAAAATCTAATGATATTGCTGCTGCACTGTAACCATTTAAAACTAGTTTGTCATACTCAGACCAATTTTCCTGGTGAGAACGAGTTGTGTCTCTGTTGGCTGATTTGTTGCCTAAAGTAATAAAATTAGATTTGCTAGCAATAGAGCAATCAGGGAGCCTATTAAGTAAAGCAGTAAGGAGGTGTATGCACATTCACAGCCCGTACTGGGTGATCCAGGATGGTGAGGGAGAGACTCTGAGGAAGAAAAACTATGGCCATTCACTGGATTGATCCTCTCGTACAGATTGAATCAACAACAGTGCATCAGAACTTGGTCTTTGTCAGGTGAAATATGCCCATATTTGTATTGGTATTTGTGTGTGTTTAACTGAGATCCGTTCTACTCGACTGGCAGTAATGAAGTCTATTAATATCTGATGTTTAAAATCAATTAAATGTATTAACGTGGTTTTGTGTGGGAGCATGATTAAAAGTGTTATTTGTTTCCATGGTGAAGCTGAAGTAATGGTCATCTCCAAAGTTGTTAGCGCTCATCATCTGGGGATCATGTTCAGAATGCTTGCACCAAATACACGATCAAAACATTAGCAGTGGTTGTAGTGTGAAGAATAAGTGCACCTTGGATCTGTCAGTAATCCCTTCTCTGCTTTGACTGCAACAAATTTTATAGCAAACCACACAAAACTGTGGGTTGAGATAAGCCAGCCTGGACTGAAGTAATGCATCGATTATCACTGCCATCGCTAAAGTCGTGCAACGTTCGATTGTTTTATTTATTTTTTATTTTTTCCCCTTGGCAGGTCCACACGGGACAGCGAAGATGAGGATGACGAAGACAGGCGAGGTCGAAGCTGCACTCTGCAGTACCAGCATGCCATGGTCAAAGTCCTCACCCATTTTGTCGCCGAATCAGCTGATCCTCGAGGCCAGACCAGCTTCATGTTGGGCACCGATTGGCAGGTGGACATAACAGAGGTTGTGTGGGACTTCCTAAAGGTAGAGAATCCCCAGGTTGCGCAGCTACGGGACAGGAGGATCCTGGTGGGACTCGACCCAGGGATGACCGCTATCCAGGTACGTGTGTCAACTTTAAGTCAGGACAGCATTAAGAAAATCATGCGTAGCAATTAAATTAAATTAAATTAAATTAAAGAACTACGCTGTTGTATTGCAATCATTGTCACAGTCATGGCCATTAATTAAATTCACCAACTTATCTGGGAAAGCAGCAAGATTGTTAAAATGAATTATTTGTTGGCACAATACACATTCTAAATGTCAGTCAGAAGGGTGGCAAACAAGCCGTTGCGCTAACCAAAATTATTTGGAGAACAAAGGCAAACTCTGACTTTATCACCTGAGCTATTCAGGCAAACTAATTACGATTTACACTCCAACTGTCCTGTTCAAATCTTATCTGCTGCCTAGCGCACGCTGTTTCCTTGTGCAGTGAGGAATTTGTGTTGACAAAGTTTCATCTCCAAACAAACTGCCTCAAATCAAATCAACTCCTCTCTGATTGTCTGACTGTTCAGGGTTTGTTTTTTGTTTTGTTTGTTGTCACTGTGTCACTGTTGTACAATGTGACTCAGAACTCCAAACTAAAATGACTGACTGAACCATGGGCGATAGAAATGATGGCTAAAACAATGACAATAACAGCGATATTGAAATGCACCTAAACTGCTCTTTAACTGGAATATGCAGGCGTAAATAAAAAGCAACTTTCATCTCATAATGTCATCTTGGCATTTCACTTGGGCCGATTTGCCCCAAACAGCCACGATACCATCTACAACTAATGCATGTGGGGGTTAGCACTGATTGTTGATTCTAAATTGGCCGTAGGTGTGCATGTGAGAATGGTTGTCTGTCTCTCTGTGTTAGCCTTGTGATAGACTGGAGACCTGTCCAGGGTGTACCCCGCCTCTTACCCGATGACAGCTGGGATAGGCAAGCGGTTACAGAAGAAGAAGAATGAGTGCATGTGGACTTTAATCAACTTCAACTTCAATTTTCTTTCAACAAAAACATCTAATAAACTCTAGGAATACAATCCAAGGACAATAACCATTTCCGTGTCACTGCTATGGTTTGACTAGTACCTCCTTTGGTCCAGAGCAGACAGGTGCTTACCGGTGTGTCACAGCTTGTACTCGAAGCGCTCCGCGGTGAGTGGGTCGTCCCTCCACAGCCCTCTGGTTTGTCAGGCTCTTCACATTAACTGGATGAATATCAACCCCCTAATGACACGTGTGAGTGTGGGATCTCTTTCCCCGGGCATCCAGGGCTCATCTGTCTGCCTGTGTGCAGACATGTGTTCACCTCTGCAAACACCCCTCGCGCTCACAAAATAAGCACAACCAGGGAAAGGTGACGAGCGTGAAGCTCTGACAGCTGTGACTACCTGGGCCGCGCGTCACGTTGACTGAAGCGCGGGGAGACATTTAGAGGGATATGCATGCGGAGAAAGTCACACATAGCTCACACGACATTCATCATAGGCACAGTTAGCTGCCTCTGTTTTTGGGGTTAAAAGGTTCCTTTCCTATGGATCACCAGCATTAATCAAAGGGAATGGATTCTTGCCTACAGGAGGCATGGGGGATGGACGGCAGCCAAGTTGAATTGTCATTTGATCTCCTCACCCTGAGTAAAGATTTAAATGAGAAGTAGGTTTTCTGTATCATTTTGCATATTGCTCAGGAGCTTGTGAGTCTTTTATGTGAGATGAGACATGTGAAAAAGCATTTCCTTAAATCACCTACAAGCTGCGGCAAACCTGCGTTTTTTTAATTTCACGTCTGTGACATCTTCACAGCTAAATGCTCATTGATGTGATGTTTTTGCATCCCAGTTGCCAGGAATCACTTGTCAATGAAGTCATGTGTCCATGCAGTGGTGACTTATTTCAGCTTGGATTTTTCTGTTGATGAAATTTTCGTATGTACTGCACTTTCTTCTCTGGAGCTACGTTTGCTGTTGCTGCTGATTTCTCTAGGGGAAGACCTCCCCAGCCCTGGATGTTTAGAGCAGAAAATGAAAAACTTTTAATGAACAGGCTATACAGTATGTAGCACAGCTGTAATTGTTCATACCAGAACGTCACAGGTTACTGCTTGACAATAATTGGAATGAAAATCTAATTTTTTTGTGTTTTCCTTTAGAAATTACTTCAGTGTCGCGGTTGTAATCTATAATCTCTTTTCCTTTGTTTTTGTACCTCCTAGGTGTTGTCTCCTTTGTCAGACTCAATCCTGGCAGAGAAGACTGTCGCAGTGATGGATGAGAAAGTGACTATTACGGAGTTGGGGGTCCAACTTGTGACGAGCCTCTCCATGAGCCTGCAGCTCAGTCCTGGAAGCAACAGAGCAATTCTGGCTACCACCAGCACACAGGAGGTTCTGCAAAGCCCCAAACAGGTCAGGACTCTGTAACATATACATGTAGAGCTGCCATAACATGCTGAATTGATTGAATTGATTGAATTGATGTTGTAATTTTTCAAATGTGATAATTTCCTGTTTTGCTGACAGTAGATGGAATATATTTAGATATTTAGATTTCATATGTTATTCAAAGCGTCACTTTTATATTGCCTTAGGCTGCAGGATATTCTACTCTCCTCTGGTTCACCACACCATTTATAGACAAAAAAATGTAATAAATAAATTGTGAAGATAATCAGCCGTTTAACTAGTAATGAAGATAATTATTAGGTGGTGCCTCGGTGTATGAGAGATTCGAGCATTAATTGAGCTTTGCGTAACACATTATTTTCTCTTAGCCAGTTGAATGCAAAGCCTCCCTTATAAAAATGAGTGGTGATTTTGATCTAGTGGATTAAAAACAAAGACCTGTAATTATTTGCACACTATTTAGCCAGATCTGATTAAGGCAGAAAACATTATTTGTTGCACACCAGAAATTAAATTATACTCCATTTGAAACAAAATTTGATATAACTGCGGAAGCCAAAAATGTGCCTTCTGTTCCTTTGAATACCGTGCTTTCCAAAACAAAGGACCTTCTTCCAGATTGCATTTCACACTATCAGGGTGCTAGAATGAGCAATTCCACAGCAAGGAAAGCTTGAGTGTGTGTGGGTATTCGTTTGTTCCACACTATCCCTAACATTCTTAACTCCTGGGCTTGAAAGCCAGAGTGTGGCAGAATATTTTTCCCTGGGTAGCTAATAGAAACGGAAGGCTAATCTCTGAGCATGCCAAAGCAACATCACAGCTACTGTACAAGAATTTGATTTACGGTCCAAACTTAGCCAGGCTGTCGTATTTCGCTTCCCCTCCTAATTTGCCGTGGTTACTCTCGTTGCGGCTCTTTCATCTGCACATCAAGCTCTGTCACAAGTTCTCTGAACTGCTCCTCACCAGTCCTCTTCACCCTAGTCCTCTAGCTGGAGAAGCCCACTCAGGCCATTTATCTGCCTGATCTCTTTGTGAAGATAAGCAGGCAGCACTTCACTGTAAGTCCTTTGGTGTCCAGAATTAGGGGCATTGACAGACCACTGTAGGAATCTACTTTGGGGATTTGCCCTTTGGCAACAATAGAAGACATTAAAATTGTGGAACTACAGCAGAACGTACGGCAAATCCTCATTTGCCCGAACAATGTTTAATGGGACTGTTTGATCTTTTTTCCTATCTTTTAATCTGTATCCCCCTTAGCTCAGAGAGAGAAGCTGCTGAGTTAGCAAAACTATGCAACTGAGGGAATACTTATTCACCCTACAATTGTATCTCCAAGTAGAAACCTTTATATGTACTTTATGTCTATGTGGTCCATTGATAATAGGAATATTAAATGAAAATCTTCATTATGTGGCTCATTTCTACAATTGACCAGCAAGGGGTTGTTTGCACTATAACTTCCTTTTCTTTGCTAAAGCACAACATGTTGTCTTGACTATTTTCTCTCTCTCTTTGCACGTGTGTGTTTCTCCACAGGAGGCCTTGATCAGCGCCTGGCTGCAGTTTAGTGACGGCTCAGTGACTCCACTAGACCTCTACAATCCGGACTTTTTCGTCCTGACAGCCACCTCCCTAGATGAGGAAGTGGTGACAGTGCAGCAGGACCCCTCGTGGAAATGGCCTGTCATCGTAACAGAGGCAGAGGGTCAAGGCCTGCTGGTCAGGGTGGAAATGACTGTTTGCGAAGTCTGCCAGAAGTTCAAGCGGCGCAGCGTCCTAGCAGCAGGGAACTGTAACGTCAGGGTGAAGTTTGGACGTGGTGACAGCTCGAGGGGTGGGAGCAGCGACTATGGTCCTGATGGAGATGATGTGGAGAACAGAGGCAGGCTGTCCTCCTCTCAGGACAGGACAGGCCTTGACACCCACTACTATGGCAGCTCTATCTCTGACATGGAGGATGGGGTGTTGAGCAGAGCCACCACTACTAGAAGCGCAATAATGCGCAGGCCAAATGGGGATAAACTTTCAGATGATGGCCGCCAGAACATGCCAATTGACTTCGCTGACTTCCCTGCACAAGTAGATCTGCCGCGTGGTCGCAATATGGACGATGACCTCGTTCAGACTGCTCGTGGGCTCACAGACCTAGAAATCGGCATGTACGCCCTGCTGGGGGTTTTCTGCCTTGCCATCCTGGTCTTTCTCATTAACTGCATTTCCTATACCCTAAAATATCGCCACAAGGAGCTCTCCATAGAAGGCCAGGAGAACATGAACCATGCCCACGACTGGGTGTGGCTGGGGAACGAGGCAGAGCTTCTGGAGAGCCAAATCAGCCTTTCGCCCCAGCAGGAGGAACAGACCTCCATGATGGACTCGAGCAGCGGCCTCGAGGAAGGCAGCCAGTTGCTGAACGGAGGCTCTGTCCAAAAGAACGTGCAGAGCCAAGTGCACCGGGCGGCAGACACAGGCTGCGTAGCCAAGGACAGCAAAGGAGACTCCCCCACCACCAAGAGGAAGAGAGTCAAGTTCACCACGTTCACCACCATCCCCTCAGACAATAGCTACCCCATTGTTAGCACACTGACTGGAAGCCACAGCCAGGACATTAAGTGGGTCTGCCAAGACGTGCAGCTGGGAGACTCCAAGGAGTTACGCAATTACATGGAAAGGTTAAATGACAGTGCTTTAAAAGAGGTGGCATAATGTACTGTGTGCACTTGTAACAAACTCACCTTTATGCCTTCCAGAGGAAAGTGGGTCTAAACGGAAACCAGACCCACGGTTGGTGAAAGAGGAGGAATCTTCACAATCTCCCCGAAACTGCCAAAGGCTCTTTCAAATTTAAAAGGACTGTCACGATTCAACAAGTGACTGACGATAAATCACTATCAAAAGAGAAAAAACACACAAAAAAAAAACAACCTGGAGAACGTCGGGCGGTTCTTTTTTTCATTTGTTTATCAGATGATTAACTTTTTATCATCATTTAATCACGACAGGGTTTAGAACAAAGCGACTATCCCAGGATCAGTGTGCAGCAGTGATGACCTGAGATGTTCAGACAGAACACAGATCTTAAAACGGACAGTGACGCGACTAGATAGACGTTCCGAAGTGTGTGTGTGTGTGTGTGTGCACATTAAATGGTTTTGGAAGTTTTGTATCATGTTGGATGTTAATTTCTTATGTCAGATCTTTACGCCGTGGAAGAGTTCTGGAGAGGCCAAAGCAAGCCAAGAGAAGTTTCTGCATGTCGTTGGAAGAAGAAGAAAAAAAAAAAGAAAAAAAAGGCACAACTTTCCGGTTCTTTCTCATCCTCCTTAGCAAGGCAAAAGACCTGTTATGTATATACTGAAAAGTCTCCAAAGCATTGTACTGTTGCTCTGTATATTGTATTTTCATAACATTTAAGAAATACACAATAATGTCAAGTGTGTGTATAAGCTTTTATTGGCCGCCGTTGTCATAAGGTCATTCATTAAAGAGGGTCGAGGTGGAGGGGTGGGGGTGGGGGGGTTCATCTTCACATCAAAGAGTATTTCATGAGATGCAATTTAGCCACAGGCCACAACACAGCCCTTCTAATGGCGGCCGGTGGTGGAGGAAGGCATTAATACTCTCACTGTAGCCTGACATGACAGCCTGTATAACAAGGAGCAGTTAAACTAAACGGCTGGACAACATGATAATGTGACATTTCACACTGCCACCCCCTCCCACTTTAAAGTTTTGAGAGCTTTAAAGAAAATGCCAGTGAATGTCTCATTAACCCCTGTGCCACGGTAAGCTCTGAAAAGCAAACGGACGGACAAACAGGAGCTCATCTCTCTGTGCACATGCGGACACAAAAGGAGTAATTACAAGCAAGGTGGGAAATGTTTTCTCTTTTCCGAAACGGATCTTTTATTATTCAGATAATTACACAAATAACAATCATCTCTGAAAACGTCCTAAACAAAGGCAGTCGGCTGAAAAATTGCATTTTGCTCGGCGAACGTTATTATCGTCACAGTGGTGCCGGCTGATTGTGTTTCTGGTGCGCGTGTGTGTGTGTTATTATTTTCCAGCAAGCAGAGAAATGTTCACATTATGTTCTCTGTTGCTGCTGCTGCGTGGATCAGACTGTTAATCAGCAGCACTGATTCTCAGTGTTACCTGGAAGAAGGGAGGTGAGACATTGCGGTAAATCATAGCACTACCTTGAGTGTAATTAGGGATGTTGTGATTAGCTCACTCATGCCGGCAGTCAGAGCTGAATGGAGACCCTCCAGACACCTACATGAAAGTTTAGCGGCTTTTCAGCTAATATGCAATTAGTTTTATCAGCTTCTTGATTGATTCCCTTCTCTAATTCTGTGAGGCTGCTACTGGCAGATTGCACACCGAGCCAAGACTTGAATTCACAAAAAAATTTCAGCAAATGGAGTTCAAGCAGAATTATAACAAATCATAATAAGTGTAATATAGTATTAATTATTTATTATTATGCCTAATTAAGGGTGGCACAGTGGTGTGGCCGACTGGGGCCTTTCTGCGTGGAGTTTGCATGTTCTCCCTGTGTCTGCGTGGGTTCTCTCCGGGTACTCCGGCTTCCTCCCACCATCCAAAGACATGCTGGTTAGGTTCATTGGTGATTCTAAATTGGCCGTAGGTGTGACTGTGAGTGAGAATGGTTGTCTGTCTCTCTGTGTTAGCGCTGGCGACCTGTCCAGGGTGTGCCCCGCTCCAGACCCCCCGCGACCCTCCACAGGACAAGCAGTTACAGAAGATGAATGAATGAATACCTAATTAACATAATTAGTATAACAGAAGTTGTTTAGAGGTTTTCCATCCAAGTTCCAAATTAGTGTAGGTCAGCAATGAGACCAGTAACATGAGCAAACAGCTAGACTAGATTTGATCTGGAGTTATTGACTATGAAGGACTATTTAGAGACAGTTCTTCCTGCAGTCTCATGTCATGCACTAACCCTAACCCACAGACGGACTAGCACAGGCCAGCTATTCCCCCTGTGTCCAGTCTGGGCTAAGCTAAGTGATGGTAGCTTTATATGTAATGCGCTGACATGTGAGCGGTATCAAGCATGTGAGCTAAATCTGTCTCCAAGAGAGAATGTGCTTTATTTTTGAAATGTCAAACTTTATGGTGTTTTAGTTTTTTAAAACGAATTAAAAGTGAAAAGTAATCTTTGCCATTCTACTTTTAAACCGTAAATCCACCGTACAGGAGGTTAGTTCAGCTGTTGCCAACTGTTACTTGTTTTCAAACTCGTGCTGACACACAAACAAAATGTTTCTGCGTTGTCCTGATTTTTTTTTCCTGTCGTGGTCCGCTGCCTCCTGTGTAGTTTTTCTGCTTCTGTAGTTCTTTCCGTGGCTGCAGGGGACTGAGCCAGGGTCCTTGTGCAGCTTGCGCTGTGTGCTGGGACTGTGGCTGCTGCGCCCACCCTGTGGACTGTGAAGGGTGAGGAGAGCCTGTGCAGATATGGGAGGGATTTTCCTGTCAGCCACATGGGGCGTGATTGATGGAGGGCCCTGTGTAATTAAAACACCACTGTGACTCTCTTTCCGTGACCATTGTCGGTGGCTTCATCCTCTTCAGGTGCGAGCAGAGCAGTGCAGCCCATTAAAGACCCACTGCTCCCACCCCCTTGGGCTCTAGTTTTAGATGTGCTCATACCTGCTGGGATGTGGCACAGAAGATATAATGACTGTATTCACTTCGATTCTTGGTAACTCTTATTTTTTTGTTGGCCTTGAAGTCTTGACTTCCTTGAAAGGGAAGAAAAACCCATCCCCAGGCCTCCATCTTAAATGGATTTTTAATTAAATTGATGATGTGAGACCAACAAACTCTCACTAATGGTTGGCTGTGCTCCCTGTGGCCCTAATGTGCCGGGCCTGTATTTGCAATTTCCAAATGATTATTCGCCGCTTGATTTATGTTGCTTCCTTAGAATTCATTTTAAAAATCAGTCCTCGGTAGTTTCACCACAGCTAAAAAACACACACGGATGCACTGTTGCAGGGGAGCAAAGGAGCAGCCGACAAGGTCAGCTCGACATTCTGGTCCGAACTGTTTTTACAGATGGAGCCGCTGGGAAGCAAAGACAACATTATTCATAGACGGAGCCTCCACCCCCTGTGTCAAATCTGTGCCTTGTAAACACAATCTCCAACCTGACCAGAGCACCACAGCGAGAAGACAAACACCAGAGCAAACACACACACGATTACACAGAGAGTAACTTGTCTCAGCATCCTTGTAAAGGCTCTTAATACATTCAGGCTAATTCCTTGCCACAACCACTCCGTTAGTGGCAATCTGAAGACGTAAAGCTCTAAAAGCTACACATTAGTTGGTACACATTTAGTAATCTAGTGATTACATCAGCAGCACACTTCACGTTGGAGCGACTCAAAACAGCCTTCAGTGCACATGCTCCCTGTAATGAAGATGGCACCCAGCGCTGATGTGTTTCATTTAATTTTTTTGGAGAACTGTGAAGCTCTGTGGAACACACAAGCGTGCCGTTAGCAGCTGCATACTTGTTAGGATCGCTTTCTTTTTTTGATGGAATTTATTCACACTAGGAGATATATGGAATGTTTTCCAGCCTTGTGTTTTGATTCACACAAAAGGACATCAGCACAAACTCATCACGCTTCAGTGTAGACACAGTGTGTGTACCGCAAAGAATATCAGACTCAAAGGCATCTACAGTAGCTGGGGGAGCCCTTGAGCAGAACCGACTCGAGCACCCGACCATGTCATTTAGATATATTGGCACAAGGGAACCAGCGGGGCACCGAGCACAGGGGAGCAACACATCAGGCAGCGCTGAGACATGCCAAGTTTTTTTGCCATTCGGAAGGTCATAGTGCTACCGAGATATACAGTAGCTGGCAAGAAAGGTACTCCTCAGTGTGCCTGAAGAATATTTATCTTGATACCTGTAATGTTTTATTGTTGCCAGGTTCCGTAATCTACAACTAAAATGCTCCAAGCCACGGGGCCTGCACGTAATAATAATCCAGGGCTTTAGATGGATACGAGCTGTTAAAGCGTTTCACGGTTGCTTATTTCACAGATCATCTGCCTGGACAAGCATGCTTAACCTGCCAGTGTACTCAGTCCCACAGAGAGCGGCCTTTCAAGTGACAAGACTAGCAAATCTTCTGGAACAGATAGTTGCGAGAGGCTCTACATATGTTTTCCTTTCCATATTTCACATCCTCAACATGACGCGGCACATTAGAAACAGATCAATTAAGCCGGAAATTAAAACAGCTTGTCCCGTTTGGTATCGCCCACGAAAAAAAAAAGGCTCCGGGATGCCGACCAACAAAGAAACTCAGATAACATAATTAGGTCTATGTAAATGCAGTTGATTAGTAGGGCGATTTGTCTGCTTGGCCCTTTTCTTAAACATTGTGTCTGCACTAGCTTATCTTAATTAACATGCCATGATACCTCCTAATCCTCCAATTACTCGAGCAACATCTTTGGGAGCATCTGCCAGCCGCTCATTACACAGGTAAGACTCAGTAATACAATTAAAAGCAGCTTACTGTTCTGTAGATTATGTTAGACAGACGCATGCCCTTCAGAAGTCATTGACATACACCATGGACAATGGGATTAATTAAACACGCAACACAATTCTTTTTTCATTTTACATAATACTGTTTGATAAACCTCTACCTAGCGATAAAGATATTTAGGGTAAGTAATTGCCTCTCACTGAAATCTGACACCATAACTTAATCTTTACCGTCAGCCATGGGATGCCGGTGTAGATAGCATGCTCACGAGGATGCTGCCAGTTTTACAAGTATCGTGACGTAAACCCAATTATCAGACAAAGTGAAAGTTGGGCCTGATAACCGTGCTAAGTAGATCATTAAAACCATCGTCGGAAGGAGACGTGAACACGTGTACAGCATCCACGGCATAGTCAAGATATTTCACTCGCAACCATAAATAGCAACCTCTCTGTGTTGCTGGAGAATTTAAAGGACCATCACAATAATCAGACACATCCTCTTGGAAGCAGGGAGTACGACATTTTATCCAGATTTTCTATCAATAGGTGGGTCTGTGTTTATATTTTGGAGCGGAACAGCAACTTCAAGAGTGGTCTAAAGTTTAATTTTGAAATGACAGACTATTAAATGAATTTATGAGCATTACGGTGCCACACAGAACATGCTTCAGAAAAAAAACAGTAGCAGTTTAAATGTATAAAAAAGCGCCATTGTTGTTTGCTTAAATTTTGGACCATAAATCATACTGAAATCTGGGGAGGCCGGTACAAAAACGATATAGCTCAGTGTTATTGCATTGCAACTCTGCCTCCATAACCACTGCCACGCGTCCTTTCAACATAAGAAACAAGCCGCCACGCTAGAATTATGACCTGGAGGCATTGCGTTAGTTTCAAACATCCAGCTGTCTACTCAGTCACAGCTATGTGGGCTCTCCGACCAAATTAAACAGGAAATGGCTCTCTGTGTGCCACACGGCTGGGAGGCCTTAGCATTAAAAAAATGATCTGTGATGACGTTGATTTCAATCTGTGTCTGATGAAACTAAGAAGAAACACGTTGCCTTCCCCCGACGGGACAGTAAAATGAGGCTTTACACCTCTGTGTTGGAGATCTCTTTTCTTACAGCCTGCCACAGGGTGTGTTCTTTTGTAATATAAATAATTTAGGCACTCCGCTTTGAGTTTGCCTTAGGACCGGCACACCATAACCCTAATTACGAAAGCAGGATTTAAAGGCATAGTCTGATACGACAGATACGTACGACTGTTTTCCGGTGCTTTAAATATTTGTGTACATCTGTAATGTTTTGCTAATCAGGAATAAACTCTAAGTTCAGAAAACGAACTAGAATTTTATCATTCGTACATGATTGCAAACCCTATTACAAAGCATGGAGCTTGCTTGCAAGAAAAATATTAAATATACATAAAAAGGCATAGAAATAAGGGAATAAGCCTTTTACCACCATTATGTTAAGTAACGGGGAAAGGGACCAGGACAAATGCCTGAACTTTATTTGGCCACTGACAGTAAATGACAAAGGAAGTTCTCAAAGTACTACACTTTAATAGGCACATATATAACCACAAAACAATATTCCAGCTGTAATTTTTGAACTGAACGTAATTCCAAAATAATACGTAATAAATCTTTTTAAAATGACTGAAATTAAAAAGCCACATTATATATAATAAGCAAAAAAACAGGAACATACATTTATCATAATGAGATAAAACAAACACGATCTGTAATCACTCTGAAAGGCATTTTGTTCTGAGATAACAAAGGCAGAATGAAATTTCCAAACAAGGTATGTCACTGGACACTGTTCCTAGAGCCCTGAGAGTTTACTAGTTTGAATAAAACGCAGTACCTTGTGCTCTACTTAATTTGAGGATTGAAGAAACACACACACTTATTACAAAGCTAAAACAAATGCATCAGTCTCATAAATACAACAATAAAACAGTACCTTCATTTTCCAAAAAAATAAAAAATTCCGGCAGAGCTGCAAAGCTGTGATAACACTGCAAACTTTCTGAAAGCAAAACCTGTGAGTGTGGAGATTTACAGTGTTTTGCTATTAAATTCTATATATAGAGATGATGTCAATGACCCAAGCGTTAGTACCTCGATTTTTTTTCAGAGCAACATTCAAGGTTGCCTGTTAAGCTAATGGTTAGTTTCTAATTAGCTTTTCTCCATGCAGAAGTGCGATTTTGCAGCTCGACCAGAAATTACAAACGGCTTTGGAGCTGGAGTCAACGAGTATTTCTAACCGAGGAGTTGTCACTATTAATGTATGGTGCTGTCTGAGGATTTAGTGGCTTTACAATGCATACTGAAATCAGAAGGAGAGAATCCAAATAGCAGAGATTTCTTCTTAAATATTAGATATGAACATTAATCAAAACTGAAATCTAAGTGTACTTATTTGAAATCTCCTAAAACAGCATTTCTGCATATCAACATCATAAATCCTCTGCATTAAAACTGATTCCCCCTTCAATGTGATCATGTAACTGAATGAGTGTTTGAAACACAATGGGGGAAATTAAATAATGCTGACATGCATGTAAATGTAATGCACAAATACCCTAATTCCAGGCAGTGGAGGTAAGTGTAAAAATTATTTAAATACTGATGTGTCTGAGTACAAAAAGCATTCTCCCAGATTGAAATATATCAAGATATATGACATTTTATGGCACCACTCCTCATGTTAAGTGCAAATGATCAAAGAAAGGCAACAGGAGTAAAGCCACAGGAACACAGTAGTAATGACTGTGACAATAATCTCTATACTTTCAGTGGTATCTGTGCAGTCGCCCAGTGATGTAAAACCATTAAGAAACGAAGAATCCCCTCATAAAAGCTAAAAGAAATATAAATAAGTGTATAGTCATGACAAAGTCATATGCAAGCTGTTATGAAAAACTACTGTGGGAAGATTAGTAAATACCTATTGGGTCTTTGGGCACTGAGCAATATGACAGGAAAAGGCAGATGTGGTGGGGCGGGGTTACTGTGAGGTGTGCTGGGGTCAAGAGGAGGTGGTTCTCTGCCGCTGACTTCCTGCCCGGACCTTCTGTTTGTCATACTTGACGGAGACAATAAGGAAGACCAATAAGGTGACGCCCTGGATGCCCGCCAGGAGGAAGAAGTAGTAGTGCAGAGAGCAGTCGTTGATATTGCCTACAAGACAGAAAGCATCATGACTTTAATAAAACACTTTAGCTGAGACTCCCGACAATAAAAGTGGCATTCATGGTAATACTTAGAAACTGTGAGCTCGATGGTGAAATGACAGGTGTGGATATTTGGAGAACAAAAGCATCACTCCCAACACATTCAGAGGGCAACAGCAGGAGGGTTCTTTTATCACAAAGTACTACTCCATATTAAAAGAACACCAAAGGCAAAGGTAAATGGCCACAAGTGTGGCAGGCCGCTGTGTATTTGCTAGACATAAAAGGCCGACTTGAAGGGAGCATGGCGGGGAAACACGAATCTGTCAGGAATTAGGATTCAGCAGGGGGTCGGAGCGCTTGTTACTTCTCATTTCAGCACAGTGAAAACTCCTGAATGTGGCAACCATTGACCACGCACTTCAGTGCTAACACAGGGAGGCAGTATTGATGATGAGGGACTGAAGTATCAAAAATAACGCGGCAATACGAGATGTGATTCGAGCCATGGAGTCTTTCATCGGTATTAAAGCAAGGTTTGTTTTCTCATGGGACTGGGATGGAAAAAAATAAAGGGATGCTTCCACTGTGATTTGCAGGACTGAGATGTGGCTTGTTTTTGAAAGAGAGGGGAAGACGAAAAGACTGCGCTGACGGAACTGAGGACTTACGGTACATTCCAAGCATTAAAAAAAAATGGAGCAATGGTGTTTGTTGACATTCACTACCCTTTTTTTTTTTTTTTAGTTTGCAGAATTCAGCCAGCAGCAACTCTAACTGCCTTAACATTTGCTGGACTGAAGTGGTCGCCCTCATTCAGCAACAAAAGCTCAAGAGGAAAGCTCAAACAAATCCTGTTTTCGTCTCGCTAAGGGTTTACATGAAGGGCAAAGCTGACGACAATACAATTGTCTTCACTGTTCAAGTATGAAGACAATTGGATTGGCATTACAGCAGCTTTTGTCCTCTTGACAACAGCATGAGATGATACTTTTACTACTTTGCTAGACATGGAGGCATTTTGGGATGAAATGGCTATTGGAGGGAGGATGGGAGACCTTTCCCCCCCCTGCAGCAGTATATTTAAAAATACTTCAACAGTTCAAGGAAAGGCACAGTTGTACCTGTGGACAGAGAAACATGTAGCCTACGTCCTACATTATCTGCAAATGATTAAATGTGAAGACCAGGAGCAATTTCCGTCTTCCTCTGAAAGCTCCTATTAGCTTCTCCATGTGGAGCTGTCACACTGAATAAAGAGCCAGAGAAAGAGAAGCAGGCTTGATTTTAATTAGATATGGGGGCAATTCTCAAATCAAGCCCTGTGTACTCAAGTACAGTCTAATTACACTTCATGTCAGTTTATAGTTAACCATCCCCTCGGTCAAGATGGTGCTCAGGATATTTCACTTTTTCCACTGAGTCGTTTTTGAACATGTTCACTGTGATGCAGGAATAGCTGTTGTTGATTTAATTTAATTAATTTACCCTTTAAATGCTTAACATTCACAGGTAAGAGAGAAACTCAAATACAAAGTGTGGCCCAGGTCGTCGTCTTATACACAAACAGAAACGAGGCATAAACACTATGTTGTAAACGTGTAGAAAGATTAGACAACGCACATTATTGCTTCGGTGAATGTGCCTTTTAGCAAAATCTAGGAATGACACGATTGCAACACATTAACAAGACCGAAGACTTTATCTTAGTCGTGCAACAGCAACAAAAATGACAGGCCAATGTGATGCAAAGGATTGAAGACAAGCATAAAGAGCAGAATGCAGAGTTACACCAGACCCATTAAATGCATGTACGGGTGTGTTATAGTAGCCTGCTGTAATCTGAAGGCAATTCAATCAAGGTAAACACAGCAGATGTCGAATAATGGCACTGTGCTTGGGTGTAGGACTCGCCAAACGTGAGGCTGCAGATTTAATCAATGTGTCTGTCCTGCTCCCCTCGAATGGCTGTAGGGATCTAATGAACTGAAGGGCAAACCATTCACACAGTATAAAGCATCTGTGGACAACTGATATCGGAAGAATTACTCACACTAATTTATTGACAGGTGCGGACTGATTCAGCACTGATCGCCCTTTAACATTGTTTCTATGTCGATTTAAATGCATCTACTAGCTGGGGAATAATTAATTATACATTAGTTTACGTTTTATTCATTGTTCTATAACTGATGCACATTTTGTGTTGATAGAAGTATGAGGTTGATGAGGGTTTTCATAACATAAAGTGCCCAGCCCTTAACAGGACACCAAAAGTACAAAGCTTGGCAAAAACAAATCTGCTACAAAAAAAAAAGATGTTCCCTTTCTGAAGCATATGAAAACAGACCTGGAGACCTATGTTTCTGTTTTCAGTGATGTTTCTGTTTTCAGAAACATAGTGGGTACCCATTCCACCAGAATATCATCGTCTTGCTTTGAGGTGCCTCATCTGAACAAACCTCCCGCTTGTTTGCATACCTCCTATCCTCCAGTATTTGGTCTACACATGGCACCACAATACCACACAGACAAGCACACACCTTTCAAGCTCAGGACAATATCAGTCAAAAGTACTGGTTAAACTCCACACTGTCCCACCAAATGAATAGGGCCCTAATAGTGCACAGCTATGATGTCCAGCAGGTATATTTAATGTTTTTCTATTCTGTAATTTGATACCAGTTCCATGGTATTTGTGCATGAATACATAAAAAAATATAGAAATCCTTCCTGTAGACACATTTCTTACATGCTGAGCTCTACATTGACTGAAATACTGTCTACACGAGCAATTAATTGGAATTAATCAATTGGAAAATAACTAATTGTTATTATGTTGTTGTTATTGTGTTTTCCACACAATTAATACTAAATTAAAACAGTTAATTCCAGAAAACTTTAAACTGAAATTATTTGGGATTTATTAAGATCCATCTCCTCAAGATCCTAAATGTAGCAAATGTCAGGGGTTTTAACATTATGGGAAAAAGTGATGGTTTGACTGCCATCCCAAGGTTTGGGATTATTGCCCTCCCAGTTAAGAAGTCTGTCAAAAAGTCTTTCAAATGATGATCAAAGCGTAGTACATGTTTCAACTACATTTCGACCAAATCAACATAGTGCTTTGCGCCATCACTTGTGACCAGTCGAGCAGATGACACTCCACAATGTAACCATGCGTACGGTGCATATAGATCTTTTTTTTCTCCAACTCGGTACATGTCTTTGTTTATAATTACAGATTAAGTGGAATGAAGAAGAACTGTGGATGTCAGAATGCATCACTCTCTATAGCTTGGACTTTGATCTAGGAACAGAGAGATGGCTGATAACTCTGAAGTTCTGTCACTGAGTTAATGGAATGAGTGGCAATGGAAAGCCTGACCAACACTTGGACCCCTGTTGCAGTTTTAACTTGTTTTGTTGTAACCTTAATCTGGTCAAATGTTTAAATTATGAGAACTAAATCAAAAACCAAAATAGTGAGTGAATAATTCATGAAGTACAAAACAATGTGCTTGACAGCAGAGCACGGGAGGGAAAGAGAAGTGCTTCTGCAGCGAGCGTGCTTTCGTTTTCAGTTGATCATTTGCTAGTAGACAACAAACCAAATCTGCTGGTTACAGTCTTAATTATTTACAAAAAGCAAGAAATTCAGCATGCAAATAATGTAGGGGGAAGATGTGCATACTTGCCAGCAATATCCAAAATGTGATCCACAAATAGGTGCAGGATTTACAGAAACATATTCAAGAATCTCTGAGTTTGCTCTTGGGCAGACTCTGAATGTCAGCAGCAGGCCTGTAACAAATCCTGATTTTAGGACGTTTTTATTCCTTTGAAGGAATTTTTTTTTTTTCCTGCAGCCTTAAGATTAGTCTGACAGATGACTGGATCGCAACCTTTGTTCTATTTTTTAAAACTTCCCTTATAACTAGGAATGAAAAAGGGGACTGTCAAAAAGTAATATCCAATTTTTTGAACAGTTCTGAAAATTGTGCAAGCTTTCAATTTTGTAAGTGTTGCTACTCTTAATTTCCTTAGACATTAAATTAGGCTCAGCCTCCTTCCTTCAGTCTCCGCCCCACCAGAGCCCACTTGGCTGCCAAGCACTTTGGAAAAATACAGAAGGCTGATTATAGCAGCAAAAGACCAAACAAGTACACAGAGTAGAAATGTTAATGAAGATCATAAATATTCGACAGTTATTTTAAAGGTAAATCCCAAGCAAGGAAGGGATCTGTCTTAACAAAATTTTAGAACAAGTATTGTTACACAATTAGATTTTCACACGTGCTCAGGTTCTGCTTGCCAGCTCTGAGTTAGTAAAATACAGATTGTGATGACAGAGAGTGCCCCAAACAGAAGGGGTCAGCCATCTAATATCTGAATGATATAATCTTGTGGGATAATTTACCTGCAAGTGCATCAGTGCAGACCATGTGAGTCCAGATGAAACGGGTCAATATCAATTTAATGTTTGAAAATGGATCAATTGATCCAGACCTTCAGTGCAATGACCCAATATTTTAATGCTCCAGTGCCTTCAATGCCATCCTCTGCCTCAGAATAAAATAAGCGAGAGAATCAATGCATGTTTTTTTCAGCTATAAATAAATATATATTTTCTGCAGCTCTCATCTGACTTGGAAAACTGTATAATGCTGGATTGATGCTGGACTTTTTCAAATGGTTATAACATGCTAACTATATTTCTGTGGCCTCCGTTACCTCTGACATGTCTAATACATGGACCTAAAATTACATTTTCATCCAGCCCTTTCAGACAGAATAAAAGTGCCTGTTACATTTGCCAGATCTGACATTAAAGGCTTCCATTAAAACACTGACATTTCACTGAGTGTGACTGAACAGGATGTGTGAATGTCAGCTCGCTGTGAATATCTGAACACGTCAGACATCTGATATAACATCAGTCAGGACCTCAACACTGGTCAAAGAAAAGGCCATTTCCTGTCATGTGACCAGAGAGGTTCACAAAAACCATTTACTTCGAGTGAATGATATTGCCACAAAAGAAGAGCGAATCAAATGCAAAAGTCATTTCCCGGAGACAAAAAAACCCTCCTCCTGTATAAAGGATCATTTTGTGAAGAGAGTAAAGGTTGATCTTTGATGGACTGTATGAAATTAAATTTGTTGCATGCAGGAAAGGATGTATTGGTGTTATACCAGACCTATAAAAATACCAATGAATGATGGATGACAGCTCAACCAGATGTAACCACAGCGGCAAACAATGTGCTGTGGGATCTGAGGATCAATAATTTCAACACATGAGCTCACCGTTTTAAGACTGAAAACAGATGTAGCTGAAATACTGCAGAAACATTTTCACACAAAGGTTGCAGACCATGAGATTCCAGTAGCGATCAGGCATAACATTATTATATTGGCCTAATATTGTGTAGGTCTCCATTGTGGCTGTACTAATCCAGTTCTGCAAAAATAAATAAATAAAAATATGGAGAAAATTCCACCACCACAATGTCAGAGAGAGAACCAATCCTAAAGGTGGCAAAAATAGTTATTAAGGTCAAGGTTGCAATTACTTTTTCCACACTGATTTTAAGTATTGCATAGCATTGTTGGTTATATAAAAACTATTATTAATTAAAACTTGCATATAGTGTTGAGGATCTGACACAGATTAGTATGAGTTTCACAAAAAATAGAAGAGGTCACGGGATTATGTGTCAGTAAACTCTATAAATTGAACTGAGAAAGGTAAAAATTGTTTGTTGGATCATTTTGCTTACGCAACGGACCTGACATATCTTACCAGAATGAATTATTACAAACATAACTTTACTTTGAGTAAAACATCCACCACAACAAGAGATTGAACCTTGATTGTTCTATCTTGAAATATTGTAATGAATTACAAACGTGATGGATTCTTCGTGTGACATTTTACACACTTTGCTGACTAACATTAGTTTGTGCAGGGAGGTGGGTTGATGGAACTACAGAACATCAGGAGAGCTGAGCATCCACCAGTGAGATGCCAAACTAGCAGCGCCATCTCCATGTAAAGCTCCAGGGACAGCTTTACTTAAGAGGAGCACGGCTACGTAATCAGACCCCCAGCCTGTGATTAATGTTGCTGTCTGTCTTCAGGCCCGTGCAGCTCAGTACAACTCAGCACAGCTCACCCAAAATGCTGTTTACCACACACAGTTTTGCCCGCAGCCATGGAAATAAGTTGAATCCCTTCCACCTAGAGAGCCATAAGATGTGGAAGAAGCTAACATCCAACAAACTGAAAAACAGCTAAAAAAACAAACTGCGTGATTCCTGACTGTACTTAATGCCTAAGCTTTGTGCCATGTGTCTTTTATCAGTGGCCAGGAGGATGTTTTGTTCCATTTCTGAAACTCACCTTCTAAATGACATGTTTTGGAAAGCAAAAGGAGTCTTACAGCCAATCCGGCTTTAGTTTAACTTCCCCTCAAGTGATGCAAGGCTGAGCAAAGGATGGATTTATGAAGCACACCGAGCATCTTCCAGTGCTAACATCATCAAAAGTACCTCTCTACCTGTCGGCACACTGTATTAATGAGCTATTAGGTGTTTGTGGATAAACAATTTACAGTGCTAGCTTATTTACCGCATGCTCAGGGAAAAGTGCATCTGGGTTGGGAGCCTCCGCTCGTCGGGGAACCCATCCATCTGCTGCCATGCTATTCATTCTACCACTTGGACAGATTTACACAAACCTTTTGTCATTAGTCTGGCATGTCTATTTATAATGTGAAACACTCTTAAAACAAGAGAATTGTGCTGCGTGTTGCACCCCTTTCCGTGCCTAATTTGCAAAGTCTTTAAGTGGATTTTAAATCAGCACAAGCTGAACACTCCTAGGGTATGCCCCTGAAAAACTAATTTCTGTATTCTGCATCGATACCAACATTTCTCCTGTGGTTTCAAGCATACTGTCTATAAAGATAGTCAATAGTACAGTCTGGACATCGAAGAGCAGGCTTCGCAAAGTGTCTTCCAAGTGGGTTGTGGACAGGTCTAAGTATAGATCAGTCACCATTGTGCTATTTTGATAATGACGATGGTATCAGGATATTTTGAATAGAACAGCCTCATTCTTTAATTTTAGGCAAAAACAAAATCCTCTTATGTATGACTCCTGCTTGCAGGTCAAATGGTTATTTTGTCAAAGACACACACTGGAGTCTCACGCCATTTACTGTGTGTTTCTCTGCAACTGGAGCTGGAGCCTATCCCAGCTGTCATCAGGCGAGAGGCAGGGTACACCCTGGACAGGTCGCCAGTCGATTGCAGGGCTAACACAGAGAGACAGACAACCATTCACACTCACATTCACACCTAAGGCCAATTTAAAATCACCAATTAACCTAACCAGCATGTCTTTGGACGGTGGGAGGAAGCCGGAGTACCTGGAGAGAACCCACGCAGACACAGGGAGAACATGCAAACTCCACACAGAAAGGCCCCAGTCGGCCCATGGATTCGAACCGGGGACCTTCTCGCTGTGAGGCGTGCTAACCACCTTGCCACTGTGCCACCCCTTTTGAAGAATATCATTATGGAAATTGCATAGAAGGATTTCTGGCAGCAGGAGCTGTAAACACAACGGTGATGTATTCTATCCATCGATTATATATAACCATTTATCCTGTATAGGTTTGCTTGTATAAAGTAGTCTTTTCCAGTTGGCATTGGGCGGGGGGCAGGGTAGGACCTGGACCATCGCCAGTCCACACTAGGACGGTGATGTATTATCAAATTTTATATTAACATGGCTAGCAAACAGTTGCCTGCAGTCACATAGCTGCAGTATGAGTCATTTGGATGTTAAGTCCAATATCCATTCACCTTTTAACTCTGTTACCTGGTTGCTAATTGTGTCAGATGCCTGAATTAAGGAATGATGAGAGTGAACCAATGCAGTATGTTATAAAATATCAATTATAGGTGATTTAATTTGTTATCTACAGACGTGGACAAAGTTGCTGGTACCCTTCTGTTAAAGAAAGAAACACCCACGATGGTCACTGAAATAACTTGAAATAGACAAAAGTAATAATAAATAAAAATTTACTGAAAATGAACTAATGGAAATCATTTTGAACTGTGGTTCAACAGAATAATTTTGTTTGAATATTAAGTTAGGGATACCATCATTTTCGTCCAGGCCAGTTTCATTATTTTATTTATTTATTTTTTTTAATTATTTTGTTGAACTACAATTCAAAAGCCTGATTTTCATTAGCTAATTTTCAGTAAATTTTGATTTATTATTACTTTACAGTTTCAAGTTATTTCAGTGACCTCTCTGGGTTTTTGTTTCTTTAACGTAAGGGTACCAACAATTTTGTCCACGTGTGTATTTCACAGAGGTAGTGTGTGTCACTGGCATCCCATATTATGAGTGTATATTTTACCAAAGTCTTTGTGCGATGACATCCAGCCGATTCCCTTGAGGGAGACAATGGCCAACAAACCGGAACCCACGAAGGAGCCAATCCCAGAGAAGAAAAAGAAGAGCCCCATGATAGCACTCTGCATGGACTTGGGGGCTGCAGAATAAGCAAACTCCAGACCTGCAACAAAAGGTGTACAGAGAACATAATTGCTTAATAGGTGTGGAATCACCTGAAGCACACTGGACAATAAATAAAGTGCTTTTTAGACAAACACTTTACCCGAACACATGTAGAGTTTACAGTGGCGCGACAAGGTAACGCTGTGTCCTGGGGTATATTATAGGTCTTTATCCATCTTACATAATGGATTTTGTTGACAGCAACAGTGACTTTTAAATACTGTCAAATACTGTGTTTGAGAGAAATAGGCCCCCTCAGCAGCTGTTTGGCAGCTAATTTTCCAAGGTGGCAGTGGTCTGCGTTGACATTGTTGGGTACTTTGATTGCTACAGGTCTCACAAAGGAGTTATTTCAGGAAAAAACACATCAGTCTGTATTTACTGTGACATAAAAGGAAAGGAACTGAGAAAACGTGAAAGAAACCTAAGAGAAAGAGAGATGAGTATAGAAAAAAAACCCAGAAAATCTGTGTCTCATTTGCCTTAAGATCTGTCTTGCTGCAAGCTGACATTGATATTTTCATGGCACCTCAAAGATATGATATTTCCAAATGAGGCCCTATAGCCACATCTGTCAGGAGAGATTAGGAGCTGCGGTTAAATACATTTGCCTTTTAACACATTCCTTGGAGGGGAACACTGCACAAATTAATGTGATGAATAGTTCCCTTACAGATACCTGAGTTGTGTAAAAAGCACCATAATAGAAAGAAGGAGATAAGAGCACAGACATAAGGTTATTAGTCAGTGGAAAACAGGGACGACCTTTACAGAAGGTCACAAAAATACATTTGTTTATGTCCTTAGCTAACCCTTTGATAGCAACATGCACTGGTCAATAGCCATGTATATCACAGGGGATTGTAAAGGTTGGTGAGGGTTCTAAGATACATCTCTGACTGCAGAGGGAACATACAGACCAGCATTGTAACGTTACGCTAAATCATAATGCTGGTCTGTGACAACAATTTCCGATACAATCAAAGTGATGGCAGTAGCTTTCCCCACATGCAAAACAAACAACTTTACCAAAAGCATTGTGACCAAAAGCAAAAAATGAATGAAGGAAAAAAGAGGAAGGAATGGAAATGTACAAATGTTTATATAATTCGTTCTTCTTTCTTAAAAAAAAAAAAAAAAAAAACAACATCATCAGGCATTAACTTTTTAAAAAGCGCAAATTAAAAATACTGTAGGGAATCATTTTGCAAGTTATTTTCACGTTCTCACTGCCTAACAGCAGGCAAAACTGGTATGTGTGCGGAAAGAATTATCCATTGTCCTACAAAACTGGGGATTGCAGTGAGGAAGTTTGATGGCACCGGAGGTTTTAAACAGATTTATTCAAATAGAAGACTACTGTGGGGAAATGTTCCTCTTTACCAGACATATGTCACAATTCTGTCAGCCAATTGTCCTTGAAGTAAGCCCCGTGGGATGGTGTGGAGGGAGAGAGGAGAGTGAGTTTATTTTAAGAATCCCTATAGCTTTGTTAAGTCTGGATTTGACTTTCATAGGGACCCTGTACAATTTGTGTAAATTCCAGTGTTTTGTAGAAGCCTTGTGGATTTCTGTTCAAGAGGTATATAATATCCAAGCTTATTAAACTAATTTCAGTAGGTCTGGATTTCAAACTTAAAGCTGATGAATGCTCGTTCCCACAAAAACCACGATGTGACTAGATTAGCTAGAAAATCCTTCCAGTGTGGTTAAAAAAAAAAGTCTCAAATATTAATGACTGTCTTGATCTAGTAATAAAGCACGTACACTACGGAGGAGCCCACAATAGCATGACTCATAGTACTAGGAGAGTGACTCAATCATGGCTGGAGGCCTTCAACCGTCTTGAATCACTAAGATAATTGAGGCATGAAGACATGGGCATAGAGAAAAATAAATAAATAAATGAAGATATGAAGACAAATAAACTTGAATATGTTGTGTGAATAGCAGTCCAATGCATTGTAAGATGATAATGGCCCATAGCTGCCTGCCACATTGCAATGTAGTGCAGAATTCCACTTTTAGTGAATTTCTCACAGACAGAAATTCGCCTCTTTTAATAATGAGGAATATTGTTAGTGTTGTTTCCATTCGTGTCTGAGATTGTGCAGCTACAATCTGATATAGCGTTTAGAGCAATTCCTCACTTTGTCACATTATTGTATTTCTGGGGCAATATGCCCTTACCTCCCATAGCGGTTAATGAAATGGCATTTCCTCTCTAGGCCAAGGCTCACGAGAAATGAGAGCCAGCTTACTGAGCAGTTTTCTGCTGATACCCGAAAAGTATCAAAGAGAATTTGAAGCTGTCAGTAACAGAATGAACTATTTCTACTGACCTGCTTTGATGCAATGCTTTTCTTCTTAATAATTTTCCGAACAAGAAAAGGAAATCTATTTCTATCTAAAATGCAAACACTGCTAATGTTTCAGTGAAGGGTTATGGGTAGTCTCATATTTATGAGCATGTGTCTTTGAATCATATTTACTACAATTAATCATCTGAGCATCTGAACTGTTAACATTTGACGATACTGACAAAGTACTGATACTGATAAAACAGCTGAGTGGGAAAATGAAGAATTACCAGACTGCACGAGGGACGGGCCAACATTGCTATGGCCATGCTGCTAGCATTTCTAAAAACATATTGCAATAGAAGACTATTACCATATCGACCACCACTGGTATAAACCACCAGTGAGACTATTAATTCTTTTGTAAGCAGGAGATGTTTAAGGCTCATTTTCTTTGGTCTACAAAAGTAACTGGCTGCTCAATCAAACTGGTGCCCTGATAAACGCACATACCATCATTTTCTGCGTTCTGTGTAATATATCAGTGTGTCAGCTGGGGAAGACTGATAACTGGATAATTACAAGTTGAACTTGCATTAGAGCAATTTGTTAACATTATCTCTCTTAGAGTACGTGGTTCCTTGTGAGTATTTAATATGAGCAAATATATTTAAGTTCATAATGGTAAATGACAACATATCAGCTGACAGTGAGGTGAAAAGTTCATGTAATAATGTGGCGACAAAGCCCATATGAATATTTATCCATCTTACCATCTACCGTATTTGGTGGACAATAAGCAGCAGATAAGAACTAATGTGAGGTCACTGGCTGAGACAAAGACAAATCCGTCATCATTTCAATTGTAAAAAAGTTACTTTATCCTAACCATATTTATAAAATGTCCCATCACTAAACAGTGCCTTGCAGTGGTATGAGAAAATCAGGATGATCAATTATCAATTGATGTCCCTGGCTATTTTCTCTGGACTACAACCCACAAACACATTAAGCTGGTTCAGTCCGGCAATGAATCAAAGACAGTATTCAAAAAGGGTTTACACATTAGTCTTCATTGCATTCTGCTTACAAATATGGACACAATGGGTTTTAAACCACAATCTATTCAGTGAAGGTGAAATAGATCGACTCAAAGCATGAGGCTCATCACAGAGGAATTCTGGGTTACTGTTAGAGTGAATCATAATGATTAACTGGTCACAGGGTTTAATGAGAGCTTCTAACACAGATGAAAAGGCTCACAGTGGATGTCAAACAACTGTACCTGCAATGCTGGCAAAGATTTCGCTGATTCCTATCAGCACATACTGAGGCACTTGCCACCATATGGGTAAATCAGCTGCGTAGTAGGTAACATTGTCAAACACCTGGTCAATGGTACCATTTGATTTGACGATCTCCAGTCTTTTGGTTTCCAAGATACCTGATGGGATGGACACAGAAAACACAACACACAGTGAGCTGAGGCACAGAAAAAACAAAAACCCTAAACATACTAATATACATTATAGATGCAACACACATACTAAACTTAAATTCTACACACTAACACTAACAATGCATTGGTTTAATCTAGAGATTTTGGAGAGGATGGAGAAACACTCTTAAGTCCTTGACACCAACAAACAGCCAAGCGCTGCCCGAGTCAGAGGATTCAGAGACATTTCATTAAGGATTTAGCTCATTTTAAGGCTATCCTACCCCTTCATTAAGATGTCCTCCGCACACTTTCGTTTTCTGGCCGTTAGTAATGCTTCGACAGTTCAATAATAAGGACCAAGCTTTTGTGATCAACTGCCGCTGCCTTCTTAAAGCTTTATTTGATACTTATTATCATGTAACCAGCAGCTATTTCCAGATAACTCCCAGAGACAGCCTCCTATCATAACTACACTTAATGCTATATTTGAGAAGAGTTGTAGCCTTGTAATCCGAATATCCTATAATACGAGTCGTCTATCTCGGGCAGCATAGCCACTGGGCTGCCCAGAGCAACAAACACAAATCCTAGCGTTTTTTTCCCCCCTCCAAACTAAACATCACACATCAGACAGCCCACTGTGATCCCTGGCAACTCTGAACTCCAGATGCTTTTGAACACCTAAAAGCCACTGAACTTTGATCAATTGAGATTAGAACACAGACTTAAGAGAAGGTGATAAAACATTCTAAAAATATCTCTTCAAAACAGATGTCAGCTCCGTTTTTCAGAGCTGGCCTCAGCGTGAGGCTGAAATCTGGGAATGTTGAACACAAATAATCAGAAACAGTCCACTGTCTGCTTGACAGCATGTCTTCTGCTGTTCCCGTACACTGCATGGGAGGTCCAGCTGTCCTCATGACACGTGTGTCAGCCTGCACGACGAAACCCTGTGAAATATTGCTCGCACCAGTCATGGCAAATTCCTGCAGATTTCATGCACAATGTGATGAAAGTGATTCTAACGCTGAGCAGCAGTGGTGTGGCCACTGCAGGGGACACAGAGTGGCAGGCAGACAATGTCATGTGTTCAGCTGGCTATTTTCTGGGCAAAAGATGCCACACTTGGACATTCACAGCTATCCATCTTTCAGTCTCTAAACAACATGATTTCAGCGAGTGGACAGATGCAGACAGCATCGAGGACACACACACACAAAGCGAATTGAGGATGCCGTTTAAATTTAATATTAGTGAAGAGCAGCTCCCAGGAGTAAATATGCGCAACAGAATAAACATGAAGCAAGGCAATGCTGGCGATAAACAGGACACAAACCCAGCATTATTTTTGTGTTACTCATATAATTGCAGATACAGTACAGTTATACTTTATCTTAATATCTTAATTGCAAATCCTATTACTGTAGATTTGTTCCAGTCTTTGATTTGACTCCTAAAAATCCAGGTCATAGCTGTGTTGCACACTAGTTGTGCATTCACCAACCATTGTGTGACCAATGCCCCCACCACTGCACCGTCATAAACCCTTTCTCTCCACTCCCAGCACTCAAAATTGCTTTCTGAAATATTCAGAATTTATTTTACCTGGCTTTAAATGTAAGGACTGCACTTTCTTTCAAGATGCCAAATGGAAAAGTAAATAACAGCATAGCTTTTCAACATCAAAATGAACACGTTAGAGCAGCTCATGCCCTCTAAAAAGAAAATATTACTTTAAACCGGAAAGTAGACACATTAGATTTGGTTAATAGAGCTTTTACCCCATCGCACTGATCGAAAAGGATGCTTTGGATGGGATAAGTCAGGCTTTAATGACTCTCAGGCTAGAGCATCTGAAGGATGTCTCTCAACAAACTTTGTCATCCCTTCTTCACCCATGTATTCATTCATTCATCTTCTATACCCGCAGTATATAAGAGGTCCCAGGTCTGCTGGAGCCTATCCCAGCTGTCATCGGGCGAGAGGTGGGATACACCCTGGACAGGTCGCCAGTCTATCACAGGGCTAACACAGAGACAGACAACCATTCATACTCACACGCACGCCTACGGCCAATTTAGAATCACCAATTAACCTAACCAGCATGTCTTTGGATGGTGGGAGGAAGCCGGAGTACCCGGAGAGAACATGCAAACTCCACACAGAAAGGCCAGCCGGCCTATGGATTCGAACCGGTGACCTTCTTGCTGTGAGGCATCAGTGCTAACCACCTCGCCAGACAAGTATGTATTTAGAAACATAGTATTCCCTTCGGTTTGTATACCTTCAGTCTAAAAGTCATACCCACCATTTACTATATTAAAAAACTGCCACTAGTAACATGTGAAATTGTATTTAGATTTAAAAGGCCTCTTCAAGGTGAACTTTTAACATTTGTGGATGGCTTCTTTTAGACTGATAATGAACCACTTTTTAATACTGTGCTTTATACATGATGGTCTCTTGAACATCTGGCCTTTCACACTTTCTGCTGTAAGGTGACTATAAAGAGAGAATTATTACTTTTTATAGGAGGTCAAGGATTAAGAGGATTACCAGTTAGTGAATTTGATGTAACAAAATATAATGAGTAAGATCTGACTTTACTTTGACTCCAACCGTCTGTATTCAATTATGGATTATATTTGTTGGAAATTTTCAATGAAAAGAGGGCTGCCAAGATCCCTAACAGGCACTCCGGAGTTAAATTTCATAGTGAAACAGAAACTCTGATTATATTATGCCCTTTATTTACAATGCTGAACTGTGTTTGTTAGTCTGAAACGTATCTTTATTTTTATCTATTAGTATTTGTATGAGAAAAAAATATTCCTTCACATTTATCCCTAACAACTGCTGTCAAATTGGATTAAGTGCATATTTAACAGATAATGCAATATACAGTATAAGTGTTAGTAATAACTGAATATGACCATATTCTATGAGGGGGATGTAATGCATACCTGTGAAAGGAGAAACGGCAGAGTGGAAAAAATAATGTACATTGATTCTCAGGAGTGTTACTGATGTGCTTTCCTCCTGCCTCCAGGCTCTCTCAAAAGATTTTAGCCTGGAAGTATCAGTGTGGCAGCACCCACTGACAGGTCTAGCTGAGACTTTATTTCCAAAATAATCAACATCCTGGAATTGAATAGGTCTGAAGAGTGCTGCTGCATGTGAGTGCAGTAACAAAGGACCAGAAAGTTAGTTGCCACAGCTCCCCCTGTGATCTACAGTGTGAGGGAAAAATGCCAAACTCCAGGCTGCCTTTCTAGGTGGAAAAAGGATGTTTTGATTCAGGGACAGATAACACATCTGTGACAGACCGTCTGTTGAATCCTACAAAAAGCAACACACTACAGGCAAACATTAGTAAGGAAAAAAAAAAAGAGACTAGCCAAATACCTGTAAATCATACTTGTACTAGACCAGAAGTTTCCTCAGCAACCATGTTTATACCCCATTTGTTTCACTGTTGGTTAGTCACTGATGTATTAATGCTAGGGCTGTCATACTGTCAAAATGAAGGCGTTAATAATGCATTAATGCAAATTCCTTTTAACGCACCAATGCGCTATTAGTATGACCTCAGCCCAAACCATATTTTGTGAAATCAGGAAGTGATCAAAGCAGTAGTAATGCTGTGGAAAGAAGTCTGAAGTGTGGTCAAAGTAAATCATTTTACTAGTGCAGAGGACAGTAATAGGACATGTAGCAAAGAAGAAAAAAAACAAGCAGAAACAAACAAGCAGAAATGGATAAAGAAGCTGGTCATTTCAACGGCAACTTTATCTTCCCGGTCCTGCCAGATGTTTTCTATACAGCTGAGATGTTGCACAAACTTAAAAAATATCCCTTCCTATTGACTGCCTTAATTTGTACCATGTATTAATACTTAAAAACTGGGTTGAGGACTAAAATTAATAAATGAGGCAGATGTGGCAATACAGCAGCAAAGCTCATTGCAAATGGAAAACTGATTGCATGTGGCATTCACAACAGAAAATAAGTGCTACCTTTGCTGTTTGTGTGGCCTACTTAAGTGACAATGCATATAGAACACGTCTGTTGCTGCACTCACCCGCAGCCACAGCCGAGCACATAACAAAGAACATTCCCACTGCAATCCTCTTCAGAGAGGAGGGCAGCAGGCCGCGGCGTTTCAGGATGGGGTCCACCACTTTGTCTTTAAGGGGAATCAGCATAAGGATGAGCACTGCGTCAAACATGGTGAGCCAGGCAGCTGGGAAGCGGAACGTCATCTGGGGGATCCAGAGGAGAGAGATGAGATAAAAATGTACAAAAGGCACCAAAGCATGAAAACTACAGAGAATGTCAGCGCATTCCAACACAGTTCACCAAGTGTTTGTGTTCAAAAGAGCGTGTATGTGTGTATACTTCAGTAATACTGCTTTGGCACCCCCAGGTGGTCAAAATCAAACATAACGAACTGAGTTCACAGTCAAGACAGCACATGGTCACAAAAATGTATTAAGAGTGAATAAATATTAAGATTATTATTCACAGCAGTAAATCACTACAGCAGTAGTATTGATAGCATTCTTGTCTTAACATGCTTATCTATTAAAAGTGGCATATGTGACAAGCTGTTAATTCAAAATAAGTTTTCCAGTTCAAATCTATTACCATAAAGTGCATTCTTTGAAAGGAATAATTACACTGTGCAAACAAAGCAACTGGCATATCAATCAGATAGAAAACCCACTGTAAGCATACAAAGTATCTACAAGTTTAGGCAATATCTCATTCAGTGAGCAATGAAACACTGCAAACTGCTGGAGACGTTTTTTTTTTGCAATTCAAATTCCAAGTGCCATATGAGCCCCTGATGCGTCTCTGGTTTAACACTTCTGATAGCATCATTTATTCTCAAATTGAATTTCCACTTCTTGCAGTAACCGCTGGCAATCTATACACAGCTCCTTAGAGAGTGTTTTTCTCCCTTGTTTGTGCATTATCATATTCAAAATGATAGGAAGGGCTAAGTGAGACTTCTTCTCTGCCAAGGAAAGCCACAGAGGTGTCCCAATAGACCAAAAGCCCTGCAAAATGTACATATGCATTGGGTATATGCATATACCCAATGCAAATACTGTATATCTCATATCACTGGTTTTCAAATGATTAATAATAATAAGACCACATATATTTCTGCTAGATATTATTGCACAACTAGATCTTGATTTACCTTTTCAAAGATCTAAAAATTTCAAATTAAATCAAGGTAGAGGGTAAAATCCATCTCTGCTTGCTGTCTGTTTAAAGAAATGTGTAATCTTTGAAAAGAGGCTATCAATTTATTAAGCTCACAAAATTACATGGCATTAAAACTAGGAACTACTGCTCTGTATACATCACTGGTTTACATTAAAATATAATTCTGAATTAATTAGTTAAAATAATTCCAGTCTATAAAAATGCAAATAGCCAAACACTGTCTGTAAATTCACAGATTTAATCGTATTACAGTATAAAGAATTGTTTCCCATTCACTTCTGCTTCAAACTGCCAAATTATTTATTTAAGTCTGGATTTGGTCTCCTTGAAGAGAGAGTATGTGCTCTGGCTAGTCATTGAAATGTGTTGTGTGAAGTGAGGTGAGGGAGCAAATCATAGAGGCATCTAATCTCACTTCCCCTTTTGATGGAGAAGTGTTGAGGTTAGTAGTGGGAAAGGTTTAGTTCTGTTTTTGATACACGATAAATAGTATGTGAAATAAATATTGACAAATATTGTTCTTAAACAAAGAAATGTTAAGAAATTACTGAGTAAGAGTAAACAACAATGTGTCAGGTGTATTAGCGTTACTGTCTGCCCATATATTTGTGAAATATAAGAATATATATGTAGCATGCATACAAGGTTAGACAGGGTGGTTTACAGACTAATGTTTCACTTCATATTTCCGTGAAGTCAGTAGACTTCACTATCACCTCAGGCATGCCTGCTCAAAAATAAGAACAGACATCCTACAATATATATATACTGCATTTCTAGCCTATTCGGTTTCACCGCTTTTTAAACTTTTGAAGAGTCGTGTAACGTGTAGAGTAGCAGAGGGAGTTTCAGTCTTCAAAGCCCTCCAGAACTCAACATACAGTCTGTCAGTCAGACTAAGGTAAAGCAGCAACATTCGCCTAAAAGGATCAGGTGGAGGCGCTGCAGTGGAGCGATACAATCACAGCCAGGATGCTAATCTGAGAGGTATTAGTCTGTGAAGTTCTTAATCCTCAAGGCATTACAAGCCTTTGTTGCTACCTCCAGCTGTTGCCTACCATTGTGTGTCAGTGACCTACTGACTCCTTTAGTTTTAGCGGCGAAATATCAAGCTCAGAACTAGTTGTGTGGAAGCAGGTTAGAACTACATGCTGATATGTTTAATTAAATACAATTATAAAATTACAGAGAAGAATTACTGAGCCAGATCACAATGTCAGATCCGACTGGTGCTATTTTTCAGTTAATCAAAAAACAGGTATGTGGGGTGAGCATGTCTCTACTTTCGGTTACCTGATGGGAGCCAGCAGTGCTGTTGAAGGCAGTATCAGGAATCCTCAGATGGAGGCTCTGCAGGACGTACGTTGTCTGCATCTGCAACACAATAAGGAGATTAGAGTCTCAGCATGAGGTAATTCTCCACTTTATGATCACCAGGGTGCTGCAAAGCCATTCTTCTGCAATTTTGAAACAGAAAATAATCTTCCTTAATATTAACACATATGGGTGCACATCTGCACCCAGGAACGCTGTGTTCGTATATTCAATTCTGTCATATTTTCATTTTGACAAACATGTCTCATAAATTGAAATCTAACTGAACATTGGCTAATCTTACCTGGAAGTACACAGTCCAGTACGGAATAAGGGCAAAGAAAACCGGAAGGATTTTAACCAGTGATTTTACTTCTTCTACTTTTTCTTCTGGAAATTTTCCTCCATAAGTCTCTTTGGCGCTGTCCAGTAGTGCTGGTTTATTGCTTCATAGGAACAAGCAAAGGAGAAAAAAAAGATTGAAATATTTTTTAACTACAGTGTGATTACTGACATAAAAAGAAAAAACTAATTTAACTAAACTATAATTAGTCTAAACTCTTGAAGTGGGAGACTTAATCAACCTTTTTTTGTGAACATCTTACCCTTAAATAACAGCACTTCTAGAGATAAGAAATAAACTTTAATCTAAAGCCTATAATCCCCATCTCTGGAGAAAATGCTTTAATAAAAAATTCTTGAAAGGCTGAGTGTCCAACTTAAAATATTCAATGTCAAGTTTCGGCGCTCGATGTGCTACTATGGTTCAAAGTCAAGTATTAGCGCTTGAGAATAACTTTTCACCACAGGGAATGAAGATTAATACATAAACCAGGAGGAAAAATAATTATACATGGGGATCAAAGGAAGCTTAATGATAAAGGTCTACCAACAACACCTAGCTGTGTTATTCTGTTGGATCAGATTCACCATCCAAGTAAACTCTGCCATGAAAACAATACTTATCACACTGCTGGACGAAGGCTACCCGTTGTGACTATTGCCTGCTTTTCTAGTTCAGTTAAGGTGTGCATGGTTTTTTCCACTTTTGAATTATCTTTTTCTTATCACTACATAAAATGACACACAGAGGTGACATGCCATTCTTACCGGAGCAGGTTAGGCTCCTTTGGTTTCTTTGAGCAGCAGGTGAAGGCGAGGATCTTGAACATATCTGTGAAGGCGCTGCCATCCGCAGGCTTGGAGATGAAAACAGTACGTCCCAGGAAAAAGACAACAAAGGAGATCCCAAGGCACACAGTGGGAATGATGTAGCCGTACAAAAAGCTGACGTTTTGCTGGATGTAGGCAACAATTCCCAAAGACAGGATGGCTCCTAAGTTAATGGACCAGTAGAACCAGTTGAAGAATCTGCGTGTGGCCTCTGGTCCTCTGTCTTTGACCTATAATCACAGGGAAAAAAGCAACCAATCTTATGCATAGGGAGAATATATATATATATATATATATATATATATATATATATATATATATATATATATATAGCTTGCAGCTACAAAGGCATCATGGTCATCAGTGATTTGATATGCAGGTTTTGAAAGTCAGTCATTAGAAATTAACAAAGACCAAAATATTTGCACTTAAACTATTGTTGCATTGGTCAAAAGAAATTAAATAAAAAAAGTTAAACACAATCTACAACTCGAGGGAAAACACCGACACTGACAAAGAGGAACAATGATCACAAGTCGAAACTACAACAATGTGGTGTCACATTTGAGTAAAATGCCTTAAATTACTGTTGACGGCAGAAATTATGACTTGTCACAGTGGGGACATAGTTCCATTTAGTGCCCCAACAAACAATGACAGTGAACCAGCATTAATAAAAGCAGGACCTCCCCTAAGTAGAACTGAGCCATTATGAAAAAAGGTCTAGTAAGGGTGTCTATAATAGTGGTATTTTGCTGTCCTATCCTTGCTTGTAATATTTATAGTAGCATTAAGTTGGCAAAACCATTCAGTGTAAAACATCCAAAACAATGTTTTTGAAAATAAAGATCAAATTTTTGTTTATTCTTTATCAGAGCCAATGACCGTTCTTACAGAATATTTTAAATTAGTTTAGCAAAACTGCGATAAATTCAATCTTACTATCTATGCAAGGAAATATTATTATTCTCATAATGGCACTGATCCATCCCAGAGGCAGTTATCCTTGTAGACGTGATTTTATCAGGGCATGATGAAGTGGATATGTCTGTTATATATGAGCACAAAAGACGCCTGTGTACAGCTACAATTAACTACTGTGAAGATAACGTCAGGACTCTCTGCATAAATCTTTCTGGGCCTCATCTCTGCAAGTTGTACAGTGTCCGTTACAAAACACTAGACTGCTATGTTACCAACAACTGCATTATAACCTGCTTTCAAATGATGCAGAGTACATTTGTTTTTGTTTCTTCTACGCATAGGAATGACACAAGATCAATCACAGTAAGTGGTCGTACTTCATCCGGCCTTCAGTCCTGCCAAGATCCAGCAAAGATTCAATATACTATCTTGTTTTAATAGTGACCCTCCATCAAATACAGAATATGATCAGTATATATTACACTAATAGACGGACGTCTGAAATGACTTATAAAAAGGGCAAAAATGTCCACAAGTGCAATATAATTTCTTGCCTGTGCTTTAACTTAATGTCCCAACCTTAAGAACGTTCCACCATCAGCTGTGTATACAGATTCATCTGCACTGGTCCAGTATGTAGTCCCCCAAAATGCAACTTCAGTCTTATGATGCTTAAGTTGAAAATTCCCAACAATCACAATGCCAGTTATCACTAATTCCAAAACAGGAATCACGGCACATGTAAGTACGTATTCACATGTGGAGGAACACTTACAGGAAGAATCAAGATTGACTCTTCCTTTATGTGGGAAATTTCAAATTTCAACTTCAGCACTCAAAAAAAGTTGTTTTATATTGGTATGCCAGAACTCTGACTGACACTAGCAAACCCCAGCTGATGTATTCCATACAGTATATTTCTGTGAAGAAGCTTCGCCAGAAATGTGAAAATCTTGTTAGGACCGTGGTGGGCTCAGGAACTAATCAGATTCACCGCCAGTTCCCTTTGAGGGGCTTTGTTCACTCCTGGTTACAACATTTTGAGAAACAATAACCCCATTGATGACATATTCCCATTTCTATGACTGAACTAGTCGAAGCTCCTATGGATAACCTGACAATATTTTGTAACCAAACTGACTTCTTATTACCACCAATGCAGAATTGAAAGCGTTGCTCTTGGGTGTTTGTTGGATGAGTAAGTTCATGTGAAGGAGAAGTGTCACTGATTCTACATTATGCTCCGAAAACATCTTCTTATAAGTGGCCATATTGTTCAAGATGTCATGGTGTGACAGACATGCCATCACATGCCTGACCTCACAGTGTCACAGTGCATACTCAATCTTTTACAGGCATATGCTGGAAAACAAAGTCATTCTAGTCTACGTGTTTAAAACAGACATTTGGATATTGTTTATACTCTACCTGATCTGCTCCAAATGGAGTGATGTTGGACTTCACAGTACCCACGCCTAATGCAATTAAGAAAAGTCCACTGTAAACAACTGGGCCACAATATGGGGCACGGATGGGGCAGCTTACACCTGTTGGAGTGACACTACTGTTCAGACACTCAGCAGGTTGCACAGGAAAAGCCATCTCATCTCCACACAAGTGTATCCTGGTGTCTTCTTGGGAAATGAAAGGGAAAAATAGCATGCCAAGAAAATACAGGATCAAACTTGACGCAATAGTCCAGAACTTTCCAAGGTATGCGTCCGCCAACCAGCCTCCGAACGGTGAAATCAGGTAGGTAACTCCCATGAACATCAGAGGTGCCTGACTCGCCTGAGTGCCCTCCCAATAAAAAGGACTACCATTGAGAAAAAGAACCAGATTGGACGTGATGCCGTAGAATGCAATCCTTTCTAATGATTCAGCCAGCAGTATGGCTGCACATGCCAATCTTCTTCCATGGAAGACTGATGGTCGTGAAGGTCTGCTCCCATTGCCTGAGTCCAGAAGAGGGGTGCTCTCATTGGCATCCCTGTTGTTAGCCATTTTCAACCAACTGAGTGGAATTACGTTTCTTCCTGTTTAGTAAGAGTTCAAGCCTGTAGAGAAAAAATACACAGCAGGTTAAGCCAGATGTTGTCAGCACTGCGTACGCTAACAAAACAGCCAGCTGTGCCGAACATTTTGAATGCCTAACCAGAGCCACCTTCCTTATCACACGAATAAAAACACTTAATACAAACTCTGAGTAAGCTAGCATTAGCAAACCGACAGCTTGGTAAGAGTTTGGTTTTACATTACCTTTAATAATTAACACATGTCCCAGACGTCTTCAGTTATCTCCATTAACCTAGATAATACCAACCGTTAAACTGTTTCGTTTGCCTCGCCTTAAAGCGACACTTTACCAAAAGAGAACTGGAAGTCAACAAAAAACACTGTCACAGTACTGTCGCGTGACACAAAGTTCAGTTGAAACTGTGTCACGCTTGCGTTGCTCCGTGCACGATCTATAAATACAGTGCACCGCACGCGCCTCTTGCGCAGAGGCGCTCAACAGACCATCCATATGATTTAGAAGTCTGTGCTGTCCATTTGACGCAGGCGCCGTACAACCGGGAGGAGGAAGTGGAATTGCGGTTTCCTTTTGATTTTTTTTTTAAATTTTTACCACAGATACTGGCGTTACAGAATAATCAGAATCCATGGGTATGCTTTAGGTATTTTTTTTTTACGTGCTCTTAAATGATGTACAGGAAAGAAAATTTACTTAAATGTTCTGTCAGAGTTCCACCTCTACAGGCATGTGTTTCCAGGGGATCATATAGGAGACGGACTTGTAAACATTGCCAGCATGTTGCAATGCCAAGATGAGCTAGCCTTGCTGTTGCTGTCTGCTAGCACTGCTAGACGTGTAAGTTACGGGCATGAGTTTAGGAAATGTGATAGGAGTTCTGTTTAGCGAGCCTACCAAAACACATAGCTCCCGCTTGCGGTATAAGCCCTTCTAGTTTTTACTGATATTTATGTGTTAATGTGCTAACTAGCTCGACAGAACAGCATTTAGTGGAGATATGAAATTACTCTTTCTTGCTCCTCTCAGCCCTAAAACTGGGAACCACACTACAGCTGAGAGAATAAGGTAATTCATATTGGTGTTGACTGGCTGAAACAGCTGTTGCGACGCAGCGTAGTTAACTGTTAATAACACCTATCTGTAAATTAAACTGTTGGAAAACTGACTACCTTACCGCACAATGACTATAATACAACTGCACTGCCATTATGATGCAACTACCTGTTACACTATAACTTTACTCCATCGCCCTGTCTTCCTAACAGCCATACACAGTGAAGTATGTTTTATTCTAGGTCCCACATTGAATTGGCAGGACACACTTGCGAGCTCAGAGATGCTGGAGAATTCCAGTCTCCTGCTGATCTGGCCAATCTATTATCAGGAAATCCTCCATATCAGGGTGCTCTGGCCATTCATCTGTTCAAAGCAGGCAGACTTCTCTTGGGTAAACATTCTTCCTGTAATACGATCTGTTGGCTTATCTACTTTCCGGTATTCAGTTACTTGCATTTGTCTCAATAACAGCATACGTGCTTATCTAATAGTATACAGCTTCTTTGACCTACAAACCTTTCTGTTTTATTTCCCTACTCTCACTGTCTCTAATGCAGACGTCCAAATGCCCTTTGGAGTCATCTTTGGCGGAACAGACATAAATGAAGATGTGAAAGTTGAGCAGAAGCGTGCGGTTATGGAGCAGGTGCTACTGAGAGCCAGGTGACGTTGCTGCAGGCTGCTATTTTAAATCAGATGGCTGTTACCAAAATAAGTGCACACATTTTACCTCTTGACTTTACACATCACGCAGAATGTACGTCTTGTTTATACCCCTGTTAATTCCTTATAAAGTTGTGTGATAGATTGCTTCAATATCACACTTGTTACCATGTTACAGTAGGACAAAGAGCATAGGTACAGTTCATGACACAATTTTTAAATCAAAAGACGCAATCATTACCGTTATTAGTTACATCTTGTCCTACGGTAACATGTGTGCTGGCTTTGTTTGAAGAAATGACACCTGTGAATGTGACAGAAAATGTTGCAGTACAGTGGTATTAATATTTAACAGACGCTTAATTATTAGTATATTAGAGTGTGTTGTAATGTATCATAATCTGTTTCACCAATTTCCTTGTATAGAGGTTTGATGCAGATACCGCCATCCTGAGGTCCCTAGCAGGAAGTAAATGTGACCACTTACATTACTTAATCGACACTCTCTATATGAAATCAAGGCAACCTCTAATTTTACTGATCGTGTGATATTTGTTTTCAGTCTTAAACATACTAACAATGCTGTTTTAACTTTGCCTGATCGAGACAAAGAAAACTATTCCCAATACCTGAATTGTTGCAAAGAATATTGGGTAGAGTATCACTGACCTGTTGGGAAAAAAAAGAAGGTCTGGAGCACTTCAAGACCTTCCTGTTCCTGGAGTCCTGGCATGAAAGAATGAGGCAGAGCACAAGCAAGCTAACCCCAGCTGTGCGTGTTCTCTCCTCCCCCAGTTTAGCAATGAAGACTTATCGATACGTTGTCTTTTTTTTGTCCTTTGACCTAAAGTCAGACTGTTGTCTCTGTTTTCATAATGATGAGGATATATGTTGGGGCATCCATCTTAAGGCATATTGCCGTCTGGGATAACTGGAAAGATCCAGGTCTCGTGACTGCAAACATCTTAATACACACATCTCTGCTATAACTGTCTTCTCACACAGACTATGATGATGAAATTCAGTTGTCACCCAGAGCCTCTTGGCTCACGTCATAATGCATGCAGACAAATCAATATCTTCCCACTGTTTTTTGGTCTATATTCCCTTTTACTTTCCTCTTTGTATTCTCTGTGTATTCATCCTGAAATTCTTTGCTTTGAAGCCACAAGTTGATGTTTTTTTCTCTCACCTACTCTGTCTCAGCCTGGAGATTTATGTGTTTTAGTGTTGTTACCTCTGCCTTTTTTTTCCTCTCTTGTTGTCAAAATTGGCATTGCTTGTGAAAGGCTAAAACGTACTGCCTGTAATGAAAATCTTGTTTTCTTGTTTTGCTGAAATCCCTTTTACGGCAGTGATAATGAAGTGGAATTTTTTATTTTTTTTTGCTCCCATTTAGGTTTGCTGTTGCATTTACTGACAAATTGAAAGAAGAGGCAGAAATATATTTGGTATGATTATACTGTTTTGATTTTTGATACAACAACAGTAGTAGTTCATACTGTATGTGCACATTTTCAGACAGTCTCTGCAGGGAGAAGAGGAAGTTGTGAATGTCAGGTTGTTAGTTGCAGACAGGTGACAACCCCTATCAGACATTTAACAAGTGTTGGGGTAGAGGTTTCCCAAAACTATCCAACCTGTAAATGTTGATGCTTGACGTTGCATGTCTGTATTTTACCAAGACATTTCTATATGTGCGCAATTGTAGCTCCAAACCCTCACAAACTTAGCAACAAGACCATCAATCAGGATATTTTGGCAGGAAAAAAAAAGATGACTTTTCAATCAGATAATTTCCTTTATTATAGTGCCGCTATGAAAAATCAAGTAGTGACAACAAAAGTTTTTTGTTTTTCTTTTACGGCACATCAGCAGACAGCAGGGGCCTGACAGCATCAATAAATACAACAGAAGGGCCTTTACTATACAAACACAATATCCTGCCCTCTCCCATAATAGTCTGGCATTAAAACAATATTGCCATGTTTTATTTTCAGATTAGATTCCCGCTGTAGGCTGCAGATTGAGGCAAGTGGCATGCTTTATCTCTGCCATTTAGGGCTGACAGCAGGCAGACAGGACAGGCACTGAGAGGCATCGCCACGCTTTTTATTGTGACAGAAAACACACATAGGGGATGGATCTGTTGAGATAACATCCAGTCAATTTATTTTCCATCCTCTCTGATTTATATTGCAGCACCCCCATTATCTTAGCAACAGTTTTCCTTACTCCCTTTTAAAGTTTGTGTTTTGTTTAGATCTGCTTGGAGCACAAAGAGCTTTAAATGGGTGTTTCTTTTGTCTGACATAAAAAGAAAGAACTACCGTTAACGATAATCAAATGTAATTTATGTAAACAAATCCAGCCAATAATTACTACCAGATTTAAAACACTGATGTGTTTTGGACTTGTTTTAACCGCAAATTTCTAATTTTGTCTATTTTGTTTTGTGTTTTATGCTCTGAAGGTGCCCCAGAGCAGTAAAATCTTTGTCCAGCCCCAAGGTAAGCTCTGAGGGATGAATATCTTTGCCTTATACTGCGCCCCCCCTGACTCACCATTGAAGTGTAACATTAATCAATTTTGACATTTTCCTCCATTATCATACTGACTGCAGTAGAGAGTTGCTTTTGCTCTTGCCATTGGCCACCGTGCTATGCAGGACAGCCCAAATCACTCTTCTTGTTGTTTCCCACCAGTAGCCTCATTGATAAACAATAGTCCAGGGGCTAGCTGCATGTCTGAACCCTGACCAGTGGAAGCTTGTGTTTTTTAGGCTTGTTACGAGATAACTATTACACACAAGTCCTTTCTTGCATGGAGCACCAAAACAATATTTTGGATCAATAATTTGTTAAAGCATGCTGTGTAGTATACATTTTATTTTAATGTGCCTTTTATTTGTCTGTTTAATTTAAAGGTATTCAGACAGACGTGACTGAAACATTCTGCTGGACTGAATTCTTAAGGAGCTCAGGTACTGTTAGAGCTACAGTTTGTTGTTATTCCAGGTATTGTCTGCATAATGTGTAGCATTACCCACAGTCCTCGCTGTTGACAGTTTTCATGTTTATTTATTTGTACATTTAATTTGATTGCTTATGTCAGATCCCAAAGAATACCTTTGGGATCTGCGTGCCATTCAGAGTAAGTGTTTTTCAGAAATGATTGTTGACATTTTTTTTGGTGTACTGGCCCTTTAAAAGCAGGACTGCATAATTAGTATTGACATTATTATGTCATACATATGTCAGCCTTTGCCTGCTTTTTGTATCTTAATAGTGTGTTCTTATTGACAGCAACTTGTTGTGACAGTTAGTAGGGCATTAGTTTCAGTAACATTTAAATCAGGTAGAAATTTAGTCAGGTCTAACTATTATAAATGTAATGCCTGATATGTTTCAAGCTATAGCAGGGATAGCTGCACAGCCCCTAAAGCTTTGTTGGAAATGTGCTGGATACAGTATCTGATGCAATGAAACACAAGTGTACATGGACACTGAAATCTCCGACTGTGTAGTGCACTGCAGTGGAGCCACCACTGGGAGCACAGCGGAGAATTCATTCATGCACCCTCAACCTAAAAAGTGCCAATAAGAGAGAATAAATTTGCTCTGGTAAATGCAGCCGCGTGGTGACCGTGGAAGAATTCCACTTTCCCTCCGCTCCTCCACTCTTCCAGCTCCCGCCCGAGTAGCTCAATAAATATGCACTTATTCCGAGCTGCATCTACACAGGCTTTAAATTGGACATTGTTAGATGATGTCCATCCCAAGTACATTAGTGCTCTTAGAGAGCACCGTTGAGTACAGAGAAACACTTGATTAATAGTTTATACGCCCGAGGCCATTTATCACCATGTTTCACTACAGGAGCAAGTAATGCTAATTTCACACAGTCAGTTTTTCATTCATAATACTTTAATAGGAGTCACCATTCGTACCCATTATTATATTACTCAGATGTGATGAAAGCACTGTAACCTGACTCATAGTTGTATTTAGAGCTGTAGACGATCTTCAGGTCTCTAAATATGCGTTGCCTGATGGTGGTGATTTTTACTTGCCACTGTGTTTTAATAACACAACACATGACATGGATTTTAACTTGCGTTTGCACTCAGTCTGTAGATATAAATCTGGACCATAAATATGTGATGACAACTTGCTCGTCTTGTCTTAAAACTAAACATTAGTATTTTTTTGGTTGGTTTTCTGCCGTTAAGAGATTAGATGTGCTCCCTTTGAACCTCCCCCCCCCCTTGCCACCTTCAATAATCATTATCTTAAAACACTATCATCTAGTCTGGCTCAAACGACTCCTGCATCAACTTGTATTGTCTCCTGTCAGCTCCCATCCTGTCTTTGTCTAGCCTAACTCCCCCAACACAGCAGGGGGCACTGTCTCATGTGTGCGTTCTCTTCTCTAAGTTCTTTTTTGCGTATTGATTTACTTTTTTATCCTTCCATCTGGTGAGACATAAATGAATCATAACTAAATAGCAAAATCTAGACTGTATTGAATATAGGCTAGCTTAATTAAGGTATGTTGTGGTTTTGGAATAAATATATGTGCCATGGCTCAGTACTGCAGTGGCACACTGTAAAAAAAACAAGCTCACTGGTGAGCATAAAGGAGAAAAGGCAATCCCCTTACTTGATTGAAGATACATGTATGTGCCTCTGTGTTATCCTTTGGATGTCATGTATCCTCGAGAGGCACAGACTCCGGCGCTGAAAAGCAGATACTGTCAGTCCATGAAAGCCACTCTGTCTTTATATGTGTTGTTTTTGGCTTCTGCTGCGTGTCTTGTTGGGTGGGGTTAAGGGGATGGATGAAGTACGGCACTGTGAGAAGCGATACTTTAAATAATTGAAGTATGATTGGAGGCATGTGCAGATTTGTTGTCCAGCTACTTAGTCCTCAAGGAGTAGCGTTATTATTAATTTACACAGGAAGCTTTCAGTGAAGTCAGTGTAGTTAAAGCAAATCAAGGCTGTGCAGAAGTTAAAAGTGCAATGCTTATTATCACGGTGAAAGAAAACACTAAGGGATGATGTTAGAGCTGTAGAGTAATCTTTGTCATGCCTGAAAATGTTACAGTGGACCTGTGTTCGATGGCCACTATGCTGTCATCATTAATTTTCTGCTTCCGTATTGAAATCAAATGATATCTCAGCTCAGATTTACTTGCTCAGTACGTATGATTTATAGTGGCTGTTCTTCTCTGCTATTTAAAGCTGCAGTGCACCTTCTGGCAGTGAGAGTAAAAACACACTTCAACTAAAAGCGTGGAGTAAATGTAACAGCTACACATCCAGCTCCAAACATTTACAAATGCTGTTCAAAAGCAGCAAAGCAACGTCCATGTCAGTGTCTTAATGGGAAAAAAAGAATCATGCTGGTTATGTATACTTATATGGGCTGGGAAATGTGTTAGGAAAGAAAGGATGCCACATTGTTTGATGGAAAATGATCGATCTACAGATGACTGAATTTCAAGACACCCTGAAAAACAAAGTGAAAAAAAATGATGCAGCAGGCTAGTCTATTTTGCAGTAACTCAAAATTGTACTTCGTATTTTGTATGGCCCACACGCGCTTGACCAGGGTATCACTGAACTCCAGGACAGTCTGAGGTGCAACCTGGCGGCGTCGGATGAATCGAAACATAATGTCCCAGAGGTGTTCTATTGGATTTAGGTCAGGCAAGCGTGGGGGCCAGTCAATGGTATCAATTCCTTCATCCTCCAGGAACTGCCTGCATACTCTCAGCACATGAGGCCAGGCACTGACGTGTACCAGGAGGAACCCAGGACCAACTGCACCAGTGTCAATTGGTGCAGTTCAATACTTCAATTATTTAAAGTATCGCTTCTCACAGTGGTTCCAAGGATTTCATCCCGATCCCTAATGTCAGTCAGGGTGCTGTTGTCTAGCTTGTAGGGATCTGTGTGTCCCTCTATGGATATGCCTCCACAGACCATCACTGACCGACCACCAAACCGGTCAACCTGAATGATGTTACAGGCAGCATAACATTCTCTACCTGCTTCTCCACTCTTTCACGTCTGTCACATGTGCTCAGGGTGAACCTGCACTCATCTGTGAAAAGCACAGGGCGCCAGTGGCAGACCTGCCAATTATGATGTTCTATGGCAAATGCCATTTGAGCTCTACGTTGCCAGGCAATGAGCACAGGGCCCTCAGGACAACCTCATGGAGTCTGTTTCTGATAGTCTGAAACAAAGAAACATTCACAACAATGGCCTGCTGGAGGTCATTTTGTATTTTGTTCCTCCTTGCACAAAGGAGCAGATACCGGGCTTTCTGATGGGTTGAGGACCTTCTACAGCCCTGTCCACCTCTCCTAGAGTAGTTGCCTGTGTCCTAGAATCTCCTCCATGCCCTTGAGACTGTGCTGGGAGACACAGTACAGCATCTTTAGGCAATGGCAAGTATTGATGTGCTATCCTGGAGGAGTTGGGCTGCCTGTACAACCTCTCTAGGGTCCAGGTATCGCCTCATGCTACCAGTAGTGACACTGACCCTAGCCAAATGTAACACAAAACAGAAAAGATGAAGAGGAATAAAATTTAAGTGGCCCCCACCTGTAAAACTATTCCTGTTTTGGGGATTTTCTCATTGTTGCCCCTGTAGTGCACCAAAGCAGCAGAAACTGATTAACAACCTCCTCTGCTACTTCACTGACCAGATCAATGTCCCAGAAGTTTAATTATCTTAATGCTGTACTCTGATTAAAAAGTGTTTTTAGCAGTTTATATAGAGATTTACATGGCACTGGTTAGCTTAATCATCATCGTGTGAACTCATTTGGCAAAGGCTTGAATGTAACAGATATATATGTAAAGGTGCTGTACCTCCACTTTATAGAGGGCTCCTTTTTATAGCTCAATTTTGAATACATCGATACCTACATAATTTAACAAAATGGTTGTAAGCAGCTGCAGCACATATGCTACTATCCCCATCCAACTTAGTATTTATTTATTATTATCTTGACTAGAAGCGCAGCTGCACAGTTAGAGACCCCACCTTATTGCCACTGCATACATAATGACACTGGCATTTTTTCTGACCAAACTGAAGGTGATACCAAGTGCAAATCGCAATTTCACCTACAACTTCGACATGAAATCTTAACTCAGTTGCCTTAAAACTTTGCATATACAATAAAGGAGTTTATTATTAAACCTCTCTAAAATTAAAACACATTGCTAATAATCCCAGCTTGTCACCTGTGTGTTAATAAATACGGATTTCTTTTTAGATGTTGTCATGGTTTTATCTACTCCCTGCAGACTGTGTTCTCTGTGTCACCCTGTTCAGATAGATGTGTGCTCCTCGTCCATGCACTCACAAACACATGCACACTTACTAATTAAAGCTTTTGTGGGTTGTTCAGAATGCCCTTCTGAAATCAAAGGCAAACGAAAATATGTTTTGCATAGAACTCACAGAACCGCAGAGAGACGATATTGCTGCCGGTACAACAGACGATTTGTACAATTTGTCTTTCTTCCTTGAGGAAAGATGAATTATGTCTTAGATCCAAAAAAGGTTTTTTATTTCTTAGAATTTCTTTCTCATTTTGACAAGCCTCTGCACTCGTACAGCTACTACATCATTTCCCTGCACCTTGTTTTGTAGGTAGTGACATGGAGGTTTAACTTACCTGACATATATTCTTATGTTTGATTGCTACAGATACATCCACAGATCTTTCTTTCTTTCTTTTTTTTTCTTTTAGCAACAATCGGCTCCCTAGGATCAGGGTCAGTGCCCAGTCTCCACGCTGTCATTTTAAGATGCTCTTTAATAGCATTAAAAGAGCTGCTTCAGCCCTCTGATCTGGACTTATCTGGCAGCAGGGGATTTCACTCGACTGTCACTGTGCTCAAAGCACGTGTCGGTGTCTGTCTGTGGTATTATTCTCTAAATGATTTGTTTCCCATTCTGTCTGACACAGTGTAAATTTTTTATGCTGCACTTAAATTGCTTGCACCATTTCCAGCACAGCTATCTCTACAATTATGAATTTTCCTTTTAGGTCACCGTCAAGCATAGAAAGCCGGAGATTAAAAATCTATTTTCTAACACTTAGGGTAACCATCTAATATTACATCTGTGAGTGCTGGCTTAAACAATCTTTCTTAATATTGATTCTTTAGACCTATTTCTCAAAGTGTTTTCTTTATATCAATTTTGCTTTAAGTTTAGATACTAAAACCAAATATATCCTCTCAGGCGTTGTAAAGCTTTGTGCATAATAAGTTTCAAAATTACTATATATTGTAGACCTTCTCTTCAAATGCGGTTTTCTATAAATAGAACTTGACAGATATTCCGCCACACATAGACAGAAGATTGAACCTACTGTACTGACTTTCATAATGTCAGATTATTTTAGCTCCAACTGCAGGTTAATATTTTCACTTATGCAGGAAAATATGTCAACGTCTATGTAATGGATTGACATAAAAGTTGGTGGAGGCATTCCTGGTTCCCTGATGATGTACCCTTATGATTCTAATGATCATCTTACTTCTCTTCCCGCCATAAAATCTGATAATGATTTACAGTAGGATACATTTACCTCTTCAACTTAATATTCTTAATCTGTTTAACATGCTAAAACAGCAAACGTAAGACAGTGAACACGATCAACATGATACTATGGTCCACTGTCATTACTTTTGCCATCTTGGTAGTCAGGGTCCCATTGTCTCGTCTGTAGAGGTTTGTGAGTCCTTCCATGGATATGCCTCCACAGACCATGACTGACCCACCATCAAAGCGGTCATGCTCAACGATGTTACAGGCAGCATAACGTTCTTCATGACTTTACCATAGACAGACTTTCACGCCTGTGATGCTCAGGGTGCTCAGGGTGAACCTGCTCTCATCTGTGAAAAGCACAGGGCGCCAGTGGCAGACCTGCCAGTTCTGGTGTTCTGTAGCAAATGCCAGTCCAGTTCCACGTTCCCAGGCAGTGAGCGCAGGGCTCACTAGAGGACGTCGGGGCCCTCAGGCCACCCTCATGGAGTCTGTTTCTGATTGTTTGATCAGAAACATTCACACCAGTGGCCTGCTGGAGGTCATTTTGTATTTTGTTCCTCCTTGCACAAAGGAGCAGATACCAGTCTTGCTGATGGGTTGAGGACCTTCTACAGCCCTGTCCAGCTCTCCTAGAGTAACTGACTGTCAGCTGGAATCTCCTCCATGCCCTTGAGACTGTGCTGCGAGACACAGCAAACCTTTAGGCAATGGCATGTATTGATGTGCCATCCTGGAGGAGTTGGGCTGTCTGTGCAACCTCCGTAGGATCCATGTATCACTTCATGCTACCAGTAGTGACACTGACCCTAGCCAAAAAGATGAGGACTAAATTTTAAGTGGCCTCCACCTGTAAAACTATTCCTGTTTTGGGGTCATCTCATTATTGCCCCTCTAGTGCACCGGTTGCTAATTTCATTAACACTAAAGTAGCTGAAAGGGATTAACAACCCCCTTTGCTACTTCACTGACCAAATCAATACCCCAGAAGTTGAACTGACTTGGTGCTATGCTTTGATGAATAAATGTTTATCTCATTTTTCTAGACTATGTTTATTTATTTATCTTGTTTTTAATCTTCTTTAATCTGTTTACCGTGCTAATGTAATTAGTAATTTAAATTTAAGTAATTTAAGAATCTGTTTACTGGTAAGAAGCCTGAGACTGATTCCGTCGTAAAGGTGCTCTCTTAATAGGGTCAGGTCATTAATCTGTCTCCTTTGCAGGTGCAATAGAGTAGTCATTGAAGACAATTGTATTCCGGCCAGTTTCTTGACTAATCTCAGGATTGAACCGGAGAGTTGGGTGATCTGTCGAAGAGCAGATTCCACAGCGCTGCGGTTGATGTTGGTGTTGTTCGCGTGATGTTGGATTAGCTAATTTCTTTGTAGGGTTCTTAAGTGAGCAAACTGTCACCCAGACCGCTGTGGCTTTGTATCTCTGATGCTGCATTACACACTGATTAGGCTTCAAGCCTCCAATGTTTCCAGTAGACTATTTCCCTGCTGATCAGAGAATTGTGCAAGCACATTAGTCACTGCTGTCTTATTTTCCTCATGACCTTGGGTGATGTATTGCTTTCATTATCTGCTGATGTACTTGGGATGTTCATTATTCAGTGTTTTGATACGTCGGTGCTGTCTTTCTGAACGTGTGGCTCCAGGTGTAAGGAACAAGCATGTGGATGAGCTGCGTGTCTTTCTGCTGGTCTGTGGCCTCAGAAGAGTCAAGGACCCCCTCTATTTGGTGGAGGACTTTTCAGGTATTATCGTTACCATTTATTTGATATACAGTATGTATGGGTAAGGCAAGAAAACATAAAACAATCACATAGTTAAGTATTGAAGCAAGGGTTTTTTTCACCCACATCTTCCTTAATGTTTGGTAAACCTTGAATTGCAAACCCTTAGTAGCCTGTGGTAGATGCATTGTCCTCATCAATTAAGAATGAAGTCAGAGCTCCATGGTTGAGTGTCATTTGATGAATGTGAAAGTGCAGTGAGATTATTCAGACAGCTCATCTTGTAGAGTCTTGCCTTTATAGTGTTACCCTTGATGATGGTTATGTTATATTTGTGCATCTCCAATATTTACATTGGAGACATTACATGAGTAACTTCTTTTTCATATCTTTTTTATGCTTTTTTCATAGCACACAGATATGGTAATAAGACAGCACTAGAGGGCGTCAAATTGTATATTCATATTGAAATGAGGGATGTGGATTTTCAGTGGTTGTGTCTTCGGATTCAAATGTGACATTCAGATGCTTAAAGTAAAACCTTCTGGCTCATATAGCTGTAATAATTGCCTTTTTTTTAAATAGCTTTTGATAAATATGTTCATTTTTCCACCAAACTGTTTTTGTTCTCATTGCTCGTTTTATTTTGTACCCTTCAGAGTGGCACTGTGAGAATATGCACAACATATTGGTCATTATTGGGCCAAAGGTAAGTACATAGTCGTTAGCTGTTTTTCTTTTCCTTATTTTTTTATAATAGTTTCGTATGTGGCACCCTCTGTATCGAGATTCCCTTGTGAATTCAGGCAGCCTCTAATTGGATGTAGCAGAGGTACAGGCTTCAGCTGTTTAGCTGGAATTAATGGCCAGCGCTGAAAGGAAATGTTTCTGCAAGCTGGGGAATGGTGTACAGCAGTGGTGGTCCTGTTTGTTTGTTTTTGCATTCCCCAGATTAGCACTTGCCTTTGACTAATGTCCTGTATAGCATTACTTCATTATAATACACAGAATTGGCGACAAATCTGGACATTTTCTGGTATGAATTACAAGCAAAGCAGATTGTAGCCCTTTCACACACCATCATACTTCTGTCCTTTGTATTTTCCCTGAAGATTTGTGGCTTCGTGTCAAGCAAGTCAAGTAATTGGGAAAAAGCAATGAAGCTTCCATAGCCTGTGACGATTTAAAATATTTATAAATCAGCCGGTCATACAGACAGACAAATTAGAGGCGTGTGTCTTTAAACATTTACTGTAATTTATTTAATTTTTTTGATGGCACTTTTATATTAGGATTTCTGCAGATAGGAGTCATACGCCGGCCAGCTTCAGCGCTCTGTTCTATTTCCTCATATCCAATCTCTCGCTCATTGATTTCTCTGTATGTTTGTCTCCATCTTCTGCTCCCCCTGACTTTCTTTGATATGACATCAACGTACAGTACTATAGTGTCTGTTCTTTCTTTCAAACAGTGGTGTCAGGCGAAAGGTACGTTCTTGCTTTAGTTTTGCTCAAAAACAACTCAATTAGACATGGCCAGGGGCTTATACACTGACTTGCTGCCGCTTCTTGCACCGCTGTTCCTTGCTGCTGTTTGATGAGATGGTTCAGTGGAAGTAGAGACGTGTGATTCATCTCGACACCCCTGAATCACAGCGGAAACTTGTTTGTATGTCAGAGAAAGATTATTATTATTATTGAAATAAACCATGTTTTTTTTGTTTTTTTGTATGAGGCCAGATTTCCATTATGATAATTATAGGATTTCACGTTTGTAAAAACATACTGATTTGAATGTATTAAATTAAGTATAATCACAAAATACAAATAGGAAAAGTATAGACAGGAGGTAGACTGAGGCAGGCCTTGGTCAGGCGATCATGATGTACTATAAATCCACAGCCAGTTCATTGAAGTAATAAGCGCTCTGGCTGCACAGCATCTGTCATTAAGAGGAAAATTCAGGTCAGTTTGTCAGCGGTGACACATCTCATTCCTCTGTTACTCTGCCTTGTCAAGCACCACAATATGCAACGTGTTCTGTGTTATTACTGAATAAAAAAAATAATAATACAGATGCTTAAAATGTCATGATAGAAGCCGGAAGTTAGCCGGCTTATATTTGCTGCATACAAACCAAAAAGTATAAGACTGCATTGCTCCTCATTAAACAGAAAAGATATGACAGATTCGCTTGGACAAACATTAATATACTGCTCACTGATCATATTTCTATTTCTGTTGATTCATCAGAGGACAGTGCCTAGTCTGTGCTTAAATCATTTGTTTGTCAATTTAGCCTTTATACTGATCTGTCCCCCGCTGGTTTTAGTGTCTGCTAAATCCCAGATTACACCACGATCCAAAAATGTTCTCAATTTGGATTCCTTAATTTGAATGCACACGGCCCATAAAACAAATTCGCTGTGGACATTTCCATGAGCTATAAAATGAATGAGAAAAAAGTAGCTGCGTGCTTGCTAGCAACTTTGACCCAAATTGCTATGCTTTGACTTTCCTGTTGGCAGGCTAATGCACGCAAATCCCACATTGCAATTAATCAGATTGGCCAGCCACCCTATTCTGACCCCAATCTCTCAAAATACAGGATTTTCAGATGATTTTCCGCTGGTAGAAATTATTAATTGTGTCATTGTTTATTTTATCCTTCCTTAAGTCATTGCTGACAAAAACAGAGCTTTTCATAGGGAGGAAATGGGTCTCACTTCTCTTGATAGTCTTTGTTTTTGTTCTTCAGATTGATCCTGTGTTTACTGCTGAAGTGGAAGCTGTTGTTAAAAGGTAAGCCTTCTGTTTTGTCTTTTGTTGTCAGTTGCATCTCTCATAAAATAAAGCTTGTGATCTGACAGCTTAATTGCCATTATCTCGCTTCTTTTGATAACTATACAAACACATCTAAGCAGTGTAGCGTGCATTTATCTTAACATATCATGAACAAAAGTGCAGCGCTAGAATACTTTTTTATACCTGTCCTCCCACTCTCTAGTCTTGGCTGTTCTGTTAGTTTTTTGCCAAAGGCCTTCACCATAACAAAGATCTTTGCAGCAGGGAGCTGCCCTCTCTGGTTAAGACTTTACCTGGACGCTCTGTTCATGTCACACATAGTGTAGCTGTTTCCCTGCTCTCAGCTTGTCACTGCTGCTCAGCATCATTCACGCCTCTGTGAGCCCCGAGTCACGCAGAACTGAGTTTTGCCACTGCTTCTGCAGAACAGCAGGGGTCTTCTTGGCCCAAGAGATGAGCCAACAGGAGCTTCATGCTGCCATGAAAAGGTGCTTCGCCGTGGTCAACAGCTCTGTCTCAGAGGGCATGTCAGCAGCCATCTTGGAGGTAAACATCCTTAGGGATCATGGGTAATTGCACAACAACATGTCCAGACTTCAGCAAGAATAATAGCTTGTTTATGGGAATTTGATTTATCAAGGTATTTACTTTAGATTTTGTCATCCAGAGCCCTCTCTTAACCATGTAAATATTGTACCTGTGTTTTTATCTCACAGTTTGTTGCTTAGTGACAATGTTGTGTGGCCACTTCAGGGACAATTACCTAAATTAATTAGTTGACTCCAGTCTTTCCATTCCTGAGAGAGCCACCCTCCAAATCCACTTAATCTCTTTTAAACAGTCAATTAAAACGATCCACAGTAGGCTTATAGTTGTATTAATATGTTTGCATGTTTCACTCAACAACCTGCCCAAGGTATTAGGTGGTCCAGACTGTTAATTCTGTCAGTGAACCACTGTCAGTGAAGCACTGAGGAGCTGAATAGCCAGGCTGTACCATTTCCAAGGTGCTTAGGGGATTTTTGTTTCTAACACTAATAGAATGAGTTTTGTGAATGAGTTGATATGTCTTTGACATTGTGTTTAATCCTCTCCAATCCGCTCCAACAGGCCATGGATCTCAGGGTACCTGTGGTGGCCAGGGACATTCCGGGAAATGCAGCTGTGGTGCAGCATGAGGTCACCGGCCTGCTGTACTCTTCTCCTCAGGTATACAGTGACCAGACAGTACACCACATGAATTAAGCTCTGTAATCAATAATCACACTAACTTTGGTTTACCCTGTGTTATTCTTTCTGACACACTACTGTAAACCACAGCCACCGCTGTCACCTCAACTGACCAGCAGAGTACTTACTGCTAAGTAGTACTGACACAGTGACAGATGAAGATGTGTACGGCCCCTGCCTGACATGTCTTATTTAAGAACTTTCGAGTATTTAATTAGGAAAACATAATTTGGTACCATACATTCTTATCATTACTTCAAATTCCTTTTTTCTCAGGTGCTTAGATTAGAATCAAAACATGGAGCCTTTAGGGACTGAACAAAGACACCGCACTACCAAGTAATGATGCAACACACAGCAGCAACCTGGAAAATGTAAAATGGGGAGCTCCCACAAGAAATGTTTAATGAGTAGGGTGAAGAACATAGGCTATGTTCAGCTGACAGAGGGTTTAAGCATTGCGCTGTTAAGACACCATGCAGTAGCATGTTGTTGTAATGGCAGAGATAAGTCCTCTTTGCACGTGTGCTCAGTTGAGCCGCTACTGGAAGCTCACCCAGATGGTTTCAGCAACTTGGACCGGATAAACTACCACCTCAGCCAGGACTGATGGGCAACGAGTGCTTGTCTTTTAGCCATCCTTGCACTTTCTCACGCTCAAGACTTTTTTGCATGCTTTATCATCTTCTTATATTTTTGACTGAAAGTGTTTCTATTTTTTGTCATGCCAATGTGATTACATGAGGAGTAAGGGTATCAAGACATGTCAAAAGAAACAAACACACTTGCCCTCATAAGCTTTAAAGAGAAAAAACTGTCCTGTCTAGCTCTATGAGAGTGAAGTGATTACAAGAACTCTGCTTATAAGTTGAGCTTTAATCCTGTTGCTGAGGATTTATAGCTCTCATATGGTCATTCAGTAGAGCTCTTTCCTACCAAGAGCCTCTCCAGGGATATTCAGATCACATAAAAGTGAAGTAAAGTGAAGTAGCCTGCTGACTGGCAGTGGCTAAAAGTTTGAATGCCCATTGGCTCTTTGTAGCGGTAAATGCCAGCTACCATGTGTCAAGAAAACTTCAAAGCACTTTGACTTAAATTTGTCGGCGGTTTCACTCAACTCGCTGGGCCATCAGGTCAGTAACCAGAATGTGTAGATGTACCACATGCAAATCAAGCCTCAGCGATGGCATCATTACTCCTTTTGTGATCGTCAATTTTTTATCATCTTCTTCTTCCTATGTTTCTGTAACAGCTGGTTGGTTTAAGTATTTACTTATCAGTGCACAGGCCTGTATCCGAGTTCTGGTGCCTTGGATTATCTTTTCTGCTTTTTAAAAAAAAAAAAAAAAAGAAAAAAAAAGAACTCCAGGCACCTTCACTGGCAAGGCTTATGTGGCATTTGGCAGTAAATGAGACTCATTTGCCTTCATTCTTGCCAGGAATTTGTGCATCAGTCTCAGAGGCTTCTGTCAGATCATGAGTTGAGAGACAGCTTGGTGAGGAATGGAAAACTCTACGTGGAAGAGCATCACAGCCTGAAAGAAGAGCGGGAAACCTACCAACGACTGGTGGACACTCTGCACTGAGCATACTATTACAGCACTAAACCTACTCTGAATACTTACTCAGGAACTATAACAGCAGAAAACAGGACAGGACAGTGTGTTTACCTTACATAGGTGCAATTATTTCAGGTGTCCTTGCACAAAATAAGTCCCTGTTATCTGCACTGTCTGAAATTATGCTGTAGAGCACTTTGTACCAAAGACCTGATGTACTGTTATTTATTGTTTAGTATAAATATAACAAAAATTAGAATTCACTGTGTATTCATCCCTACTTAATAATATAAAGGAATATCAACAATCCCGCTACTTGTTTTGAACCAGTTTGTTATATGAAAATGTATGATTGTTGTAAAGTTATCAATCCCTTTATTGAGACAAAAATTTTCATAATTGTTAAAAGTTTCAATTTCCAGACTTTTCCGAGTGCAGTGCGGTCTCTCTCCAGTCTGTATGCTGGCTCATTCATTTTTAATAAAGTGCAACGGTTGGGCTTTACACATTCTAGAGGAAAAACTAAATTTGTTTCTGGGGCAGAGAGGGTCACGAAAGGTCCTTGCAGGTTGCTGTAAGAAAGGTTGATTTGTCAGCTCACCGGTACATAGCCTGGACAGAAATTTTTAAATAAGCAAAACAAACTACAAATGCATATCGACCTCTATTATTTCACCACCGACCATAGACCTCTTAAAATCTTTATGTACTTAACATAGAAAATCAAGTGATAGGAAATATTCAAGAGCATAAGGTTTTAATGGAAAAAAAGAAAATTAGACCAACTTAAAATTACAAAGAAAGGAGGCTTGTATATTGTATTAAGGAAAACATCAATTTTTAGTTGGTATTATTTTTAATCAAAGCCACATTTGTACTGACGTCCTGTCAGCCTGAGTTCTATATTCTCGTAATTGGGGATACTATTATTTGCGTCTTTGTATGTACTGTACACTGTATAGCTATACAGTGCACATGCGAATACAAAAATGTAGAGAAGTTATCCACATGCAGCATTAACATTTAGTGGCTTTAGACGTGTAAATAAGAATCCATCTGGTCATCCCTTTGAAATATCATCGCATCTACTCTCCAGTATTAACAATAATATACAGTACATATACATGTAAAAGGCCTTGATAGGTAATGAAATGCAGGGGAGGACAATTCCATAGTCACGTATTTAGAGTTGACAAAGGCATTGAGGTGATCAAAGCCACATCTACTGTACATGTGAGGTCTGATCAAGTTCTGTATTATAACTGGTCCCCAGGCTCTGCGATGGGCACTTGAGGTTCTTCCATACAACCGCCGTCCTTCCCAACCCAGTGGATGCCATGGCCATTCTCCCTAGACCGGAGATGTGGCGAATTCTGGCGATCTAGTGTTGAGAAGGTGGTAAACTGGACTCTCTTTCTCTTGCTGGTGGGCGAGTGGACGGACTCAGTTTGAATAGGTTTGCTCCTAAGGGAGCCTACACAGCTGATGGGAGAGTCTGTAACAGAAGCCAGGCAGCTGGGCCTCCTGGGCAGAGAGGTAGTCTTATCAGGCCCAATGTCTATCACAGTCATTGTAGTCTGGGAGTCCTGCTGGACTGGGCTGCCAGGCACACTCATCACCAGCTCAGCATCTGTGCCGAGCCATACCCAGTCATGTCGGTGCCCCGTGGGCTCCTGGCCATGAGAAGGAGGCTTCTTGTGCCTGAACTTAACTACATACGAGATACAGTTTACCAGAAACACCAGGATGGCCAGGCAAAATACACCCAACAGGGCGTACATGCCAATCTCCAAGTCCGTGAGAGGCCTGTTGGCCAACATTTCTCCGCCACCAATTTCTACCTCTGCTGTCTCCTGCCCAGGTATCTCAACCTTTGTGGGAAAATTGTTGTAGTTAACCAGATTTCCAGGTGCTTTCACTGTGCTAGTAAAGCTAACACTGCTCATATCCTCCGCTATCATATTTTCTGAGCCATATCCTTTGCTGCTGTCGCTGGGGCTGCTCATCAGGTTAAAATTTACCAAACTGGTAGGGCTGCCGGGGTTTCCCAAATTACTGGTCTTTCCCACTCCTCCGAGGCTGCCGCTGGTTATGAAGGTTCTTTCTGTAGATCTGATGGTGGTTGTAATTTTCTGCATGATATTGTCCTCTCTGTCTGCGTTTGAGATGCGGGGTGGATTCTGAGGTGGCTTCCTCTTCCTCTTCACGCTTTCAGCTTCCTCCCCGTCGTTCCCATAGTCACTGCCATTGTCCTTGTTGCTCGTGGTACTGGTGGAACTGCTAGTGCTGCCATCTGGACTGCGAGTGTTCACTTGAAACTTGACCCTGAGCCTTCCGTTGCCCACGGCCACAGTACTTTTGCGTTTGGACTTTTGGCAGGCCTCACAGATGGACATCTCTACTCTGACCAGGACTCCCTCACCCTCTCCTTCTGCCACCACAACTGGAGGTGTGCCTTGCACCGACACCACTCCTTGATCTAGAGAGGTGGCTGTCACACGGTAGTAGGCTGGATCATAAATGTCAAGAGGTGTCTGTTTGCCATCGCTGAACTGTATCCAGGAACTGACCAAAGCTTCCTGAGCGAACAGAAAATTGCAGAAACTGTAATTCTTACTGAATGGAATACTGAATTTAGAGTGTCTCTTTGAAACGTTCAAAAGGTTAAAGAATGTTACCTGTTTGGGGCTCTGTAAAATGTCTTGTGTGGTGGTGGTAGCCAAGATGGCCCTGTTGCTTCCTGGACTGAGCTGTAAGGTCATGGAGAGACCTGTAACCAGCTGAACCCTCAGCTCTGTGATGGTCACTTTGTCATCCACAACCTTGATTGTTGTCTTTGCCAAAATGGCATCAGACAGTGGAGAAAATACCTGTCACGGAACAATATTACATAAAGAAAATTAATTATGGTGCCACAGACCGTATTTCCTTGTTAGGACCAGATCAGTTAATTTGATTCAATATAAAATTGTTGTCCTTGTAAAGCATAAAGATGAAATTATCAATATAATTCAGATCCCAACTAGTAACTTGGGTCAATGTTAATCCAAGCAGTAGTTTGGATTACCTGGACAGTAGTGGTCCCAAGGTCTCGCCCTGAGAGCACCTTTCCTGCCTGTAGTCTTGCCACCCGAGGGTCCTCCACCTTCATGAAGTATCGAACCAACCTTGTGACATCCACCTGCCAATCAGACCCCAGGAAATAGGCCTTAGGATCCCGAGGATCTGCCTGCTCTGCCATGAAACTGGTAAGCACCCGCACCAGGGCATGCTGAAATTGCAGCATGCAGCCCTTCCCCTTCCGGTCATCCTCTTCACTGTTCCACCCAGATCTGGGATATGACCACAAAAACACATGTGCAGGTCACACCTGTCACACAGTAAACGCTCTAACCTGATTTACTGCAATCACTCAGCCCTGTCTCTTTGCTTGATTGGATCAGATTGAGATATTGCAGTGCATTATGTAATGGAATCAAACCACTAAATCCTTAGAGAGCTACAATTTGGATTAGCATGGACTAAGGCCGTTTCTGGAAATCACACCTACAGTAGGAACTAAGCAAGAGGAGTTTCTATGTTAAACAAATGGTTTATGTCTCCCACCTTTTTGAAGTTACGATAGGTACCCTCCAGCTTTTGATCTGGCTCAATTCTGTGTCTGACAGCTCAATCTGGAGAGGGAGTTGGGGCATCCACACGTTCAGTTCAAGCTGAGCGCTCAGGTAGCTGTAGGTGAAGTTTACCGTAATCTTCACCTTGCCCTTCGTCTCTTTGCCATTTACGAAAACATAGTCACACCTGTCTGACACCTGGATAGGAATAAATAATGTAAAAAGGGAAAAGGAACATTTATTATTTTAATTTCCTTGATAATATCGAAGAGTTTGTATCTGTACACTTGCGTAAACAATCGGCATCAAACTCGGAATGAAATAGTTGTCAGTGAAGGAGATCTTGGCCATCAAACCAATGACAAAAAATAATCAAATATTCTCATAAAAGTCACTGTTTAGACAAATGGGCCATTCTTACAACAGCAAATGGCCTTGCTGCAATTTTGCACTACATGTGTTACCACGGTAATGTCAGCTGGCTGTAATAAACTACTGTGATGATCATCGGTCCGAAGCGTTAGGAAGAGGCAGCATTGCAATTTTATGTTAATCGAAATATCATGCTGTGCAGTGCTGAGCATCCGTCCTTCCCAGCCAAGTGCATTCATTACAGAGTCATTTCAAAGGTGACCTTTGCAAGTTTGGGCAACTGCTCAAACATCTCATGGACAATTTGAGACATGTGTCAGGAGGTTTTCCTGGGTCCTCTTAACAGCTTTCTAGTTGCTTTAAACAAATTGATAATTAATACGACATTGAAATTCTGTCACTAGCTGGTGGAACTGCACAGGGGAGCGGAGGAAAAAACTGTGACTTTGACAGATAGCCTAAGGAGGAATACAAATGGGAAATACATTCCTGTTCTCATTTGTCTGGACCCAATAGTTAGCTAGTGATGTGCTGTCACAGGGGCATGCTATTTTTGAGAGCATCTTGTGTCATCATTGCATCTGAGCGTCAGTCATTCTGCACCCGTGACAGAACCTAAGCTCACATTGACCATGTCACTATGTGTCATCCTCGCTGCTGAGATGTGGTGTCATCTTTTCTACAAATAACCCAAATTTATTTCCAGACAGAAGATTTGCAATATGTGGCACTGAAGCCTTTCAATACTTGTTACAGAAAATGTCTAATGCAAGCATGGAACGGTGGATGAGGGCAGATTTGTTTTCAGCGAAACAGTTTTGAGTTCTCCTGTTTTAATTCAGCGTGGAGGCAGTCGAGCAGTCATCCATGATCTGAGGCAGTTCGCTCATTTCTTCTTTTTCCGAAAAGCACCTTCCAAGAGCGCCACTGAACTTGACACGAACCACGTTCAAATAATATTCCAAAAGCAGAGCCATTTTAATGTGCCACCCGCCCACTCATCCCAGTCACAATCTCATTCTGTGTCCAAGAATATCCCTCCATGTCATTTGGTGTCAAAAAGGATATTTATTTAAAATGGGATTTGACTTTCATCACCGGGCGCTGTATTGTAGACAGGCAGAAATTGAAGTTGTTGAAATCCACGCTTCACTGACACAATTGTGACTGTAGTTTCACTGTGAAGATAAAAAATATTTAAACAGGACATTTAATGAGTATTCAGAACTAATGTATCTATTGCACCGGGGCGAATTAAGTTCAAGTGACTTAAGACTTGGTCAAATTTCTATTTCACACATCTGCGACCCTTGCTTAAGATGTCCATTGCCAATCATTCAGTCTTGAAGTGACAAAGAGAGCTTCTGCACATTTCTTCTTCTCTTCATTATTGACACAGCGACTGATTAAACGTTGTTATTCTTTCGCCACGTAAGCTGTCCATTCTAGATAAATCCTTCGCCTTCTATCACTAGCAGATGTGATACTCTTCAGGGACACCAAAAAAAGAAAATATATCTGTGTCAAGCTGTGAGACTAAGAAGATTAAAGGGAATATTTGTGGCTGAAGCTGCTATCTGGTCAGCAAATAAACTGCAAGCTACAGTAAGCTTAGAACAACAGTAAAGAAGGCTACGTTACGGGGTTGAAAAGAATGATTTAGACCTCCATCACCCTCCTGACATCCTCATGTAATCCTGCTTTTCCTATAGCTAAGCCTGACACCAATCTGCACAGAATGCTATATTTATTTATGAACCGAGACATCAGTTGTTATGTTACTAAAACATACTTAGGGCTATATTTGACCAGAAAAAAAGAAAAAAAAAGTGTTACGGAGCTGGAGTCCAATGCACGTCTTTATTCTTTGTTTATCCTTTGGTAAATATATTCTCAGCCTTTGACCTCAAGGTCCAGGGCCCTGACTTTCAATTTTGTCAGTAAACAATGTTGGCTTTTTGCAGCCAACCGCGCTCAGGTTCACAGAATAAAAGGGACACATCACTGGATGAGTGAGCAATGATGCACAGTAGCTGTTCATTGCAGGGGAGATTGATGGGTCAATGTTAGAGTCTAGCTAATAATTTGTTTTCCCATGTGAAAAATAGTCAGAGAACAGAAGTGACTTTTGTATAACTTATTTGTCCCCGGCTTCCCTCGGCATTACGTGTGAAACCAGCCTTGCCCTTGTCGTGCCTCCCCTCTGCACCTCATTATCAGAACAAACACGCAAGATACAAACAACTCACATTCTTCCATGTAGCAATTTATTACTAATGACAGAACCTTTTTTTGCTGTAGAAAAACAGTGATTAAGGTTGAATGAAGGTCTAGAAAATCAAATCTGAGAGAAGTTCAAAGCCATATTAACCTCTCCTCTCTTTCTCCCTACGACATGGACCACAGGTTGCACTTGGAATGTGTGAGACCAACGAAAATGTAAAAGCTGAATCAGAATGATAATGAATGTTGACGTATGTAAGAATGAGTAAAAGCACATTCTACCTTGAGAACATCCTCATCAGTGGAGCTACAGTCTGTGTAGTCAGATACGTCCGTGACTACTCCATCTTCCTCCACCGCTACCGTCCTCACAGGCATCACCACCTTCTTTCCTGTCAGCACAGCTGTGTTCAGAATCTCTGTGTCCTGCAGAAAGGGTGAAAGAAATGCGTTATCGTCATAACTTAACAATAGCAGGTGTCATCTAATAATTGAACATTATTTAATTGTACTTTTTGAATGGATAGAGTGCCAGACAGATTAAGGTTTTCACAATAGGAGTGACATAGAGCACGGCTAAAGGAGGAAAGCAGATGAAATGGGTGATGAAGTGTATCTCACTGACTCAGCGGTCCCGGTGAGAAGGCCGGTTCCCATTTGGGAATCCAGGGGGGAGCAGAGTTAAGTCTGGGGCATGGCCAGGTCACCACATGGAGGGGAGAGCTAATCTTGGATTTCTCAGTACAGGCATGTCCCTTAGAGGAATGTTGTGTCCGTTCAAACATGGCCAAATAACTGGAGACTAAAAATAATCTCTACACATATACAGGACAGCTTGTTCTTTAATGCTCAGTGTATCATTAAATAGGGCAGCCGCCATGGCAGGTAAAATAGCCAGTCCACTAATGGCAGGGTTGGCTGTTCGATTCCTGGCTCAATGTGTCATAAGCATTCTTCAGCAATGGATGCTTAGGCCAGAGCCTTGTTTGATATGTGGCCTCCACTAGCCTGTGAGTGCATGTTATTAAAAGCTGAATTAGAGACGAGAAGTGTCTTGAATAAAACATGTGTTTTATGAATGCAGGCCATTAGTAGTAGTAGTAGTAGTAGTAGTAGTAGTAGTTGTAGTGGAGAGTATCTCTCTATCTCACTCTGTGTACAGACATGCTTTTCTATGCATGCTTGGACAATCAACGCATGACATTTAAACAGATGGATATGTGTTGTCCTTTATAAAAAGAAAGCAAACAGTTAAATGAAGGTGAAATAATAGAATATCATATGTGGGAATTAGTATGAGAGCAGTGTAGCACGACCAGATTAAGTTGTGTGAATGATCCGTTAAATCAAATTTAAAGAGACACTTGGCCGCTCTGAGCATGAAAATGAAACAGATGGATGCATTTCCCTCGACTGTAAACTTGTTTAAATGATGCTGAAATAACTGAACATCTTTTTTTTTTCCGGCTAAAAACACTGACTGGATGGTTGTGTGAGTGAGGCCTCTGCTATTACATGCAGTGGAAGTATTGAGCAGCAGCAGTGGCTGGAGTACATTGAGCAAGGCTAAGAGTGATCAGTCAGCGTTAATGTCCCCTTGAGCCAACCATCAAATCTCCTCATGTTTGGCCTTCGGCCTGAGGTCAGCCTCTAATCCACAAGAGAGATGAACCATGTCAAATTCACAAATCAGGATACTGTAGCATATCCTCATAATTTCAAGCACTTATGATCCATTATGATGGATATGTAGCAGATAGCAGATAAGTTACAGATACACTTAAAATTAAACCAGTTATTTTAATCAATTATATACATATCTCATATAATCAATAATGTGTGATTAAAGAAATTCTAATTAATTAATAATATCCCCCAAAATAATGTTTTATTATTGTAATTCAAAGTGCTCTAATTGTATGTATTTTGTAGTGGAAATTATCTCATGGATCAATTATCAAGGTAGCATGATGAACAGGCTGCAGCACCAAAATAGAAGCACGAGAAGCTGTTAGGAGGAGAGGATGACCACATATTGCTCACCAGAACAGAGCAGAACAACACAAAGAGACATCAGCTAGACAGTCAACAACACAAGGTCACTGTCTGCTCAAAATAGAACCCATTTACTAAAACAATCCAAGGCATAGCCAGCCTTCTGTGTATGCAAACCAGACAGGGATGGATCAGAGCAAAGTGCATTTCATGATATTTTCACGCACCGAAGCACAAAGGATGCAGTCCAAGTGTTGGCATTATTGGAAAGGCTGTCAGAAACATTGATGCCAGTTTTTATAACTATAAGGTGTGACTGGAAAGCTGTCACCTAACTCACCATTACGAGGGGAGCCAGGCCGACAAAATCTCTCTGAGTGGTATAGATCCTCATGGCTCCTTCAGTCTTGGCAGCGTTTTTGGATGAGGAGGGCATCTCCAGCTTCCAAATGATCACCTGACTGTCGAGAGGACTGCTCAGCTCCTCTACCTCAAAATCCATCTGAAGTACCTCCAGCATACTACTTTCAAGCCTGGATGGGAAGCAAAGAGCTGGTTTAATTAGGCGGATAAAGAATGTATTAGATGGAGACACATAGAAGCATACCTGCCTACAATTCAAATTCAACAAAGCATGTGTAAAAAAAAAAAAATAAATGAGGCAAACGGAACAAAATTGTTAGACAAGAAAGACCAAAAACCGGTTTATAATTTGGTACAACGCGTCCCACACTCAACCTGGACCACATTCAACACCTTGACACCACGGCCATTGATGATTAATATAATCATTTCCCCACTAGAGTCTTCAATTCTCTTCCCTCACACTAAGTTCCTGAAGAGACAAGCATATCTGAGGCGCCGTTATTACTTCGCAAAGTATCCAGCATGTTAGACCATGGTCCGGTGCTCTCTGTAAAGTGCAGCTCAATGTGCTGTAGATCCAATTCGTACTCACTGGAGACTAAAGATTCTGATTTTAGAGCACATGGCACCAGGATGCTTGGCATTTCATTCAACACAGCCACGTAAGCAGCTCCAGGAGATCTAGACCCAGCCGTGCTTCAAGCTACATGTTCCAGATGTTAAGAATGCTAACATTCTGGTATTCATCAAGACTCTACAAGTCCAGTTGCCTTTTTTGAACCTTGTTGGATACATCAAGTATTTGGTTTTCAGTAATTTCATTGTTTTCCTCAATTGCCTGCGCAAAAGTTCATGTCAATTGATCCAGCTCTTTCCCTAGCTTATCGTGTCTTTGCCTTGTCACATTACATAAAAATTAATAAATGTCTAAAAGAATATCCAAATGAGACAGTGTCAGTGTGTTATTTTCTGACTACAGTTATGGAAATGCAACATCTGCTGTTGTGACATATTGACAACTCATAAAGATTTACTGTATAATGCAAAGGTGCTTCGTGTTATATAGGCTGTAATGAGTGGTAGACCATACCAGTCTGATGATTTTATTTTTAAGAAATTGCTGGTGGTGTTGAAAAAAAAATAACAGAAGCAGAAAGTAGTTGTGCTTGGGGCTTCATCCAGCCAGAAATTCATAGTGACATGCTGTGAATTTGGCCCCATGGATAGAAAGAGTAGAGGGTTTTAGCAGAGGGATGTGATTCCAGTAGTTGTGACAAGACACAGTCCCCCTCTTTTTTAGGCTTGAAGAGGGCAGTTTTTAAAAAAAAAAAAAAGAAAGAAAGAAAACAAAGAAAGAATAGAGCACAGTTTCTCGTTTGTGGCCTTTCCAGGGAGTTGTGTTTAATGTGAGTACAATAGAAGGTGGTGCGAGGACAGTGGCATCCTGCATACATAACAAAGTATAAGCCTTTGTAACTTATAATGGCCTCTCGGAGATGCCAGCTAGAACAGAGTGTCCTGGCCACAGATTCAATTTTCTTCCATGGCCCAACTTAGCATCCCGACTTTTACTTCTCGGCAATGTATTGAGCTACCGGAAAGATATATTGGTGGACAAAAACACAATAAGCATGCACATACCCACATGGACATTATCAGGCTGCAACTGTGTGTGTGTATGTGTTATAAATCTGTGTCAGGGTTGTGCAGACACCCAGCAAGTCCCCTTTGCTGAAAGGGCTGCATAATGGCTGCCTCTCTGCACTAAAGCAAGAACAATCGGAGAAACTGCAAATCACTTTTTGTTAATCCACTATTAAATTCCAAACAAAGTATCCAATACGCCTACTCTGCATCCTTCTCTCAGTAATATATGCGCCTTTACTAGAGATTTAAAGTAATTTAATGATTCCAGCATATTGCTCAGAGACCTGAGATTAAAGGATAATAATCGCATTCTGGTCAAGCATCAAAACAAGATATGCTCGACTCACACAAACATGCTTATATCCCCTTAAGTCTGCATTAACACTAATATCCATAAGATGGGAAATGTCGTGCTATTTACATCCCCTGTCATTCTAAGGCTTGCAGGGGAATGACGCTTCAGCAACTTGTTTATGGCCGACTGCCTGTCTCGGAGCAGCAGCGATTTAATAATAAGATTCAAACCAAGCCGCTGCGACAGAGGATAAAAAAAAAGAATAGCTTTAATGTACAGATACAGCAAATACTTTTAGATCTCACTAAAGCCAGGAAGACCCAAAGTCAGAAAAATAAATCCCTACAGTGTTGTGACAGTAGACGTTCCCTGCAGGGGTTCTCTGAGTATTATGACATTTTGGAGAGGATTAGCCAAAATGACTGAATGAAAAAATATGCTAACCCATAAAGAGGTTATAATAAACAATACCATAATGCACGGCAAATGGGGAAAACAACTTAATGAGGTCAAAACAATAATGGCAGTGCACAAGTGTTGTGTCTGTCGGTCACATATTTAGCTTCAGGATCTTCACATTTGGTGCTGCACTGGCGTCAAATGGACCTTTTTATTTATTACAATAAAGTTAACAAAGACTTCCTTTTTCTTTTGTCAGTATCTACCATGCTGTAAAAGTTGGCTCCGTATATTTGCTCTTTTCCAGCTATGCCAACCATCCACGCACAGATTAGAGCTTTAGTTTTACAAGCATTTCTTGGAGCTGCTCTTGAGGCAGAAATAATCTTACTGTTTGAATTAAATCTCAAAGGATCCCTTTTTGGGGATTCACAAGCTTGAATTGCAGAAGAAAAGAATTAAAACACAATGCACAACAACGTGAAGAGCATTCTCCTGAATATACATTGTATGCAAGACAGTTGGATGCTGCCGTAACAGTTAGCTCGCAAGATGACTTATTAATGACGTTAGTATTGTGGCAGTGTAGGCCCGTTGGTCTGTAGCTTAAATGGACTAACTCGACTTCTATTGTGTGGTTTTCACTAAAGATTTGCAGAGACATTCATGGTCCCCAGAGAAAGAATCCCATGGACTATCAGCATTTTCTTCAGCGCCACCAGTGGACATCTGTGCTGCACAAGAGTAAAATGTTTCCACGATCACTGGATGAGGCCCATGGCAGACATTTGTTTCTCTCTCAGGATGAATCGTGGTAACACTGTGGACCATCTTAGTTTTTATCTTGCATCTTCACGAAGTCTATTTATACAGTGCTTTGGTCAAGCAGACACTATTGAAAAACACTTGATTGGAGCAAATACGTCTATCTCTGTCTGTCATAGGCTTCAAATCACCCAACCACATGACTTAGAGGAGCATCAGTACAAATGCAAAAAAAATCTCTGACTGTCTGTAGTTCCCCATAGAAGGCTGATTGGTCTGAGCCACTGTGGTTTGACAACAAGCTCATAGCTTGAAGCCTGGCAAGGTAGATTCTTTCGTGATCACACAAACCCAGCTACCTTAGAAGTCCTTTGATTTAATGTTAATGTTTGTTGAGTGTTAATAAGTAAATGTCAGCACGCTAACACGCCAAACTTACCATGAGCATGTTAGCACTGTGATTGTGGGCCTGTTGCCATGTTGATGCCAGCATTTAGCTCAAAGCACCACTCGGCCCTAGTACTGCTCCCGCACAGCCCCTAGCATAGCTGTTCTAGGTTTTGCCCATTTTATATTTTCCATTTCTCTGTAAAACAGCCCGCGTGATAAAAAGTACTGAAACATCAGTTTAACTTAACCAAGTGAGATTTCTGCCACCGAGGAACCACAAATCACTTCAATATGCAAAGTATACCTGACAACTGCACATTTCAAACTAGTGTAGCCAGACATCCCTGTGGCAAGCCCCTAAATTTAACACTAGTCTTGTTGCAGGAAGATAAGAAGCAATCCTGCAAGAGAATGCTTTGAATAACATGACATTAACTTTCTCCCTTTTGTTGTTCCCTGCATTGTGCCCTTTGTGCCAGGTGTCTTGTAATCACAGGAGGCATAGGCTCCGCTTATAGGACTTAACTCAATCGAATTCAGCTCATCTAAGTTCAATGAAATAAAGCCGCGCTCAGCTGAACTTGAAATGACATCTGAGAGAGGCTGCTTATCAGGGAAAGGTTGTAGTCCTGTTTAATGAGATTATGAAACAAGTTAAGTACCTCTAGAAGCCCACGGACCTGAGTCTGATCAGACCAACTTACCTATAGATGTCTTGTTCACATTGCCACTCTTGGCAGCTCTTAAGTAATAGGTTAAAATATGTCTACTGTATGTCTGGAATGCATGGAGGATCACAGCTGGTAAATGTTAAGAAATGATTCAAGTGCAGAGGAGACGTGGCCATGAAAGGGGAAAGTGCAACACCTGTTTACGAGTGGCAGCTTTACAGGAGCACCTGGAGTCAACCTGTGCTTAGACAGTATATAAGAGAAATCCTCCCAGGACACAGCACAGTATGCCGTAAGCTGCTGTCAGACTTGTGTAGTGCAGAAGGTTTGTCTTTTGCTCCCTAGGCGAATACTGATATGCTTTGCTGGACAGACAATGCAACACTGCAATGTTTAACAGCTATTGACAGTGGTAACAAATAGCACATAAAAAAATCCCTTTGGAAGTTCTGAATGTCGCTATGTATGAATAGATAATACTTTCCCACATACAGAAAATACACCCACACAGATGGCGTACCGCGGCACACAGAGTAATGCAAAGAGAACAGACTCGCCTTTTCCCAGGTATGGGAGCCTTCCTCTGACAAATAACACCGACGGCTCCATCTGCACCCATATCCAGAGTGATGTCCCACAGTAAAGAGTTACTGGGTGTCGCTGTTCGAAAGGTCACACCTTTCTTCACCGTTGCTCTGTGAGAAGTCAAAAACAAAAGGGCCAAGAAAGTGTTAAACAGACAGTGTAGCTGTAGTTATAGTTCATAGCTGTTCAGACGATGACAATAATTTTTTGTTCATTTGATGATGAAACTGCATAATTATTGGACTTTACACAGCAACTGAACAAATGAAAATAAGAAAACTCGAAAATGTTTTAAAATATGTATGATATACAACCACCTATATCCCACCCCTTGAGCAACCCTCACTCAGTTGCTACTGAAGGGGGCAAAGGAGCCATTTGCCTTGCTATTCATTCTGCTCTCATTATTTAATGTGAACTAATAAATTAGATTTCCTGGCATCTAATTTGTAAATGGTGTACATTGTCCCAGTGGGCTTTCCCAGCATGGCAGCTTGCTGTAGGTCAAATGTCAATAAGATACTCTACGGTAAGAATTTGGAATACCTGGAAGAGCATTCATGTAAAAATTAAATGAAAAACTCCAGCCCTGCACTGCGACAATACTGGAAATCAATCTGTATCGCTCCTATTTACTTAAAGCTCTAATAAGGCCGGCTGACTGTGCGGCAACGGCACAGTCAAGTTGTCTCCAGTAGTTCAGAAAGACATCCGTGTGTGTAATTCCTTGGTTTACATCTACATGTGATCTATGATAGGAGCAAATGCAATGTGATCCTTTCTGCTTTGGTTTTAACTCCCAAGACCAGGCAAATGGAGAGAAGACCTTGTTCACGATTCAGCACAGTGAAACAAGAACTATCATGAGCTATCTCCTAAATAAAATGCATAATGGCATTTTGCACATTTGTGTGTGCATACAATATATCATGCAATATATCTGTGAGCCCCTTTGTGAGAATAAGAAGTTCTTGATTTCTCTTTCAGAGAAAGAATGTGTCTGACTTGTATCATTGGTGACACTGTTAAAAGTTCCAGTAGACAAAGAGCTCACGGGTTAAAGGTCACAATTAAAAAGGGATGAACTGTGTCTTCTCCAATTGTGAGTGTAATCTTCTGCCATCGTGACCCTTGAGATGACATATTTCCTTTCCAGCTGCTCACTGCAGATACTGATTCATCTGATTAACGCTGGGTCACCCAGGGAGCAGAGGGCTAAAAGGTCAAATCATTTAGTCCTATAACTGGCTTTAAAAAAGAACGTTTTGATGAAGATTTCACACAACTGAATGCTACAGTTTCCAGTCAGTGGACACTTTGAGGACCATTTATTAGATTTGTTGCCAAAAATTACATTGTTGAATTGAAGCCTCTAACCTTTCTCTCTCTCTCTTTCTGACAATTTTACCTGAGACATGTTATACCAAACATGTCTCAGAAATTACACTGAACTCACAAAAAATAAAGCTCTTGACTTGTTAAATCACCTCTTGTTTGAATCTGTTTTAGTCAAACAAAGCACAAGAAGGAGAGAAATAGTGTAGGTGGTGAATGGTTTCTCTGTTAGTTCAGTAAATTAAACTAGCTTCCTGGTGCTCAATGACAGAACAGAACAGTCAGAGGTTTCCCGGGAGGAAACAGAGCAGACAACAGGAAGGGAAAACACTCAGTGTGGTCTAAATGAGCAGGACAAGAGGAAAACACAAGGCTTAGATCTAAGGTGCTGCAGACTTTCTGACAGGGAAGAAGGGGAGGTGATGTCAAGAAGAAGAGTGGCTGCACCCTGATATCACTGGAGGTCTACATATCAATAACTGCTGTTTCGTCGGTCACTTTGCAAATCAGCAGCTTGAATTCACATTGGACAGCTTCCATTTGCAGCTGGTAATCTAATGTGGTCTGCAGCCCTTTTTTAAAATTGACAATACAGCTTTCGGTCTTTGTGCATAAGCTAACCAGAGAGTCTTGATACTTTAGCTTACAGACATGAAGGAATAGTTTCTTATAGTTAATTATTAAGAGCCAAGCATGAACCAGTTCACATGTAATGCATCACACATGACATCTGCTATATACTGTATATCAAAAGTGTTCAATTCAACCAAGATTACATTTCATATTTTTTTAAGCCTCGATCTCACTTTGTCTGTACATACATGCATTTGTGTAGACATCTTTGGAACACCTTGAGGTGACCTCACAAAATCAGTTTTTGGCCATAACTCAAGAATGTATCCTAATAATGACAACATTTCAAACAAATGTTTCAAAGCATAAAATGATTATGTCCTAAAAGGTTAAAACTGCTACTTGACTGGTTGGCAGTATTTCTAGTTTGTATTTCAGGCAATGTTTGTTGTGTATAAATGTGCGTTATAAATGCACTTACATGACTATGAGTTCAGTTTGATTGTGGAGTTTACTTTAAATGGGGAAAAACTTGAACCTGCTGCAGTCAACGAAGCAGAATGATATGTTCAGTGTATTAATGGGCAAACCAAGGAGGACTGTTAAAAATCTAATATTAATCTAGTAATGGCCTCTGCACAACAAGCCCTGTTGTGATGAAACACCTCTGTGTATTGAGCTGAGTGGAGCAGGGTTTAACTAATAAAAAGTGACAGTAACAAGAAGACTTATCTAAAGCCCCTTTTTTTCTGTCGCTTGCAGCTTCCCTCGCGTAAAAGAAATAAATAAAAAACCCTTGCGACTGGAAGAGGCGGTTTTCTTCTGAGTGGTTGGGAGAGGGAACCAGTGTCCGTGGCTTTAGTTAGCAGGCCCTGAGGAGGCAGTGGGCAGGGGGAGGCACCGGGGCAGAGAAGATGGATGGCTGCGGAGACTGAGGCTGACACTGTGTGAGAAAAGCAGCGCTCAGGTGCTGTACCTGCTATCCATCTCACTTCTGACCAGGCAGGGCGTGAGTGGCACTATTGTTTCACCTTTTACGCACTCTTCATCCACTCACACGCTTGTGCATGCACGCAAAAAATACTACCACATCAGACAGCGTACACAAGAGAACCTATTACGCAAATGTGTGACATACGCTCAAAGCAGACCTCAAAGGAGTATTCTTTAAAGTTAGATTGACTGATCACAGAGACATGACCAACGCAGAAAGCACAACGAAGAAACTTTTTAAAACGGTGTACACATAACACAATAAAACAGAAACTGAGCCAATCTATCAAAGAAGATAAATTGTATCCTCCACGTGAGCGAGACAGCCTGGTCCACATGCATTCCGTCACCAAGGCTGCTATTGAGATGCTACCGAGGGTTTGTAATTGCTTCCCTGATATAATTTGTGTTCCCATCTTTACATTTGTGAAAGCATCACTGCAGGGCCTCGGCACCACCAGTGAATCCAGTGCAATCAGAAACAGATGCAGTCGTTAATTATGCAGGCAAATGTCCACCGTTTAGCCAGTCTGATGGCCAGCCATCGGCAACGTGCTTATCGTACTTATGGAGCAGTTTAGGGAGTTGGGGAAACATTCACGCCAACACTCCTGCCAGATGGCAGGCACCACAGCACTAAAAATGGATGTAAAAGCCCTATTTGTCACACAGATGAATGATTAGGCTCCCTGGTTGAAAAGCTCACTGACACCGTGTCCTGTAGATACAGAAGCTCAATGTTAATTTACTGCCCCGGTGCTACCTTTAAGTAAATCCCTCAGAACAAGACAAACTGCTGTGCCTCATCGCTCACAATTAATGGCTGCTAACAAAAAAAAAAGGTATGCTCATGCACATACATGCCACACAGTAAAAAGGTCTAATTGTCCTTCCTGTGGTAGTGTGATGACAGCAATACAGTCTATGACCTTTATCAAAGCCTCACTGAGAATGACAGGTTCATTTTACTGAAACGGACAGGTGCGGCTTGTCTCTTTGTCAGTCGACCTCAAATTTGTATGTCTCTTGACTCTAGCTATAGACATCAATAACAGGTTTATCATGCTGATGTTGAGAGTATTAAGCAAAGCCTAATGAGACATTCAGACAGTGATAAAGTGCACAGACAGCTGTTGAGTAGCGGATGTACTGCGCTTGTTAATGTGCTGATAAGCTATTGGTAGGTAGCACTCTGTTACTGCCTATGTTACTTAAAGGAACAGTAAGTATATTAAGTTTATGGGATGTGAAAAAAAACACATCAGAGTTTAATCACCTATATGAACTGTATAAAAATCATTACCCATCACAAGTTTAAATACTAACAAGCGTCCTAAGAACATTGCCAGAGAGAAGGCAGAAAATGAAAGACAATTAGCTTTGAGGTGAAATGAGAAAAGAAAAGAAGTGAGGTGACATTACTGCTGTCTGCTTTTTGTTCACGTTGCATGACCAAGTAAATTAATTAAGTTGAAATAATTAAAGGCGACAGGATGAAAAGAGGAAATAAGGATCTCCTTTTTGGCTTCACTGCTTCAGTTAAAACAAAGAGGAAAAGGAAAAGAAACCAGCTAATGAATTTAAATACATGGTCCAACCTTTTATATGTGATTGTGTCATGTGGATCTACATGTTAATTTAACTATTCTCTGACACTACTGGAAGTTCAGGCAACATGATATTTAGATATGCAAAAGAACTGACAAAATCACACGAAGAGAACAAGTGCAACTGTGCACAGCCGTCTGCTCAGGTAATATTTACCTTTTCCAGCATTTGCAATTGGATTGAGAAAGTGAATTAATAATCCATGACTGTCTCCTCACCTGCTCACCTCCACTGAAGCATTCATGAGCAAGTCAATGCAGAAGTCACCCAGAAAGGATGTATTGACTGTGTATTGCAGTATTTTTTTTCTGTCTACATACTAATGTCCTGTGACCTACACACTTGAATATCTGTCTTGTTTGGCCAGTTCCTAAATCTTAATACCTTCCTGGGCGTCACCCACCAACACTGCAACACAAGATTAACATCCATTCATTGCAATGTGAAACCAAATCACATGTGAAAGACAGATTTATGACATGCTCGACTAAACCAAACGAATAACTGAGACTTGTAAGGAAAGCGCATTCCATGTCTCCTGACAGACTATTATTCACTGGCTTGGAGTAAAGCAGAGTCTTGAATAGCAATTCTTTAAAAATCAGTCTTTAATCATGCTCGCGTAAATCTCTGCCTGTCTGCTCTGACAGCTAACCTCGCCAAATCTAGCTTTGTTTCGTTTGATCTCCATCTGGATGATGATAACAAAAAGTTGCAGAGGACCACGAAGACCATCAGTGAATTTCATTTAAATTCTAATCTCCCATGTTGCATCATTTAACTTAAGAAAAGTAACAAACTGACGTCTGTGAGAGAAACTGTGAGACAGACAGAGTCTTGTTTTTCTTTCTTTTGTATTTTTTTTTTTTTTCAGGCATTAGTTCTGGGAAATGCACGAGTGCATTTCTTTCAAGATATCTGTATAAAATAAGCCTCCATTTCCAAACAAGGCGAAGTAACCTTTCTTTAAAATGGGACAATAGACACCTATTTACAGTCTAAAATAAATATTCTGCTTTGCAAAGTCATAAATTAAATGGAGCTATTCTAGTAATCCGTGTGATTATCATACATTCAACAGCAGTGCACTGATATGGTACAGATCCCAAGCAGACCCCTTAGAGCGGAGAATAAATGAGTCACAAGCTCCACGTGATTATATGATCCATGTCAACCGTGATGACTACAGCTCTTGAAACAGCCCGCCCTTAATGTCATCAGGCTGTGCTCACTCAAATAATCTACTTCGTTTCCCGGAAAGACAGTTTACCGCTACGATATTTTCAGAGAAACGCCATAATCCATGCTAAATCTCATTTCCTCCTCCCTTATTTTCTGATGGCACGGGATTTGTGCAAGAATTAGGGAAGATGACTAATACTGTGAACAATTCCGTTCTTTGAATTCTTATTAACCACGTTAATTAGAACTTGAGCCCTATGACATAGTTCTGTTGTAATACTGGCATCATGTATTCAGTCACATCATTTCTGACCGGTGGTCCAAACTGTGAAGCAACACAAGACACTGGTTTACCTGAGTGTGAAGTTAGTCAGCTGAGCAGAGCTAGCCATGAGTATGTAGAAGGTGGCGATGTCAGTCTTCTTCAGAGGTTTGGACGATGTCCGTATGACTATGGCATTGCCGAGCTTGAGTCGAGAAAGTGTCGCCATTCCTTTGGGCACCTGCAGAAGACGCACGCTGTCAATCCTCTGCATGGGACTGATGGCAATATATTCAGCTTGCTGTTGCTGTGAACCACCCCAAAGACTTCCATCCACAGAACTGCACCTCCCGTTAAATTTGGGCTGGGCCTGGTAGTACAGCTCCACCGGGTTCCCGGCAGATGGATCCTGCCTCTCCCTGCTGGTGCCCTCTGACCCTGGAGCAAACCAGCCAGGCGCAGGAGACAGCTCCGCCATGCAAGTTCCCCTTTCGCCTCCAATAGCACAGGAACCCCTCACTTCCTGGGTTTGCCAGAAAGCATACACTGTCACACATGGTAGCTCATCCACAGCTCCTTCCCCCCTGTTCCAGTCTCTCCCTGCAACATAGAAGAGCACCCGCACTTTGGGCTTGGAAGAGAAAACCCGAGGCGTCAGCACGATGGCCTGGATTTTCCAGTTGAAGGTAAAGACCTCAGGGGCATTAAAGAGCTGCACAGACCGGACCAGGTCTACAGGCACAATCTTCTCTGTGGACATAGTGCTGTAGCTGGCGTTGACAGCTGGCTGGCTGCTGGCTCTTAAAATAACAAAGGGCTGAGTATTACTCTGCATGCTGGAATTCCTCATGAAGTCTTGCCCAGCCTCCTTCAGGAAGAGGTAGTCAGCATCCCGCACCTCGTAGTTGACCGGCAAGAAGACAGGGAAAGGCACCGGGCTCTTACCGTCAGTCAGTTCTTTACTGCTTAAGTCTGTAAGGTAAAAATAGAAAATTACACTTGACTTGTAGCTGTGGAAATAACTACATTTCTAAGCAAGTGTGCTACTGAAGGGCTCAACTCCCTACATTTCAGGGTAAAATACAGCAGCATTCCAGGAGCTAACACTTGAGCACAAAGTCAGTCAAGGCCAGCTGATCAGCTGAGTGGGGTTTCAAAGGATTACACTATAGGACTCTGAGCTTAACCTTAAATGCCTATGGCAGGGCACATACAGTATGGTGAAACAATATAGCAGCTTCTGATTGCCCAGAAAAGCAAATGAATCTTGTGGCCATTTTACAAAAAGTTAAAGGGATTTGAAGTTAATGTATTTCCTTCTTTGAGTTATTGTACTGTATTGCCTCGTCTTGACTGCTACTGTAACCTCCACACATTTAATATTTAATATAACACAGGAAATGTAAAATAAATAAATTGGTAAAACTTGTTTGAACGTCTTTATGAAATTTCCAATGTTCTGGTGTGAAACTGAAATGCACATTATTCAAATTCTTATGCAGAGACAGAACTGTTGTCCTTGAAATAAGGCCAAGATCACAGCACAAGTTAAAGATGACTCTTTGATGCAACCGTCCTTGTAACTACGTTTGCAAATAAAGTCAGAATTAATAAAAGAACATGTACTTTCTAAAAGAAAAGAAAATAGATCATATAATGCAGATAAATATTACGGCAGAATACCCATTTGCTGAGCTCAGATTCTACATGCATATCTTTTTAAAGACTGTTTGCTACAGAAATCTGTGCGCATGTGGAAATGGAAATGGAAAATGTTCTTCACATTTCACCGTTCTCACGGCTGATCTGCTTTCCCTACATAGGGTGGAAAGGTTGAATCTGATGCATCTGGCGGAAGGTTGAAATCACCCATCAGCAACTGGGATTAAAATGTCTTTTCAGACGGTCACCGGGCAGATTCTCCATGGAAAAAGCAGAATAGTGGAGCTTCATCATTTAAAATAAAAGGCCTGGAGACTAGAATTTGATGAAATTATTAATATAACAAAAATAAAAGAAGATGTGGAAATTGTTGTTCATTAAGATCTGTATTTATGGCTCAGCTGTTTTGTGTTGGGTTGCACAGTGGTAGAACGATTATAAGGATTACAGGCTGACTGTTAAACACTGATCACAAGTGCCCAGAATGACCTTTTTACTGTAAAAACAAACCAGCTGCAGAGATATTCTCTGATCAGCTTTAAAAGCTAGATGTTAAGTGTTTGCCTCAGTGGAAATGAGCAGTGGTCACCAAGCCTTCATGTGTCCTCATTAAATGTCCATTTTGACAGAATTATGAAGATTATAGCAGCTGACCTGAGTGCGCGCTGTTTATCTGGAGGCTAATTGCCCCACTTGGTGAATTAAGGACAAAAAACCCTGATGTTTACTCTAGAGATTATGACAAAATGGATGAAGCAGTATTAAGTATAGTATTAGATAGTGGAAGAAAAATAGCTTTGGCAGCAAATCAAACCTACACAGATAATCACTCCACTACTATGCCAAAACGATGGAAATCAATGTCCTGAAATACTTATTTGTGAAATGACGACAAAACATACCACACACTGTGGAGTGTTGTCTGTAAAGAGTTATTGTTTGTGATTTATCTGGTGGGGAAGTTTTGAAGCTTTCCCATGTCAGAATCATTTGTCGTGGCCCTCATGGCTGCTGACATTTGATGGGTCCGTCTATCATGGTCTCCTCTGCCTTTCATCGTCACTCATCCACACTGGCAAAGAGCCTGTCAAGATGGTCTGACAGTTCACATAGTAATGACTATACTGTACGTGTCACAATCATGTCAACCCATCAGCCCTCAGAGGAAGACAACAGCATCCCCTCCCCACCCCCCCTTCCACATACAGACGAGAGTGTCAGTCATGTTCGCTGAGTGGGGCCACACTCTGTATGCGACAGAGACAGGAGCTGGGATCTGGGCTGTCCTGGCTAAGCCTGCCAGTGGCCACAGTGACAGATGTGCTGTTTAATACCGGAGCTGGCAGCAGCTCAGGTTGGAGTGACTATAAACTGGCTCACTGTCTCCAGGAGGGAGAATGCACCGCCACTGTCACAACAAAGTACTTCACATGCAAACCTTTGCGGCTGTGTTTGATGGGTCATCTGCACCCCATGAAACCCAGAGGAGAGCATCTAAATAAGGCACGCGTTCTATTTGTGGCTATGGCAGCAGACTTTGCTAACGCTGTTTGTTTATGGCAGGTTAAGAGAGGAACGATTGTGCTTTGCCCATTATTTAGATATTTAACAAGCAGCCAGTGTGAGGAAAACTTCTATCATGATGAGAGAATCCTGCCCTCAGCTGATGAACATGAGAGCAAATCTGCTGTAGCAGCTGTTTCTGCCTCTAAAATCGCTCATTTTGAAGACCCTGAGCTTCTCTTCCTCCTTGGTTGAGTCGGAAAGCATCAGTGTTGCCATGCAGATGCTACAACCACCTCTAAAAGCCACCTCTACAAGACTGCAGACAGAACATGTTCAGCGCCTCACAACGCTGCTTTATCGAATTTTTTTCCTTACAGTATGTAGGTTAAGTACTTTCTGTGAGGGAGGAAAAAAGCCTCCCTTTATGTCAGTATGCAGTATATGTCATTTTTTTACTCACCATCTGAAACTAACACTGTCTTTGACTGGGATTTTCTTCTTCTGTATATGCATTTGAAATTGAGCTTTTCCCGTGGATCACTTCACTCTGTTTTAGTTCAGCCGTTCGCACAAAGCAAGTTAAATCCAATAGGAGCTTCCCTGTCATTCATTAAAGAGGAAATGAAAACGTCTGATGATTCTTATAAAAGTTCAGTGTTATAACTAAGATATGCTCAGTGGTGTATGTAAATAGCTGTGAAGTGTAAGGGCTTTCAACTTCATTCATTAAAGGCATGTTCATTTCAAAATAATGTTCCCCGTCACCAGTTTTAATAAAAACACTGTTGCATCTAATGAGCTACATTTCGCCCTGCAGTTTATCTCATAGGCTCCGTATTAAAAAGTCTATTTGTTGGCATGTCAGCTAACTACTGTTTCAGCGTGCATGTATTTTGTCATTATTTCTTCAGTTGTAATCAATCTTTGTATTATTCTATTAAAATTCACAAAGCCTGAGCAGCCATTGTGAATTTTAATGTGCTCTAATGGCTTTCACCATATGTGCAAAACAGCTTGCAGAAGGGAATCCATTCCCAATAGCATCGCAGAAGACAACGGATATCTGCACTGGAATCAGTAATTTAGAGATTACTGATTCCAGAGATCACTGAAAGTTTCTCTTTCATGATGCTGTTTAAGGTTTTTGAGCAAATGTTGGTCACATATATACAGTACATATACAGTATATCTGTAGCTGACTGTAAATACTTCAATATAGTGTTGCCAGTGGCCTAGGTGACGATGACAGAAATGGTGTATCTGCAGCAGAGAACGTTTTCTTAATCTAATTTTAGCACTGTGTGTTTATTTCTTTTGAATGGCTGACCTTTCCAATGCATCTATCTTTAATGGGGCATTAAAAGTTCTCATTAGGTTCTGACAGCTTGCCAATAAATTGGTCCTCAGACAGAAAGATTTCTATTGATGCAGTGTGAGGGACACTTAGGAGTCCACTTGGGAGATAAACAGCAGCTTATGTCAGCTCATGAATTTTTAATAAAGTTGCTTAAAGTTAAAATACCTTTCAGCGCTGTGGTTAATTATCTAAGGCCAGCTATAAAAAGTGGGTCAGAAACACAAGTACTACACTGCAGTGTCTGTTAGAGGTGCATAATTGTAGGAGTATTGTAGCCGCAATGAAATGCAAAGACACACGATCTCAGATCCCAGAGTTCACTTAATTTGAACATAAAAAATTGATTTTAAAAAGCAGCATTTGCACTGGAAGTGTGTTCACGCTTTGTTGTCAAGACTCTCTTTTTAGTTTGGTGTCCCATTCACTATATGTGTCATAACAGTGGATTATGAGCAGGCCTTGCACTTCCCCATATGCCCTTTTGACCCCTCTTTAAACTGCCACACTACTTATATATTCAGACTGACCATAAAGATGCAATCCTCTGAAAAGTGTGACAAAGATGAGGAAAGAGAGGGGGAGATGGCAGACAGAGCGAGAGACCGAGGGAGGCTTACACCGATGCAGTGACTGGTAGGGATTGTGATGTCCGTTGAGACTCTTAAAGCTGTTTTAAAATGTTTTATAAGATTTTGTCACATTCATATCCCCCCAAAATCAGCCAGCATGCATTCCCTGGTGATAGCCAGGCAGTTGCAGGCTTTACAGTAAATGCCTCTGTGATCTGCTGTTTTCTTCATTTTTATTATCAAGTTGGGAATTTAGATTGTCCGCTTCTTGTTTGCCTTGCTGTGTGTGAAAATGGGTTTTCACGCTTTTCTAGCCGACACCCATAAAGGAAAGTAATACTTCCCCCTGAGAAGCAAAGTACAGCGCATTAAGCCATGACTCCAGCTGTAATATAAACCCTTCAAGTCCCTTTACTCCTCACTGATTTCATCCTAAATGTTTAATATTCTGCTCCCCGCGATGACACCCCTTTGCCTCAAGTAAGACACATATGCTCCTCTCAGCCTCACAGGAACGATTTATCAATATGGAGTGAGCTGTAAGTTTCTTATATGACTTATATGGAAAACTGTTTTACTGGTGGTATGGTATTGCTGAGAGAAGGCCCACTTTAAATCAGTAATTTGTGCACAATTTGGAGAATTCAGCCAAATAAGTCAATAGTTTTCAATAGTTATCATTAAATATGTTTAAACAGTGACATTCCCAAGAGGCTCTAGATTAATTAATTGCGCCTTGCCAAGCCTTAGTCTTGTAGTTATTACTCAGGACCATTTTAGATTTAAAAAAAACATCACAACACGCAACCAATTGCTCTCAGGTCACTTACCTTGGGAGAGAACAGCTGTAACTGTTGCGAAGACAATTTGTAAAACCTTCCAGGTCTGCGAGTCAAGGCTCATTTTGGCACCCGGCGAGGCTCGCTGTTCCAAGCAAGTTCCCAGTGTCCGCTGTGTTCGGTTTCAGCAGATTACGGAGCGGATCGTTTCATCCATCCCCGCAGTTCGCACGCTTAACATAATCACACCTGTGTGAGTATTAGTTGCGGTGTAGTCCGCGTTGTGGGCAACACGGCCAGCGCAGCGAAGTCTGTTCATCGAGAGGTCCCCGGCTGCGCGTAAAAGTTGTGCGTAAGCAGGAGATGTGGAAGTCTTTAGTTAAAAATCGCGCGACGGAGACGGTTCCGTGTGCATGAATATTACTCTAACAAGCGAATTATCCTAACAAGTCGTTCAGACTGAGTGGGTCTCCCAGTCTGCCGCTGCTGCTGGGACTCGGCGGTGTTAAACGGCTGTTAGCAGATCACTGACTGTCTTGAGCGCAGTCCTCAGGGCACTAAACTCATCATCCGCCACTGTTCATCCGCTACATTACGCTGCCGGTAGGATTAACCCTGCGTTGGGTTTGTGTGGAATGGCAGAGCAAGTGACGTATTCCCATTTCGGATCACTTTCTTGGTTGTATGTGGATCCCACACCGTGTCAGATATTATGGACAATAAATGTCCATATTTGATCATAGTTTTGTTTTTGTTTTGTTTTTTGCATTAATTTAGATAGATAGATAGTGTATAAATTAGTTTTTCTGAAAAATGTCATGTTGCTCTTCCAGAAGTAGTCCACATTTTGTCATTAAAAATAAAACATGTTGAACTCATTATCAGTCATATGATGTCAATGCATTGCATTCCCAAACCATGGATTTCACCTTATTTTCTGTAAATGTTAAATCATTATTAACATCTACAAAGTTGATTCTTCTTCTCCTCTTCTTCTAATCGTGGGTGATTTTCTGCACAGGGGTTCAAGATATTGTGACCTTGTCAGACCTTGACTGGCTGAATAATGATCACAGATTGAATTCACCCAGCAGACTAATTAACATGACTGAATCACACTCATTTTTGTGCTTCATTCATTATTTTTCTGTCTACCTTCTGAATGTGACAACACGGGGCTACTTTGTATTTTTTTTGTAATACATCATTAATACATCAGCTTTAATTCCAGTGGTATATAAATTCACATGGTCACTGAATGTCGAGCACCGGATAGATTTTTAGTGCCCTCTGATGGCAAAGAGGAGTTTCTGTGTTAGTAAAGTAAAGGTGGGTGACTGACTACTACTTGCAGCCCAGTTGCATCAGAAATTATTCGATTTTCCACTCTTTTTAGCTCATTTTGTTAACAGAGATCCTGATGAGAAGAAGAGCAGAATTTCAATTTATGCATGTGTCCGCATATTTCTAAGCGCTGCATGAAAGTGATGCTAACATTTGTGCCGCATGTTTTTAGGAAAAGGGAGCGAATTTCAGCAGGGTGAAACACTACTGTGCATCATCTTCCAAAAACAAAACTCAAATATGACTGTTCTCCAGTGGTGGAAGTGGGTGCACATGCTGACTTATTTTACTACAACAACAGTTGCTTGTTTGTTGTCTTGTACTCGTAGCTTGCAGACTTGTCATGATAAATGTAATGGAGCTTTATTGACTAATAAAGAGGATTAGCCAACATAGCAACACAGAGAGAGTGTGTCCAAAGCTCCCAGTATCTGGAGACAGGGGGAAGTTGCCACCAACTACTGCTATGAGCGTATTGAGCTTTTATCTTGCACTGCAGCACTGTGATAAGCAGCAGCAGCAGCAGCAGCAGCAGCAGCATCTGTGTGCTGGGGTTGCTCCAGCATGGTAGTGGTGCCCTAGGATGATTTAGATCCTTTCCTATTTACCTGCTTCTCACACAGTGAAAAAGTACACTTTGCATCGTATTAAGCAAGGCTGGGAAGACTTACTCCCCCAAACTAGTGTTGAAGCTGATCCGCCCTCAGTGTTGCTTGTACCTATCACAAACACAGGAATGGTAACTTTGTGGAAAGGAGTCCTTGCCATACATGCATACAAACACAAATATTTAATCAGACTAAGCAAGCCGTAGTATCTGCAAGTAAACAGAACCACAATTTCCACTTTATGAGAATTAGACAGTTTTGACTTGAGGAATCGCCAACTGAATGTTTGAGTAATCTTCCAATCAAATATTTATTAAAATAGCAGAGACATGCTCTTACAAGTAAACAGGCTTTTTTTGTCAGCAGTTGTTGCACAAAAGGTCAGTCACTTGTCAGATGTGTGGCACATTCAGCCATCATTTGACATGCGTCAAGCTGTCAGAATTTTGTGTCCTTTCTATAGTGACTCCTCTCCTTTCAGAGTGGCTTGCAGATGCAGAAAAAAAAAAAAAAAACACAAGTTGAAACCTGTCAAGAATATGTTATGAACACTTAAAGGACAGAGTAACAATACATGCCCCCGGATATGCAAGTTAGGACGCTGACATAGATGGATGCCACAGCGCAAATGTGCCAGAGTAAGGAGAGTGGCCATAAACTGGTGATAGATGTGAATGCCATGAGGAAGGGAATGTGTTTTCAATGTACATCATCCTTCTGTTTGACAGATGGAGGTAACTTCTGCTGAGGTGCTTTTAGTCACACACAAGGCTCCAATGTCCCCATTCTCATTTACATTTCAAATTCAAAGAGAGAGTGCACAAAAATGTACATATCTTTACAATACCATTGTTACAAACTTTGAAGGTTGAGTATACAGCGTCATAGAAAAGTATTTATATGTGTGAATGTGAGCTAATCTGCATACTCCTGTATATGTCTTTCAGTAGCCATTTCAGCATGCTCTATGTGACTTCTTGTCCTATTGTGACTTCTACTATAATTTAATAGTTACTAATAGTTATTAATTTAATAGTCATTAATATTTTATTATCTAATTTTCCTTCTTGTTTTTTTAAAGGTGATAGATGGTTCCATAATTCTACACAAACTCAAATATAAAAGCATAGTTTGCCTTTTTGCCAAGTGATTGATGGGTGATTATAACAGACCATGTTAGCTTCAGTGAGAGGTTACCTGGATCCCTTTGTTGTAGTCTCTATGCTAATATAAACATTCCAGCTGCTACATACGAGTGGCAAATCTTCATTCATTCATCTTCTATACCCACTTAGTCCTGTTAAGGGTCGCGGGGGTCTGCTGGAGCCTATCCCAGCTGTCATTGGGCGAGAGGCAGGGGTACACCCTGGACAGGTCGCCAGTCCATCTCAGGGCTAGAGTGGCAAATCCTAACATGTAACTCTGCAGAAGGTATCTGATAAGGTCAGGAAGGTCAACATGAGTCCCAGGAAGAAAGAGAAATGCAAATGCTATAGGCCTAGGCTGCTGGGTGACTTCCCATGATGTACTGAGCACCTGTCCTCTACTTTCTTCTCTCTCGCACCGAGCACCTATCCTCTAATTTCTCATCTGATTTCTTCTCTCTTACTACTCATGCATTGTGTGCTACTGCAGTTTAGCATGTTATTAGCTATGTGTCCCTCTTTCCATCTCCCTTTCCCTCCTCTCCCCTCCTCCATCTTCTTGTGAGTTTCTCCGACTTGGAGTTTTGTGTTTCTGACCTGTCGAGCTGCATACTACTTATTTGTGGTCCTGGTCTCATCAGCCTGCCCAGTCTTCTACTAACAGTTTTGTGCCGCTATGCTCTTTCGTTTTTATTAATTATCTAATCTCTCGCGTAGCATGCGTCAGCCATATCATGTACAATTTAGTCAGATGTATGAATCTATGGCAGATGTATGTATATCTCGTTCCTGCTGCTGCTCTCTCCTCTCTCTTCTTCTGTCTCTACCCAGCTGGCCTCAAGGAAATGGGTCCCCCCCCCGTATGAGCTGTGTTCTGCTCAAGGTTTTTTCCTGTTAAAAGGGAGTTTTTCCTTTCCCTGTGTCTGCGTGGGTTCTCTCCGGGTACTCCAGCTTCCTCCCACCGTCCAAAGATATGCACGTTAGGTTCATTGGTGACAGCTGGGATAGGCTCCAGCCCCCCGTGACCCTTCACAGCGGACAAGCGGTTACAGAAGATGAATGAATGAATAACCATGAAGTTATCTTTGCCACAGCTAGCCTGAAAGTTTGTGTTCACACAAGTTCTGCAGAGGTAATATGTTCTGACTAAACAACAATTATTTTGGTTTGACAAGTGTTGACATTTCTCTCTGGATAAATCAACACTTTTACAGTTGTACCTCGAAATTCAAATTTGGTGACGGTGTTTAATTAATCCAAAAGAAAACTGGCATCGTGCTGTTTTTTTAAAACTCATTATATTTGTGGATACAGACTGGGATCCTGTGCTTGCTAAGGGGAGTTGTCCAGATTAACGTTTCTGCTTGGTCTATTAGCTTGGTCCATTAAAGTAACAATATCATGGTTAAACGTGCCAATATGAAGAACAGACGAGGTCCTAGTGGAGGCATTAGACGTGTTGCAGGTGATGGTGTGTATAACTGAACACAGGAAGAAAACTTTACTCCAGAATGAAAGTACAACACGAATGAGAACGAGAACAAAACTTGACAATTTACACCCACTTACTCTTCATATCTAACAGTCCTCTTAAAAATGTGTCAGTCGCTACGTGCAATTACAGCTTGGGACGCTCCCACACAGAGTAGGTTCTGACTACAGTTTTTCATCTAATAAACCTTCAAATTGTGGAATAAGGAAGTATTGTTCAACCTGTGATGTACAGGAATCCTTGTACTTCAAGGAGGGAAGCAAAAATTACCATTATATTCTCTACATCGGCTGAAACAGTGGCAGGCCACTCTTTAATATGCCGGAGGTTTCTTCCTATTAAATGAAAATAAAATGGCTTCTGTGTCCTCAATAGACGAGAAGTGGCTGGAGGCTTTTTTATATGACATGTCTCTGCGGCTTATACTGCACTCCCACACATGCAGCTGCAATCCAAACCTTAATAACAAGTCTGCAAAACTTAAGAGGTACATAGCAGAGACCTGAGCAAACACAAGCTCAGATGGGCAAATACACCCAAGAGCCTGAGCTCTCTTAATTCCCCAGGGTCCTAGAGGCATATAGCTTAGCTCTGCATCAATGTCACTAAGAGATAGTTGCAAACATGCATTACGCTTGGCTACGCAAGTGTTCACTGGATGTCTGTGTTAGACACTTGAAGTATAGAATGTGCACTAGCATCATATCCTGCTGGGACAGCCTTACAAAGATGAAAATCCTGCAAATGTTCTGGAGTGGAAATTATGATGCTTACATCTGCAAACTTATAATATTAGCTCATGACTGTACTTGAACTGTAGACCAGTAGTTGTTTTATTCCAAAGTCTTGTGAAGGAAAATTCTGTCTGCGGCTTCCTAATCTATCCCGAAGTGGGCCATGAGAGACAGCTCTCCATGTTTGGGTTGAATACCCCCAGGCAGCCGAAAACGAGTTTGTTCAGCCTAATCTCCACTGTGTGATGTGTGACTTCTTCCCCTGCTGTCGTACTCATGTAATCTGCTGTTTGTGCTGCTTTAAGTCCGCGGAGTAGCGAGGGGTTGAAGCGGGGGACTACATGATGGGAACTGTCATGTCTGTCCCATCGATGGGTGCTGCCAGTATCCTGCTAATCCCCAGAGTAATCCCACCACCACAACAGAGAAATCAGACACGCCAAGGGAGGAAGGACAGGGCTCTGCAGCATTCTACGCACCCAACACATTCTCTGGTGTACATACACAAGCATATGCACACAATGTTAACACGGTGACAGCAGCCACTTTACATGAAAATTGGCTCTCACGCTTGATAGACGATTGAATTGATGTCTACATGCGTCGACAAATGACAAAAATGTATGAAGCAACTGAGGATTGTTTGCATTTTGAGTGAAATGAGTCACGTCTCAAGGAGGGGGAAAAAATGACTCAAATGTTCAATCAGTGGGAGATTGAGATCTGTGGTGGGCTCTGTGGTGTTTCTGTTGTTTTCAGACCTCCATAAGCAATCCAAAAGGAGGAATTACAATACATTCATTATTTTTTGTTCAGAAAATATATCTGTTCAGCACAATCACTCACAACACAACCAATCAATCAGGGCTTCTAAATCCATTTTCATATGAGCAGGGGATCATTCAACCGAGGCAAACATTATATACAGTATATTCTGATGTATCCTTGTGTCCCCTCACAGCTGTCTGACAAAAGCACAAACCAGATGGAATCCGACTGGGTACAAACCAGATGTTTGGTTCCTCTGTAAAAGTTGCTCCCTGCACTGTGATGCAAACATTTCCTTTCCTTTTTTATCTAATGAGGATGCTTTGATGTCTGAGACAAATCAGCCTAACTACAGGCCATCTTGACAATTCTCAAAGAAATATGTTAACAATAACGGCATAAAACAATAATGAAATCTCAACATCTAAGGATTTGTTTCCTCTTAAAGACAAAAGAAGAACGCAGTTCAAGCAATTATCAGACACTCAGTTCGCCTCCTACAGAGATCATTTGTTACAAACAAAATCCTCATGTTTTAATGATCAGATCATTAATTTCCAGTTTAGTTATCTCAAGGAGGTTGTAGAGAAAATTCAATCAGGGATCTAATGTTCAGGCTGCAATTATATATGATTCATTATGATGTCTTCATCTGTCTCATTCATCTAGCATTTATCTTGTATTTTAGCCTCATTAATGCTAAAAGCGTGGCTCTGTGGCTGCAAACATCACTTGATTGGCTGACACTGTGATCCTGACTGAAACATCTACTATCAGATCAACTGCGAACTAATTCCTAGAAGCATTCATGTTCCTGAGGATGAAGCTTAATATCTTTGGAGATGATGTGAGGGTTTCTCCTCATTATTTGCTATTTGCATCATCAACAACTAATGGATAAAAGTTTATGAAATCATTTTACTTCACTTTGGTTTGTGCTAAATGAAAGACATCTCCATTTGGTTTCCACTAGGGGCTGAACTGACTAGTCGACTATACTACTGTGCCATGACGCTTTAAGCAGGAAGTCGACTTGTCGCCTATCACGTGACAATAACAACACCCACGCTTCGAGAAGATAGGTGAGGAGCCCTCTTTTGTGTGAAATGCTATAATATTCAGGTCAAGAACATAGATTTCATTGTTGCAAAGTATTACTTTCTACTGTGTTTTTATGTGTGACGTCATCGACTAGTCGATGTCGGCTCCACTTTCACCAAATTAGTCGACTTTAAAAAATCCCCAAGTCGTTCAACCCCTAGTTTCCACTAAACATTGTGTTAATTTTGTGCTAATTGTTGAACACAGCAAACATTATACCTGCATTATATCTACATGTAGCCCAACCATTGAATGTGACATGACGTCAACATAATTAACACATATCAAATAGCATAGACTCATTTATTGTACAGAAATGTGCAGTTCTGGGGTTGTAAGGCAGTACGTCCAAGAATAACCTCCTGCCTTTCCTGGTTTGAGGAAACTGTGTAGAGGTTAAGTGGTAAAATGGATAATAGAGCACCGAGTTGTATTTATTTATTTATTTATTTTTTATGTAAGCATCACTGGCTCCATGACAGCTATAGTGGATTAAATCTCCACTACAACACAGTTTGGGTGACAGCTGTAGAGGTCAGACAAGGAGACTGGGCAGACTCATATTTTCGATGCAGGCAAGCTGAGAGGCCTTGACCCAAATTTAATATGTTTGCAAAAAAACATGTGCACACTCAGTATGAGGAGGTTGTTGGCTGTGCACCTGAACAGTGAAAGAGAACCAAGAATAGATGATAAAGTGATGTCTAGCCTTGTCTGTAACCGGACGAGTGAACTAAAGGGCAAAGATGACAGGTTATTTAAGTGCAAGGACAGTTAAGTACAATGCAGGAAGGTAGCAAAGATATTAATCCAGTTTGAAAGTGGCTCATAAATGTTACCCAAAGGACCTATGAGGCTGATGAGGTTGATGGAGGGGTCAGCATGAGTGAATTGCAACAACCCATTGGCTGAACATTAAGGTCATGAGGTGGACCTTGGTAGAATCAGATTGTCAAGGATGAGAGGTGCCGGGGGCAACGTTCAATAAAACATGAGAGCAATCTTCTCACCAGGAGTAAAAGTGCTCAGCGGTTCAACTCCAGGCAGCCCAAACAGATTTCCCCTGTGAGCCAAAAGCACTGCAGCTGCTCATTCACCACGTCTGGCAATCCAAGCTGCCATCAAATCGACAGCCATTGCCAGAAATAGTGCTGGAAATTGGTCAAACTATCTTACAGTATCTGACCTCTGACAAAGCTTATCTTGCACATGAAAACGTATGGAGCTGAAATGATAGTGTCTGTCTGCTCCAGCTCCTCTTTCTGCCTCATTAGTTGCTGATATTGGATAGGTTATCTCAGCTTACAGCACATTTTAAGGTTGTAGCTGGCTCACCTTATCCTGAAAATGCTGCCGCAGAAAGGTTACATTTTTGTGAGAATCTCACACCTGAAAGTTCTTTTTAATATGATGATTAGATATGTGCTTCCCGCCTCTCTTACATGTCATGTATAGCAATTAAGGGGTGCCAGTGATGGTTACATCCTGAGTTTGTTTCATCAGTGAAGACTGCCTGCTACAGGGCATGAAATGAGAAGACAGATGATAAGCTTCTCCCTCACGCTCTGGGGAACACAGTCAGATGGAATGAATCATGCCAGGCAGAAAAGTATGTTTACACCAATGCCAAATTCACAACCACAATATGGTCTCTATTTGGACATGTTCACTGGACTCTTAGTCCTTGAAGAAGAATATTGCTGACTCTGATTATACAGTATATGTTTGAGTTTGCATGGTATAAACATAATTTATTTTCTGTTGAAAATTATTGGGCACTCTTGCTTAATTACATCTGGGACACATACATGAGGCTGTTTCATTTAAGATGTAATTCAGTCACATTAACAGGAAGAGCAGCCTAAAATTTAGTAAGTAGTTTAGTCTGTGGACACCAGACTTCCAAGTCTTCCCCTTCAGCATTCTTTAAGACCAGAGGGACTGCACATCTTAAGCTCAATTTCCTTTCACTGATAGACTGCCAAGTCTCAGGAATTACCTGGCAAACTGTGATCAGGTCCAGAGGATTAACGGGAATATTCTCTTGCAAAAGTCAGACAACTTTTTTCATCACCAGAGAGCAGTTTGGGAAAAGGCAGACGAGTGGATGTCAGAGCTCAACTTTAATTTATGTATATTTCTTTTCATGCATGCTCACAACAGCATGACATGCAGACTGAGCAGTTAGTCAGCCATGTTATTAGATTTTTTTTTCTTACTGGGGATGATGGTGTGCACATGAGAAGTTTTAGGGCAGGCAACCTGTCAGTCTAACAGCAGGTGAATGGGTAGATATGACATTGTATGTAATTGTGTTATGTCATACAAACGATCAGGTGAAATGTGTCAATGTCTACATAGTCAATCAGAAAGAGGCGGAACAGTGCAGCTGTGCTGCCATCTAGTGCATCAGTCCTGCACCTTATTACTGGTTGAGCCTGCAGTAGGACGTAAAAGCAATTCCTTTCAGGACTACATTAATTTTCTTTTCACTTATCTCCTGTGAAGCATGTGTGTGTGTGTGTGTGTGTGTGTGTGTGTGTGTGTGTGTTTGTGTGTGTGTGTGTGTGTGTGTGTGTGACTAAGGATTTATTTTTCATACTATTTTATTCAAAGCATCATACACTGCCCAGGAGTGCACATGTCTCATATACTGGTGCGCCATTGTCATGCTTCAGCTATTTAACTTCTCAGTGTATCTGTGTTTTCAATTTTCACATTTTTTTTCTACCACAGTAATAAATTAATTGAATATTAAAATTACAGTTTACACAGCACATTACTCTTTTTGACTTTTCTGAAGTGAGTTCAATGAGAAGTTGAATGCAACTCTTTCATTTGTAAATATGAAGCTACAGCTTAGTTTAGCAGAAAGACCAAATGCCCCCTCCCAGTACCTCTAAATTCCCCTAATAAACATGGTATAAATTGGTTTGTTTCTTTTTTATTAAATCAAATGTTTAATGAAAATAAAAGTGTGAAAAATTCTTGGTGGTTTAACAAAGGATTGTGTGCAGGAGAGTTTCTTGGCTGGAGGTAAAGCATGACGGTTGAAGTGCCCAGATGAGAACAAGTTCAACTGAGAGGTTGAGCCACCAACCATGAACCGCAACGTTCCTTGCTTGTGTCCAAACGGAGCCCTTCATCCTCTCTTCCTCATGTCCTGCCATCTCCTGGTAGGCTGATTTACTTTTATTTGGACAAATCCAGGCAAGCTATTTCTTTATTTTCTTTATTTTCACAAAGATAGCAATTTGGTGGCAGCAACCTATTCCTCTAATTTTAATATTTCAATGCATTGCACCACAAATGAAATTCAATTCAAGCAATATCAGAAATCAACAATGATTTCATACAAGGTAAGAATTTTAAGTTATCCTTTTAGGAGATCATTGGTTACTGTGATGGCCATCAAACAGTTCAACCAATATAATTCTCACTCTACCACATCCTGCTCTCCTAATCCATGCCTCTACATTAGCATACTATATGAACCTTAGAAGTATTGCTTCAAGTATAAATATATATTTTTTAAATCCGGTTTCATGGAAATACATTGGGATACAGCAGTACACTTGTACCGCGACAGAGTGCATTATGGTTTGCTTTAGGCTTTGGACATGGCGACAGGACATCGTCATTATCTCCACACTTAGACACTTTGTATTCTTTAGCGCTTCCTAGCTACACTATTTTAATTATATTTCTATGTCACTTGACAATCTGCCAAACAAAACTACACATGAGCTGCAAGTCATTAATATTTACAATTGCAAAAGTATAAGAAAACCTTTATTGTACCCATAGTAGGAAATTCCTTTTTTCGCCTCAGGTGATACAGATGTCAGCTCAAGTTTTGTTATTGCTTTGCTGTCCTCCACAGGCTGCTGTTGCACTGTGGCTCTACCCTGTGATTGACTGTGCATGCAGCAGGAGGGGCCACACCGGGACAGATTCACTTATCACTCCGGGAGCAATAGATGACCCGGGAACAGAGATGCAGCCTGGACCGCACACTGTGTCATCTGTCAGCCGGCCGCGTAGGTGAACCGGAGGATGAGAGGAGATGAGCAGAACTGAGATTTAGAGCCAGCCCTCCTCACATTATCTCCCCTCACGCCATTGCTCATGTTGTGAAACTTCCTGGAGCTAAGAGCCACTAGAACAGACTTTACAACCAAGGAATTAAGGGAGAGCTGAAGAATGAGGGGAGCCACGTAACACCATCGGGTGCATGCGGTCATGATTGTGTTTCTAATTAAAATTAGACTCTGTTCCAAGCTGTGTTAGGAAATGTGTCTTGTCAGCACTGGTGCAAGGACATATTGACAACACTGCACCAATGCCAGCCTGACAAATGTCAGAACATTTATTCTTAAGGACAGGAGGTAACACTTTGATTGTAAACTTTCCCTCCATCCCAAACCTTTCCTGTCTTGCAGTATTGTAGTAAGGTTATTGAAGCTGTGATTGATCTCCCCAGTCTGCATCCAAATAAATGTACATAGTGTATAATAGACTGATTCAGGACCATCATACATAAAAGCTATTTCTGTGATTGTTCTCATGTGCAGTTCAGTCAGCTGTGCAGTCTGCTGTTTGTGAGGCAGCAAACCAAAGCAGAGAGATGCATCTTTCCATCCAGGGAGAGCAGAAGGAGGGATGGTGCATTCAGTGAAGCTGACAGGTACCTACCTGTGATTCACTGTGATTTATTTCCACACAGAGCGTGGACGTGGCCGGTGCATCGCCAGGTCAATTTGGTTTGGGTAGAAGAGGAGTTCTCTTGATTGATAGAGAGGGGGCGAGCCATGTTCTCCATGCTCGGCTCCCCCCTCCATCAGGGCCCCTGCTATGGCCGATTAATCCCAAATACACAGAGCGGAGGCGCTGGCAGGGATTTTGTGTGTGTTCGTGTGAGCCTCCATATCTGACCGAAGAGTGCCTCCTCATGGAAGCAAGCTGGTGCAAGTATTTATTTTGGCATGGGTGCATCTTGTTAGTTTTGACATTTTGGAATATCTTCAAGATAAAACTAGACAAAAATTCCCTGGAAATCTTAAATGAACTGGTCCAGTTCCAACGTGCTGCAGAAATTCTATTTGGGTACCCTCATCACCACCACTAGATGGCAATATTATTTAAAATATCCTTCAATGCCTTTTTTTTTAATTATTGTTAAAATGGTGTTTCTAAATGTATGGCTCTCTGGATTTTTACTTAAAATACTGATGTGTGTGTATGCATATATGTAGGCACATATTTACAGGTATATATAAATATATGTGTGTGTGCACATTTATGTGGATATGTATATATATCCACATAATATGTATATATATAAATCTATATATTAGTATTCCATTTTGTTAGATACAATTATTGTACATATACAACAGTCATAGCCTGTACAATAGGCGTAGCTTGTTTCCTATTATTGGATTCATTTTGCTCTTTTCACTGTTGGCACTTTTGGTTAGAAGCCAAACTGCATTTCATTGTGTATATACCCGTAATATATGCAATGACAATAAAGTTGAATCTAATCTAAACAGTGTTACAGGCCCCAAAATTTCCTTGGCTCTCTCTCGTCTCCTCCTTCCAGCCACTGCAGCATGAGTTGTGGTTTTTGTTGTGGGCTTTTTGTTCGCTGATTTGTTGTGTTTGATGGATCCTGTTTTATTTATTTATTTATTTTTTATTTATTTATAAGGGACCAGTTTTGATGTATGTGTAGGGGAGCTATGAACCTTTCCGGGTGGCTTCTCTTCTTGTAATTATTTTGACCGGCCCACTGGGCTCACTTTTGTTGTTTGGGTTACTTCATTTTTGTTTTTAATAAATCAAGTTTTAGTGCAACTTCTATTAGACCTCTCTATTGAAAGAAAGCCAGTTGCAGGGAGCTGTAATATATAGCACCATACCTTAAATCACGTAGGCTACTCCTACATGGAAATCAAGTAAGTAGTTCTATACTGAATTAATGTTGTGACTGTTTGGCTGCATCTGTACTACAAAACTAAGTTGTCCATAGCTGACTTAATACTTGGACATGTCCTTAATCAAATTGTAAATTCCATTTTATCAAATTATTTGAACCACTCCACCACCTTTCCACATGTTTAGAATCCCTCGGCTGCAAATACCCGGGCTGGAGATCACTGATCTAAATGTCAGCTTCGCCGCAGTACTCAATAAAACAAAATTATTCCCCTGCTTACCCAACACTTCTCCGTAGTCTCAAAAGCAGGCAAATGAAGGAGAGCAAAGAGACGCTGACTCGCTCCTTTATCAGTCGCAACAGCGTAGCCAGCCTGCTCCCTGTAGTTCACTTCAATCCCACTCTCCTGTGGCCTTCTTTCAGTGCACACCCTGAGCTTGGATGTGTTGGATGAGACTTAACAGTCCCTCTACCCCTCACAACTTCAAGGCTCAGTGTGGTCAAAGTGCTGCCTGATGTCCCACTGACCCAGCCCACCTCTGAGTATCTGTCCAAGGTTTCCCTCTTTGTGTGAAACCCCCAAAAGGCTTTTTATCCCTTTATCCAGGCATGAGATCAGAATTCCAGATCAGGATTAGGGTCAGTATTGGGATCAGTTGTATCACATAACTATTGAAGCATATCTCTCCATCTCTCTCTTTCTCTCTCTCTCTCTCTCTCTAGCATTGCTGGTCCACCAAAAGACGTTTTATCTTGTGTTCTCCTTCTCTTCTCTCCTGGAGATGAGTGACACATCAGAGATAGCCTTCAACTAATCCAATCCTTTATGCTCTGTGAAAGTAAGTTGCGAGCCTGTAGCCCTTCCACACTTTATTTGTTGTCGTTTGAAATCATACTTAATGTCATGCTCAACGTCAGATGGGGAGCCTCCGTGCCTTTATAAATTTCACTCAGTCACTGACGTGCTGCTCTGAAACAGAAGAAACTTGAACATCAAAGCAAGTCAAGAATTCTTCGAGTCAAACTGTTGGTTATTGTTGGAGTTGCTCCAGGAAATAGTTGATGAACGCGTTGGCAGCGTGCCTTTCAACCCAGCATTGTTTATGAGCAGGCAGTTTTAAGAGCTTCCTGCTGTAATTAAACAACAACTCTGGACTCCACACACCAGGGCACGATATACACAAGATATAACCACCTTCCTAATATTGTGTAGGTCTCCCTTGTGCCTTGTGACTCATCAGAAAATGGACATGATCAGTTTGGGATCTAGTGAATTTGGAGGCCAGGTCAACACCTTGTGCTGTTCTTCATGTTTTTTGAGTTGTTCCTAAACCGTTTTTGTGTGTGTGCCTGTGTCAGGCTGCGTCCTGCTGGGGAGGAGTGTCATTGCTACAGGGTGGGCGTGCCTGGTCTGGTCTAGGTGGGTGGTACATGTCTAAGTAACATCCACATGAATGCCAGGTCCAAAAGTTTCCCAGCAGAACACTGTATTGTCACAAGGTGGTAAGTGTTATTCACATCACCTGTCAGTGGTCATAATGTTACGCCTGATCGGTGTATGTCAGTGATGATATACTGCCAATTGTAAATGTAAATTGCAGTTAATCACTTTGCGCACTTATCAGCTGTGTGTGCTCCTTTCTCCAGCAGGTGGTGCCAGAGAGCCAGCTGCTCAAATGAAGCTTTACGTGGACGGGACCTCTCCCCAGAGTTTTACCTGACCTCCCATTCCCCTCTGTTGCACGCACCTTGTCAGCAGGTTGGGCCTTATCTCTCTCCGACTGAACTGAGCCATTGAGCGCACACTTGACCTTGTCATTATCTTGTACCTGGCTTTGTTTCCACTCTCCTCTCTCCCCTTTGTGTGCTTCCTGACTTTCCCTTTCCACACTATTTGAACAAAGATAAGAACAGAGACTATTTACCCCCATCCCACCCCACCACACCCCCCATACACACACACACACTCAGACACGCACTCTTCTCTGTTTCCCTCTTCTTCTTTTTTTATGAAAGAAGCCTTGTGTTTATTACAAAGAGAGGCCATGACCATGACCTTCCATTGCGGTTTGAGGTGTACTACTCACACCATTAAGTCTTCTGTCTCTCAATATTGAGGAAGGATATGGGACTGAACTTTTTATCTGAAGAACAAAGCATATTTTATGCTGTGTTTGGATGCTCTTCCTGTTAAACACCACACACAAACTTCATACAATGAACTAAGTTAACTCTAAAGAAAGGCAGGAAGAGGTGGAACGCTCAGGCCATTAATCCCTCCAATTATGTTTACTATAAAGCCCAAATAAAGACAGAATTATCATTTGAACTGCATTATGTTTCATGACATGAATAGATTGTCATTATAGTCAAGATTGATATTCATTTTATCCATCAAATAAAACTAAAACTATAAGAATGCTAGCTTAGCTTATCAGAGTTGCACAAAGGTACAAGCATGAAATCAAGACCAACTATAACATGTTAATTACTGCGCTCCAACTGTCTGTTTCCTCTCTGTTAGACTAACCCACTGCTGGCTCCAGCTTCCCTTTGAATGTTCAGATATGAGAGTGGTATCGATCACCTCATCCAGCTTTCTGCAAGAACGCTAATAAGCCTTTCCCAGAATGTCAAACTGTTGTTTTAATAGATAACAAAACTGTCTCTGAAATGCTATGTAGTGATTTAAGAATACAGCTTCATGTGCATTGGCTGGAAATCTATTATTTTTTACTAACCTTATAGGGCACTCATTGAAATACTTGTAAATTCAAAATGGCAACCCCAGAGTGTTGTTGTAGGGCATAAGAAGACTTCTTTACTTTTGGGACATTTTTCAGAATTTTTCAGTGAGGTTGTCCTTTATATGGTTCCTTGCCCCTAAGTGGCAAACAAATGTAAGCATGTATTTAGACCATTACAACGTAAGTGCTGATTTATGAACTTGTCAACATACACATTAGACAACATTAGGACACCTCTTCGTGGTATCTAATAAACCAGTTATGCTAAGCGTTCATACAGAGGTGGACCTTGCAGACCACATTTAACCTGAGAATGTTGCCCTGATCTTTGCACATTGGCTGGGCACATGCTTTGTGACCTCACTGAGAGGCACCGGGACACAATTTAAAATGTGTGCTGAAGTTACCAAATATGATTTCTCGCCCCATAATGGGTTCATGCTTACATGGCACGATGTTGAGGATAATACAGGAAAGATTTAATGCACAGTATTTCACGGTGAATCATTTTCATTGTGCACTATTTGATATATCGAGCAGAAGACAATCTTCTCATTTTTATCACATTATATTTTCAACAGTGTTCTTCTTACTTGAAATGAATGAAGGAAAGCTGTGATGGTGGTTTAGGAGCTTGTTCTCGCTGTAACAGAGGGATGTGGTTGAGTTTTAAAGTCGCTTTTAGAATTACAATACATATGCTACCCATAAAGCAAGCCTCAATATATCTGTCCATCAAAAAGTTCCCTGACAGCATGAGCAGAGATGGTGCTCCTCTTTGATTCTAATGCTAAGAGCATAATTTATGTAAGATGTTTGAATGGCTTTTTGAGTAAGAATAGATTAAAGGAAGTTTCATGTTTGAGGAGCCAAAAAAGTGCCTGCAAAGCAGTGTTATTAAAGCTCATGGGGCTGCAAGAGGGTTGATGAACAGGGCGGGTGCAAATGGTGATTAGCTCAAGCAATTTATTGCGCTCACAAAACAGTTTGCCAATCACAGCCATCCCTTGAGTTTTCCTCTTTTCTGTAAATATGAAAGACCTTGTCCCGACAGTGACTTCAAACGTGGCAGCAGCAGGCCCCATACCAGGCCGTGGCGTCTCCCTGAGCCCTTCCCCTTCACACATCAAACCTTAGATGACAAAAGCAGCTCTAGGTGGCATAATGAGACGCTACACTTCTTTCAACTACGTGTGAAGTGTGACATTCTCTGTCTTCTTGTGTCATGTGTTGACACTGCGGCCTCCGTGTGAGGAGTTGACCGTCCAAGCAACCTTCTGCCCTTTGGACACTAGCCACTGAGGGCAGCATCAAAGCCCTGCAAGTTCCTAAGGTCAACAGTCAGGGTCGTGTACACACACGCACATATACACACACACATTGGTGCAGCCCTCCCTGCTGCAGCTTCCTCAAGATACAAGATTGTTTCATGTGTGTCCAGGGGAGGACTAAAAGATCGACTGACGCGTCGGTTTTCAGGAACCCTTCGTGGGAGGTGTTTCTGGTAGACTTTAAATATGTTTTAGATCGACATGTGCATCCTATCCGACAGGAAGGCATGCTCATGTCTTGTGACTGACTGTGGTATTTTTTGGAGGAGATGAAGGCCATTATCAGTGGATTAACAGAAACTAAGATGGTCACTCGCAGTGTTAGAACACACCGGCCTAATTCTCTTTTGCCTGTATGTATTACTCTTGTCCACTGGCCAGCAGGTAAGATCCCTTGGGGAGACAAAAGGTACACAACCATGCACTGCCCCTCTCACATGATCACATATATGTCCAAAAAAAAATGAGCAGATTCAATAAATTGCAAGGTGTCTACATGCTCCAATCTATAGACAACTTCTCAAAACTGTTAAAATTGAAAAACAGAAAGCCTCTGAATCCTCCTGAGGCACATGAAGTAGCATTCAACATGTCACAACACAGCCAAAAAAAACAAAAACTGGTTTCTGCTCCCTGGACGAACACACACAACAGCCGCATTCGTATTCAGCCTCCAATTCGTAGCATAATACAATCGGACAGGTGGATTGATAATCTAATATGTCTACGTTTTTCATCCTACTCTTCTCACTTTTCAAATAGTTTACTTGGAGCCCGAGGGTGTGAGCCATCCTGTTTTCTATGGCTGCCGAATTACCTCAGAGCGCACAGTGCCTAGCTCGCTGCCAGAGAGGGAGGCGAGTATTGTTTTCATGACAGAGATCAATGGGTGGGTGAATGTGCTTTAATTCTGCAGGAGCTCCTCTCCCAGGCTAATAAATGCAAGCCTCCCTGCTGACTGGGCTGTCGTGCTGGGCCCAGCGGGGGTCAGCCTTTTTGTGTTCCTGTGCCCAAATTATGGAACCATCAATACGCTCCCTGGAACCAGTCAATAGAAACCCGCTTTGTGGCCGAGGGGAGACCAACTTCAAGGCTGATCAAAAAAAGGGAAAAAAAAATCTAAGCTCTAGCACATTTACTAAATAAGATCAGGATGAGAACGCACTGATATGTTTTGCATTTACATTTTTGGATTACTTGTGCTGATGGGCGTGCCTTATTAAAATGGATTCATCCAGCTAAACCTGTTTACCTGTTAAACACTTTGCAAGTAATTATTTACATGCTGTAAATTCTTTAACGCTGGTGAGGGAGTTCATGTGCTACTACTGTGCTTTGAGCATGAACGTACAATCATTTGAAAATTATTTCAGATGTTTGTTGTAGATCTGTGAAGAAAAAAAGTGGAGATTACACTTATGCCGGTGGCAATGACATTTCAAATGAAAATCATATAAAAAGTTATTGACACAATTGTTTAATAGAATAGAAATTAAATAGAATTACAATTAAGAACTTTCTTTCGAACTTCTAGGCAGATTTTTCAGCAAAATACTACAGTTCTGTTTCTTCAACCAGAGGTTGTGACACACTTTCTTTTGACAACGCATATGCAATGAAAACTGTTGTCATGCATGACTGTGTTTCCATACTGCCTTACTGCTGCTTGTAGCATCAAGTGAATTATTAAGTATCCAGCTTCAAAAAGCTTGTAAAACTCTGTCCTCCTCAAAATCCAAAACTTTTTTCTCCCCATCTCCCCTTTTCTCTCCTTCTTTTATTTTTGTCGGCTTCTCAAACATCAAGTTGTCTCCGGATTTTCAAACGGGTTGAAAAATAAGAGTTTCCCCAGCTTGCAAGCGCATTCAAAGGGCGCGTTCTTCTGATGTGCCACCTTGCAGCGTGGTGGTGGCTGTGCAGGAACAGGATCATTCAGATATGCTAATGGATCAGCGGGGTAGCTCCAAGCGCGGCTTACCCCGCTTTAAAAGACAGCTGCCTTCTCCCTTTCTTTTCATGCCCTACTCTCAGGCTGCCTCTCTCTTTCCCACTCTACATTGATAGCAGGTTGAAATTTAATAACCATTAAATTTCTCCTAATTAGACAGATAGAGCAATTAGCCGGGTGCATGTAAATCCAGGTTGTGAAATATGTTGGACAAAGAGAGTTCAGAGGATGAGTTTGGGCAGTGGCTGAACGCAGCTGAGGTTAGTGTCGGCACAGTGTAATGATATCATGCTCAATGCGGAGAGCTGCAGATAATAGAGCTAGTGCCCACTGGCCCTCCCCTTGGTAAAGTGGCCCTCTGTGTCAGTGCCTGTGTATTAGCCGCTGGCTCTGCCGCCGTCCCACACTCTCTTGGGCTATCTATTCTTTCCAGCCAGAGTCATGCTGTGCAGGAATCCTGGGTGATTGGGTTTCTTTCAGGGGCCTTATAGTCAGTCATAAATCGGAGGGGATCCTGCCCGGCCCCTCGCTCTCGCCCCTAACCCTGGCTCCAGCTGGCAGGGGACGATTGTTGGAGAGCCGAGGTCATTGCAGGGTCGCTCTCTGTGGCGTTTCTCAACTCCCCTTGCCTATTTTTTTTCTACCCCTCCTCTCCACGATTTCCCCCCCTTTTTTCTCCCGGCTGAGGTTGCTAGGGCTTGGTATTTGCTTTTTAGGACCACGTTGTAATTACAGAGGAGCTCTACTCCCCTTGCCGCCTCTGGCTCTCTCTTCTCTTTTTTTTATCACTGCTGATTGGTGGTAAGAAGCTATGCTGGGGCCATCTCACCACCCACAACAGGCTTTTGTGCCGCGTATTCCCTGGGTACACACAGAAGTGATTCAGGCACATCTCCTAACCTTTGCAGAAGCAGAAAAAGAGGTTGGCCTCCTCACCCCAATCGGACAGCAACCAAAGGAGTGAGAATCACCTACACGGAGGAAATAGGTATAGATATCCCAGCACTCTTATGCAGTCCCTGGAAAACAAACTCTAGAAAAACAGAGTATGATCAGTGATACCACACCTAGTAGAGTAAAGTTTGTTAACTTTGTCAACAAATCAGGATGCTACAAGTTTCTTTCTCATATAAGTCTATGGCAGCTGGCTTTTTACAGAGGAAGAGTCTGTGTTTGCTGTTTTAGCCACGCTGCACCACAGAGAACATCAGACACAGCTATGGCCTGGCTTTTCCGTGGGATTGCACCCCTCTGCCAACATCTGGGACCATAAACCAAGATCAAAAAGTGACAGCGAAAACAATACCGCAATGACAACAAACAATCATACCATTGGGCAATAAGTGGAGGAGGAGTCGCTGTAAACCACAGTTTGGCCGGGGGGGTCCTAACAAAGAAGATGAGAGCAGTCACTAAACTATCCGGCTGTTTCAGTGCTGGCCCTTTTGTATATCTTGATTTTAATTTGTAACATGGGGCTGTAAGGCCAAACTGCAAAACCTGGAGATACAAGCTATAATTTCCAACATTTACCGCAGCAGCTGCAGCTAACGTTTCTGGTATAGAGGCCTGAGATGCAGAAATTAATCATAAATATCCGATGCAGTTGTTCGTAACTAAATTATTGTATCCGCATCACAAATCCTGTAGACTGAGTGAAGCATTTGCTGCCGTGCAGAGGCTTGTCTTTCCCCTAACACACTTCAAAGCGAACAGAACCAAAATATCACAAAAATGCGTACAGTGTGTAGTTATAGGAGCATGGCTTGTCTTTCATGTGTATGGAAAAGTGCCACAAACTAAGCATTGTTCCCTATGAAATAGGATACAGGCTTGGAAAATCCATTGTTCTATTTCAGTTTGCTTGAATCTCCTCTGTTGCATGCTGGCTTGCTGCTTCACCATTCTGACTTCTGACAAACAGCATCTGCACCAGGGACGCCACTTCCTCCCACGAGGCAGATGGGAACAAACCCAGTATAATCACTTCAAATAAACAGGACGCCATTAATTGTTTGCCCCATCATTTGAAGCGTGTCCCTTGGTATTAAACTAGAATTTGATTAATCATTTTAATGGTTTGACTTATTGGATGCCAATGAGAAGAGATGAATTGTCTGGCTGGGAACAAATTGCTGGTTGAAGCCCACATTACACTGCAGAAGCCAGGCTTATTCATGACTATAGATGGTGAATCCATGTACTGTAGCGCTGTCATAAATGCATTTAACCGTGGAGAACTTCTGAAGAACTTCAGAACTTCTAGGTACAGTTCAAGAAAACCTAATTCATTTTGGAACGTATTTTTTAACTTATCCTTAAAACTAAACATCCAGCCTTGGACCATTGTCAACAATGTGGCTTATTCTGTATTTCTAGTTATGGACCAATCTTTTTTTAAATGAATAATCTAGCATAGCTTTTGTTAAAAAGAAAAAAAGCTTCAGAACTTTGTAGTTAAAATGCCACTGTTATGCCACAATCGGAGAGCCCCATGGACTATTGATTTCAGACATGTGTACACAGCATAGATTACATCTTATAAATGGAAACTGATGGCATTAGAAGAAAGCACAAGTGCGTGAGTTGATAGCACAAGCTAAATTTTCCATCCAAATACTGCATGCAAATGTGGGAATTTCCAAAAAATGAAAATGAGGTGTAAACAACATGGTGATCTAAATGTGGCGCATAGCTGTTAATCAGCGAAAAAGTTACTTCCAATTGGTCCACAGAGATCCTGTTATTTTCTGTTCTCAGTTTCCACAGCCAAATGAAAATGTCAGCGGATGTTACCTGCTTTGCATATATTGTAGTTTATTTTGTCTGTTTCGCTTTTGCTCCGACATTCTTGTAAAACGTGAAGCAGAAGGTTCTAGTTTGTTAGAACATGGATAGTAAAGCCCATGACTGATGTTTTCAGAAAAATGTATGTAAAAAAAAAAGTTAAATGCATTGTATTACAGATTTTATATGGACAGAAGTGACTTCAGCTCTCCATACTCTGCACACGTCTGCACGAGAGAATTTATCATTACGCATGTAATGACGCCAACGAGATACAGTAACTTTGTGTTTCTGAGCTAAAACAACAGTATGAACCATTACACTTCACAACAGACTGCACTAAGGAGTGACATTCATACAAGGCAGATATCGTTAACACATACCTGTACCAGGCGTCAACACTGAGCCGAATGTCAACAGATGTAAACTAACACCTCCAGACAGCAGAGCAAACAATTATTACAGCCTGTCTGTGCTGAACAGAAGACTTCCTCCCTGCATGGTTGGGTCTGTTTGCTTTGACGTCGTCACAGAGGCAGGCTAACAGCACGGCTGTGGTCAGATCACAAGGTCTGTAACGGCTGGATGAAAGGGCATCACCAAAAGGTGCTAATGGAAACGTCCTGAACCTGAAACCCCAGAATATCTGTTAAAACCACAGAGGGACGGGGGGAGAGAGTGAGGGCAAAAGAGACACTGAAATCTTGAGAGGCCGCAGTTGTTTGTCCAGACTAAGAGGGTCATGGTGGTGACAGAACGTCCTCTTTACAGTCATTGCTGGAGGATATGGGGACAGGGCTGTCAGTCGTCACAAGAGAGTTGGGGGTTGTGGTGGTTCGTGTCAGCACCCAGGTGGAGAGGAGGCCAGCTGAGTCTGTGTTGTCTTTCTTTCCCACTGACCTGTTTGAACTACAGAGGGCCGTCTTCTGTCAGCCTGTTTAGACAGCTTACAGTTTACTCTGAAGCCACTCTGTCAACTGCACTTGACACTTCAGACAGCTTGTAAGGTATGAAAGTTTTGTTTACCCTCCTTTTGGTCTCAAACAAAGGTACGCATCTTCATCAACACCTGTAGAGAAGATGAAACAGATTAATAATTGCATGCAATCATGAAACAAGGTAATTGTCCTTGTTGTTGAGTTTCACGCAGACATAATTCCTATTACGGTAAGGAAGAATTTAGATATTAAATGGGTCATTACTGTAACAACTGCTGAGAGAAATTAACAGTAACATTTATTAAATGTCCAATTAAATCCCAAGCACAATAAGTTCCAGCTAGGTTTTAAGTGCAGATGGAGTTGAAATGGTTTTGGCTGATGCACTTATTTGCAAATGTTTCAACCTTACGTTTTTTAGCATTAATACTGGAACAATTTCAGGTTGTTAGGCTCTAGAATTATTATTCTTATGAACATTCATTCATTCATTCATCTTCTGTACCCGCTTATTCCTGTTAAGGGTCGCGGGGGTCTGCTGGAGCCTATCCCAGCTGTCATCAGGCAAGAGGCGGGGTACACCTTGGACAGGTTCTTATGAACATTTGGGGTAAAAAAAAAAAATAAAAATCAGAGCAAGCATATTTTAACACCAAGATTTTCAAGATTTACCATGTATAGATACTAACGTAAATAAATTAGCAGATTTACTAGAGCCTATCCCGGCTGTCATCGGGCAAGAGGCGGGGTACACAGGTCTCCAGTCTATTGCAGGGCTAACACAGAGAGACAAACAACCATTCACATTCACACCTACGGCCAATTTAGAATCACCAATTAACCTAACCAGCATGTCTTTGGACGGTGGGAGGAAGCCGGAGTACCTGGAGAGAACCCACGCAGACACCGGGAGAACATGCAAACTCCACACAGAAAGGCCCAGTCGGCCCATGGATTCAACCCCGGAACCTTCTTGCTGTGAGGCATCAGCGCTAACCACCACACCATTGTGCCGCCTCTCAATTTTTTCTTAATGGAAAAATGTAAACACGTATAGAAACTGCTTAAAAAAAGTGCTGAGGTCTGAAGGTAAAACCAAAAACATCTAACTACCAGCCCATCTAAAGCTCGGCTTTGTCATCTAGCATCTTGGTTGATATGATCACAGGTGGGCAACTCTAAGTGTTCACTCCTGTCTATTAGAATGGGTTTCCATGGGTGTCACAAATGAACTCTCATTGAACACATACCTCATTTGAGGCGCAATAGAATATTGTTCAAAGTGACGCTGTCTCAAAACAAGGGATCTCTATCTGCTGCTGTTTCAGAACAGCGCCATTTGTTGTGTGTATGGGGTATAGGACACAAAATGTGGGCTAATGTCACACGTGATGAACAATGAGGGCCCTTTAACTCACTGAAAGCACACGTATTATTATTTATTTACTTCCTGATGTAAGTACATAGAGGGTTAGGGTTATAACTCCAACCCAGGAACATCCACACACACAGTAATATCACTGTGTCGTTCATGTGCTGCAGCAGCGAAAGAAAACCCTCCAGTAATCAAGGTGAGTGAAAGCCACAGTCACATTTGAGGTAATAGGTAACTTAACTTACCATGGCTACAAACGTCAATATGAACACATGGCTATCTGACTAGAATACTGTACATTCTGATTCTAAGATGGAATGACACGTAGGCTACGTTCAGTCATTTATTCTTTCTTTATTTATTAGTTAAGCCTACTAATGAACAGGCAACACTTTTTTTTTGCCCTTTCTTCCCTTTTTCACGCAATAAATTTAGGAGAGTGGGAAACCAAGCTGCATGTTCACCATTGAACAATAAAAGCATGTTATGTCTTGATTGTAAGATGATTATTATATATACTTATGTTATATTTTACTTATAAGATTTTATATTGTTAGGCATTTGTGTGGACAACAAAGGAGAATTTCACTGTACAGGGAAACATGTTTCCATACATGACAATAAACTCTTTGAATCTTGAGTCTTGTAGACAATAAAATTCACTGTAGGATGAATTGCTGTAGGATGGAAGTGTAAATTCACATACTATACATGATTATCAAGAATAAAATAATAATTTAAAAGACAGACAAAGGCAGAGTTCCAGTTTTTGGCCGCGAAAGCTTTTAGTAACGAGCTTAAGAGCTCAAACCTGGCCTGGGTCTGTCACACCCAATCCTCACCGGTAATTGTGCATCTTCACAACAGCCGTCTCTGAACATTCAGCGTGCTCCTTTTTCTTTGCTTGAGTCACTGGCTTCTTATCAGAGCCACCAACAATGAAACTGCTTTCAAATCCTCTTCTAAAGCCTCTACATCAGCATCCTCTCCCGTAACCAGAAGCAACAATGGCCTTGTCTGTAGGAACTACAAAACAGAAAGATGGATGTGTGTGTTTGCGTGCATACGTTGCTAGAGCCAGATGAACGGGTATTGTTTCATGTGTTGTTTAATCATAGGAAAAACAACCATTCCCCGAAGATAGCATCCACCACACTTTAGAGATAAAACTGAAGCATATCAAACAGGGTGTATGAAACTTGCATGTCAAACAGCTCCGAACAGGATGACTTTTAACTGAGTGCCGCAGTGGCTTCTTCTTTGGATATGTCACAGGTTTCCCGTTCAGTCACTCAGGAGGCGCTGAGGCGGTGATGTGAAATGGAAATCACTTGATATTAAGTTTGATATCAATGTCTGGGACGCCTCTTGAACACCACACACGTAAAAGTTAAACAGCCATTGCACTTGCCTTGAGTGTAAGGGGGGGAAAAAACCCAGAGGCACATTCCATAACTGGATTACCAACAGCTGTCTCTTTGACAAGACTTGAAATTTGTGAAAACAAGACATTTTTTTTTTTTTTTTTACTGCTACTGTAATTTATTTTTATTTCGAAAACATTTCACCACATTCCAGACTGCACGATTGCGTTAACATGATAACGGTCATGCTTCTTATTTCCAGGTTAAGGCTTAGGTTACGGAAATCATTGCACTGCTTTCCCCATGTCTATTGTTACATGTACAATAGTACAACCTTTAAACTTCAGAGGTTATACCATCTCAGGATAATTCTTTTTCCTCAGAAAAAAAAAAAAACAGACCACAAGCTTGATCACGCAGCAGCATCTATGTTCTGAGAGAGGAGAATGACAGGTTATTTAGTGCTGTTTTGATATTTGAGCCTGAGGAATGCCTACAGATACAGTGATCCCTCTGTCTGAGAAGGAAGCTTCATAGATGAGGTAACACTGCTTACAGCTATGAAACTAAATCTGAAACAGATTAAAAGACATTTTCCGCAGATTGATTCATGTTTCTTTAAGCTGGCCCAGGTGTTACACCTCAGAACAGAAAGGTGAAGAGAGCAGGAAGGATGTGCAAATACACTCTTGCATGCGTTTGGGAGACACAGAAAAGAAAAAGAGTTATTTATTTCAGTTGTTCAGAGCTTCAGCATCTACCTTTCAGATTTGACTTTCCACCATCTTTGCTACATCGTCCTGCTGTAGATAAAAACGAACGTGCAAGGCGCGCAAGATCCCACATGAAGAGAATTACATCAGAAACAGAAAAAAAATAAAACACATTGGCCTCGTGGTGTCTACAGACACTGATTGTTCCAGCTTGTCTTCATACCTGTTCAGGTTTCACTGCAAGGCTTGTCAGTCCCTCCCAGGACTTCAAACGCAGCACTGAATCTTTCACCTGCACCTTCATTCATCCATTCACACCTCCCCTCAGACAACCTGCAGCACAAGTAGAGAGATGGTAAATTGCCCATAATTACTGCACCTTGATTTGTGCTCAGCTTAACAAAGACATTTTGTTTGCTATTGTGTTATTATTGGAATACCATTCGAGCTAGCTCTCTCTAATTAAAGCTGAAATGTTTCCAATGTGCAGTACTCCGCTGTGCAACGGTTTGGAAGCTTCACGCCACCTGATATATTGTTTTGTTTTTGTTTTTTCGTGGTAGCTCTGAACATGAAAGCAAATAAAAATGACCAGAGAAATGTCTGTGAAAGACACTCTTCAGTGTCCTTGCAAATCTAAATAAACTTTAGAGAGAATGACTCCACATGTGGTTCCCTAAAAAAAAGGGAGCCATGCACCGGATGAAAAGACAATGACGAAACTTTGCTCTACACGCCTTCTTCGAGCCAGAAAATCACAGCTAATAACAAGACAATGCCTTTCCCATGCTCGCTCCTTGTGCCACGCTCCTGCTTGCCATTAGACGTTCTCATTATTCTTCCCTGTGTCCTAATGCAAAGTGAAAACAGATTTGGACAGCAATGAAAAGTTACCCAATCACTTAGATCTGAGGCGCTCTGTGAAACCCGCTCATCCCTGATCATTATGACAGTGTTTTTCTGTCTGTATCGATAGTCATTTCCTTTCTCCCTGCAGCAGCCTTAGAGTCTCTGTTGCTGGCGCTGAGCACAGCACAGCCAGCACAGTCCCACGGAGTGCAAGCAAAGGAGGAAATCAATAGAGAAAATATCGCTGCAGGCTCACACATTTTTATCTTGCTTTGAACGAGTCAGCTTTAATTTTGCTTTGATCTCAATTTGCTGCTTTTGGGATAGCTTGGCTGCACATTGAACCAGGAGGAATAAGCTTCCACCAGGGCTTTCTTACAAAAGACCCTTTCAACTGGAGCCTTTATTTTGCCTATATGCGTCAGTGTCCATTACTGATTTTACGAGAAATAAAGATACAAGGAATCAAAACAACTAATACTAGAGGACTCTGACACACACACACACACACAGTTCGCCAACTGAATTTTATCTATTCTAGTCGGGGAGGGATTTATGGCCAAGCAGAGCAAATGTTGGACAATGTTAGCGAGGGGCCGCAATAAAGAGATCTTTAGTGTTGCTGTCAGAAACGGCTCTGTGTCGTTATTGGGTAACAGGTTGACATGATGCACAGCTGGCGTCGTTCTCACTGCTCCGCCAACCACACCGCCACACCGCTCTCCTCCCCCCGCACATCATTAGAGCTGACACACCAAAGGGATGGCGATATTATAGCATCACCTAAGGTCCGCTTAAGATGTCTGCCCTTCCCTCATCCTTTTCCAAACCAGTGCATTCTTAGGAGGGGAGTTGTTTGGGAATTTGTTTCTCTTTTATAAAGCAGAGACAAAAGGGTAGGATAAATGACCGGGCAGAGAAAAGACCAGCGCCTTGCTGGGGAGAAAGGGAAGGGTCTAATCTAATTTGGTTAGAGGAGGATGTGTGTTGTGTGGGTGCGTGCACATGTGTGTGTGCGCACATGCATGGCTGCGCTGCACAGTGTGAGGGGACTGTGGGAATGGGACAGGAGGGCTGCACTATTGAATGGAGCCTCCAGAGCCAGAAGCAGTGGGGAGTCTCCCCAGACGCGCTGATTCCAGGCCGGCCACTCAAAGAGGGATTAGACCAGAGAAGGCCTTCCTGATTAGCAATTCACACTCAAGTGCCCCCACAAGGACCTCGGGTAATAATATTGCCATCAGTGTCCTTCACCGACGCAGGCAATAAAATGTTTACCCCCATTTTCTCCCTCCTTCACCTCAACATATGTTAACCGCTCTCATGTTTCAAAGAAAAGTCAGCCAACGCCTTTTCAAACGTCTCCGTGACTTTCTAAAACAAAAGTGCATTTTCCGAACTTCCAAACAAGTTGACTGAAGCTCTTTTAGTTTATTCCTTTCAAGCTGCTGAACTCTAACAAACCCCATCCTCCTCTTCCTCTACTCCTTCCTCCCTTCCTCTTCCCTTTGCCGTTAAACAACCACCACATAAAAGGGTATGATGTAAGCACAGCCCACTAAACTAATATTGCTTCATAACGAACAAAATTCATTACAACGCTGTTTATTGGGGATCGGCTGACAGCTTTCCCGGCCATATAAAAGTCCACCATCCTTGTAATTACACTAATCTACTCCATAAACACTTGAGAGGTTACAATAAGGCACTGGCATCCTCTTATCAAGCAGAAAACGCAAAGAATGAGGTCGGAGGGTTAGCCTTGCACTGACGGGACACTTCCAATAATAATAACACCAGTGAAACAAAGCAGCATTTAATGGAGCAAAGAGAAAATGAAGAGCAAAACAAATTAGTCCTCATTAATAAGTTACTTTATTGAACTATTTGAGCAAAGAATACTGCCGGCTTTGATGTTGACAGAGCTCCTCAATTATTAATTGTTTGATTCATATGCATTTCCTCAAAGCGTCTGACCCTCTACAAAAACGGGTGCTCTCAGTAAAGCTTTCAAACAGGACAGATAAATAACATGTTTACTATTAAACTGAATTATCCTTGCAAGCAGTTTTGCGGGCAGACTGGACAGTGATTTGCTTTAATATTCTAGCAGCAAGTTTTGATCAGAAGTTTACTGTTCAGATGTGCATCACTTTTTCTTTTTTTTTCCGCTTTGGTTCTTGGCACCAACCTCTTCACACATTGTTGAGTGGCAATAAGAGAGAAAATAACAGATTATGTTGATAAATAGGATCATCCTGAGCTAAACGGTGAATGCGTGCGATCAGGAGGGAGAACAGGATCCCTGGACAATGTGCAGGGCATGTGGACAAATAGTCTCACCTCCAACTGAGTGTGTTGTTTCTTCTCATTGTGCTCCCTGAAAGAGTAGAGGAGGGCCTTGGTTAAGAAGATTATAGGCCTACCCCACCCGTACGTTTAATCAACATGCCCTTTCAACGCCGCCAACAATGCCAAACATGTCTAAAACGTCCCCCCATCTCTCCCATAGCATACCTCACATGTTGGGACAGCCAGCGAGTCACCCAGCCTCAGCAATTAACAGAAATGCTATGATTATTCATACTGGATCGGAGTTGGCGTTAGTAGATCGAGTTCCCCATCAAAGAACCGATGGCGTCAATTTCAGAAATGTCCCCATCACAGCGGCGTGTTTGATCTAATTTCAGGCTAGGCAAACAAAAATGTATTAGCCTCAACTCCTTTTTACTGATCAAAATTCCCTTAAGAATCCAATGAGCTTTGCTTCCTCACCCTTCATTTCTTTCATCCATGGTTAAATATGTAAATAAAATGTCTAAAGTCATTCTTCAAAGGGGAACAAAAGAAAAAAGGGGGTTGAGGAAAAAGACAGCCATAAAATTCCTCCGATTCTCCATAACATTAGCCAGAGGGGGGCCAGCTTCCAGCCAGAGCCTAGCAGCAGGGGAGCGAGCGCGCTCCATAGAATCACACATCTCAAATCCCACACACAAAAAAATAAAATATCTTTTCAGCTTCAGCCATCAAAGGGCCCTCCCTTTCACTTTATTAGTTACAGAATTATCTCACAGTCGCTGATTTCTCAGAGATGGAGCAGCGCTGCTTTTCTCCGTCGCACTGTTGTGGTTGCAAAGATGAGATAAACTTGCTGTGTGTGCAAGAGTGTGTGTGTGCCTTGCACATGTGTGAGTAAGAATGAGGTGGAGGAGGGGGTATATGAAAAGGGGGATGCTAGAAAAAGAAAATCATAAAAAAAGACAGAGGTAGCTGCTGAGGCTACAGATGCTAAAGACTGAGCGGGCCTGATTCCTCCCCTTCTCGTTTTCAAAGAGATATCATCATGACCAGCAAAACAGTCATGAAAGAGAGGGAGGCAGGGGGAAAGACTGGAACGAGAGCAGAACAAAGGAAGTGAATTACAACAAGCCAGTAGACTGTGTCTTCTCATTAGACTGTACGACAATTTTATCTTGTCAGCTTCATTACACCAAAGGCGGTGGTAATAAGGGCAGATATTTGCTTTAAAATATGCCAGACAAGGTTTCCTGAAAGCCAGTTGATGAGCAAATGGAGAGCAGAGCTGGCCCTTGCCCTGTGAATGCAGTGATGTTACATTCTTCTTCACATTAAAGCTGTCATCTCTTTTTTGTTCTAATTCTACACATCAGCCACATAATAAAAGTCTAGCTATGCGGGAGGGACAGAACAGGCAAGTCAGCTGTTGTGAGGGGTCAGAATATGTAAAACACTTGCTGCCACTGCATCGGGGCTCTTTTTGAATAAGGAAAATGCATATCATTATTGATTTCCCACCAAGAGCATTGATATTTAAAAAATATGTCAGGAAATCAGACTAACACAGCAGCTAAAGGCTTACTAACTGCAGGTGTATAATCATTCAAAGGTGTATAATCATTCAAATAGTGTTATGTTATTCTTTTCAAATATTTTTTCTCATGTCTAAGACAAAAACTCCTCCTCAACAGCTGGATATATGAAATCTGAGGAGCACATGTGCCGCATAGGCGGAGGGTATTGTGTTCATAAGTGTATTCATACCCTATATTTATGCTCCTGCTCCACACACTGAGCGCTAACAGCTGAAGTGCCACCACTAAGATATGCTGTGCTTAAACCATTTAGGCACGCTGGTGCCAGGTTTCTCATCTTGCCCAGACACATTTCTGAAATACTTCTAAAAGCACTTTAGTGACTCTTGTAAAAATGTACTAAAAGCACTCCTGTTTACTTGTGATCAGTATTTCACCCGTGATGAAGACCACAGCCAGGCCAGGGTATAAATCTTATGCCTGCAAACTTTTTACAAGGTAACGTGAGGAGAGGCCTGGAGGAACTCATACACAAACACATAAAACAGGAAGAACACTCCTTAAACCGTTCTTCTCTGCCGTCCTGTTCCTTCACGAGCAGGATAATACCAAGATGGAGAAGCATCATCACGGTTTATACATATTGTGTGCTTTTATACTCTATGGTTCTTTGTGACTTGCTCCTGTGTCTTATGTCGACTGGCTCTCTAAAGGAATTGTTTCGCTTTAACAGGCTAATAAAAGCTCATCCATCCTTTCATCTTCTACTTCACTTGTGTCGCAGGGGACTGGAGCCGATCCCACGTGCAAAAGCCAGTAGACACACTGGACAGTTAATCACAGGGCTCATATTGTAGTAGAAGTGGTCAGTTCTCTTACATGTCGCTGGAAAGCAAGAGCAACGGCAGGAAGCCAACAGGACGCACAAAAAAAAAATAAAAATAAAATAAAATTTATCAAACAATGAATGTGCAATCATTTTTTTTTCCTTTTCTCAACTCAACCTCATTCCGTCAACAGTGAGCTCATTGGCTGGTGCCATCTTGTCAGCATGGGAGCAGTGGCAACTGATTAAAATACAGTGATTTGTGATGGTTGCAGAATATGATTAATTAATCAACTGATATCTGTCAAGAATCAATAATGGTCTAGATCATTCAGTGTGCTATCACAAGTCCCCGATGATTAAGGAACGATCAGAATGGTCATAAAATGGTTAAAATACTTATTGTACTATGTATAATACTTACACTATTTATAATGCTTATTATAATACTTATTTTCCAGACCTGGTGAGAATACAGATGTCACTGTAAGAGAGAATAAGTAACACCTGAATTATTGATGCAATCTCACTACTCTGGCCATGACAATAGAACAATGGCAACACTTCCAAAAGGAATTTTGGTTTCTTATTTATTTGCAGCATTACTTCCTTCACTGAAAAAGACAGGAAATGATTGCAAGGTGTTGTTGAATTTTGCATTCGGAATATTGGCTAGAACAGACTGATCCATGCTCTGCTGAATCCCAAACAGAACCTAAAATTGGATATGGTTTTATCAGCATCCTTGTACGTTTTCTCCATGAATAGTTTGTTCTGGTGCTTTAAAGAGTCTCATGGGGAAGTTTCAGACAGTTTCAGGCTGACAAATCCACTTTTGGAACATAGCCATGTAACTTTTTGTATCCACTGTCATCTTGTTTCTAGTTTGCAAACTTGGTTTGGGTATTACCAGTCGAAGAAATGTGAATTCTAAGGTGTAGTAAACTGCATATTTTGCTCAAGAACAGTAAGTCTGCCTCCTATATATAGCCTATAATATTGGTGTAAATACATGAGTGCCTATATCAAAAATATACAACTGCCTAAAGGAAGATTACCTCTAGCACCTAATTCATGCATGCCATCCATAATTTTCACAGGTCAGCATTTATCATCCACCTAACATCTGAGGTTTTGGTCCATGATCATCATATTTGAGTTTTGCTGAAAATGACTGTGGGGGATTCCAGTCATTTTGCAAGATGTCTCCAATGACAGTGCTTTTAAGAAAAAAAAAAACTACAATTATTCAAATAATGCACAATTTGGAAATACTAGGCCTGTGAATGAATGGTTCTGCTTTTGTGCTGTAGTCCATGTCTAGTTTTTACAGCACTGAACATATTGGACAGCATCAGGTCCAGTTTTTACGCACAAATGTATGTATAAATATATATATATATAATATAAAAATAAATAATCTTCTGATAGAGTAAACTACAACGCCATGTAAAGCAGCTTATTCTGAATCACCAACTACAATCTGGCTACATACCAACAAGAAACACTGACTCTCAATCATGACTACTTTGCTTTTTATACAGAAGTATATTTTGCTGAATAGGATACTTTCTGACAGCTGTCCCTTAACAGGACTAAACGGGTATAGAAGATGAATGAATGAATGATGATACTTTCTATACTCTTTCTGAAATACTTCTATACTTTCTATTACTCTTACTGTCGTAAAGAATCTGAGTACTTCTTGGACCAGTGGTCAGTGAGCTACTGGATGTCTCTGGAGAACTGCATGTTTAGTCATCATGACTCACTGTTCTGTGCAGTAGAGATAAAAATAAATACGTGTCTTTATGTCCTTAATTGTTTAAAGGGATGTTCTTTTACTAAATGAGTTATATTTAAGACAACTGTGGCCTATATGCTGTTGCACAGACCCATATCAAGTTTTAAATAAACAAAATATTTGTCATGCAGAAGTTTAAAAACTTAATATGCAGTGAAAACTGGAAGAGAAAAAAACATGCATGCAGTTAAAATGTGACTAAAAAAAACTCCGAACCAGAGTGCCTCTGAGCCATATTGCGCAACATTTTGGATCCTCATAAAATGTGGCTCTGTCCTGTTGAAAGTCGAAGTTCGTGGTTTAGTACAAACAAACAGAGAGAGAAGGAAGTTTGCTGTGAGCCTTTGAAACTGCTGTAATGAACAAGCTGTTCCGCACGATTTAAAAATAATCCGCGTGTCAGTGTCATCTTTCTTATGCAAATGAGCTGTCTTTGAAGGCGGATCTTTTGGCAGGTTAGACCGGGACGGAGGCTCCGACCAGCTCAGACGAGCGCTGCCACTACACGCATCAACTGCCTGCGTACGGGAGGAGCATAATCCTTCGTTTCTGGAACACATTTATTATCATCGCCGAGGATGTTTATTTGATTTATTGTGCTGACTGATAAATAGTTTCTGGTGCCTTTGCGGGAAACCACGGCCGCGTAAACAGCTGGAGGAGAATTATTTTAGTTGTTTTTCCAAGTTGTCACACAAGGACTTGAGTCGCACTGCCGCACGGACCGATACTCCCGAAAAGTGTCATGAAACGGGAAAAAGGACCGGTGAGTCTTTTGGGAACAAGAAGGGAGCAAATCGAGCCGCAAAGCCGTTCTTTTTCACTCACGGTGGACTGATATTCACGGTGCAAGAGACTGAACAAGTAGCTCCAAAAACTGAGCGCTCGGAAGCATGGACCTGACGGAACACTTGCGGAGAGGAAACATTTTCGGACCATCGCGGGATTTATGTTGCTATTAAAACGCCTCTATTCTAAAGTGAGGAAAGGATGCTCTTGCAACAGATAGTTGAGTAAGTTTTTCTACATTGCTCGTATACTCATCAGAGCCAACTGGGTTTCATCAGTGACTTTTTCATGAAAGAAACTTGAGTGTGGTGAACATTTGGTCATTATTTTCTTTAAATCAAGAGGGGAGGATGTGCTCCACTGTTAAGCTGAGCCTTATCTGCTTGCTGCTGGTGCTGTGGAGCAGCGGGGGCTCAGCCATCAGCTCAATAGACCCTGACTGGTCAGGAGAGGGAAGATGTCAACACATCAACATCCCCCAGTGCAAGGACATTGGCTACAACATGACTCGCATGCCAAATCTGATGGGCCATGATGACCAAAAAGAGGCAGCGATAAAGCTGCAGGAGTTCGCCACGCTGATACAGTTCGGATGCCACAGTCACCTTAAATTTTTCCTGTGTTCACTGTATGCTCCCATGTGCACAGAGCAGGTGTCAAACCCTATTCCAGCATGTAGAGTTATGTGTGAGCAGGTCAAGGTTAAATGCTCCCCTATCTTGGAGCAGTTTAACTTTCCCTGGCCTGACTCCCTGGACTGCTCCCGTCTGCCTACCAAAAATGACCCAAACAACCTCTGCATGGAGGCCCCCAACAACGGCTCAGACGAACCTCCCAAAGTCTCGCACACTCAGCCTCCAGATTTCAGGCCTCAGCGGCCTCTGAGCAGCCAGGACCTGCACCTTAAGGACAGCAGCAGCAGACAGACGTGCAGCAACCCGGGCAAGTTCCATTTTGTGGAGAAGAGTGAGTCTTGTGCCCCCAAATGCTACCCAAAAGTGGATGTATACTGGAGTCAGGGAGACAAGCAGTTCTCTCTGGTGTGGATGGCCATTTGGTCCATCCTCTGCTTTGTCTCCAGTGCCTTCACTGTTCTCACTTTCCTCATTGACCCACAGCGATTCAAGTACCCCGAGAGGCCGATCATCTTCCTCTCCATGTCCTACTGTGTTTACTCTGTGGGCTACCTCATTCGACTTTTCGTGGGAGCTGACAGAATTGCCTGTGACAGAGACAATGGGGTCCAGTATATTATCCAGGAAGGCTTGGAGAGCACCGGTTGCACTATTGTGTTCCTCATCCTGTATTATTTTGGCATGGCCAGCTCCCTCTGGTGGGTTATCCTGACTCTCACATGGTTCCTGGCTGCAGGGAAGAAGTGGGGTCACGAGGCCATCGAGGCCAACAGCAGCTACTTCCACCTGGCTGCGTGGGCCATCCCGGCCGTGAAGACCATCATGATCCTGGTGATGAGGAAGGTGGCTGGGGATGAGCTGACGGGCATCTGCTACGTGGGCAGCATGGATGTGAAAGCACTCACTGGCTTTGTCCTCATACCTCTCTCCTGCTATCTTATTATTGGCACTTCTTTCCTGCTGTCTGGCTTTGTGGCCCTCTTCCACATCCGTAAGATTATGAAAACGGAGGGAGAGAACACAGACAAGCTTGAGAAGTTGATGGTTCGCATCGGTGTCTTCTCTGTGCTCTACACTGTCCCAGCCACCTGCGTCATTGCCTGCTATTTCTACGAGAGGCTCAACATGGACTACTGGCACATCCTAGCAGCGGAGCAGAAGTGCGTGGACAGCAGTGGACCGGAGTCAGACGAGTGTGTCATGAAGGCTTCCATTCCCGCCGTCGAGATCTTCATGGTGAAGATCTTCATGCTGCTGGTGGTGGGCATCACCAGCGGTATGTGGATCTGGACCTCAAAGACACTGCAGTCGTGGCAGAATGTGTTCAGCAGGAAGCTGAAGAAGAGGACAAGGAGGAAGGCTGCCAGTGTGTTCACCAGCAGCAGGCCTTACATCAAACCTCACCCATCTCTAAAAGGACACAATACTAAGTATGAGCCTACACGGCCCCCTCCAACATGCGTATGAGTAGGTTCTCTTTGTACAAACCCAAAAATACTTTGAATGCCCTAAATGAGACTTATAATGATCAGAGTGGCATCAAAACAATCACGGTTCATGTTTTATTTATCCAGAATGCTTTGAAGATAATACAATGTGGGTTTATTTGTTTCTTGAACCATGTCACGCAACAAGAGCTGTCTTTGTCTGAAAAAAATATTCTGCTACTCCTGGATTCACTTATCCTATTGAGGAACTTGGTAGAGAAAAAAAAAAATCTAATTGTTCCCAAGACAAAAAGAGGAATAAACCATTTGGATGTGCTATGGGGTTACTTAAATAATGTGCAATAGATGTTTTCCTTACAGGCAAAAGACACTTGTACTGTTGGTGACAGATTACAGACAATGAAAGGAGCCCACAGACAATGGAGGCGAATGGTCACAGATATGAGTGTTGTGTTCGGAGGCTTTTTAATGGAAATCGAGGCAGTGTCATATATGTTTGAACTGGACGGAGAGCAGCTGCTGAAAGGCGCTCGAGACCTTACGAACTGCCCATTGTGAGGCAAATCCATGCCATAAATTAATCAAGCACTCGATGTTGAAAAGTTATTTCTACACACAGTTTTTTTTTTCTTTGCTGTTTTATAGCACAAGTGAACATTTGTATATATTTCTAAAAAAAAACAAAAAAAAACAACTTTGAGATTTTATAGAAAAATTAATAAAAACGTTCTAGTTTTAAATGTTTGTGGAGCCGGTATGGTGTACTGCGACTGTGGCGTCGTTTTCTCTGCTGGACCGAGTGCCCGCTCTCATGCAGCCACATAAAGGTGTGTTCTTCAGTGTGCAGCCGTCATTTTAATATATCACAGAGAGCCCCATCCATTAATCCTAATTTGTAAATGTGATGGCATGTCAGAGCTGGGTTTGAAATGTATTTTTCTTCCAGAATAATGTTTAGAATATTTGACACGAGCAACGAAAAGAGTAGTATAATTTCTATAGTGATTGATTACTGGTTTATGGTTTCAGATCAGATCTTAAGTGTGTGCATTCTATAGCTCATGTAATGGGGAAAATTACATTTGAACATATTAAAACTAGATGACTGTTTTACTGTTGAAAACAAATAGTAGCATAAATACTATCATCTCTGTTTTCTTAAGGGACGAGACATTTTAAAGGTTTAACTATCTGAATGTGACAGCTGGGATAGGCTCCAGCCCCACCCGTGACCCTTCACAGGACAAGCGGTTACAGAAGATGAATGAATGAATGAACTATCTGAATGTCATGTGCACAATATGGCCACTTGGTCACTTTGCCACAATTGTTCAAAGGTATTCATAGTAATACAAAATTGTATGTATAACATTTGATTATAAATTCAAAACAAAAACTATTTATGGCAGAGAAATGCTTAATAGATTAATCTCAGGTTTGGTGCAGCACCTTTAAATGATGCATATAGGATACAAACTTGAATGAAACTGCGCTTACATTTAATTAGTGGACCTTTTAGGCAGTTTGTTTACAGATGAAAAGTGAAAGTGGTGAAGTCATAAATAGGACACATTAGCATTTTAATGTTCTGGTGTAGTTGGCCAAAGTTTTATTGCTAACCTGTTAAGGATTTTGGTAATATTCCTCTGCCTTTATGCCTGGTGCTTATATAGGCCTTTTTATAGTTCTTCACCTCATCCGAAGTGAATATACAACTTTATTTTAGTCCTCTCCCGTCTCTCTCTCTCTCTCTCTCTCTCTCTCTCTCTCTCTCTCTCTCGCTGTGTTGCATGTGTCGGTGTGTATCAGTGAAGGGGTTATACAATAATCCAGCTCTCATTCAGGACAGGATTAGACTGTTTGAAGGGTTTGACTTTGAAAAGAGGATCGCTGCGAACCAAAATACAGAATATCTGTCATCTCTTCCCTTCTTATCAGCAGGGCATAGTGACATTTCTAAAGACACATCTGGTCTGGATTTGAAGTAGTTACATATTGACTGAGGCTGTTTTTCCGAAGCACAAGCAAACTGAATACATTGTTTCTTATCCTGAGATGTTTGGTGTTAAACGATCCGTACACTGTCAAAACGTTAATGCGCTGAGGGCCACAAGTCTCGTCTTGAATCCTAGTAACAGCAATTGACTTTTGTCTTGACAGTGCTGTCAGACCAGTGGGAAAACAGGGATGGTTAAGTAATTGACAAGTATGTATAACCGTTTAAGACTCAAAACAGATGTAAGGAGATTGATAAATTGTCTAAAGTTAGCTATAAATGTAATAAGTATGCATTACTCTTTTGTGTACTTGAAAATCCATTCACTTTAGGAGTTAAAGCCCTTTTCCACTTTTATCTGCCTTGCTTTCAATCCTTTTTTAAGATTTGAATGTTCTTCTTATGTGTACCAGAGAAGAAAAACTGGCATTTAGAACCTTGAGTAGAGAGTCCTCTCTGGTCTAATAAAGTTTCAGAAGTGTAGTAATGCTTTATCCCTGAGGGCATTCAAGTTCCAGCATCAACCCAACCCGTTTTAACAGTCAAAAGCACATGACTCACAACCTCTATGTGGCTGAATCAAAGTCAGCCAGTGTCTATTGATACTCTGAGTTGCGAAAAAGGTGTGAGTGCTTCTGAGAGCTTCAACAGAGGCCACCTGGATAACAGCCCCCGAGGTGTCTGGGAAGGCTGTAAATATAAATGACAGTTACCACCCCCCTCCAGGGCTTCTTCAGCCAAGCAGGCTTCATTTCTCTTCTTCTCCTCTCTTCAAAGAGAAATATTCTTCTCGGAGCAAAGGCAAAGAATTGCTGGCAAGATTTTTATATATTTTTTTGTAAATCACACTCAACTGTATTTAGGCTTTTACAAGTATAGATCTTATTCCATCAGATCACAGGTTATCAAACCAGGAGTGAAACATCTGATGCCTGGTGTTGCTTACCATTAATGTGATGTTACTTGCAAGGACCCATTTTATTTGGGGCGAAGTGGGGAATCCCGACGCAGCCATGTGACTAAGGCTGATGAATCTCAGAACCACACATCCTAAAATTCCACCAGGATGAATGCCGTCACCCACATGCTCATCCACTCCCTGCCTCCCCTTCTTTTTGCTGTGCCATGCAATGCAGGAGATTGCAGTCGGTGTCTGCGTATGATGTGTAGACAAAAAAAGAGCTTTTGCTTGTGATCGGTGTTGTTGAAACGACATCAAACCTTTGATAATTACTTGATTTATTTTAATCCGACTGGTTTTCCGGCAAGCTGGGATTTTTGGCTTTTCACAGTCTGCAATTGAGCTGATGTTAAGTGTCTTTGCGGAGCAGAATGATATTACAAACATAAAGCTGAAATGCCAGATCAATTAAGCCGCTGCATGTCAAAGGCAGGCTGAGAGGGAGGGTGGCGAGGAACCATCATCACCAGTCAAAACATTGAAACTATGCTTCTTTATCAAGTTGTTGTACGCATGGCTGTGGAGAAACTTGTGTACCTTTTTGCGCTGCTTTTGCAAGCACTCATAAAGTTCTCTGACACAGTGGCATAAATCAAGTCGCTGGGATGACTGGCGGCTGAGGAAGCTTCTCTTTGATCAGGCTTTGTGGAGACGCCCCATGTCCTCATCCTCAGCTGCTCCAGCAGCACCTGTTTACTAGTTCAGGCCTGTCTGTTTGGAAAGCAGTGCTTAGCCTCTCAATGTCATACATGACGCACACACACAACATACACACAAAAGAATTTGGCAGGGGTGAATAGGTTTCCTCCGACATGTATGCTTCTAATGCGCACAACTTATTCTTCTCTTGTGTCTCTTATTAGACAGCTGCTCTAAATGTAAATATGTCACTTTCTGGAGAGCTTTGACTCCTTTGGCTGTACCAGAGAATAAAAAAAAAACCTTGGTGCATCACAACAAATGGAACAGCTTTGTTTCATGAGAGTTACTGAGAATAATAATAATAAAAAACTTTACAGAAAGACCTACAAGTTTCACAAGTGTTATCATAGAATGCAATGAAAGCACTCTCTCATCCCTCAGGTTCTTCTGGTATATGAATCCAGAGTTCTGATGATTATGGTTGAGGAGGTGTGGGTGGGCTTCATGTTCTGAATTGATCTATACGGCAAAGAAACTAGGGCAACGTAAGAGTACAATATATGTGCCCAATCTTCAGTGACAAGCACCAGTGATTAGTTCACACGCACTCACCTCCGTCTGCTAGGGAGACAGCTGTTCACAGTCACTCCCAAAGGTGAGAGTAATTACATAAAATCCTGGCAACAATGACTTTTCTTGTTGCAAGACGGGGGTGGGGCCCTTTTTTCAAATGCATAGTGATCTGCCTCACGGGCCCTCTGCTGATCAAACAAGTGTTTGATAGTGCCTTTGGTTTGAAAGAGGACTGAATATGTTTATTTGCATGTGGAGAAGTGAGTGACTTTGAGGTGGAGATTGGGCAGATTAGTGTTAACTGACAGAGACCTGTGCAAACAGACACTCCCCTTGAATACAAACAGGCCAGTGGCGCACTTCCTCTGAGGATCAGAGTATGGCAACTCTCGTTTTTATTTTTTCAGACTTGATTCTTTGGATGCCAGCCTCCTCCCTTAAGCCTGGCTCTATTTTATTCATAGATTTGGGCTTGTTTGCTTGTTGCATATTAAAGCATACACACTGATCGCTGGCAAACAATGCGAGAGACGAGAAATCCAGCAACTTGCAGCAATTCATCAAAACGCTTTCATTTTAACAAAGTCTCCCAGAAACACATTCACAGCTAGGATCACTTGTGTTTTACAGTAGTGATGCATTTATCTGAAACTATTATACTGGAAGCAGTGCACAGCAGGAAACATATGAAAATAAGATCACAGATACATTTTTAATCAGTTTTAGTTGTGTCAATCTTCTCATTTAGTGCTCAGCAGCATTGTGAAACAAGTTTTAAGATTGTGTAACTATTGCCTTAACAAGGTAATATTTATCCAACTTGGCAAGTAGGATGCAATGCACATGTTCTTTACTATCACAATGGCAGATATGCAACATTTAACACGAAACTGTCAGATGTGAGGGAGCAGTATTATGAGTAGTGGTGGCACCCAGGGGCTGCAACGTGACTGAGAAGCCAAGAGATTGTGTGGTTAGAGGGATGTGAATAGTGTGGTGTCAGCTGGAAGCAGGGTTTTCGCCATGGTGTCTTAGCAGCAGACTCTAATCTGCCACCTTCCTAATCCACACCGCTAAGAGCTCTGATCATTTTAAAACACAGCAGAACATCGTGAGTGTCTGTCCTTTGTGTGGGGACATCCTCGCGCCGACGCTGCGTGCAAAAGGCGCGTGTACGTGCGCAAATAACCGCAACGTGCGTTTGTCACATGTAAGTGATGTTTTTCAGAGATGTTACGAAGGCAGCGGCAGGATTGATGGAGGAGTGGAGAGAGCAGGCACAACAGGAGACTGTCTACATGTGTATATATTTTTGTGAGTTTACAGACGGTATAGGAGCTATAGAGGGATAGGCGGAGGGAGAGGGATGATGATGGATCTGGCAGGGCTCATGAACACTGCTGAGAGAAAATGCCTGTGGTTCAAAGACACTCTCAGCAAACTTAACAAAGAAAGATGGCACAGAGGGGGAGAACATGAAAGGGAACCACACAATCAACTGTCACATAAAGTGGGAGAAAATATCCCGGCCCTGCTGGAACAATATACTGAATGCAGACATTTGGCTATATTTACATCGACTCCATGCGATGGACAAAGATGCAAGATTAAAAAAAATAAATAAAAAAAAAAAGCAGGCCGTTTGTCATTTAGAATGTCTGTTTTGTTTTTCACACTTCATACACATCACACGATATAATCAGACCACTTAACTGTGGCATTGCAAAAACAATCTCTCTATTCCAACTGCTTATTACTGTAAACCGGCCACTAAATATAGGCTATTCATTAAGTTGATGGCGAAGAAGTAACGCAGAAATCTGATTTTCTTATTGTAAAAGGAGCAATTAAAATTCAGAATCATTGCCTCACTTTAGGAAATGCTTGCAATCTGACTATCAGATGACGTGGTGATTTCAAACACATATCCTTACCAGACAGGATTACTAGATTTGTAAATCAACAGGCGTTAGAAGCAGTTGGATGCAGAGCAAAACTAGCAGCTATATAATGTGAATATACAAATTTTGCAAGTAGTCGTGCTTTTGAAACATTCACGTAAGGTAAAGAAGTAAAATGTTTTTAAAAATGTCAGATGTAAAAGTAAGTATTAATATAAAAGATTGGATCTTGGTATTACAGATAAATGAATTATAATTCAATTTCATGGTAATTATTTGACTCTATCGGGTCTGTACAGTAAATATGCAGCCTTGCTGTAACCTGTAGACACAAAACATCTGTACAGATGTAACTGAGTATGCACACTTTCAGCATTTGCAATTCAAAACCTTGTTTTTAAACAGCTGTAAAATACAAGTTAACACATTTGTGCTGTTTCTTCAGCTTACATGTGTGTTTTCTGTTTTGTTTTGGCCACATTTTCTTTGCTCTGGCAAAAATCCTTGCAGAGGTTTTTTTTTTTTTCTTTTTTCTTGGGGCATCAAGTTAATGTGAATGGGCACACACAACGCGGAACATGTGTTGGTCTACAGCGGTCCAAGACAATGTCTCATTTTGCTCTCAGCTTGTTTTATGCAGTGACAGGACTGGAAGCAATTTGCGATAAGTACCGAGGAACAGTTGAGGAGATGATAAATGGCTTCATTGTTGGGCTTTGCAACTGTATCTGATACCAGTACATGTGTTTCTTTGAGTAATCAAGCTAAAGCATGGCAAAAGAATCTTGGTTTCCTGGACATTGGTGGCGGGCCAGATTGTCTGGTCCTGATAATAGTAGTGGGAGTGATGGCAGCAGCGGCATATCTACACAGAGGAGGGGTCAGGACCCACTTATCTGGCCTGAGTGGAAAATAACAGCTCACTTAAAGGGCCAATCTGTGGGTTGCAGTGCTTTATGAAAACTTACACTGTTGCCCCACTGCTGTCTTTATTTACCTAGTGATTGTCAGACATCTGACATTATCTTTAACACCAAATTATTATTTTGACCTTTTCATGTGTTACAGCCTCCAGGTTTTTATGCATTTGTGAGCTAGTCAACACTTGAATAAAAGGCACTCTCATTTATTGGAACAGCGAAACATAGTCTTCAAGAACGTATGTGAGCATAGCCAGATTTACATGACCAAATAAAAAGGGCTTGAAGTCCATGAAACAGCTGTCATGAGTCAGGCCAGAGCCGAAGCAATCACACACTGGTAAAGGAGGTTCCGCAAAAGCATGCAAACTATGTGTCTACATATTTACAACATAGCACCTGCACAGCATGGGAATGTGTTCACTATACAGTGGCCCATAAGCAACAATGTCCAAAATGAAAGGCTGAATTTAGCTCTCGGTTTGATCCTGGCTGTGGTTCACGGGCGACACTTTGAACCAACATGGCTGGATTCTCTAAACAACATGAAAACAGGCCCCTGTTCTTCAAATCAGACAAAAGAGCAGTGCTGCAGATAACAAACTGTTCTATTAAGCAGGAAACACGTGATGCAGACTGGGATTGAAATGTTGGGTGGTGCTGCTGCAGGAATGCTGCTCTGGTTGCCGCCACTGCCATGAGTTTGCTTGTGAGGTCTTTTGTATAAATAGCGTTTTATCTTGTTTGTTGCCAACATTGCTAACTGTTTACATGGACGCTAAATTACAAATATCTGATCAGATGTACGGACACAGCAAACCAACATCAAAGAACTACCGGCAACAAAGGCCGAACGTGACATCACCTGACGTTGCCTATGTCTGGGCCAGAAAGTGGCACTTGAACACGCCACAAAGACCATGGCCAACAGCCAGCTGGCACAGTTCTGCTCCTGTGTGAAAGGAAATAACTCTTCCGGGAAACCAGAGGAGCTACTATCAGCTTGGATGCTAAAAAAACCATCATATGGAGTTGACCTCTCCTGAATCATGCTGATCGGTTGGTCTACAGTTTAGTCACACTTGATCATGTTGTTGGGAAAATATTCATGTATTTGAATATTCAGATGAGATGAAGATTTAAAACGGGAAGAGCCCTCTGTGTGTCCTGTGAACTTCATCCTCTTGTTTACTTTCGTCAGTTCCGTTTCTCTTCTCGTTCTCTGGTTAACTGAGCTGAAGGGCCAATCAGAGATCTCTCTCACTGACTCATTCAACATGCTGAGTCGGCGGGACGCATCGGAAAAACCAAGGCCACTGACAGGCAGTGATGGCCAAACGACAGAAAATGGCAGAAAACCGCTGGCTTGATGTGTCTTGGCTCTCACATGCCCAAAAACATCAATCAGAATCTAACTTTTCTGACATGAGTATAGTTGTTCTGCCTTTTGTAGAGCATCGGATCTGACAGAAAATCAACAGAGGAAGAAGAAAGAGAAGACTTTATCGAAAACTCTGGATACATTTAATAGAAAAAGATGACCGAGACCGACCCACATTTTCAGCGGCGTTGTTCACATCGATTCTGACTTTTTTGAATACGTTTTTGTTTTGTCTTCTGCATGTTTGCATCATTCCTAGAAACTTGAAGCAGATTATTAATCTACTGTAATCAATAGGTTACAACCTTCTCCTCAAACCGAAAACCAAAAGTCCTTCCGATAAGGCCGGTCTGTTCCAACTGAGATGGTCACATGAGGCCTTTTTGTGCTGACTGGGCTATTATTCAGATTATTAGCAAATTATTTAGTACAGTCTATTAATTACATTTAGCGCTATTTAATATCCATCACTACGAGTCATCTGTTTTTAGCTATTACACTCATTTAACACTTTCATCTATATCTCCTTATTATGTGTCTATCTATAACCTTAGCTAGCTATTTCAACGATTTATCCAAATTTAGCTATGTCAAGAATATATACATTTCAGAGGTTTATCTTTTTTTTTTGTTTTTGTTTTTATTTAAAAATCTCTTTTGCTTTTAATTTTTAGTTTATTTTTTGTCACCTTTTCATGTCCATTACATTGACTAACAATTCCAAGGATTTATCATCCATTGCAGTACAGTTTTTCTGTTCTTATTTCACTATATTATTTGTTTCAATTGATTTATTTTAGCTAATTATTTCAACATGCATATATCAGCGGTTATTAGCTAGGATAGTTAAGGTTAGTTCACCATTCACACTGGTTCTGATTATGATTTATTTGATTTATTTGATTTGATTTGATATTGTACTGTATAGTTATTTGAACATTATTTAAACCCTCTGTTGTTCCACATTGAGTTAGTCCTGGCTGCAGCAGCTGTGCCTTGGTGAGAGGAAGAAATTAACTGAAGTCAACTGGAAGTAGGAACTCATGTGCAATGATTAAGTGTTGTTTAACCCTGCAGAATCAGTCTTTGTGTTCTGAATGCAGCAAGAGGCTGGAAGCAGGTCAGCAGAGGTCAGAGAGGACAGCAAGAGCTTCTTATGTGAGTCGGACAGTTTTGAGGACCACTGCAAGGGGCACTGAGTCAGTTCATTGATATTCAAGCATTTGACCCGCTGACAACGGGGATGTCATTGAGGTTAAGACAGCCGTGCCTCTCCGTATTGTACTGGGCCGAAAAGCCAGGGGGTCCCCCGGGCCTCCGCCCCGTCTGCACGGTTGTCATGGTGAGCAAATCAGTCCAGCAGCACTATGTCACACTCATGTGGGCACATTCTCTTTTTCTTCCTCTCTTTCTTTTCTTTCTCTGACTTTCTATCATGCTGCTTCACTGAGGGGGCTGCCAAACAGAGCTTTCTGTATGCTGACAATGCCTGGGGAGTCATGGACATCCACATACATATACAGTGCAAAGAAGAGCAGGCACTGAAAATTCAGGGGCTTCTTTTCCCAGAACGCATGGCAACAGATATGTTTGCCTTCTATTGTGGGATCCGAGTGAGAGTTTTATATTCAAGGGAATGTCAGGTCAGTTGGTGAGTCTGAACTGGATGTTCAAATTGCTGCCGATCAGTAAAAGCCTTTTACTTCAGTTACTCCTCATGGGAAGTGAGCTGGTGTTATGTGTATTACTACTTTGAGTTATGATGGTATCTTAACAGTGGTTCGTTTGATAGTAATACACCAGCACTCACTGTTAAGAGCAAAAATCATTCAACAGAAATTAATCTGGCTAAACTGCTGAACTAGCATTTTCTGCAACATTTCCATGTTCTCTAATTGAAAACCATTCACTTGCAGGAGGCCTTTGTAGTGTCTTGTTGTCACACAAATATGTTCTTAGAGACAGTGTCAAGGAGATTTGGCTGAAGGGAAAATTGCAGCTGTATTTAGCAGAAGATCTGGCGAATCGCTGCTCTCAGGTGATGGGGCATGTCTGTACCTCACCCCATCTGAACCTGACGACTGCTGCGGTTGGCACTGTAATTACAGTGGTTCAGAATAAATCAAAGAAAAATAGGTGGGGGGGCAGAGAAAGTAGAGAAAGAGAGGCTAGTAGCCTCAGGGCCAGTGGAGGCCCTGAAACATGCTGTTCCCTCCTAGACACAGTCAAGTACAAACACACTCTTGGATTTTGTCTTGCACGCTTCACCTCCTCCTTGCGGTTGTGGCAGCTGGACTATAGTGGGTGCTTTACTGGTCCTGTGGGTACACTTTAAAGCAGTAAACGCCAGACCTCAGGAAATAATGGTTGTGAGTGCTGATATGTCACTCTTCTTGTTTCCATCTCCTGCTGAAGGGAAATGTTAGATTCTACTGTATGTGAAATGTGTCAGCCAGCTTCCTTGGAAACACCGCTATCTTCATTTAGTTTGCAGAATATAATCATTTTATAGTTTTTTGAGAATACTGACTTTAAAATATACAATATGTTGTGAGTGGTCAATATCATAAAGCAACCAACATGGTCATTTAGTTTAGTTAGATACGTTTATAATGGGAAAAAAATATATAATAATCAAGGTGCTACCACTGCAAACTACCACTATTTTAACATTTAACATTGTAACTTAATTTTAATGACATTTGTTTATTATGAATGTGAACAGCTGAGAGGTCAAAGTTCATTCATGGGACTATAAATTCAGGGAAACGTTTGAGAATCAGATCAAAGAGAATGGGCCGAATTAAAGCAGCAGATGCCTACAGTATATGCAAGTTTAGTCACTGTAACAAATCAAACTGGTTCCTACATTTCCCATAATGCACCTTAATACCATCTTTGATGAGACGTTGACATCATTTGGCTTGCTTTTCAAAGTTGTGAAAGATCCCTTGTGGTTCTGGTTATGCAACAACTTTCAGCTTATTGACAAAATACACTGTTGGTCCATGACTTCCAAAACCACACATAGCAGACAAACCTTGGATTTGAAGTAGATCTTGCTACTTAGAGGATGTTGTAGTGATTTAAACAAGTAGGAACTATTTGCAAAAATTGACTGTAGTGTAATAGTCATTCTTCTTTTTTCAGTAGTGTTTAATCATCTGTGCTTAACTGCTGCGGTTTCATTGGCTATAATACGACCAGCTACATAAGGAGCCAAGTTGCACTGCCATATATGTACAATGGCCATGAATGGACAAATCAAACCTATTTACAATGACTCTAGTATTCCGCTAATAATCGGAATCATGGAGCAATCAGAACAAAAAATGTCTCATGAAACCACCTCTGTTCAAACCATTGATTGTAAAGGTTCAAACAGACAGATCAGAAGGAATTTTAAGGGTGAATTAAAAGAGGTTAGGCCTTCATAACCCCATAAACACTTGATCTGACTGTTTCTGGGATGGACAGAACAATGGCAAAAGCAAAACGACTGTAGTAAAACCACAGGTTTTTGAAAGGATGAATTGAGTCAAAATCAACATTGGCAGCGGTGCTGAATGTCTCTGTCATCTTCTTCTATTGAATGAATTCAGTAGAGTTGAGATAAATCAATAAAGCTGGGAAGTCTATTCGTCGTCTTTTGTTGTGTTTCCTGCAGATTTCACTCTCCACAATGGGTAGAACCATTTTGCCTGTATCAAAAAAGTCTTATTCAGATCGGTAAGCATTTAAAGCACATTTATTCGGATCACTTTATTAACCATGCATGTAAACAGCTGCACTGGAATCTCTTATCAAACCTGTTTCACTCGGGTTGAAGAAATATTGTCCATGTAAACATAGGCACTGGCTCTAGAGAGGGCTTTTCACATTATTTTCACGTCTGTAGCACTCACCAAAGCTGCTCCTACATGCTTGGAAAACAAAGGGGTGAGGGGGGACTATTCTGTTCATTGTGGTCTTCAACCTCACCACTAGATGCTACTAAATCCACCCACGTGTAAATTCAGTGACATGATCCTTTAAATAAAATAAAGAGAAAACACTTAACACGTAAAAATGAAAACTTCTAATGAAGAAATGTTCACATAATGTTGAAATGATTATCATTTATGCATTTAGTGAAGATCAGTGGCATATGATCAATATTCACTTTTTCTGAACACATCCCATGAAAGAACAAATTATTTTTCAGTTAATTTACTATGGATTGAAAATAATGTTTAGAATGATTTGATCTCATTATACTTTACATGGAATGTATTTAAAAATAATGAGCAAGAAAAGAGATCCGTTTAGAAGTGTGAGTGTTATAAAAGCATACAATTACTGAACGATTTAAGTAACTGCAATCCAATGCTAATAGTGTGAGATTTAGTCACGTCTTTTTGAAGGTTTGCAGGCGACTATAGAACTTCTCTGGTTGGCAGTCAGATGTACATTTCTATACAGTGAGCAAATTATGCATAAATCAAAAATAACATCTTGTGCGGGGTAATCTATAGAAATCAAAACACACTTCATCTTAATCATGTCATCCTTTGAGTTGTGAAATAGAGTGAAATGAGGAGTATGCAGATAGCGGAATTAGGACATATGGAAATGAACATAAAGTGTGTAATGCAACAGCAACACGCTCTATCCATATCTGACGAAGACGTAAGCACAGCGCCCAAGGTCAGCGCTTTTCATGTGAAGATACTGTTGCGAACAAGACAATCAGCTCTCCTTGTTGTGTTTCGATCCAAAGACCATAATGACTTCCACTGATCCATAAAATCATTACCAAGAAGCTTTTAACAGGTTCCAAGGACCACGGCTTACTTTTTAAATAAAATATAAACAAGAGAAAATATCAAACCCATTAATCTTTCATTAAGCTCGCCGGATAAAAAAGAATCGCTTAAAGTATCATTCGTTACCATCACTGCGAGTGCAAAAGCCCCCTGCTAACATCAAAGGCTTCTCAAAGAAACGGAGCGGGAGAGAGTCAGTTAGCTGAATTTGGCTGAGAACCAGCTTCTGGTTGGGTTTTAATTTCCACTGACTCATAATGGCACCGGAGAGGAAACGGGGACCCGGTCTATAATGGTTTTCGTGGTATCAAGACCTTTTTCGCACAAACACTCACAAAAACAATGCACGGCCGTCATTAGAAGAGCAGCGGATTCAGACTGGATGTTGACAGAGGTTGAGAGCGCGTCCTCGTCATGCACAAGTCTTTGTGTCACTGAAAGATCAGAGGCTTCCCATGACCAAAGAATGGAGAGCCTCCATTTACAAACACACATATACACCACACTCCTGCACACACACTTGTGCAGCCAAAGGAGGAGTGGTTGGCATGTTTGTGATGGCTGTGTAAGAGCACTGTTTAGGAACCGACTGATCCTGCTTTATGTGTTTGGGTGGGGCGTCTTGCAGCTATTTAGCAACTCCTCATGAGACGTTCAGGGAATATTTTTGACAATTAGGGCGCGACATGTTGGAATTTCTTTATTAAACCATTTCATAAATGCTACCATTGTCTAGCTGTTGTGGCTGATGACACACTCAAAGTCTATGTAGAGCATTTAGAACTGGAAATTAAAATACAGATAGGGCACTGTTTAAATAAACACAGTTATCTAGCTGACTTCCTGTCTTTTCCACTCCCTCTCTCGCAGTCATCCGAACGCACTAAAACAACCTGGCAGTGATGCCAAGTAGGTTAATAACATGCAGTGGATTAAGGTTTTAGTATAGCTCTGCAATGCTGCCATACTAAAGAGCTGATTTACCAGGGCATAAAATAAATCTATCGCAACATATTTTCCCGACTTGCGAGCCTTTGCTGAGGTACATGATCGTCAAAAATACAGCGACGCACTCCCTTCTGTCTCCTGCACACAAAGCAAGTGAGGCCGCCTTCGATTGACTTCAGAGGCCCAGTATATTACATGAGTTAGTCATGGCTCATATTGAATTAAACATGGGAAGAAGAGTTTCTTTTTATCTACAGCCAAAGTGCTAAATCTGACCACTGCAACCGACACGCGCCCACTTCAAATCCTCCCTTTGATAGTGAAAGCGCAGGAGCTTCAAATGTATCAGTTTGTCCTCATTTTTTAATGTTTCAGTCGCAAACACTGGTTGATGTTTGCAGCTGAAAACAAACCCGTACACAAGCCAAAAGGATTTTCCCAGCAGAGCAAACGTGTCATAGTTACACTTTGGTTGCTCTTTCATATCTGTATTTATTCTTTGTTTGCTGCACAGGTAGATTTAATCAACCAACAGCAGGGTGACAGCTCCCCGCCAAATTATCTCTGATAGGTGCAATAATAATTACACAAGACAAGAATAGGCACGCTTGTGTGATCTCCCACAGTTCGTTTGGAGTTGGAGGATAGTTAGATAATATTCTTTTCAGCTCAGAGAATACACTGACGTGTGTTTTGGTTTGTGGGAGTCATCTTTGCTGGTGTGGAGTTGTGATATTTTTGGACAAGTAGGGATGAAAGCCCGGGGTCCTATGGCTAATGAGATACCGAGGCAGTGGGAATGATGGTTTTAATTACTGCCCAGGACTGGTCTAAAGGGGGCGATTGCTGAAGAGCATGCTGAGTGTCCTAGGTTGGGAGTTCAGACTGATGCCAGTCATGCTGTGCCTGGCTGCCTTTGATGCTCACTCCCCTCTGCTTTATTCCCACATTGTGCTTATTAGATTCTTTGCTGCTGATGCTTCACTGCACCTTTGTTCAAACCCATGCTTTGGACAAAGAGAGGCATAACCACGGAGATTTTAACTTCAAACCCCCAGAAAGTTTCAGTGATGCAGAAGGCAACTTAATCTCTCCTGGAAATTAAATCTGCAGTGTTCCCATTGTGCAGTGGCTCAAAGGGTTTGTTCAGAAGAGACGCTGTGATTACTTATTATTGAAGAATCAGAATTCAGAGGTGCAAGGGTTAGTAGCCAACATGTATGTAAGCTAAAATATGTGCTAAAAATAGCAATTTCTTTTCTGTGATGGTGAAAACCGAATTGGGGAAGATGCCTCCCTGCTGTTCTCTCACATTTCACGGAAGAGGAATACAGTAGATTCCCATGCAGGCTGCGAGTCCTCCGTCTCCTTGGCTGCTCTCAGCAGGAGGGTGTTGCTACGTGTCTGCTCTCTGTTCTTTTGCGGGCCAGCTGTGGACCAACCCTTGTTGACTTTTCAGAGATCACATGGCATCCTCACTGAGACCGTCTCCAAGGGGGTTCTACCTCTGTAGGACTCTACTACGGTCAGCACAGGACTCCTACTCCCTGTCTTCGCCCACTGCGGCTCCAAAAAAAAAAAAGAAAAAGAAAAATAGGCTGGGCTGACTCATATATGAACACACTGAACATTTCATTGAAGTTTCTTTCTTCCCATTACTTTCCCGTAACCACCTGTCAAATGGCTGACTAAGTTTGCTTTTAACCTTTACTATATCCAGTGGACAAATCACTGCCCAGATTTCCTGTGTTTGTATACATAAATAATCTCCAACAAGTTAAGGCTACCAGCCAGAGGCTTCTGTTATCAAATGAACAGGAAACTGTGTATGCGCCAAGTACTGCAAGAACAAAATGGAATTTCAATGGATCGTGTCCTTGGTGCTCATGTTTGCAGGAAGTGTAGATAAAAGGGTTGAATCATTTATGAAAAGGCGGTCCTGTATTTCTAAAGCCTCAATGTTGACTTGTGTGAATTCAGTCAGTGTTTTGGTTTAATTAGTTCCACAAAACAGCCATACCTTGTGGTTTCTGAGAGATTATCTGGCCTGCACATTTAACAGAGAGTCTGGATCATGTGTAACAGTGATCATGAGTCAGTTATAAATCCTTCATATCCAAAGTACATGTATACATGGACCACTACTGAGGTTCACTTTGATGGCTTACACATTCACAAATCCACCTGAGCTAACATTTCTTCACCACTCATATTTCTACAACAATAATGTTTCCCTGAAAATATAAATTGAGCAGGGCTTCTGGATGCGCAGAATATATTATCAAATACAGGAACAGAGTAAAAGAGATTAAAATAAACTCATTTTCAAATCTGTCAGTTTGGAGCGTGCTCAAATTATGCTAAATAAAATGTGATTAACAAAATGTTTTCTTTATTTTACCCCACTTTTTTGTGGATAGAGTTTACTCAGTTGCCATGGAGATAACTCTGGCATCATCTGATGTGACTGGCAGAAGTTTTATCATGGTATAATTTAACTGTTCACCATATTTTCAGTATTGTATCAGTAAACAGCAACACCTTCAGTTAAGTTAAACACAGATAATACTAGTTTTCAATCAGTCAGTAGGCCAGCTCTGTACATATTATCAAAAATTGAATGGCTTTTACACTTCTTTCAAATTAGTTTCCAGTAAGGGGATGTATTCCAGATTTACCTCCTACTGATGAAGGGCCACTATTGGAAGAGAACCTCAGCGATTCTGCACCATCACTAGAAAAAAGTAAGTCTGTTTTCTGTCTTCATATAAATACAACATGCTTATTCTTCATAGCTTTAAAAACCCATGATGCAAGTGTGTGTTTGTCTGTGTGATGCAATGCCTGCATCTTCTTGAGGGGGGGATGCATTGATGGCAGAGCAGATTAGGTTCCACAGCAGGCAAGGGACTAATCTAATTTTCCTTTAACCCTCTTACTGATATGACTGCAGGGTAGATTCTTAGTATTCAGAAGAATACACCCCTTTCTGGGTTTGCAATCTGGGGTTCAAAATTAATGTGTGATTTAAGCAGAGCAAAAAACCTTGATCCTGCTTTAGTTTTAAAGATTGAACCAGGATACGAGGTTGAAAACTATCACACAGTGATGGAGCCGATGATGATATCTTAGTTGTGTTGATAATAATGTAAGAATGAGGAGTGTGTGTTTTGATATACTAACTGTGCTCCACGTTTCCTTTCATCAGCTTTGGGTCGTAGGATCTCACAGAGCGTGATTAGCGTAAGTGTGGAATCCACGCGGCTGGGGGCTGCGGGGCGAGCTTGAAGCCTGAAGCGCATTCATCAACGTCCCTGGCAGGGTGCACCTTTCGCAGCCTCACACCCCTCAGCTGGCAGTCCTCTCCCTGGCCCCATTTTCTTCTTTTTCTTTCATTTTTTATTCATTTATTTGCAATGGCCTTTGTTGTTTTTTAAGAGATAGCCCGGTTTTTGATATCTTTTTTCTGCTTTTATCAATGCTTTTACAGTACACCCTTTGAGTGAAAGTGTTCAAGGTTTGACAACGCAATTTTATTATGTTTGTGTAATGCTGAATTACACACATAAATCATAAAGGAGTTAGTTGTTTATAGATTCTGGTGCATCTTTCTTTCTTTTTTATTTATTTATTTTTAACCCAACTATCAGGCTTAATGACGCCGATGTCCCTGCATTCTGCTTGAGCTCCTCACAGTCTTCTTCCAGGTAAAATGACAGATAAACACTGACTAAAGCAGGTCCTTCCAGACTGGTCCCTCAGGTGTGAATATGTAATCACTCTTAGATCTCAGACATGAAAGACTCACATACAACTTCGTAAAAATGCCCTCTGAAGTGCCAAGTTCTGTTTTAAATGGTAGGGTGTGGAGACGAGGGGAATGGTTTGGGAAGAAATAATTGTTTTTGTGAAAGTATTCCTTGTGGATTTTTAATTTTTTATTATGATAAGTTAAACTTGAAAAGAAATGACACAACGCTTCCTTAGGCTTGGAACATACTCCCATGTCTTAATTAATCACATTATCCTTTCAGGTCTACAGACCTAATTTCTTCTTCGGCATTCGATATTTCAAAATAGATTCGCCTTATCTAGGGTTATAACTCAACAAAATACGCAGAACAATACAATTAAGCTAATTCATCGTAGACGTTATCTTGCAATGTCCATAATTAGAGATCATAGTTCACCACAAAGCAGCCAGAACATATATATTTACTGTTAGGCTGTGCCGCCATCTTGTGGCCACAATTGAGATCGCCCCATGAAAAAAAAAAAATGCATACACAACCGCACCCCGCTAAACATATCCTTGCGCTTAGAAATGTAGTTCTTAGTCTTTTAAGTGGTTTGTTTTTCTCACCCACGCTTACAGATCACCTTCATTTGATTCTTTTGGAAGATTTACACTTGTAATGGATAATCATTCGTAATGTTAATGAAAGACGCGTTTGAAGAAAGTCAACTTAAATTTACAAGCGTATTAATCTTTCTCTGTGAAAAGTCCTAGATTGCGGCATTTTTCGTCGTCGTCATCTTAGACGCAGGTGTAGGAAGATAGTTTCTAAGAGATTAAAGAAAAAAGTCGTCAAAAGTGAGTACGTCTTTTTACATTTTACATTGAATACAAGTGAACGTAATATTTTGAACAAATTTTGATTTAATTTAAGTTCTGTCACGACATTAACATATTATTGATTATCAAAATTAGGTTAAGTAACAAGAAATGCCTCTAAATTAAGGTTTGCAGTAGAGACTAACACATTAAACTAAATGTTAATAAAAATATGTGTTTTCTTTGCGTTATAGAGGTTTTCCAATTATGTGGTAGTTTTCGTTTGCACGTGGTGGTTAGCTAGCTAACTCTGGGTGTGGGCCTCCACAAACGGTTTTCACGGCGGACATTTTGGCAGTAGAGAAAATAGTAGAGAAAATACCGTTGTGTTGATTATATTTTTTATAATTTTAAGTGGAAGAAGTCATTAACGACATGGTTGTTAATTTTTCCGTGATTTAGAAGTATTTGTTTGCATCAGCTACTACATCGAGACTGTCCGAAAATGTCTGGTCGGGCACGGGCAAGATCAAGAGGCAGAGCCCGCGGTCAGGAGACTGCAGCACCTGGAGCGGTAAGAGCATCCTTCAGTATGATATCTGGTTAATGGAAGATGGAAACTTACATTTTGTAATCCTCATGCATATTTTGGGCATGTATATCTTTTGCCATCAGATTTATGTCTTATGTTGTGAGGTGGACAATTGATGCTCAAGAGCAAATTGTTCTACATGCTCAAATAATGCCAACATTGGAGAGTTTCATAGGTAGCTGCAAGCCAGAAATTGACTTTTGACTATTTGAGGTGGAAAACCTAAGGAGCCGCTGGACCTGTTATGATTGGCCACCTTAAAGGGGAAATGAATCCCTCAGTCAAGTAAACGTGGTTCCGCTCTTATCAACAATATACAACACATGACAAATGCTAGCATATACTCCTGACTACCAGTAGTTCAAATTTGTCCTCTGTGGGGGACATTTGTAAATCTGAATATTTCCCACCCACTGCATACTACTGAAATAACTTATTTTGCTATCTACAGAGGACATTTAGGGCTTTTCAATTATATCAAATGTGAAGGGGAGGGGCTTTGCTACCTTTCTCTTTCTCATTTCTCAGACAGGCATGGAAGACAGAGTTACAGAAAGACAGATGGCGGACGATAAATAGTTTTAGTCAGATATTGAAAGATACGTTTAGTGGAAAACACAGACAAATATAAAGGTCGTTAAATTCAGTGAAACGGATATAGTAAAAGACAGTGAAAGATGGACACAGAAGAGCAAATGTAGCCCAAATATTACCATTGCGATACGGTCATCGGATGTCAGCTTAGCTAGAAAATACAGCAGCCAAATGACAGTCATAAATTAGAAAGCGAGCATAACCATTATAAACACTTGGGCCTGAAAGTATTCACATAAAACTCACATCAGTCCTGACATTAATTACTCAGACAGAGCAGACGCAACCGAAGCAACCTACGAACAAATATTTCTTACTGTGACTCCACGTTTTACAAAGCACTGCCACATCTCCAAACATTAGGTGTCTTATTGTCATATTGTTTCTTCTGCGGGCGACTTTTTTTTATTTTTTTATTTTTTTTTAATCGCCCCGTAATTGAATCACGATCAGATCAGAATTTTTTTTTTTTGGTCCATATCAACTATACCGGTTTACTAGTTTAACAGCAAATCAAAATTCTAAATAAGCGACAATTGACCTTTGGCTAAGCCCCGCCCCCCCCTTAGTTACTGTTGCTACGTCCGACATTCTCTTCTGGGCTGTGGTTTTCTGGTTATCTAGAAGGCTCTGGTATCAACATGGCTTATGCTGTGACAGCTCTTCCTGCTGAACTTTTGTCAAACTTTTATAAAGCAGCAAATAAAGTGTCCGATAGAAGTAGGCAAAAAGGGGCTGCAATATGCGTTCGAAGGCTATATTCAGGACATACAAGTGAAACGCAACGAACAACAAGGCATCCAAATAGAGGCAAAAGCATACCGGTCACAGTCAAAAAATGAACCACCGCATATCCTATTAATCGAGACGGAGGCTGGGACTGACAATATCAAAGAGCAACACTGTTCATGCAAAGCTGGGTACATCTCTATTCACTTCTATAATCGTTATTACGAAGCAAACGGACTAACGTTACGCACGTATAACGTTGTATTTCTTCAGCGTGTGCTAGCGTATCAACAACTATGCAACTTAAGCTGTAACGGTGATGTTTTGGTTAGCTCCACAGGGTTTTGCGCGCACATCATTGGGCTTATCGATACCCTGGATATATACCGACAGTAGCCTAGCTATAGCCTGCCGAGACCGAAAATACGAGACGCCTGCGTTAAAGTCAATGGAGCGCTGTGAAAAAGTGTCGGACCCCTGTGGGAGCTGTGATTGGTCAATCTACATTCTAGGGCGGGGCTTAGCCAAAGGTCAATACCACAAGAAGTGGACATTCATATGGAGCATGGTCAACACGACATTATTTTAAGGCAGAAATAGTTCCCATAACAACTGTTGATGGCAGTCACTACAAAAAGATAGAGCTGGATGTTTATTAACACATTTCAGACTAGAAATTCTGTTTACATCACAAGCTAAGGCATGTACAGTGGACCACAAATTGCAGACATGGGTCAACAACCTAAACATTCTTCGTTCTTAAAGAGCCAGGCTCAAGAACCCCCACCAGGGACTGCCGCTCCCACAGAGGGGACGCTGGTCGGTAGAGGGAGGCAGAAAGGTGCTCCAGGACCCTTTACCGGTGAAGGTACAATCAAATATCATGGCTGTTTCTTGCAGTGGAATTAAGCATTTCAAATGGTTGTGTTAAAAAAAAAAAAAAAAAAAAAGGGGACTGTATAAACTGCACATAACTAAGTTGTGCACACTTGTCCTAACTTTCCTAATTTACCTCAACAGATGTTGTACAGATTTCAGCTGGATTTCAGCAGGTGAGGTTGGGAGAAAGAGGTGGACGCCGCAGGGATTTCCATGATACAGGGATCAACACCAGACAGACGATGGAGCATGTGAAGGAATCAAAGTCTGGTGTGTCATTTTAAAGTAACATGCATCAACACGTTCACCATAGGTGGAAATTATAATGGGTGAAAAAGATTATAAATTACTCCTTTTTTAAATTGTTCTTGTATGTGTTCTTTCTCAGGAACTACTGGTTCTGTCATTCAGCTGAGGACAAACTTCTTTCGCATCCTGTCCCGCCCTCAGTGGGTTCTGTATCAGTACCATGTGGACTACAAGCCACAGATGGAGTCTCGACGCCTGAGAACTGCCCTCCTCTTCCAGCATGAGGAAGTACTTGGCGTAGCGCGGAGCTTTGATGGAGCTCAGCTTTTTCTGCCTCGCAGATTGCACAGCAAGGTACTCTAAATGAATGTCAAGTATTTAGAACTAGTATACGGAAATATACAGCCACCTTAACAACTGTGAAGAGAAAATCAATCGAAGTCACCAAAGTTGCAACGTGCCCGAATAAGTAAACCACTTGACTGAGATTGCTATCAATAAAGCCCGTCATTGTGAGGGAAGTTTGGTTAATTTATCCCCTCAACACAAATCTGGGTTTCTTTCCTTGTGATGAAATGTCTCCCTTTGTTTAGGAAACGTTGCTCTACAGCACAACCAGGAACGGAGAAAAGGTTCAGATCACTGTGACTCTGACAAATGAACTGCCACCGACCTCACTGGTGTGCATTCAGTTTTACAATATCATCTTCAGAAAGTAAGTTTTCTACTTTTCAGATCTACTTTAAAATAAGAAATGCACTGTAAGGGATACAATTGGTAATCTAGGTCATCTGCCAAATAAGTGGATTTGTTAGTGACTTGTAATCATGATTGTTCTTCATTGGAAACTATCAAATGTCCCATCTATAATATTATTTAATCTTTACAGGATCTTGAGAATTCTCAATATGCAGCAGATTGGACGCAATTACTACAACCCCAATGATCCACTCAACATCCCACAACATAAGTATATCAATAATTTTTCTGTTATAGTTTCTCATTAATGTTCTGGAAAATGTTACACACTGTGTTTAGAGATTTCTATGGTGTATTTTCAAAAATCCATTCTCTTAAACTGTCTAAAAGTTTTTGTTTCTAAAAGAAGTCATGCCCGGGATTTATATTATAGCTATATTGTATATGAGTACAATTTTAAACAGGGGTTGAACTAGTTTGGATTTTTTTTTTTTTTTTAAAGTCGACTAATGTGGTGAAAGTCGAGTTGACGTTGACTGTCGATGACGTCACACAGTAGAATGTAATGTAGTGTTGTAGTGTCTCACACAGAATAAGCTTTTCTGCAAGGTAATTGAAGCTTGAACATGGGCTACGGTCAGCCTTAACCCTCGCCAACGTCATAAATGCTGTCAGTCTGACACTTCTAATATGTGGCTCTCACTCGACAAAAAAAATAAAAACACATTCTACAACCACAGCAACAATGTCAACTAATAGAACACGACAGAACTGAACATAAACACGAGCTTATCAAGCACCATCAAGTACATTTGTTGTATTTCAGGACTCGCTCACATATTCTGCATGTCACGGTAGAATGGGCTTCATCTTTAGTGAAGTATTTCCTACACTTGAGGAACCGTTGGTAGTTTGCTGCAATGACCCACTGGGCTCCTCACCTGCTTTCTCTGAGGCGGCCGTGTTGTTATTGTCATGTGATGGGAGACTAGTTGACTTCCTGCTTAAAGCGTCATGGCACAGCAGTAAACAACCTCTAATTCTAAATACTGTAGACTCTGGATTTTCAAAAAGTCCATCTTTGGCTTTTAAGACTTTGTAGACATGTACTGGTTAAAAGAATGCAATACAAGACAGTTAAACTTGTCAGCTTAGACTCTGCAAAATTGTGATCAGCTTTTTTTATGTGTCATGCACCAAACATATTGGCTATAATAAAAAGCAAATGTATTGGATCAGAGAAGGAAATAGCAGCCCTATTGATTTTTTTTTTTAGTTTCAGTGGCAAACTGTCAACAATCATATACACAGCTTTTAACTGTTCATACGCACAACTTTTGTGGCATTCATCAATAATTGTGTAGTTATTGTTGAGATCAAAATGCCCTAAATATGCACAAAAGCCTACTTTGATAACTAGTTATGCTGCGTTTTAGTTAAGACAGTGAAGATTATACAATCATTAATTTTTGTTGATTTTGTAAATTTCATTGTTTACTTAGTCACTTGCACATTTGTTTAGAATGATGCGCTCGTCTGTGTTTTCTTTAGTTCCCTGGTCTCCTCCTGTGGCTGTAATATTTTAATTTTTTTTTTTTTATGGTGTCCACTTTCAGATGAAACCATTTTTCTTCTGCACATACATTAATTGCGTTGATGCTTTTTTATAGGCTAACCATTTGGCCAGGCTATGCCACCACCATCTTGCAGTATGAGTCATCCATCATGATGTGCTCTGACGTGAGCCACAAGGTCCTGCGTAGTGAGACGGTCCTTGACTTCATGGTCAGCCTGAGGCAGCGGTTTGGAGATCAACGCTTCTCTGACATCTGCTCTAAGGAGCTCATTGGACTCATAGTTCTCACGAAGTAAGAGCTACAGTTCACGCAGAATTGCTTGTATTTATATGCAAGTCTTGCATCTTTATAAAACTGGGTTTTCAAATTATGATTCATCATTTTAGAAAATGTGTTAAAGTATCCATATCTAATAGCTGAGCTGGACTTGACCCTTTGTTGTTGTTAGGTACAACAACAAAACCTACAGGATTGACGATATCGCATGGGATCACAATCCCAACAACACATTCAACAGGGGAGACACCGAAATTTCCTTCATGGCCTACTTTAAGTCTGTAAGTTTCACAACACAAGTATTTGTGTAACTGGGAAATAATTTGTTCCCTTCTCAACAAACGGACAGTGATCAGTACATATAAATAAAGTATTGTATAAAGATAAAATGAATTAAATACTTCAGATATGGAGACACTCTGTCCAATGGCCTCGCTCAGAAATCACTCCTGCTACAGCCCTCACTACAATTTGTACATTTATACTTTCTGTTCTTAGCAATATGGCCTCGACATCCAGGATGGACAGCAGGCGCTGCTGGTCAGCCATGTGAAGAGGATGGGTCCTTCTGGAGGTCCCCCTCCTGGTCCAGCCATGCTCATTCCAGAGCTGTGCTACCTCACAGGTTCAGTCGTACTCTGCAGTGTTTGACTCCCATTGAAATGTACCATAGCATCATTTTAGAATTTAAAGAAAAATGTATTTTAGTGCAACAGTTGGATGCAGATTGCAAGTATAATTTCATCATGTCTCAGCAGTCAAGACTGAAGCTTAATACCATGACTGAAGGGAAATCAGTGAATCAACTTGTATTACCTTTTACAAAATGTTGGAAACAATACATGCTAGATGCAATCTGTACTCAAATTAATAATGGTAGTAGTGGCATTAATGTACGCTAGGAGACTGTCAAAGAAGTTCGCAAAACCACAATCGAAGATTGGCGTACACCTCCTTTAAAAGTAAGACCTGGGCCAGGCCAGGCAAGATGTAAAGCTGCTTAAAATATCAGAGAAAATGATTCAGAACCTAACGTGTTTGTGACATGTGTGCCCATCAAATGCAGAGGTGGGTACTGTGGAAAAGCGGTCAAGTGTAGCAGATATTAAGCTGTTTTTAAACAGGTTTTCTAGGCAGTGGTGCAGATGTTGTATAACATTCCTTATTTTTCTCAGTGTTTTTTTTTTTTTTTTTTCCCCCCCCCGACTTAAAATAATGCTGTTTTCGTGTGTTTGCGTCCTTGCAGTTAAATATATTCATATTTAAAGTAGACTCATGGGTTATACAGGCTTGACCGATAAGATGCGAGATGACAGAAACATCATGAAGGACTTGAGTGACCACACTCGATTGAGCCCAGAGCAGAGAGAGGGACGCCTCAACAGATTTGTCACTAATATACAGAGGTAGGTTAGACTATGTCACTGAGGTCATCGCTTACTTGAGCATGTTTGTGTAATTTACGTCAAATGTGTCAAACTCAGAAATGATACAAGCATCCAGTTATTTTAACTTAGGTTTGACCAAACTAGGCAATGATTTCGTTTGACAGCCCAGAAAATCCTGACGAGGCAATGTTCCCACCAGGCATAAATGACGTATTTATGCCGCACTTATGTGTGATCATACCACAAGTGGAAAGCTCTCAGTGTATCATTTCATAGAGGGCATTAATATCCATATATGTCTGAAATGATCACTTGTGGTTGCAACAGTTTCACGTTGTATATGCTCATAAACACTAGCATCATTTTGCAGACACCCATATGCACCATACCTGTCAAGTTTTGGATTTAAAAATAAGGGAAATTTTCCGGCACCCGCCGCAAGCAGTCCCACCAAGCTCCAGTAACCCTTATATCAGGGGTGCCCACATTTTTCTGGCTTGCGAGCTACTTTTACAATGACCAAGTCAAAGTGATCTACCCGTATATATATATATAAATATATATATATATATATATATTTATATATATATATACACACAAATTTTTTTTTAAATTGTCATATTAATAGTTGTTAGTGTTAAAAGCTCTATCCATCTTTGTTTTTATTTTTATCAAGAAAAATTGGTGCACTGCACCTTTACAAAAATAGCGCTGTCTCTTTAAGAAAGACGGTAGTCTGGAGTTGTTGCGTGGCTGTGGATGTGTGCCTCTGAACTGAGGGCATGTTGCAACTATAAAGTAAAAATAAAGATGAAGCTTTGTCTTGCTGTTTGTTTTGGAGTTGCAATGGATGCATGTTTTAGACTAACATCAAAAAAACAAAAAAAACAAAAATTCAATGGCACGCGATCTACCCGCACTAACATCGCGATCTACAGTACCTGTAGTATGCTACTGCAGGTGGCAGTTATCGCGAGGCTAGTGACAGAGCTCAGATTGGGAATATTTTTATTTTATTTTTTTTACTCCGCCCGGGCCCGGGGTATTATTATTTTTTAATAACGCATGTTAAAATACGGGAGATTTACGGGAAAATACTAATACGGGAGGACGGCGGGAAAGAAGGGTAAAATACGGGACTTTCCCGGCCAAAACGGGATACTTGACAGGTATGATATGCACAATAATGCAACTACTGCAAATATCCTGCTGTGAAGCTAGGAAATCACAGAAAAATGTTTAACTTACTTTATTGACCGCTGCAGCTGAGACGATGAACTGACAATTCACGTTTCTGAAATGAAGAAACGAACTGCCATTTGCTGTTTGCTGATCCTTATTGCGTCTCATCATAGTGGAGATAATTTCTAAGTCATCAATGAGTTTACTGCTGTTGTGTCATGTATGTGCACAACTTTCACTTTGAAGACGCTCATATGCATACTCTTGCTGTATAACATTGTGTCACACTGCTGCTGTCATGTTTTCATCACATCTGTTTACATTCCCTAAGATGAATCGATTAATTATTTTTATCAGTTAGTATATCATGAGATTAGTCAGTCTTTATTATGTACGTCCTGACAGTGGAGAATTGATAAACATCCCAAATGCAGTTTGTTAAGATGAGTCACGGTGTAAATAATTAACGCTGATATTTAACTGTTCTTTGGTCATGAAGATTATGGTTTTTCGCTGTTTTTCCTTGAAGTTGTCCTCGTCTCAGCAGCTTATTAGTCTCTTCACATGCACAGAATATAAAGACAGTATTTTATGTCGGCATCCTCTGGCAGTGTAATACTTGGCTCTGATTTAAATCCTGAAAATTATTTCAGGAATGCTGACGCACAGGCAGAGCTGGGTAAATGGGGACTGAGCTTTGACAATGAACTCCTGGGTCTAACTGGCAGAGTCCTGACAGGGGAGAGGATTTTCCAAGGACCAAGATCGGTATAATACGTTTGTGGTTACATAAATTTGTCATTTTCAATTTTTAATATGATCTTAGTTGAAAGATGAACACTTTTTGTCACCCAGTATGAGTACAACCCTTGGAGACCTGAGTGGTCCAGAGAGATGCGTGGGATGCCTCTGATCAGCTCTCCTCCACTGAACAACTGGCTCATGTTTCATACTCGTCGTAACAGCTCTGAAGCCCAGGCCCTCCTGCAGTCCCTCGGCAAAGTCTCCTCACCAGTGGGTATCCGCCTACAGAGAGCTGTCATGTGAGTGAAGGAAGTCATTTGTGTAGATGGCCTATCATTTATTACTAGGTTACAAAAGGGTTACTGGTAACTTTGTGTAACAGCCATTTAACTGCTAAATTCTTAATTTCTGAAGTTAAAGATTTTACATTTCTTAACTACATAGTCGGTGCTTTGTTGCCCAACTTCATCCCATGTTCTTCTTTTCTACAGGATTGAGTACGAAGACAATCAAGAGTCTCTCCTCAGAGCCTTGCAGTACAATGTTGGACCTCAAACACAGATGGTTAGTGATGAAGTCTGAAGTTAAATAGCCGAGCCCATTCTAAAGTCGTAAAATGTAACATTAACGGCCCTCCTAGTGGAAATACAAAATGGCACAGCTTCACCAGACATTTACATGAAGCAAGAAATAATCATAAACCTGCAGAGTGCAAGAAATAAGACAAAACGGTTTTGAGGCAGGTGGTTAGTTGAGTCTTTGGCTGAATGTGCTCCTGAGCTGCCTGAGCTTGGCAAAGAGAGGATGAGAGGGATTTTCCATTATGGCTGTCGGCCGCCTTCTCATCCTGTCTGTCACTGCCTGCACTTCCAACCACAGGGCTGAGGGCTGAGTCAGCTTGCCCAGTTTGATAGGGCCAAAAAAATAAAGGCCCGCTTCCCACTTTCTTTGATTTCTGCTTCATTTTTAGTCTATTCTGTGACATTTGTTAAGAACCATTGATAAACCTGAATTAATTGTAACCTTGTTTACAACATTGTCATAAAGTACAGCTCAGTTACAGATAAGGATGTAGATAAGTCAGGAAACACCTGAATGACATCTGTATGCTGTCTTTTTAGGCACAGAGAGATGTTATGTTGATTAATATTAACAAAGCAGTACGAGACTTTCCAGTGTCTTTTTTTATTTATTTTTTTCTTAGGTGGTAGTCGTCCTCTCCAGCAACAGGAAGGACAAGTACGACAGTGTCAAGAAGTACCTTTGTGTGGACTGTCCCGTTCCCAGCCAGTGTGTCTTGTCCCGTACACTGAGCCGACCTCAGACCCTCATGACTGTGGCAACCAAGATTGCACTGCAGATGGCTTGCAAGATGGGAGGAGAGCTCTGGAGCGTGGAAATCCCTGTAAGTCATTTGCACGTTGTTTGTTTTATATGATGAATAAAATAAATGTTAACACATTCTAGGAATGAGATTGTAGTCATTTTTAAACCAAATGTTGTTTAGAGGAGATGTGAATGGAATTGGATCGTGTCATGTCTCTCTAATCTAAGTTTCATGTTTAAACTCAATGTCACAAGTACATTTGGGGTCTTTGTGTCTGTTTATAAAACACATCTGGGGACAGACAAGTTTTGTCTGTCCCCAGATGTGCAAGGGCCTGTTAAAATCATATTGTCATTCAGCCCTAACTTGTAAACTTAGATGCTTTTGATCTTGAAATGATATGCATCTGGGGACATTATATTCGTTTCTATAATATTTTTTGAATCTGGTCAAAAGTTCAGGTTGCATTAAAAACCCTGTGCTGTATAATATATGTCTTAAACCATTTGTGCAGCTCAAACAGCTGATGGTCGTGGGCATTGACTGCTACCATGACATTGTTGCCGGGAAACGGTCAGTTGGAGCTTTAGTGGCCAGCCTCAACCAGAACATGACCAGGTTAGCATCTTATACAGAGACAGGCAAGCCTCATGGGGGGCTAAGTGTTGATTACATTTTTTGAAAAATTGTACCTTTGTCTACATTCCTGCTTTACAATCAATAAGCTGTTACATTTCCATTTTATTTCAAGGTGGTTCTCAAAGTGTGTGCTGCAGCACAAAGGCCAGGAAATCATGGACGGGCTGAAGAACGCTTTAAGCAGTAAGTTGTTTCCTCAGTTGAGCAAATTTTTATTTTGATATACATGTTGATAATTTCAGCTTAACTGTCATAACATTGTCATCCAGTTGCACTGAAAAGCTACCTGAAGTTCAACAACTGCCTGCCTTCACGCATTGTTGTGTACCGAGACGGAGTGGGAGATGGCCAGCTGCACAGCGTGGTCAACTATGAGGTTTTACAGATCATGGACTCCATCAAGTCCATGGGGACAGACTACTCGTGAGTAGTCCATAGTTGGTGTGTTCTGTTAAATTACCAATGTGGAGGTACTAACAAAGTAGCATATAAAACGATTAAAACATCAGTGTCCTTTGCTGTGTGAATTAGAGCAGGTGGATTCCATGTACCTTTTCATGACCTTTTTTTGCTTTTCCCCCCCCCATGTTAGTTCCTGACTATTTTTTTCTTAGAACCTCTCCGTCTGTTTGTCGTAGGCCCAAGCTGAGTGTGGTGGTGGTGAAGAAGGGCATCAACACCAGATTCTTTGCCCACATCGATGGCAAGGTGTCCAACCCTCCCCCAGGCACTGTCATTGACACAGAGGTCACCCGCCCTGAGTGGTTTGTTTATTTTTTATTTTTTTTTATTGTGCCATCTATTGACGTAGTTGACGTAGCTGTAGTATTTTAACTATTGACAACCTGCACTTGCCAGGTATGACTTCTACATCGTGAGCCAGGCCGTGAACCTTGGATGTGTCTCACCAACCCACTACAATGTTGTGTACGACACCAGTGGACTCAAACCTGATCACATGCAGCGGCTTTCCTACAAGCTGTGCCACATGTACTACAACTGGCAGGTGGGATACTTCTCAGATTCAAAAGTTGTGTAATTTGCATTTCCCATTGTAATTACATTTATTATGTGCAAGCTGTGGCACAAGTGAATTTCTGATGACTGAATGAGCTCCTATAAATAAACCCAAGAATTGCATAAAGGTCAAAGTGTCTTTGGATTTACCAGACATGCTTCATTTTCCCTGTATTTGTGCTGCAGGGGATCATCCGAGTGCCCGCTCCCTGCCAGTACGCCCACAAGATGGCCTTCCTCGTGGGCCAGAGCATTCACAGGGAGCCCAGTATGCAGCTGGATGACTACCTCTTCTACCTTTAAGGATAAGAAGATGAGCCATTTGTTTGGTTCCAGCCCTGAAGTTGCATTGAAAGCAATTCTGCATGTACCATTTCTGTTAGAAAAAATATGTTTTGACTGTGTTTGGAGATTGTTCCCAAGAATGACAGCTGATAATTGAATTAGAAAAGTTAAACAAACACCTATTGGAAATGTGTCACTTTTTTGGACTGCTTTGTGACCAATATAATTTGCTGGGTTTTGCTTTTAGGAAAGGAAAATAAAATCTTTTGTTTACATAAGGTAACCTTTAATTTTTCTAATGCTAGTGAGCCTACTGTTTTGTAGAGAATTTTTTTTTTGTTATTAAATAGTTCTAACAAATCTTTGTGTGGTATGTCATTACTGTAATGTCAAGTAGTAAATCAGACATGCAAACATTACAAAATATCAAATTTATTTAGACTTTTTTTTTATATAAAAGATTGCACATGCACACCCACACAATAATTTGTAACCATCAATATAGGCTGATAATTCTTATAAAGCTAGCACACAATTGCAGACTTTTAAACAATATGGTCTTCAAGACACCATGGGGAAAGCTTGCACTGTTTGATTATAAAGTTAAATGTACAAAAAAGGCAGTTTGAAAATCAAGTATAAACATTTAAAAACAATTTTACAAATGGACAAAGTACAAAAAGAGCAACAGTCACTCAAAATGAATAGAAGCAATGTCTGAGGACATGGTCCGTAAATAGGAAAGGATGGTCATCAGTCTACTGCAGGTTATCGAGGCTGCTCGGCCGACAATTGTACAGAAAGTATTTCAGAATGTTTTGCATACATTCTTTTTTTGGCAGTTTCAGTTAAACTCTTGTGTGTAGAAAAAATAGGCTAGATTTTTAAAATACATGGGACGATGAAATGGAAAACAGGATGATGTGAGAAGATACAGGAAGAGGTGGACTTTTTCATTTCACGCACAAAGACGGACATCTGCACAATCCTTTTGGGCAGCTTTGAAAATACATTGGCTTTCAATTCATTTTACATTCACTACTCTACATTAAGGTGTAGATATATATATGTATATATTATTTATCGATATACAGTACTTGTATCCTGCACCAACATTAACGTGGGACACTGAACATTTGTCAATGACAGATTGGCTTAAATAAACATCAGATCTAGTAGAGTCTGGGTTAGGAGGGTAGAGGGGCAGCATAGAGGTAGCCTTGTGTCTCACTGTATTCTACTGTGAATCAAACCTATAGCTTGGTGAATTGTATGCTATGACTCATATGCAGTACATTAACCACTTAATTTGCTGATAGTATATCACACAGAATAACTATTTGTTCTTATATAATTTGAAGTCCTGTTTCAAATCAGTGTGGCATCAAACTCAAAAATAAGGTCCCTTCATTTTTTTTTCTGTATCCACATAATCTGTTACACTGGGACAGGTCTTTTCTTTATCTGTTGTCTGTGAATGGTGCATATTTCTGAGACTAGAAACTGCATTTTTATGTTTTGGGCTTAAACATGAATGATGTGTATTGTAAACACAGGGGTATCGGACGGTTCTATGTAAGCTATGGGAACCATGACAGTCACACATTACCCTGCATGTCACAAGTCAGGATTAATCTTTAAACAGAGTCAGTTCTAGAAAAGAACAACGTAAATGAATAGTAGGCATGAAACTGCATCCCCTACTGGACAAAGTACTAACCATTGTGCGATTATAAGGCAAATACATGGAGGTTGGATCTACTAGGCATTGCCATTCGGGTTGATTTACTGCAGAGACCCTGTAGTAGATACAGTATGTGCTTGTTTTGTGTCCATCATGTTTGTGAGGGGAACACACGACTCTGTCACAGCTCTTGGAATAGAGCAGAAGAGAATAAGTTAATTCTGCTGATTTGTCAAAGTGTACTGCACCGCGTGCTCCAGGTTCCACTCCGAGCCCGTCACACAGCACGCGTCCCCCGAGGGATCAGGAGGGAATGTGCCGCAGTAAAGCATCAAACCTCTCTTAAAATGAATGTGACTGGCTGTTTTGAACAAGCTCAAGTCAAGACACTCCCGAGTCCATCTATATGATTCAAAATGAACTCCAAGAATGATCTAAGCCCCTAGAATTTGAATGACTCTCTGGTTTCTGGATGCAGAGAGACCAGCCAGACTCATGTGGCCTGTTAAGTGCAAGACTTGACCAAGTGCAAAATGGAGACAAATCTCTGTTCACAGCAGAACTTCACCAGCCAGAGACTTGGAGGTAAGATGCTCAATACTACATCGTCTGACACCATGAGGTCATGGGACCATAATATGAAATGTGTTATTGAAAATATGTGATTGGTACTGTTAATAAAATACAAATATTCTAGTATACAACAGATGTACAAGAATAAAGCATTTGCTAAGCTCACAAATGCCACCTGTCCACTGTATAATATTTTGATTCTTTTTTTTTTTTTTAAAACACTACATGGATGTGGATGGTACACTCCCAAGTAGGTCAGGAAATTATTTTACAGCGCCGAGTCTTTGCAATAGTTTCTTCCCTTTGGAGAGCAGTCCCTTTCTCTTTTTGGAGAAGTGCATGTCCATTGGGGCCCTGATGGGACTGCCGGGCCAAACGGTGGCAGGGCCAGAGCCAGGGAGGTGTGGACGCACTGTGGGAGAGGCTGCTCTTCTGGGCGGACCCGATTTTTCCAATGGAACCTAATGGGAGACCCGTAACGGACAGTTGAGGGTGTTAAAAAGCCAGCCGTCTCTCACACCTCAGTCCCTACTCCCCTCTGTCTCTTAAGTCCTTTCTGTCTCAGCAGGGCCACCATAGCTCTACCTCCCTGGATGTTGTCCTGTACACTCAGGTATAGATACACACTGCCACCCTCCCGCCCTCTCTGTCAGGTATAAACATTTATTTTTTATTATTTTTTTTAAATGAATCTGCTTTAAATAAGCTACGACAACATAGAATTTAAGCATGACATTGACTAACTTCCACATCGGTGTAACAACATTTCCCAACAATGACTATCAAACGCAGGGCAGTTTCTCTCACATAAACAGATACATTTGCATTTTGGGACAAGGGGGACATATTTATATCACATTCACTTTCCTTCCTCTTAAATATAAATAGATATTTACTGATACAACTGGGTTACAGAGAAACTACGAGTCACTATTCCTTTTCTGTAATCATGAGCTAAAAGGCTCCTTTAAATTGCACTTTGGGAAGACAGATCGAAAGATTTATAAATGCAATTCACACACCAGAGCACGGACTGTGTGGGTTTAAAGCGAGGCTATGTAACTTTTGAGAGAACAAAGTAATCTTTCACTAGCAAAAATAAAAACTGACTGATTAAAAGAATAAAACTCACCGCTACTCGGTTCAATACTCTCAATGGATTTGTGGCTGCAGCTTTACCAGTTCTGGTAGGACCAGTGAGTTATGGTGGATAAATATTGCTCGATGATTATGCTTGATAAATAGTATTACTCTTGACCACTTGTCTTAGTGTTGTGCAGCACTGTCTTGTAACTAATCACTTGTAGCTGCAGAGGTCGCTTCTCAGCAAAAGTTGCATAGTCTCGCTTTAAATCAGTAAATGTTAGTCGGTTCATTTGTTTCACAGATTAACAACCAAAAAAATTGATTTGTCTACAGTTGTTTTTAAAATATTCCATCAGTGTATTCAGAACTGCAAAACTGAACAAATTCCTTTTAAAATACAGATACTTTTAGGGTTTTTGCATAGACTTGGAAGATTTTCTGCATGTTATAATATCAAATTGTTAGCAGTGCTGTGCGTTTTTTTTTATTTTTATTTTTTTGTGCAACAATGGCCTTTTAGCTTACCATGAGTTACAGCAGGACTTATTTCAGGAGACGGACATTGCCATGTACAACACTCAGAGAAACAACTGAAGATACCATACTTCTTGTCTAATGCATTGGCTAGGGTTACTGCTGTATGTCCTGCCAACAAACAGTATTCACAGATTGTTTTGATAAAACAAACAAACAAAAAAAAAAGATTCCTAAAACTAACTAAAGGCCTAGCAATGCTAAAGGAATGTCAGACAAAGTATACATGTTGCATACCAGAAACTAAGGGTACCCATGTCATCTGCATTAGACGAGGGGAGCGTAATCTTGGTATCCTCAGTTGCTCACTTACGTGACGGAAACAGAGCCTTTAAGGTGTGAAATGAACACTCTTCTTCTGTTTTGCCAAGCGGGTGAGGAAAAGAAGTAAAAAAAAAAATATATATGGTGATGGCATTTCAATAGTTTGCACTGTGACAATGGCAAATTAGAACACGTGGAAAGTAACATCTGATGTCACCTATCAATATTTTCAACAGTTGCATTATTTGTTAAAGACAAAAATAACATCACATATGTACATTTAGTAAATAATTACTTCTGAAATTCTTCTCTGATGGCAACATAGGCTAAGTGACCTTTACGTGCTACTTTACAAGAAAGCAATTTACAAAACAAGGCGTTCAGGAGCAGATAGAAAAGTTGTACTACACTAGACTAATCTTTATAGAAAATGTTCAAGGATTCATGCATCTGGACTATATACCATGCTGAGCTACAGACTACATAGTTCATCTTTCAGTACAACAAAACTATTTACTCTATTAGAAATGAACACAGAATATATTCATAAAGCATCTGTCAGAATGCTTAATATGCATGTGCAAAATGTGTTAACTGCTGTTTTTCTTGACATGGCATAAGTAAAAAGTCACAGGAGCTTCCCCCCTTCTGTTTTACTCTCATTGAGAATGCTTTATGAATACAATATATCCATTATACAATGCAGAACTTCCCCCCTTTCACAGCAGTAAACATGAAAAATAAAAGTGCCTCTGTCAAGTATTAGTCTTAAAGTTTTTTTTTTTCTTCATAGATACAGTGTAACGCTCTAAAGTCAGAAATCCCATTGTACTTTGATCAATGAGACACACACACACACACACACACACACAGACACAAAACTAAAGGAGATAGAGGGAACTGAAAAGAGTAAATGGATGACAGAGGGCTAGTACTGCGAAGGAGCATGTACCCTTTTGGTCTTTATCCTTGCTGGAGTGTCCTGGGGGTATCGAGATGGTGAGTCAGTGAGAAAAACCTCTACATCATCAGGCACTTCTTCTAGAAAGTTGGAAGGAACGAGTCCTTTGTGTCCGTTGAGCTCGCCCTGCGGAATACACGAGGACAATGAGACTCCCTCTGCTGTGTTTAACTTGAACTTTCCCCAGACTTAGAAACTTCACATTAAAACCAGGAAATAAAATATTTCATATTTCTCCAAATTCTCTAATTATTCAAGAGTTGGTTACAACCATCCTGTACTACGCCATATTAGGGTCAAAGTAGGTTTAAAAAAACAGCACTGGGCAGTGTCATAATCTATGAAAACAAAGATTTTCAGAATTATTAAATATTTTCAAATGAAGCCACAGTATTGCTTATGTTCAGCCAGTCCTATATTACTACATGTATGATATGAAAAAATATAAGATGAGGCTGCTTTATACTAACATAGCCCTGTTAAGCTCATGTAGCAGTATATTTCCCTTGTAACTGCAGAGCACAAATTCCTGTATACTGTACGTACATACACCGTATATATACACCGATTAGGCATAACATTATGACCACCTTCCAAATATACATAGGTCTCCCTTGTGCCTCCAAAACAGTTGTGACTCATCAGAGAATGGACATGGGCCTTCTGAGGGTGTCCTGTGGTGTCTGGCAACAGGATGTCGTTAGTGGGGGCCTTTGGGTCCTATGGGTTGAGAGGAGGGGCCTCTGTGGATCAGGCTTGTTCCAGTGCATCCTACAGATACTTGATTTGGAGGCCAGATCAACACCTTGTGCTGTTTTTTGTGTTTTTTTTTAGTTGTTCCTAAACCAATTTTTGTGTGTGTTTCTGTGTCAGGCTGCATCCTGCTGGGGATGGCTGCTGCCATCAAAGAGTGTCATTGATATAGGGTGGGGGTGCCTGGTCTGGTCTAGGTGGGTGGTACATGTCTAAGTAACATCCACATGAATGCCAGGTCCAAAGGTTTCCCAGCAGAACACTGAGTTGTCACGAGATGGTCAATGTTATTCACTTATCCTGTCAGTGGTCATAGTGTTGTGTATATGTCAAAAAACATTGATTTGATTTAAGGCATCTGACTGCTCCCATTGGACCGCATACTTAGAGGAGGAATCAGAAAGAACTGTATTCAGTTACAAGGACAACAAGGTGTCTGAAAGCGGATGGTCTGGACTCCCTCTCCCCGTCAGTATAAAATTACATAAACAGACAGAAGTAACTGTGGCAACTTCAATTCACCTTAAAAAATACTGCAACTTCAAATTGGTGGTGTGTTAAAGGCCAAGATGGTTTTACTGCAGTTTCAACAAAGTTAACTCATAGCATGGATCTCTGAACACATCCTCACTTTACTTTAAGTATCTTGTGTTTTTCTTGTGACAGACTGTGGAAACAAATTTCCTTATGGGACAATAAAGGCTATCTATCTATCTATGTAGAGTTTGACAAGCTTTGTCTTGCAGCAGGGGAATCTTAATGTTGTGTACTTACATAGTAAAAGCCATCTTCATCTATTTCGCCAAATACTGTGATGACATCACTGGCACCGAAAGTCAGTTCGGCCTGTCAAAGAAGAAAAAGCAGTGAGGTGTCGTACTGTTACCCACAGCAGTTTAAGTGTGATGAAAACGTTCCCAAACATCAAATCTAGTGGGGTTTGATGGGTTTGAAATGTTGTGCTTCCTTCTCCAAATCAATGTGATGCATCTTAAACACGAGTGTCAATTCAGTCTCAGCAGATGGACTGTTGCAACTGTAAATGCATCAAATGGTGTAACTTTGAAGACAGGACTGATACACACTGAGCACACCCCTCCTATGGGACTCTCGAGAACACACAAACCAAACAGAGCGTATGTACAGTATGTAGGAGAGAGGTCGACACAAAAGACCAAACCGAGGAGGGGAGATGCTGGCTCAGGCGATACATGGGTGGGGGTGGGGGGCTGTATTCATGACCACCGAGGACAGAGGGCTGTGGCCTGTCGTCCGAAGCCCACCTCCTCCTTTGCACTCCAACAAACGAGGGGAGGAAACACACACAGAGCAGACAGTACCATACCCTCCTCACCCTCACTCACCTCCTCATTCAGTCTGCTGCCTTCATACTGTGTCGGTGGCAATGCCAATAGAAAGGTGAGAGTAAGTGAAACCAGGGGGAAGAGCCCAAAGAAAACAGCATGGGAAAGTACTTTCAATCCTCTAGCTAACATAGTGCCAACTGTAACTCCCCTTTAAGCCTCAAATATGTGCTTATTGCTCATAATCCAATTTAAGAAAGTCATTCAACATGGTCTTATCAAGAGTTAGACAAGAGTATGAGTATACCACTGCACCTGTATGTTAAATATGGAGCTACAGCTGCTTTGCAACATTTAGGTGGAGAAACTGTCAGCTGTAACTTCATATAAATTATTCATAGAGATACAGTAATCTGTTAATTGGTGACAGACTGGCTCTCCCCCTGATTTCTCAATACACAGACAAAACAGTGGTATTAATCTTCTCATGTAACTCGGCAACAGGGTGATTCAGTGTGTTTTCCAAAATGTCTCAGCGCCTGTGCGGCTCAAAAGGGTTTTGCGCTCTTATTAACCTGATGGCTGTGGCAGAGAACGGTCACGACAATATGGAAAGCTGGATCTACAGGAGGACAGTACCTCAACATCAACGTTCGGGGAGCTCTGTCGGGGGTCATAGTCATACAGGGCCACCATCCTCCGCGTCGACATGGGATGCTGGCGCCCGCTCCGCCTGTTTCTTTCTGTGAAGAGGAAAAGTGATAAAACACGGAAACAAAGACAAGAGAAATTTATGGTAGTGAAAAAGGGCAATGACCAGCGAGCAATGAACTGTGTCAAATTAGTACTGTAGAGCTTACAAATTAGCGACAGATAATTAAGGATTGTAAATAGTGAAAAAAAAAAACAATTAAGAAGAAGCAGAAAGCAGAAGAGCATCGCAGTGGACACAGACCTCTCTTGGACTTTCTGGACCTGCGATTTATTGAGCGGCCATCTTTGAAACGGTCACAGTTCACTTCACAGGAAAGCAGAAAAACATAATTAAGTGCGAAGGGGGAGAAGTAAGTCAGTAAAAGACAGTTTATTACTGCATTCAGTTAGCCAGAAGACAGAGGTTATAGGGGCGAAAGAGAAAAAGAAAAGTGAGGCAGTCCTTTAGGAAGATCATGTCTCACCTAACTTCTCCACAGGAGTGTTGAGTGGGAGGAAGCCCTGCTTAAGGAGCTGGTCCATCATATCATCGTCCTCTGTTTGGATCTCAGAGACCATGTTGCAGGGGATCAGACCCACTCTGTCTCGGATCTCTGCCTTGTAGAAGCCATCTGTGTCTTTATTTCCAATCACCTAAAACAACAACAAAGCATCAGGGGAGGAGGCTCAGTTAGAAACAAACGACAGATAGCATTAACAGGTATGAAGCATCTATTTATCTGTCTGTCTGTTGGTGTTTCAGTGCCAAAAATAAAGCCACCACCTTGATGATCTGGCCCTCCTTGAATGGCAGCTCCTCATCAGCAGCGTCAGGGTTTGGCGACATGGACATGGGGTCATAGTCAAACAGAGCCACAAACACACGGGTCATCTCCTCCTGCTCGGATTCCTCGTAGTAATCTGGGGAGCGTCGTCCCCGCCCGTGTCTGCGCCCGCCATAGCCGTCTGAAACATAGAGGAGGCCTCTGCTGCTACTACCAGCCTTATACAGCCACGCTGGCTGTAGAGGCAATGAGAGCAGAAGATGTCTCTTTGTTAGAGCTGACAGGGGAGAGGGGGGGATGAGATGCATGTGTGAAAAAAGAGCCAGAAGTCGAATGCAATAATTATAGTTTTGATCTGTTTTGCGAAAAAAAAAAAAAAAGGTAATTCGCTAAAAGCGAAAGATTTTACAATCTAATCGGAGCACAGCAGGGTTCTTTGTTCACACATCTCTGTTTGCTGGCGTGTCAGTTACCAAATATCACTGAACACAGAACAACACGGCACAGACAGGAAACACATGTCAAGCAGTTTTGGGTGCGAGGGAAACTCAATGACTGTGCACACCAGGAGGACACAAGTAACACTGCACTGTTGTTCATTGCTGTTTCACTGCCTTATCTCGCAGAGGCTGATCAGCATGCATGCTTTCCCGGGATTAGACATGACGAGGAGAGCATTCCTACACCAAAATGCAGGTGTAATGTCATGCTTTTAGGTCACATCTGGGAACAATGTGCAGCGCCAGCGAGGGAAAAGAGGCACATTCCCATAGGAGATAACACATCGAATGCCCCAGCAGTTCCTGGCATCGCAGATATCAGGGACAGTGAGGGGGAAGGGATGAACCTGATATCAGTTCCCCATGCTTCTCATGGATCACCATGTTAAATGTTTCAATGGCAGATTGTAAGCCTGAATAATGGCTCAGAGAGACTGCAACGAGTACGGACTAAGCAACTGAAATGCTTTTTGGAACATGTAGAATGCGCTCCAACAGTGTCAAACATGTTTGTCTAATGCAGAGTTAATGGAAGTGCAACCGAGTGATACCAACAAGGCAGAAGTGCACTAATTCCTCCAGTAAGTGTGTCTTTCCTTCTCACTGTAGTTAAAAAAGGTCATGCAAATGTAACATAGGAAACTGGGTAGTGTCTCATGAAGGCCGGTGGAGAAGGAAAAGAGGAGGTTGCGGAGAGGGTAAGGAAGAGTAGGGTGGGCTAAGTTGTGGTGGAGTGGAAAGGCCTGGACATGAGAGGTGAATGGGAAGAGTGGGTGGGTTGGGGTTTCTTGGGATTGAAGGCGTAGGAGTACATACAGGGAAGGGATTTTCATTCTCCAGCAACGGGAAAAGTGGCCAGTCTCGTCTTCCCCCGTCAGCTTTATTGAGCTAGGCTGAACTAAACAAAGCAGCTAATTGTCCAGCATAGAACAAAGACCACCATGATATCACTGCATGTGTTCAAGAACGAGTCTTGGCCTTTTCTGGCACTGACATGATGAATTGTCATCTTGGAGAGAAGCTGCACCACATACCATATTGATCCTCTGAGGACATAGACCGCCATATCCTGCGCCGAGCTACACTGCCATAGTAAACATCCTCCTTGACGGGTGAGAGGTTCCCCTCACTCCCCTCACTGTTACTGTCCATGGTGATCTCTACAGAAGACACCAATCACAACGGTCAGAGATCCCCCGCACACACACTCTGCTCTACCCCATGACTCATTCACTCATGCTGAGACAGAAGGATGATGAGGTTGCCCTGAGGCGGGAGGGACAGGGTGTACAAGGCAACAGGGTCACTCTGGAGTCACTGGGTGTAAAACAGCAATGCTTGCACTGTTGCGGGGAGGTCAGATTGGGTGGTCATGGAAACATGTTAACCCACAGTGAACACAGGCATAAGGAGTGTGTCTGCGATAACTTTCCTGCAAAACTGCATGTGAACATTTGGCGAATCCAGCTCATGAGGATGGACAGCTACAGGGTGTGAAAACGCCCCACAAAAAAAAGGGTCTACGTGGCTGATTAAGCTCTATGGGAGAGATGTACAGCTCGGCTCATATGGGTAAGGGAAACACATGGTATAAATAGCACAAACATCAGTGGCCCTGCAGGTGGAGATCCTCATGTGGTGACCTCACTAACCAATGGATGGGATGGGTCGCCGCTGAGGGGGGGTGCCGATGTGAACCGGCCTCCTCCCTGAATGGTCCAGACGATCCGCACTCCCATGTGACGGTGAGTTCCCAATGATCTTTAGAGTGAAAAACAACAGATAAGAGGTTAGGACGACAAATCGCCTGCAACGTGGAGACAAGTAAACAAGCACAAGAATCCCTCAATCCTGTTAAAACAACTGAAAAACCTTAAGAGCAAATGATGTGGCTTCCATTTGTCCTTAGGGAGGCAAAATAATAGTGAAACAAAACAAAATAAGAAAGGAACCCAACAAACCATCAAAACAAGTAAATCAAATCAACCCCCAACACAACAACATGGACTGGGGATCAGGACTGGGGATCAGATGTTTAGCTAAAGACCATTTGTTTGGATTGTTTTGTTCTGTGCATGTCAGCTCCTTGATGAGAAAAGGAAGCAAATGACAGCACAAAAGACAGACAGAAACGCTGAATAAACAGCGGATGAGAAGACCACAAATGGAGGGCGAACGTGATCGAAAAAGACGTGTTAAAGATGTAGTTGTGTGAGCAAAGCCATTATAGCTTCAGCCCAGGGCTTTGGATGACTACTACCAAAAAAAAATGTAATATATGAGAAGATATTATGAACAAGACATTTTATTTTTTTGCTGAAAGAAGTGGAATAGATAAGCAAGTGATGATGCAAATGGGTTGAAGGCTAAATGAATCCCCCGCAGGCTGCAGCAGACTTCATTTGGCCTTATTTTGTATGCAAAGGCAGGAGATGCAGAAATGCAGAAATGAAGCTCGAGGCACACGGCGGAGCGCTACATCTGCAGCTCTAGAGGGCGAGACATGGAGAGCAACATATGAAGCCGGCAGCTGGCAGAGAGGCGACACAGACGGGGAGGAAAAGACAGGAGCAGCACATCCCCATGCACTGCACAGAGACTTTTCTTTAAATGGAGCCTTTTACCCTCAAAGACATGAGAAGTCAAAACGTCGTTAAATGGCCTTTAGATAATTGAAAGCTTTACTTTAAACTCCACCTAACAATCTGAATACAAGCAAAGTAATCCACACAAAATAAAACATCAAATCAGATCAACCATGAACACGTGATAACTTGTCAAGAATGAGAAAAACAAAAAGCCAAATGAAAAGAAGGGGGTTATCATAAAAAACAGACAACATTTAGAAAACAGAATGGCTGCAGCTTGCTGATGGAAAGTACAGCAGAAAGTCGGAATCACACACCAGCGGCTGGTCCCGGTTGAGCCTGGACAAAGACTGGGCCCTAGCCTCCCTGTGGGGGCTGTAATAGACCCTGTCCAGTTCGTTCAGCTTGCCCTCGCTCAGGGCCCCTTCCCTGGAGTAGTTTCGTGGCCCGGCCTCCCGACCAGGCCCAAAGTGATCCCTGTTCCTAAAGTCACCCGTGTGTACTGACTTGGTTGTAGTCACTGGGACATCAGAGTACTCCTCCTCCACGCTGCACTGGCGGGTGAGAGTTCTTTTACGACCCATGGCCAGCGCCCGCCTTTCTACCGGGCCTTCACAGTGGATGACGCGCACAGGCCCCCTCATGGGGCTCCCATGTGCATAGTAGTTTCGATGGCCTCGTCCTAGAGATCCCTCTTCCTCGCTGCCGCAGTCTAAGCCACTGTCGGGACTCTTGGTGTTCTGGCGGTTGGGTCGTCCCAAGATGAGGTTGTCTGTGTTGTAGCAGTAGCGGCTGTCAGTGAAGCGAGGGGAGGAGCGTTGGCGCTGCAGGCGGGAGTTCTTGCTGGGGGCGTGATGGTTGCGCATATGAGGGTCCGGGGGGTACATCCTCCGCTGAGTGTGAGGCGTTCCCGGCCGGCCGCCCTCTTCAAAGCACAGGCGCTGACCCATGCTGTCCACGCTGTCTGACTCCTCCTCGGCCACCTCAGGGATACTGTGGAGACGCTTGCTCCGGAGCGACTTCTGCTTCACCACCTCCCTCTGGAGGTCCCAGCAGTCTCTTTCCTCGGCTAAGTCGTGACGCTTGTAGTATGCCTTCAGTCATGAGCAAGGCAGAAAGGTTCCACAATTTCACAGTTCAGTTCAATTCAAAAGTTTCAGTTTAGATTTTTGTGAGGGGGGTTTTGAAAAGTTTTTCGAAGGTTTTTAGAACAGGCGGGGAAAAACACAGTTTTTATGTGAATAAGAACAAATGGGGGGGAAAGACAAAATAAAGACAGAATTAGTTATTTGTGGCAATGTAGTAAGACATGCAGTCTCATTCCGTGAGGAGGAAATGACATGCTCTGAACAGGAATCTGTCAAGGATCAGACATGGAGTGGTATTTTAAAAACGAGGAAAATAAAAAGCAAGTGATAGGCCGAATTAGCAACACAGGTGAGAGCTAAATGAACACATTAAAGTGGATGAAATGAATAAATACAAGCCATAAATGAACAAAGTGAAGCTGAGTGAGTAGAAGAATCAGCCACCAAGGACATTCTGAAACATACAGAGCTCAAACTCAAAACAACAGCAGAAGACAATTTGACATTTTCATATTAAACTATACCTTACTCACTAGACATGTAACAAGACAGAGACTGTGACTTACAAATAGACGATGATGACAAAAAGTATTTAAAGAGTTATACCCCTCACAAACACCACTTCCATGTTCAGGTTTAAATGGACTAAAAAGAGAAATAACTTGCAGGAATTTTGTTCTGACTTCAGATACCTATTCTCAGTTATGAGACAAAAAAATCCATCAGCCGCTACAGTAACTCTACCTGTCATTATATAATGCAGTTTTCTCATGATGGGAGATTGTCTTTACATCCACGCATCCCCACCGACAGACCAAATGAAGACAAGATCATGTACCGACAATGTTAACAGCGACAATAAAATTAAACATTGGGACGTGACAGACATGAACAAAAGTGAATATTTCCATTTAAGTACTCACTTAAATGAGATTCCCATATGCACTTAATATGCCATGACCCTTTGATACAGCACAGTATATCAATATTCACACTTCAATTTCACATTCTAACATTTGGCTGTAACTACTCCGCTGCAGTATAAAGAGCGTCAAAATGCAACGCAAACCACAAGAAACAAACCTTATGATTCTACAGCCTTCCCCTCACACATGCATCTTATACAGTTACAGTTCTCGTGAGCTCAGCCTGAAATGGATAAAGCAGCGCTGGTGGGGCTGGGTGGAGGAGCAGGCTGGGGTGGGGAGGTTGATTCAGTTAATATGAGCCATAGGAGTTCAGCCAGGCAAAGCCACGACAGGCCCAGATTTGGAGCTCGTGAGAGATGGCCGTTACCTCTGCTGGTGGAAGGACACTCCCTACCTAGGCCCCTGTTTCTCCCCACCTTCCTCTGTCCTCCACTTGCCCACCACAGACCAAAGGCGTACAGGTGAGTATGTACCTTAAGAGTGTTGTGAGAGTTGATACTGCGCCTGCGGCCCTCTTCCAGCTGCATCTCAGAGTAAAGATCCTCCTCGTCCTCCTCCATTATGTCGGACAGGTCAGAGCCTCGGCTGCTCTCTGTGTGGTACTCCTCACTGTGGCTGTAGTGGTGATGATGGTGCTGGGAGACACAAGAGAGATTTGTGTTAGCTTTCAGTGTTGTTAACAAGTCTGCTGGCGGCTCAGCTCAGCTATCAAAGCCAGAACGTGCTGCTCACAAAGTTGAGTACACTGTTGAAGTCTTCTATAGCTACACTATCAGAACAAAGGTTATGCTAATGATTAGCCATGATAAAAATATTACAATATACTGGTTAACTGGATAGCTTAACAAGTTTTCTCCATCTTGTAAAAGTATTTATTTGTGTGTACTCGATGTACTGTACAAAAGCAGAAATACAAATTAATTGCATACTTCTAAAAAAACAACAGTCTGACCACAGCTTGTGTTTTTCCGTACCTGTCTGCCCAACTCTGAGCCTCTGAGGAATTCATCCACTGAGGCTCCTCTCCTCCTCGCATGAGGAGAATCGTAGCCGTCCTCCTCCTCATCAGAGTTGAGTGGATGCAAGGCATTACCTCGCTCACTAAATATATTCCTTTTCTCAACCTGATAAAAGAAATGTTAGACCTTTAGACTGAGAGGAGAATAATCAAAATGGAAAAAAAATTTAAATACTGAGCAAGATATTTACTTAAACTCAATACCCATAATGTAGAATGGCAATATTTTTAAAGGCACTAACAGTTCTAACTTGAAACCAATACTTGTGTTAATGGTTTTCAAAGAAACCTGACTTTTAGAAATAAGACAGAATTGTGATATCATCTTAAAGCATAATCCCATTAGCTTGATAAAAGAAAAATAATCTAGGGTTTATTCTAAATTCCATCACATGTTGAGATATTTTTCATTGAGCACTGAATCCTCACGCACCCGGTTACCCTCTGCAAACACTCTCTGGGCAGCTTCTCTGGCCATGGCCTTGGCGATGGTGTTGGGGATGGGGACTCCCTGAGGCTGCGGCAGGATCCTCTGAGGAGAGGGTGATCGCCGTGGCTGGAAGTGTGGTGGCTCCAGGTTGGGTCCGCGCATTGGAGGCAGCGGAGAGGGGGAGCGCTCCCAGGGCTGGGCAGGCCGCAGGCCTACCTCATGCTCTTTGGTTTCTGGCTCTCTGGCACTTACTAATGGTTTGGACTTGGGCATTGAGTGGCGCTGAAAATGAGGCTGGGGGTGAGGAGGAGGAGGGTGTCGGATGGGCTGCGAGTGGGGCTGTGCGTGGGGCAGCGTGTGGGGCTGAGCCCGAGGCAGAGGCTGCACCTGGGGCTGAGGGTGATTTGGGGGGTAAGTTGATGGGTAAGGAGGATGTGTTTGTGAGTGCACTGGATGGGACTGAGGATGGGGCATAGAATGGGGAGGCGCTGTTGTTCTGTGTGAGAGGCGTGGAGAGCCCAAAAGATTGTGCGGGATGACTGCCACAGGCGAGTCCTGAGACTCTCCTTGTGTCGATAACGTCCTTACAATGACTTCTCTGGCCTCCAGACACTGAATCCTGTTTAACTCCACAGTCACATAGTCTGCTGTGGGATACAAGACCTCTGCTATCTGCATTCACACAGGAACCAGAGAGTTCTTATAAGCACTCATTCTGCAGCACTACCTTGATACAAACATACATGTGTAGTACTCATATTTTAGCAGTAGACAAATATATGTTTTATTAAACATTATTTATTATGTTATAATTAACATTATTAAACATTTAAAATCACTTCAAAATCTATCATGGTTGAAAATTAAAAACAAATCGGAATCACTGGAGCTCCACCAGTGAAGACTACTTAACTGCACCCAGTTCACTCATAAAGAATGGTAGAATACTGGTTTAATTTCCAAATTTGATAAAGTAACATTATGTCTATTAGACACATACACACAGAAAAACATAATAGCAAGTTAATGAACACAGTGGAGCTTGCCTGTTTAGTGACTTTTTCTTATCCCTAGGGCCTTTATATTAGCATTTAATAATTTCTCCAGGAGATGGCAATAGAGCACTACTCACAAAAGTCACCACTGAGAAAAGCTTTAGGAGCTACATAGTAAGAATCAAAAAGATATGGTCTCACTCGGTACCTTTTGTCCCTTTGTGCACACGGCATAGCCAATAACACTGGCCCCATTGGAGGTTCCTGAAGGCGTCAGGGGCGGTGGCTTCCATCTGACCTGCAGGACCCCAGGCGTCTGACCACACTGGACCTGCACCTCCTGGGGAGGGAGAGGGGGCCCTGGGGAGCACAATACACACACTGGATAAGGAGAGAAGAAAAAAAAAAGAAACAACAACTCAACAGTAGCTAAGCCATTTTTGCCAATTTGATCAAAAATTAATGTGCTGACCTAGGTGCAATGGATTTCTCACATTTAATAACAATTTCACAGTGGCATGAAATAAGGATCCTTGTTCCAGGGGAAACTATCTCACATTTGAAGTAGTGTTTCATTGCCAAAAACTGCATTCACTTAGTAAAGAACATTGAATTCTAAATTTCACTGAAAGCATTTTCAATTTCCTGAAAGGAACAGCTGGTGTGTGTTATGATACAACCAGTTACAGACAGCTGAATAATAATATTTATGACACATTACTTTGTATAATGATTTGGTTATATTTATGCTCATGTCTGTGCAGGTTGACTGTGCGTCTCCCATCGTTCATTCATATTCATACTGTGTGCAGGTGTTACATCGGCTGAAAAAAAAATGAAAGTTTGCCAACATTCACCCATCAGGGTATGTACAGCAATATCCTGTTGCCAGATACTTGCTGACATTTTTTTTAGGGAGCATCAGAAAAACACAGTTTGCTATTTCCACAGTCTGTCAGTGTTGCCTGCATACCAAACAACATACCCATCTGTGCAGTGCTGCTGCTCACCTGCAATCGCACAGTGAGCGGGAAATGAGCACATGCAGTCAGCAGTATCTGCAAGATGCAAGGTTCGGGCTATGCGAGGGGCCAATTATCTACATCGGTCTTAATCACATCTCTGCATTGACTCTCAGCAGACAACACGGTCTTACAGCAGCAGCAGTGGCTGTTTGGAGATTTCATTTCCTCTCATCATTTTTAAACTGCCCCCGTCGTAAACAACAAGGTCCTCTTGAGAACTGAAATTAGTATTTAAATGAACATTTCAGCAGAGCCTCTTCCTTAATACCGGACACAATCAGCAGACACTGATACTGAAGAAGTCAATTAGTGTCTGCTCTGTGTGACTAATACTAATAAAAATATTCTATGTATAAGAGCTAATGAAGAAACTTGTTTGAAGAACACACGGCGAGTGTAAAAGTCTGATATAGTGCTCCCAGACACTTATTGACAACAGTTGCCTGCCACCAATGCTGAGACTATTTCAGACACCTCTAATTAGCATGTTGAATAGAAAGATCATTTAATGAACTCTCAGCATGTGGGCTTGTCAGCCTCCAACAGAAAATGTCAATTCAAACTTCACTCAAGCCTCACTCCCTTTCTGTCCTCCTCTCTCTTCTTTTTCTGCTGCTTGATTTTCTGCCATTTTCTGTTTGCGTCTGAATTTCTGAACCGCTATCTTAACAATGGGAGCGTCCTTCCCCTTCATTCCCTGAGCACCATAAACAGCCAAATAAAAATCAACAATATTAAAATTTTTCTGACCACATGTAATCTGTACCCACAACTGGCTAACTACACAGTACCTACACATTTACACACACGGTGTGTCATAAATGTAGTTGGCTGTGGAGAAAATGTCTCTTGCTGTATTCTCATTTTAAAAGATTTCCTGCAGCAAGATAGTCGGGCTGTGAGACCCAAGTTAACGCTGGCAACAGTAAAGCAACAATGAGCCTCATGGGAGAAGAAATCCCAGAGATCCATGTTGACTATTTACACTAATTTGGCTGTGAGAGACTCTTGTTTCCAGTGTTATGCAGCTCTGCTCACAGAAGGCGTCTTGAATGTATTCTCATTACCCCCCCCCCCCCCCCATGCATGTGTCTTATAACAGAAGCACACACACAAATCCTTGAGGGCAATCTAAAAGTGGCTGGGGAGAAATAAAAAATGCCTGAGACGTTTGTCAGGTCTGTAAACGTAATGGGCTTGAAGCGACCGGCTGAGTAAATAAATAGATTTCTGTGTTGGATGTAAATTATCAGCTTTCACCATGAAATAGATTACTTGGAAGCAGAACAGAGACTACAAGAATGTCAACTACATTGGAAGAGACAGGACAGCAGTGTTTCCCTTTAATCCTAAATACACCTGTAACTAAGCCTCAGCCCCAAACTAATTGCATTAGCAAACAGTGATGAGACAGTCCAGTCTGAGTGCCGTAGCCACAGCGGGCAGTTGATTTAAATAAACTCACTGTACCTTGCATCTGTCAATCACCAATCTGCAGATTTGGTGTCAGAGCGCAATTGCAGCTAAACCTTTGCTGGCATAGAAAATTACATGAACTAAAAGAAAAAAAAATAGTGAATAGCAGATTTACATTTGCTAAACATGTTGTCCAAAATGAATGTAAGTGTGGCTCTGTGTCAGCTGGGTGTCTAAATAGTCAACATCTCAACGAATCACACTGCCCCCTAGTGGTCAAAGAATAAATAAATTGGCCTTGTTAGATTAAAAAAATGAAATAAGCACCCATAGGTGAACTATCGGTGTTGCAATAAGCAAAATAATTATCAGCTAAAGCTATGACCTCAAACACAAATGTCTAAACTACAAAAAAATAAATAAAAAATGCAACAACCTCTCTCTGCAAAGAGGAAGTAAGTTGCTAAGCTGAGCACAGAACATCACACAGGCACAGAACATCAACCCAGCCCAAATGCCCTCCTTGGCACAGACTGGTCTTTCTCCCCCAGTCTTTGTACTTCCAACCTTGATGAGCAAGTGGGAACAGCTGCGCTAAACCACCCACTCCAGGAAGGGGGAGGGCAGTATCTGGAGGAAGCACAAGGCGGAGAGAAAACAGCACACACACACACGCACAAACGTGCAGAGCACTCATGCCGTGTAACATGCCTAATACAAGTTTAGGTTTATTTTTAGGACAGCTAAAGTCTACAACAGTAGTCACAAGACTGTGGGTCTAAAGCCATGCCACAAAGGACTTTGTGAGGCTGTCCTTCTGCAGGGGGGGACTGAACAATCAACCAACACACTGACACTGCCATCCCTAGAGCCATGCTGGCATTGCTAAAAAATATCTGCGTAGGTCAAGCAGTGGCCAGACAACCATTGACAGTGTGGAAGAAAATCCTTGTAGTGCTGCGGCTTACAGAATCTATAAATGTGCCAATGTAATGTTTTAGAGGCTGACCTGCAGGCTGAGTGCAGAACTCCACAGAGATTTCCCTCTTTTCCCTTTGATCCATTGGAAGCTGCCAAGGCACCTGATGTGGCTGCGCGACAACCTTTACCTTGTAAACTGTCATCGGCTTCAAGTTGAAAAACTTGTACTTATAGCCCCCAGCCTTGACCATGTCATACTCCGCACCATTGAGGAAGATGGTGTGACTGTAGTTGCTGTTGCTGGGCATCCAAGAGAGCTCAGCAGAGACCTGTGTGATGCAGTCCACCCGTAGGTAATAAGGTGCCACCACCACATCCTTTCCCACGAGAAGAGTACACCGGAGTTCGTCTGACGGGCCCCGGTCGGTGATGCTCTGCACTGAGATACGGTAGGTGTTTGTGGCCATATTGAGCTTTTCAATAAGTGACTTTGTCCTGCCCCCGTAGGGGACACTCATGCGAACCTCCTTATCCACCAAGACATTGTAGCCACTGATGGAGCCCCAACCTGGTGGGACCACAGGAGGATCCCAACCAATAATCACACTCTTGGCCAGCTGTTTAATCAGGTTGATGCGGCGAGGATAAGGCACAACGTCTTCACCGACCTCGTCAATGTTGACATCAAGCGTTCCTGTTCCATTGCTGGAGGAGCCCAGGAGGTCCATGCCCAAGCTGCTGGTGCTTAGACAGTCTAGTTTACTGTCAGACAGCAGGCTGCTTATGCCTGTTCTGGTTCCTCTGCCGACCCCCAGTCTTTGAGGTCCCAGGCTACTGTGGTTGAGGTAGCCAGGTTCTTTAGACACCGTGTCCCTGTGTTGGACACTGGGTGTTTCCTCATCTTGGACAAAATCCACAAAATTGGATGGAACGAGACCCCGCTGTCCATCCAGCAGTTCTCCTGCGGAAACAAAAAATAGATTATTAGAACTATGCTGATAAAAAGTGAAGTACAAAAGATTAAACAATAAAAATGTAAGACCTTCATAAAAGCCATCCTCATCCATCGTTCCGTAAACATAGAGGTACTTCCCTGCCACCAGGGGGAGCTCTGCCTCAGGATGCTCATTGGGCCCATCATAAGGATTGTAGCTATGGTGGAAAAGATAAGATTTGCGAGATGTTACATTGCAGATATGTTTGTTTGCGTTCTTTTATTTTCTTTTATTTTGATTTTCAGCGCTGCGGGCGGTGTAGGCTGAAAGATCTGGCACTCTTTCACACATTTGTCTGCAGACGTTTCCAATAATTTTTTGCGCTGACGGCTAATTTTCTTTAGTGATCGAAACACGGAATCATCTTTAAGACCAAAGCCGAATGCTTTGTGAGAGAAAGCGAATATCCTTGAATACTAGACAGTTCAGTTTGCTGTAAAAGACTTTTGAACGCATCTCTTTTTAATTATTATCCACTTACTTTGGTGTGAAGCTTTCTCTAATGATAACATGTACTTTGAAAATGAACATTTAACATATTTCCACGTTAGCAGACTAACTGGACTTCAAATAACAGCTGCATACGGCCCTAAAACAAGATACAGATAAATAGCAGGTGAAGAACTAGTTGTGCGTTCTGTACACTTACCTGTACCGAGCAATACACAGTCGAACTTTCCCCGTGAAGCGTGGTTTGGACCTGGTAGTTGAGCCGAGCTCTTTGTCCATCTAAAGATTAAAAAAATAAATCACAAATAATCCCGTTTTCTACATCTAACACTTACTTTTGATTTAACATCATAATAAAATATATACTACGAATTCCCTTTGTTTAAATGTTTGACCCTGTGTGCACTAAATCTGTTCTGATCAATTCCAACAAATAATCAGCCTGCAAGAGTGAAACTGGGAGGCCTCCTGGATCCCTGCTGTGTGGATGTTCTCTTGTTCGGCCCCAAACACATTACTAAGATTAAAATGAATCAGCATTTTCCAAAAATTGTCGCAAAGTGCTGTCTACACTAAGTGATAACAGAGGTATTACTGAGGCGACAAATGTAACATTGGTTAGTTCCGCTCAGTTCATTTTACATAGTCTTGCCTTGTGCAGCCTGAAGTTTCTTAGATTCACTTTGTTTGGGAAGTTTTGAATGAATTAATATTCAATAAACAAGGATGTCCATGGAGGTTGTCAGTCATCCAGGTTATGGTTTTTCTGTAAACTGTTACCTTTCATCTCAGAGGCTTCATGAGGTTCTAAACAGACTTGTCAATTGTTTGTTTCACCAGGGTTGAGGTATGAATTGGTGGTAGGGCCCAGATACACCAGAACTGACATCAAATAACTACTGGCAAAAAAGGACAGTGGAGTCCCCTCACATAGCCTGCATCCCGGCCAAAATGTTGTACTTGAACACACCGCTACTACAAGCCAACGGCTAGCTAGAATATGAATTTTGTGCCTGTGTGAGAGTAAAAAATTCTCCACACCAGAAGGTTGTAGTAGTCTGCACTGATCCTTCAAAAGGGAAAACCACAAGAGCTAGGACAAGAATGAAAAATTGCCATGCAGATCCTGCCTCTCTGGATCATGCTGTTTGACTGGTCTTCATGATGATGATGATCAAATTAGAAATGAATTCTGTGTATTCCCTTTTGACTTATTAAAGTTATTTACTTTTTATTTTATTTCCATTACTCATCTCTTCTAAGTCCACCAGAGAGCCTATGGACCCCAAGCTAGCAGGTCCAATTGTTTTGGGGGATGCACCTATCACCCTAACCCTAACTACTGTCAGATACCTCCGAGAGGAAAGCCCGGGCTGGACTGCTGGCTCGACTGCGAGTGAGGAATGTTGGCTTTACAGAGAGGAGCTCCGGCTTGTCTCCACTGATCTGGAGTGGTCGAATGAACTCAGATATCAAAGATCTGCTTGTTGGAGCCTCATTGCCTGTGGAACAAACAGATCTAATATCAAAGTACAAACCACAACAATGATACTAATACCCTCTGGATTTTTTATATAATTTCTTTATTTATATATTTCACCATGGTGTACAGTACTGCAAATATAGTTAACCCACTTAGTATCATTTAAATGGTTCTGCTATTTGAGTAAATGCTAAAATGCATGCTGTTAAGTCGGTATAATTCCCATGGATATACCACTATACTCTTCATATTCTTCAGTCTCCAATCACTTGTAACCAGACAAAATTAATTACCGTTACATAGCAAGAGTTGAACAATACGTATTACAGTAATTACTGAAGCACTTTAGCACCGTGTAAGATCTTGAATATCAGTTTCGTGCATAAATGCTAATATATTTCCTATAAGGTATGTTTGAATATAAAAATAAGGCTGATTCCACACATACCTTTCCCTATGGGGGCAGCCAGTCCATTAAGGAGCTGTGACAGGGATTTGTTCGGAGAACCTGGAGACTCACATACAGTTAAGGGTTCAGTGCTGAGGATATCAAACTTTCCAGCCTGGAGGCGGAACTTCTCCAGCTCTTTTGACAGGAGGTTGAACTGCTCACTCTGACTCCGACATTTTTCCTCCAGCTCGCGGACTTTGGCCTGATAGCGGCGAGAGAGGAGAGTGGTCGAATAGAGGGGTGAGAGAAAGAGGCAGGCAAACAGAAAGAAAGATAAACAGATGGGTAGAATGGGCATGGGAGAGACGCGGTGAGGATGGGGTGGGAGTGGGGTGAGGGGGGGCAATAGAAGAAGAAAAAATGAGGCCACCACAGTATGAGCATTACCCGTGCAGAAATAATAGAGTACACACATAAACAGCAGGTACGTGTACAATGCCGTACGTCTACCGTCTACACACAAGTAAAAAATGCAACAGCATTTTCTGTAGGACTTCTAACATGGATCAGTCATTACAGAGAAATAATTCCTGGAATGACCTGTTTAACGACTACTAACAGTACATCATACGTATCACATGCACAGCTACAATACAGATAATGCTAACAATGCAGAATATAACAAATGAAAAACTCTAGCTCTAAGAATGCATACCAAATCTGTCTTAGAGGATGAGGCTGATGTTATTGTGATTTTTTTTTTCCTTATTGTCATGTGATTTGTTGAAAAGACCAAAGCCAACAATAATTTAAATCAAACTAGTATTGTTTTTGATTCAGCTTAAAACCATTAAACCAAAAAAATCTATTATGAACACACTGGTGCTGAGAGTAATAAGCCCCTTAATTAAGATGAAGGGCTGTATTTTTTATTATTAAGTCAATCTCACCCCACATGTGTATTCATTTGCAGCTTATGTACACATGTAGCGTTACAGAATAGCTGTTTTGACCACCATTAGCCGTATGGACGTTGGTTAACGTTGCCGGCAGCGGTCTTGGCAAAGGATGTTGACAATAACAAAAATATCACAAAACATCCCCCACATACTTTAGGAGCAGGGAGCATCATTGCACACGCTAACACTGACAAACTGAACACAATTGCCCGGGCAAGTATAAGAGAAAATTCCAGGTGCTAGAGCGTGATTTCCGAAGTTGAAATGAAATCACCAACTTGTCACATCTCAGCCTGAAACTGAGCCACAGATGCTCTGAAACACACTGAAGCTACCGCGGAATTTTTTAGCACTGCCCAACACACAGCGAGGCCTGCTGCTTCGGTGCTTCTTATGCTGTAAAAACACAGAGTCTATGTCATGCAGACAGGTTGCTGCTATATATAACATGCTGCTAAAGGACTGAAAAAAAGGGAAGTCCTACATTTGTGAAATAGTTAGTAAGATGTTAGGAGATATTGGTTATAATAGCCTCATACAGTTCTCAGCTGTATGAAAACTAGACAGTTTTTAAAACACATGCTGGAAAACATGCAACAAAGGGAAAGGATCACATTCACCACTGTCGGGTAATGTATCCTGTCCCTGTTAAATACAATCTGTTACACTTAGAAAGCTAACAACTATGCATATTCTAATGTATTCACAAATATTCTGATCATGAAAAAAGGTGACCCTTTTAATTGCAATACTTTACTAATTAAATAGATTTTCTGCATTCTTATACAGTTATTTGTTTATATCTAAACATATTTTTAACACACTTTAAATCTGCACACCTCTGTGTGTTGATGGGATTTGATTATGTATGTGGTCAGCGAGGGAGGCCCCAGGCCTTCATATTTAACTGGAACTTGAACAAGTAGTATTTTTTCATCAACCGTTAAGCGTGTTACTGAATTTTACTTTGGAATCAGAGGCAGAGAGGCTCATGTTGCTGCCTTTCAGAAAAGTCCTCCTTTTGTGAGTGCGCTTTGATGGGAATTGTGAAACTGAGCCGAGTGTGTTGTAAAGGCCAAGAAAGGATTGACTGAATCTGAATTAGCTCAGAAATCCAAAGAGGAATGGTCATATAGGAATGGTCATATATTAGAGTTATGTTGACTACCACTTAGCCAGACACATATCATTACACATCATTATGTTTAGCTTCAACTCAAGACTGAGACCATGATGACTGTTTTGGGATTGTGGTTTTACATCACCTCTTGGGCCCAAGTAACCATGGGGCTGTTGTATATCCTGTTAATTATACTAGCAAAGGTCTAAAAATAAAAAAAATAAATCAAGTAAATAAATAAAAGCAATTCTGAAATACCTGCATGCTGTCCAAGTGGTTCTGTATAAGCATAAACACACATCCATACAATGAAAAGAGATGTATTAAAGAATAAAGCACAATTACACATGTCATCACTCATACACATCTTGAAACTCATCACCTTATTACAATGCTAATACAGAGAGGAAGTGACAGGTTGTGACATTTTGTTTTATGATATATTCTCCTGAAAAAAGTGCAATCAACTTAAATCTACATGTTTAATGTGTATAGCAGGAGTCATTTTTAAAACACTGAGAAAAGCAATCTGTATACTAACTTAACCAAGGATTCATGTTTTAAAACAAGAGGACTAAAAAGAAAAGAGCAACAATATTTCATGAATTGAGGTCATGCGGAGTAGGAAATGGCCTTAGGTGTACATAGATCTACCTGAGGTAGTCCCTCATCCTTGAGCAGTAACCACAAAAACACACAACCATACCCCACCCCAGAGTCCAGACGCTCACCTCTAACAGATGGACAGCGCCTTCATGTTCCTTTTTAGCCTCAACCTGAGCCTGGGAAACACAGGGTGAAGTTCACTTACAGTATGTTACAGTTTATAATGCATTTTAGTTTCAGTTTAAAAATACCAATGAAAGCCCTCAAGAAACAAAGTGGAGGCTTTTTTCCTGGAAACCTTTAAGTTCATCAGTGCTCAGAGTGAAAATGGCTGAAAAGAAAACGTCCACGTCTGTCTGCGCTACTTGAGGCCATGACAGAGGCTGAAACTTATCAGCGTTTCAGCAACAATGTCTCAATTTTAGCAGAAATCAAATCACGCTTAACCCAAAACAACTACAACATTGTGGCTTTTCTTGCGCCATTTTCACTGTTTACATTTCATGTTATTTTAAACTTGTCTTGTGTCATAACCGTGAGTTAGGCAACATGAAACAAAGATGAACATGCAAGGAAATGAATATAATCAAGGAAGCATCTGTAAGTTTAAGAAGCCTTGCCTGAGAGTCTCTGAACTCTTTTCTCAATACAGATTGTTGTTTTTTTTAGCAAGGCTCCTCCACCAGCTTTGGTCTTGAGTTAGTCACAGCACCATTCACACAGCTGACATCCCTCATTCGCAGAACAACAAGCCTCAAGGTAATTTCAGTATATTCAGTTTTCATCTTTATCTGTGTTGTGCTAATCTTTTATACATCTCTGCTCAGTACCTTCACATGCTTGACTCCGCTCACCATTTATTACCAATTGTAAGAGACTGACTTACCTCCATGAATTACTCAGTCACATAGCATGGCCTACTCTGGCCACCTGCTCATTCTTGGTCTACTTTTATGTGTGTTTCTGCACTGTCAGGAGTTTCTCCTGTCCCAAAAGCATGTACGGAAATTGGAAAGGGGCTTTAGCGTGTTCTGCACTCGCAGCATGAAATGCACTGCTGAAGGACTTAAAACTTAATTAATTAATCTTGTTAAACTTCTTTAAATCCAAAATGGAAGTGGCAGACTCCTTGGCGTGACAACGTTGTTAACATGTGATACTGATTCCTTTAAATTTTGGGATTTCCAGATTGATTTCCAGTTAAAATCATTTGCAATGTCTGGTGGTGTGAGCTTAGATTACAAACTGCAAACGGTCATTCAAGCACTGACATTATGTCTGAACGACTGTTATGTTGTTTAGATTATATCTAATAAAAATGGCCTAGACTAAGAAAAATAATTTTAAACTAATCCAACTAAAAATTAAGAAGGCTTGTACATTCGGGTGTGATGAGGTTTGCATGTTATAAAAGACTGTGACACAGTACAATTGTAGCATATACATAATGATAATATTTTTCTAATGGGAACAAGAAACATCTGTTGAAAGAAACAAGTGCTCCACATGAATATAAGAGCATCATCTAGACTTTACAATTTCATAAATCTACTTTGCAGGCAATTAATTTAGGAGAATACAGAGAGCAGCCAGCGTCTGAGGGAAGATAAGGAAGTAATGAGCTTCTGTTAATGAGAGAAAAAAGCTGAGAGCTACTGCCTGTGAAAGGCTGACTGTGAAGTTAGAACACTGCAGCAACAGCAACACTGGGGCACACACACTGTTTCCAGAGAAGGCATTGGTGACAATTCCTATCACGTTCACACTATCAGCAATCTCAGCCACTGCTGGGTCTGCTTTGACATTACAGTCAGCTTCAGTGCACAGAAGAGGAAACCCGACCATCAAATGGCCAGGGCCAGCGTTTTTTTTAAAGCAAGCCCCTAAAAAGTGTCATGTCTACTTTGGATTTTGAATGTCTGATTTGCTCGCTTGTAACAAACAAGAGGAGTGCTCCTGAAATGTTGCACTCAGGGTTCAGAGAGTGATGGACAGCTGACGGATGAGGTTAAGAGGATGTGCTGGGACAGCTGTCAGAGTGCCAGTGATGAAAATGTTGAGAAAAGCGTTGTCTATAGAACCCTGCATACCCTGAATACAGTCTTTCATCTGACTTCCACCCTTGTTACACTGTATGTATCGCACCAGCATTTAACAAAAGGCTCTTTGACCCATGACACAGTCCGGACAAACAACAAAGCCTGGCCCTCTGGTGCTCCAGTGTTAAGTTCCCTTACCTTCTGAAGAAGGTCAATCTCCTGCTGCTTTGCATTGAGTACAGCCAAGGCCTGCTCATGCTCCAACTCTAGCTGCTGCCTCCGCTCTGCAGCCTCGCGCATATGCTGTCCGCAAGGGGTGTAGGGATGGAGAGCCGGAGGGGAAGATTGTGGGGAGGGGCATAGAGAGGGCTGCTGTTAGTGGAACTAAAATCCAATGGCACTAAGCCAACACAAAATGCATCTCCAGTCTTCGACTCCACACTCAGAGACAACACAGGTGTTACATGTGCACACATCACACATTCAGAGGCTGACCGTTAAACCCTTAAAAACATAAACTATGCCACAGCAAATGCCATGTGAGAACATGTTTATGTCGAGCGATCCGCAGGACAGATCAGATCAGATCAAATTTTGCACAAAGGTGCTAATGGATGAGGACTAGAGATGCTTTGCTGTGTGAACAAAAAACGTCAGTCAACAGTCAGGTTTGCTGCCCCCTTTAGGTAACACCTGTTGGAAATCTGGCTACTGGGACTGTCTGAAAAGCTGTCCTCTGTGGTGTTGTCTTTGCATGATCAATACAGGGTTTAATGTTACATGAAAAGGGTGAGCAAACTCCACGGCGTGCTCACTTGTCTGTGGTCATCCATAACAACAAAAGAAGCCATACAATACAAGGGACTGAATGCTAGGCTCTTAAAAACACAGTGTGCCTGTGTCATCCAGTCACATCACTGCTCCCACTATGTGTGACTATTTGCAGCGCTGTAAGGTGAAAGAAGCAAATGACATTTTCATGCCAGTAAAAATTAAGGTCTAAGATAGGTAATGTCATCGAATTTGTAGGTGACATTATCATCATGAAGGGTGACCCAGTCTCTATCTCCTCGTAGGCCAAACTGTTTGTCCTGCCTCATGCATAAATCACATTCCACAGTGCTGTGGTCTTATAGCCACGTGACCATTCGTATGTCGGGTAAGCAGCCCACGGATAAAGGGAGAGATAAGCACAGCCACTGAGGTGGACAGAAAGCATTCAGAATGGGACTGAAGGGCTGCTCCCTAACAGATGGACATAGCAGTGATACCTTATAAATCTAGCAGAGAGGGGACAGGGGGGGAGGAAGGATGGGAGGAAGGGACAGATCAGGTAGGGTGGGACAACATGAAATTGGAGGGGGAAAGGGGCAGACTGCTCCAAGCTTCTACTCTTTCACAGCTCCTGGTCAGACCTCCCAACACGACACTGGAAGGCAACAGACATGTCGAGGACATTAGACAGTATAGCGGAACATAACCAGATGGAGGCAGTGTAGCACAGGTAGGAGAAGGGGTACTGGTAAAGGGTTAGACTCCGTAAAAGTACCTGAATTAGCATCCCGGGAGAGAAGGACTACTACTGTAAAACTAGAAGTGCACATGGCATTGACAAATAGTGTCTGCCCTTGGAGCCAGCTTCCTCACCTTGAGCACCTGCTCTAGGTTCTCCAGTTTGCCTTGGAGCTGATTCCTCTCCCACAGGGCTAAATCTCTCTCCTGCGTCACAGCACCAAGGGTCTCTTTGAGCTTGGCATACTCAGACTTCACCTGCGCAGACAGGACAAGCAAGAAGCAAAGAGACCGAGAGAGTTTGAAAGTCCAAGTGTACAACACCCTTTGGGCTAAACAAGGCAGTTATAGTTTGGTTTTCACAAGGCTGCAGGTAGATTTTTAGTCCTGTTAGGATTACTGGCAGGTTCACGTCTTTTGCTGGACAGTCGACCTGTGTTGAAGTTTAATTACACAAAAATTCGACCCCCTTTTCAGCCAAATATTTTAGATTGAGACGATGAAGGCATATAAAATACATAAATAGGAGAATACAGTGCACATTTAACAATATTTCTCTCTTTTAATTAATAACAATCTTTTTGCCTTAGAACTACTTCATTGCAGGTATTGTGCCAGGCTTACTATCGAAAGGGCAAATTATATGTGCCTTGTGAATGAAAGGCATTGTTTTAAAATGCATTGTTTACATCCATTACAGCACCAGGGTGGTTCAAAATTTAGTGGTGCTGTGATCAAACCATACCGAAAATTTCAAGAGCTTTACAAAATCGATGTGGCAAAATGATACCAAATTAATAAATAAAAAACAACAACATCTTGCATGTCACAAAAACATGTTATGTTGCGGTTCTACAAGTCCATAATCCAGCCAGAATAATCTGTGACAACAGCATCCAAGCGTTTCCAGCAGAAGCCTTATTAAGAGTTTACAGCTCACTTCCTTTCTTCCAAATGCGTACAAGATATTAGACGCACTATTCTATGATTCAATCCAATCGCACAACAGTGTCCCAGCAGCCTCTCTGATACAATATCAACAAAAACTGAACACAATGCACTTCATAAAGGTAGAGCGCCGGCTTTGGGTTGGACTGAATGGTACAGCTGTTACTGTTTTGCTTGCATTCAGTGTTAATTTTAAGCATCCTGCGATAACACTGCAAGCATTTCAGACAGGCAGAAAACTCTTCCAGGCCATGTGTGGGAGCTGGCTGGTTTTGGCGATAAAACCCTTTAGTTATTATTATAATGTGATTGTAATGTAATTCACTCACTCCTATTGCTATAGACCCAAACATTAATAAATTATTCATGCTTCACTGTTAACCAAGCAGTAAGCTTTCAACTGAACCATGCGATTGCACATTATATTATACACTGTACACCGATCCAACACTGGTGAGGTCTCTGCAGCTATTATGAACAATGTCTGAGAAATTTGACTAACTTTTTTTAATACCTTTTCTTCATAGTTTTGTCTCTCACAAACAGTTTGTATTGTTATGTAAGAGGCGGCATTTAGAAATCAGCGTTTTAAAGTCCCCTCATCTGCATTGAGATGACTAGTTCCTGCAGTCGTGATGTGGTGAGGCCCTTTCCTCAGAGCAGCCATGAATGACTAATGATTCCTCAAGGAGTGCTTTTCAGCAAACACCAGCAAAGCAAAACACAAACAGAAACCAATGAGTCTGTCTGAGCCGCCCGCCTCCACACAGTAAAAACTCTCCGCATGGATAGAAGCGACTGTCAAACCTAATGTAGATGGATCGAACAAAACTATATTGGATTCAGCAGCAGCAGGTCAATAGTCTATTATGGGTAGAGGGAGGTGCCCTTTGTAGCCCCTCCTGGTTCATTCAGAGACATCAGGGATCAGAACACAGGGGTCTAAGCAAGGGCTAATATCCGCACTGCCCTGCAGAGTGCTGCACTCATATCCGTCAGTCTGATAGCAGTTCCAGATCGTGGCTCCGAGAGCCACCCATGTCCTGATAAGACGTCAATAACCTGCATCCCGCCCTTCTTCAACCCCAGCGGCAAATACCTGCCAGTCAGCAGCTTCGGGAAATTGCCTTCCAATTCATAGCGAGGCCTCAGGCTTTGTGTTTGTTGGACTTCATGTTATCGGCTCTGAGGACCTTTGAGGTCTTGGGGATAAAACTAAGGTGTGGATGATTTAACAGAATATGAGGCTCACTGATTCTGTGGTCTATGAAGAAACAATACAGAGGGTTGACTGTTGCACTCACACACAGCAGAGCTTCGTACCACGCCTTTTCACCTTCTCTCACCTTCTCATACTCAGATGCCTTGTGGCTGTTGTTGAACAACTGGAGGTTCAAGTGCTTGTTCTCCTGGAGGAAATCTTGAAGCTCATTCTCCTGGGAAAAAAAAACAGCAGAAAAAACAAAAACAAAAAAAACAGTGGTTATAACCCAAGAAGTTGCCATGATTAGGCCAGAGCACAGCACTCAAACGCTGCGTGTTGTTAGCAATAGGCCATGCATTATTCATCTGAGGATACTGCTCGAGGTTTTCTGGCATGCTCTGGAAAGCATGACTAAAAGAGGCTGCCATTTCAGCCTCTGCAGCAGAACAATAATACTGTCGTAATAGTAGCTTTTATGTCAGCGTCAACAGCATACGCAAATAGATGTAATAAGAAACCCTGAAAATAAGCTGCCTGTGAGCGCACGGATGGAAATCAAACATGTATTCAAATGCCACACACATGCACGTAACATTCTTTCCTACCAAGTGTGTCGAGCCGGGGTTAAAAAAAAAAAAAGCCTCCGTTGCAGGGGAGGAAAACTTAATTACATTCAATCAGCAGTGGTGAGGCGTGCGTGGATGCAATTTGCAGTGTCAACTGGAGTGTTCTCTGAGATGTGCAATTTATTGCAGCAGCATGTAGGCCATGGGTTGTTCCTGTCAGGAGAAACCTACCGGCTCATGCATGATACATTTACAGTAAATACAGTGCTTCTTAATGGCCCGTGATGGTGTGCCTGCTCATGCTCCCTTATGTTTTACTTATGAAGGACATTTCAGAGGACAGGTGGAGATGGAGGTAAACATTAAAATGTAACATGTATGCAAGTACACATACACACCAGAAAATGTTAATCAATGTCCTTTAGTGGAGTAGTAATTTCTGAACCGCATAAACAAATATGGAGACCACAGATGAGGGGTACTGTCAAGGCCAAGCATTTCCAAGTAAACGGTGGCCTGAAGATACTAGTCACATCTAAGCCCTGCTGCTTTTCCGTTAATTTAATTTCTGTTGCGAAAAAAATACACATATATATGTATATATTGGCATTTTAACCTGCGTCAATTGTGTCCAGTCAATTTTAATGCTTCCCGTACAAGCAGCAGATTGCATTGGCATTCTTATTCATATCCATTGATCCTTCAATTCGGAGCTATTATGAGCTAGCTGAGCCTCCAGGTGTTCATTCTGAAGGACGAACAGCTACTGAAAAAAAGGAGCTCACATTTTACTGCTCATAGGCACAACAAACTGAAGCACTTAAAGCTTGTTGTTGATTTAAGCATTTCATCATAACTGCCATCCTCATTTGAAATCCTTTGTGGAATACGGATGTGATAGCACACACATAATGATGCAAACCAAATTGTCTTGAGCACAGAGAATCAGCTGTGTCTTTGTCCTGTATTGTTGACGTGTTAATGCTTTAAACAGATCAGTGTACGTCATAATCCCTTGGCATGAGCGCATTTTCATGGAGAGCCTGTGAGCCCAGTGGTGGAGAAAAAAAAAAAAATCCATGCAGAAATCACCGCAGCCTATACTGAGCTGCTTCCAGCTTTATTCAGCTGCGAACCTGAGAGTTTCTGCTGAGTTGAGATTTGCTTGAATACTGACACCAACACTGAAAGCAATGTACAAACTAACAACAGAATCTAAGGATCAGGTTGAACTGACAATAGCATTAAACAGGAAAGCCTCTGCAGTCTATTTTATTTATTTATTTTTTGACACCAGCAAGGACAGTTTCGTGAATGGTACACTATTGAAAAATATAATTAAGCCAGGAGAAGTGTTTGTGGGTTTCTGGCTACTCCTACTCCAAATGTGCATTTTATCCAGACACGGTCTGACTCAGCCTGCCGTCCCACTGTGATGTGTTTCATTTTGATAAGCCTGACAGGCGAATCAACGCTGCCATTTTCCTCAAACGCAATGGAAACATTTCTGCCACTTACTCTGTGATTGGTAGACTCTAAGGGTGAACACATTGCTTGCTGTCAGTATACATTCTTACTTCTTCCCCACCAAAGCCATCTCCCTCAAAGAGGTAAACATATACTCACATAGTGACTACTGGTTTCTTGTACCACACATATTATTAAATACAAATATTACATTGAGGTGACAGCAGGTATGTACTGTAGCAGCACACGTTTTGAGTCCAGAAAGCTGTCTGAAGGTCATACTTTATTTACCTTCATACATTTCCACTTTTCTCTGACTTTCTTTAACTCCACAGACCAGAATTCCTCTTCAGCATTGCAGACTCTGGTCAACACGAACTAACAAATCAAGAACTATAAAGCAGAATATCAAAGCTTTTCAAGGGCTAATGCATTTCTGAGTTTCTTGCACAACACAGTGATTTCTGACACTTTTGATTTTGCACATACAAAGCACTTCATGTGTCCAAGCAATGAGAGATGCCAATCACGCATTTGACAGAAGGTGTTTGTAAACAGCTCAGAAAGTTAGCTTAGCTGATGACAAAGGCAGGCCTTTCATTCCAGATCAATCTGGGAGCACAGCTCCACAGACCAGCTCTTGGACCTGTTGCTGCCGTCTACCTCAATATTGATCTTCGATTAGCACTGATACAACCTCGAGCAATGCTGGCACAACTAACGCCTGTCGCCATAGCAACAGGCTTTAAACGCTAGCAGGGACATGCTCTGCTGATGGTCTGTAGTTATACACTCGATACCCAGGAAGGTGGAGGTGCCAGATGGCTGTGGCAGTGTTTACTGTCACTCATGGACTCAGACAGACGATGTGTTTATATACACGACAGCAGAACTCACTATGAGGAGACGTTAGCAACACTGGGAATTTCAACATAGGTAAGAAGCATCAATGCATATTTCTCTATAGGCTGCAGGTGCAGAGTCACTAACAGATGCACCTACACCTTACACCTACTCTTATTTTAACCTGAGCAGGAGAGGACTGAAAAGGAGAGAATAGAGGAGACAGAGATAAGTCTGTTTAGACCAAACAGGGAGTGACATTAGTGTCAACTCGACATCCCCTCACAATAGCGTGCAGTGCTCTTGTCTGTGTTTGCGTCGCTGAAGCTTGGTGCGGGAGGAGATAAGAGCTGTGCTGCAGTCTGTGGAGACTAGCCTGCCATTTCTGCTCGCCACTTGGGGACAGTTTGTCCTTTGGGTGGCTTCCTTTGGACTCAGCAGGCTGACAATGGGCGAGGAGGGAAGTGCTGCTGTGGGCAGGGAACGTGAGAGGAGGGCAGCACAGAAAACAGTCCTAATGGAGTGTTTATTTGGGGCAGAAAGCCACACACAAAGACAGCTCATCTAAAGAGGAGGGCTTTGGGGCATGAGGGAATGAATTCAAATAGTCTAGGACCAAACAGCGGCATTTATATTACTGTTGAATCCCTCCAGCTCCGACCTTTCATGGGAGAAGTCCCATTTCAGGCCATCTGCCTACTTCTGTTTGTAACATGTATATTTTTTAACTTTTATGAAGAGGCTTTTATGTCACTCATACAACACCCTGTACTATTTTTTTGCAGCCCCAAAACCAGAGGCTGCAAGCCCAGTATGCGTGTCTAGACACATGTAGTCTCTGTTGTTTCTCAGCCCATGGGACCCACTTTAACTAAGACTACTGGAGCGTCTCAGCCGTAAGATATTACTCCTTCACAGACTAAACTTTAATAGAAGTTGTGTCTGTAATACCAAATATGAATACAGACTCCCGCAGCTGTAATAGTAAAACCCACCAGATCAGAATTGGCCATATCTCCTTTTGCTGTGAGAGACTTTCAGAACCTGATGACTCTTCTTGTCTAAGGTACAGCATCTTCCCTTGATAAAATAAATACAACGCAGCAGGACAATTACTGCTACTGCTGGGACTAAGAGGTAGTTTAACTGCAAACCCTCCACTCGTAAGCACCAACCTAAGCATGGAAACAGAATTCACCGTCTAATGTAATCTGCTTCATGCTCAAACCTTCATGCAGATTTCATTAACCCCTCACAACCTCCAAGCCCCACCACAAAAAACTGATACTGGAAACTAGACAAGAGCAGAAATTTGGAGGTTAGACTGGAGGTTTAAAATCCTGGTTTTCAAACTTTGTTGCCTCATACACCTTAAGAGAAACCAGAATGCACTGAATGCAACATCCGATGTGATTTCTACAGATTTCAGAGATTGTTGTGCAACAATTAGCTGATCCACACATCAGCCTGGTATGTAGTGGTAATGCACCGGCAATCTTGTTTGCCAACCTCCATAACAACCAGAACAAGAAGAAGAAGAAATGAGAACTGGAGGTCAGATTTTATCAGTCACTAGCACTGATGCCTCACAGCGAGAAGGTCCCGGGTTTGAATCCATGGGCCGACTGTGTGGAGTTTGCATGTTCTCACAGTGTCTGCGTGGGTTCTCTCCGGGTACTCCGGCTTCCTCCCACCGTCCAAAGACATGCTAGTAAGGTTCACTGGTGATTCTAAATTGGCCTTAGGTGTGCATGTGAGTGTGAGTGGTTGTCTGTCTCTCTGTGTTGGCCCTGCGATAGACTGGCGACCTGTCCAGGGTGTACCCCGCCTCTCGCCCGATGACAGCTGGGATAGGATCCAGCAGACCCCATGACCCTTAACCCCTTAACGCCTAGTGTCGCGAATTCGCGACGCACCGTTTCCGCTCAGACTGCAGCCGAAATAACGCATGTAATACTCCAATGTCGGTTTGTGCACATTCAAAAAATACCTAGGAACCTTTTGCAAGCACTAGTTTCTCGTAGGACCGGTCGGAGTGGTAAGCAAAAACACAAATAATTAATTTCTTTATATAATTGAAAAATCAATTCAGGCGTTAAGGGGTTAACAGGAATAAGCGGTTACAGAAGATGAATGAATGAATGAATGAATATCTATCCACATTAGTATGCTAGCTTACGTTAGAATATAGGGCCAGATTGTTTACCGTTGCCTGAAAACGGCATCAGCTGCTTTATGTCCTTGTAGACTTGTTTCTCTTATTGATTAATGTGAAAGTACAGACATGATCATCCAGATTTAAAATCCTGAATATCCACCATGTTTGATATTAATTGGGATCAGGTCTGTAAACACCTCACATCACCAGTTTCCTTCTCCGGTCTCCTCCAGCTAAAAGAACCGCACTCCATTACCAATATGGTGATATTGCTAACCACAGATCTCTTTGAACACACGCACCACACCACTTTTATATTAAATGGCATCAAATCATGAGCAAAGCAGGCTAACATGCGACTAATACAAAGCCTTTAATTAAAAGCCTAAAATGCCAAAACAATGTATGGTTTGTTTCTTCTCAGCAGGATCCCTGTGGGTCATATTATTTTAAAATTTTCTCTACCTTTTATCCTCAGTCAAGACCACTCCAGCAGACAGAATGACATTTCTGGGGCACTGTCAGAAAATGTCCTTCAAGAAACGCCAAACACCTAGTGAAAATGCTAGAGTTGTGTAACATATCTCTGACCTTTTAAAGTGGTGAGCGAACACACTACTTCTGTATATTTAAACCACGGGAGTGTTGTACAGAGCTGCAGGAACTATTGTGTTTACAAAGACACCAACATAGCCACAGCCTGAGGATACCACTTGTAACACACACATTTGTTTGTGTCCACATTTGTTCGGTTTGTGCACTATCACACTCAAATAATTACTACAGCAGAGCATCTCTCATTCTCAAATGTATTCCCGATGCTAATAGGCCAACACTGCAATTAATTGCTCAGAATATTTGAATGTAGCCGCCGCTTGTCAACCGAGCTATCACTGTCGCTGATTTTCTCAAGGGATGCTTGTGTGTGATGATAGCGAGCGAGGCTCCCAGGTACAAATCAATTTTAGCCTCCACCCATTCATTCAGAGGCCAAGGTGTATTTTTGGAGCACTTACCAAAGTCTGACATGTTTGATTCTTTTTCTTCACCTCTGCATCAAGTGCTTCACACTCCTTCCTTCTGGTGCTGATCTCGGTCTCCTGAGGAGAGAAAAAAAAGCAGAGGACGGCTGCTACGGTTTGTCAGGAACACAGGCTTACCGAGAGAACTCAGTGAAACTAGGCAGGAAAGAGAGGGAACATATGTCAGTGCTTAGGTATATGCCTGTCAGTGTGTGTATGGGTCCATGTGTAGACGTATGCTTGTGTACAACTGAGAGGAGGGAAGATTCCCAGACACTATCTGGTAGACATTACTAAATGCTTTTATTGATGGGGAAACAGACGTGAGGCTGTGATGCTTCAAACTGAAAGGTTCAAATGTGGAGCATGAAGGGATGTGGTATTCACATGTAAATAATGTGATGGAAAAAGATCAAACAAAAGCCTAAGAGCAGCCACGCTGCTCAGTGAGGTTGTAGTTAGATCCAGGGGTACTTTATAATAAATGTCGATGTGCTCACAATGATTAGCAAATATAATGTTAACCAATGCCACCATCTTTGTTAAGTATGTTAAATGCAGTTACATGTTATACACAAGGATAGAAGGACTATTTATATGTGACCGGAAAAGCATGTTTCATTTGTCTAGTTAAAGGAACATGCGGGTGATATGGCATATTAATACAAATAGTAAATGCAGCCTTGATTTTATTAAAGCTGCCTTCAAACGGGGTTGTGTTTACTGTGTTCACGACAAAAGTCAATATGAACAACCCCCACTTCTGGTCACGACCTCGTAAGTGGAAATTTTCACCGGCTGTGACATGTTTGCAGAAATGTCGGAGGAGGACGGCGAGTTAATATACTGTAATTATGTTGAACAGAGTTTTCGTTATAATTTAACAAAACGTCTGAGAAACATTTTGACATTACCATCAGCCTCATCCTCTCACCATGCCTTTGCATTGCCAGCAGCAGTCTGACTTACATAGACGCCTTAAGACTGATGTTACCACTTGAACACCGTGTGTTTTGTGTTCATGGCTTCCCATGCTGTAACCATGGGCTCATGAGTTCCATTTGAAGGCAGCCTAACCCCAATGAGGGGTTGTTATTGTATTGTTATTGATGGTATATAAGTAAAAATAAAATAAAACTGAATTCAATTGATTCCTTCAAAATGACCATACAGTTGATTACTACCTTTGTTGCACTGTTTCAAAACAAACTGAACATTATAACAGTCATGAAGGGGGATTTACTGCAAGGCTGTTTTATTAGAATGCATTCATTTTCACCTAATGAACTGGCAAGTGAGTGTAAGCAGAGCCAATCAACATGTACTGTGTTCTCTGTCATAATATAAGGTGGACTGGAGTCTAGCTGACACCCAATACTGCATTTCCTGCTCCTGTTGTTTCCATCACGCAGCTGACAGCTGAATGCTGCGTAAGCTGGAATTACAATGAGAAGAAGTTCAGCTGTCTTCACAATGCGCGATTAGAGCCATAACACGACTTCAGCCTGCCACAGTCACTACCGAAAATGGTTCGCTCAGTTTATCGGTGTTATTAATCTCCGCTGGTTTCTCAGTGGAGGCAAACCCAGAGAGGTGGGATATTCCCATCAAAGCAGCCTGTACGTTCAGACCTGCTCTGGATATGTCTCATTTTTTGTGATTTCCACTCTGACAGAGAGATTACATTTTCTGGCAAGCTTGAATGTATCATGTCGTAAAGAGTATTTGCATTTAGGAATACACATTGGTACTCATTTAATGCATAGCTGACTATTGCACTGCTCTTACGGTGCAAAATGTATGACAGTGTTACATCACATCTAGCACATCAGCTTTCTACCAGTGTATGAGGAATATCTTTGCTATGGGTGGGAATGAAAGTGAAGCTAGATGTTCCAAGATTAGTGTATAGAATTAAACAGGGTTTTATCTGTGTCAGTGTGTGTTACCAGTGCGCACACACACATACACACTGACAGCACAGCACCACGTGTCCCAGAGCAAGACTAAAATAAGCACCAGCGGACCCACGAGAACCCCACAGCACACAATGCATGCTGCATGTGAGAATGCATGAATGTGCACTTCATCACGGCAACGCTCGCAGCTCCGTTTGACTTTGAAATATACAGTATATATTGCAATCCATTCAAATGGAAGAAAGTTTACTTTGCTACATCTGCTGGCTTCCCTCTTGGCCGCGAGCGCCGGCAGTATTTAATAAGACAGTGAGCAGTAAGGTCAGGGAACGGGATGAGCGGATGGAGGAGGACCAAGCTTTGAACCTATTGTGATCTATAACCTTGTGGCATTTAACTCCAAGCAAGTGACAGTTGGCGTGATTAAATCTTTGACCCCCTTATCTTTGGTAGCTGGTCCACTAGTAAACCAGCTCAGCTGTATGTGCTAAGTGTGCAAGTCCTCTTGTGTTCTATCTTTTTAAAACTGAACGGAAACAAAATAAATGTCGTCTGAAGTGAGAATTTCTTGATTAAATACTCAATTAGGATAGAGAATCATAACTATGATTTATTAAATTATATTTAAAGATTATAAGAATGTTTAGAATTTATTTAAACTTAATAGTTATGGTTTGGCATGAAGGGGATAATAATAATAATACAGTTATGTTTTGAAAATTGACCATTTAATACTAAATTTAATTCAGCCAAAAGATGCAAAACTGAGAGGTTGTTTTTGTCTCCTGGAAAACAAGAAAACCCTGCTGATATTTCAGATAAAAAGGCCAGAACATGATTCATTTACTTGTTGTTTTCCCTGATTAGCCACTGCAGGTGTTTGTTACTCTCATTTCTAAAACTCAACAATTCTCCCTTACTGCAAACTCTAAACAAGTAACTGCAAATATGAATTACATAGTTGAAGAGAGGAGCACAAAAAGACAGGACCTGTTTAATAGAGGGTGCACATTATACACTACCATGTTGACTCTAAATGATTTCCTGCGAGTGATTCACACAGAGCCTCCGCAGACAGCTTGCCATCTCCCATGTGGGCTGGTATCTAATGTGTACAGTTTTCAGAACCAGACGGTTACGACACCACGCTAACTTGCACGATGAATATTTCACTCACACACTCGCAGACGCCGTCGCGCACACATACAAACGCACGGCACTCAGGCTTGCTGAGGCCCATTTGTTTGCAGCACATTCGCCAATGTTCAATTAAAAATCCCTCTGATAAAAGATTCAAATGGCTGCCATTGTGAGTAATGAGCTCCTGCATAAGTGAAGAGGCGTTTACTGCGCAGCAGATGAAGATAGATGAGGAAGACCATCCCCTTGGGCTGTGTCTAGCATTTGTGCCTCAGTGGCACTAATGCAAATGCACGCACAAGACAGGTGCATCCACAGCGGTCTGTACCTTTATGTCTCCAATGCTCTACCCAAAGGACAGACTCCACATGCCGTTTTATGCCTGAACATATTTAAAAAGCAACGTCCGTTTTCAGATTATGGTTCAAGGTCTCCTTTAAGGTCATGGCGATAGCAAGATTCAGGATAATCAAGGCAAATGTACTATAATGTTATATGTATCCATGAGAAGCTATACATTCTATCATTAATTGTATTTAGACTTTAATATTTTTGCAGTTCTTAACAAAAACTGATGGGGCTATTTAGCAAGTCATCCCACTGAGACCTCTTAACAACAGACTTGGCCCAAAAGTGTCATTTATGGTGAGGAGCTAGCTAAGGAAGGTTGTTGGAAAACAAAAGAATAATCGGTGAGCCAAGACAGAACCTCAACCAACCACAATTTTTCCTCCTCAAAGAGCCCTGACAAGGTCAGTCTTTGGACAGTCTTGGGCCGCCTGCAAGTGTCTGCAGCCCTAGTTGTTGCATGTCCCTCGCAGTGTGCGCGAGTTGAACCCCTGTTTGCATTTTTTCAGGTTACTGAGCTCATTAAATTGGTGGCGGGGCCGTGGGTGAGAGAAATCCCCCTGACTTCAATTTAGCGAGCCAATGCACAAGAAGGGAAACAGAGGAGCATTTTAGCATACCCTTATTTATCCCATTATGCTATGCTAGCATTTAACTCAAAACACTCTATGCCTAAAAGTTGCAAACATGACCACAAACTCTTAATCTTGTTGATATCTGTCACTACATAATTATGTTTGCCACACTACCCTTAAAAACTCTCACCCGGGCTAGTACAAACAAACATTACTTAACAGATACACTACCAACATTATGTTTTTCATTTTACAAATAAACACACAAAATCTGTTGTGACTACTAATTATAATTCACTATAATAGCATTTAATGAAGCTGTTGGGTTTAGCAAATGTTTTGCAAAAGAAACCAGTATCTGCGAATGTTTTGAGCCTTGACTATGAACCCTGAACACAGCTGTCGTGTTGTTCAGCACCATGGAGAGTTCCACTGGGACAAAACAACAGTGGTGTATGGTTCACTTCTCCGTTGCTGCCGACTCTACTGTGATTTCATTGTACATTAGAATCTTGATGAAATAAGGCCAGCATACTACAGTATTATTTCTGCAATGACTAATTAACACAGGAGGATTCCCCCATCTCATTCTCAGTGTTCAGTCGTCTGATCTTTTGGAGTTGGGAGAAGCTCTGTGCATAATCTCTAGTGAGCAGGGGTAACCTCATTACTCTCTCTCTCTCTTTCATTTTGAGTTGAATATGCATGATGGGTAATGATGGATACAATTATAATCCTGCCTGTGGCAGTGCAAAAAAATGCAAAATTCTACCAGGGGGTGATTCTATGCATACAGTAGGTATCTTATAGAGCTATCAATTTCAGACAGACATGGACAGGAAAACGATTTGCTCCAGGATGGGTTTAAAGCCAACTTTCTTGCAAAGTCTTTTAGGTTAACGCCTAATCTAATTGTGAATGAAATACTAATCCTTAGAAAATTGCAGGCATACAGCACGCCACAACTAAACTGGGCCACGTTATAGTAAATGTCAGGGCTACAGAAAACACTTGAGTTTTTACTGGGAATAGAGTACATCAGCTCGAACTGAAGCACAAATGTCAGAGGTGTTCATTGAAATATATGCTGTATATATTGTCCTGAGACACTTTTCTTGATATTGTACTTGTTTGTTTTTTTCTTTAACCAAGCAACAGCCAAAGATAAGGCCATTAAGGAGGTAGATGGAAAGACTAGACATGCATGGGTGTCAGTATGACCATGAGTGTCAGGGTCTTTGAGAGAGGGCCCAGTACGCAAGCACCACATCCCCTATGCATCATGTAGTATATAACTCTACCGCACATACTGCTGGCCTAGACACACCGTAATCTTGTCCAGCACAGCAAGCTCTTGTGATTTCAAATCATTTGAAATGGCAGAGTAAGTTACATAACCCCTACAGCTTAAGTCTGTGTGCGCAGGCACAGATGCTTGCACTCCACTAATACTGTACTCGTCTGCAAGCGTGTATCGGTTTGTTTGTGTGTGTGTGCATGCGTGTGCACGTATGCACAGCAAAATGCAGACTGACTGCTGAATCACAGATTTACAGGGGAAAAAAAACAAGTGTAACTCCCAGAGGTCAATAAGTACATCCCTCCAAACAGACGCACACGCACACATATGCAGTGAGTGAAATAAACAACATACAGACTAAAGAGTAAGTTCGTAAAAAGTGAGGTGAAAAGAGTGACACTGTCTTAATAGATGGCGAGAGACAAACGTAAAGGCAGTGTGGCCTGGATACGAATACCAATGAAAAAGAAAGGAATAGGGGCAAAATGAAAAATGGGATGGAGGCAGGATTTAACATCTAAGCTCCTCAGCTCTGCAGCATTCTGTCCGCGGTATCACACCTCAGCGAGGCATTTACTATCTGGCATATTAAACATCAGTGGCTGTAGGAGTAGCCTCGTCAGGATTCCACTTTCTTCCCGTCTCTCTCTCTCGTCCTTTTTTCTTCGTACTTCCTCCATCCTCCCGCCATACTGCACATTCAGAAATGAAGCTGCCGCTTTTTGCCAGGGTCTGACTTCTCCAAGCCACTACACAATCTGCCTGCTGATGTCTAACACGTTACTTCTGAAGAGCACAAAGGGAGAAGAAGGTGAAAAGAAGGAGCAATTATTTCAGCCAGGCCGGGGAGAAGAGAATGAATGATAATGATTGCAAAGAGAAAAAAAAAGAAGAGGAACTATTCTCTGTTCTACGCTCTAGAATTAAGGGACTGATAAAAGGTGAGTGACACAAACAAAACAAAAGGGATTTACTAGGATCTATAATATAATGTAAAGTAACTGAACACAAGGCTAATTTCACTCAGCGAGTATGAGAGGCTCCAGAGAGGGGACTGTAAATCTGATAATCCCACTGCATGAATACAAAGATGTCAGATGAGACTTTTACCTTAATGGAAACTAAACAATGACTCATACAGCCACAGCAGACTCTTACGGGGTTATAGGAGTGTGCTATGTAGTGCTGTGATGTGTATTCATTTCCCTGTGACAGCCCTGGTTTCAATAATTCAGTGTTATATGGAAAAAAGACTATTATCAGAGCATAAACTGGTTTTATTTTCATGTTCTGGCAGCCGAAACCATTTCGCTAACTAAAGGTCCGCTGATGATTACTGCCGCAGCTAAGCAAATGCCAGAAGCCCATAGCTGTTGCCCACTCAGACACAGAGGCTTACTCATCCCCCCAGCTGGATTTGCTAGCCAAATTTCTGTAGACTGTTATTCAGTTCGCATGGTAACCTTCATCTCTCATGGCAGTGAAGTCCTTGTAACAAAACATGTATCTCATATTGTGACTGTTGTCTAAAGAAGCCATCCAACCACTGACAGGAGAAGTAAATAACATTGACCATCTTGTGACAATTCAATGTTCTGCTGGGAAACTTTTGGACCTGGCATTCATGTGGATGTTACTTAGACATGTAGCACCCACCTAGACCAGACCAGACGCCCCCACCCCATAGCAATGACGCTCCTTGATGGCAGCAGCCATCCCCAGCAGGATGCAGCCTGACACAGGCACACACACAAAAACGAACATCTCAAAAAAACATGAAAAACAGCACAAGGTGTTGACCTGGCCTATAAATCCGCTAGATCCCAAACTGATCAAGTGTCTGTGAGATGATCCGCAGAGGCCCCTCCCCTCAACCCATAGGACCCAAAGGCCCCCACTAACAACATTCTGTTGCCAGACGCCACAGGACACCCTCAGAAAGCCCACGTCCATTCTCTGATGAGTCACAACTGTTTTGGAGGCACAAGGGAGACCTACACAATATTAGGAAGGTGGTCATAATACGTAATATGCCTGATCAGTGTTTAATGCACAGTCAGTGTGAAGATCGTAGGCCAAACAAAGTAAGCTAGCTCCCAGGCTGTGTATCACGACCAAAATAGACACCCCCCCTCCCCATTGTAACGTCTCTCTTACCAAAAAGCTGGCAACTGGATTCCACTTTTTTTTTCATGTTGGGCTTGATTCACAGTACATGCTCTGGGTTCCTGTTGGGATTAGTATGTCCAAAAATAAACAACAGAACAGGAAATTTACAGGAATAAATCAGACAAATGCTGGGTCCTATTTCTCCATAACATGTACACAGCACTTACAGATACCTGCAATTCCAGATTGAGCTTGCATTCATACCGTCATCAGTGCTGCTGCAGCTGTTGTCAGATTTAATTCAAGATCAAGATTCCCAATCATTAAAAATACATAAGTACAACTAAACTAATACTGGAAACGTCAGCAAAAAAGACGTGCAGCATCACTTTGCTGGAAATGGTGCACCCAGATGGCCTATGTGTAGAGACACAGAAGAGTGTCTTGGCTGGTTCAGTCGTATTAGAGTAGCTGGTAGATTAGCTGCTGAGATGATGGACCGTTCTCTGAGTGGTCCAGACAGTGTGTTCAACCCTCAGGAGGCAGTGTCAACATTGGAAAGTGAGCAGGGGAGCAAACACAGGACTATAAATGAACCATGAATCAAAACACACTAATACAATGTAAGTGTACACAAAGGAAATAAAGACATTTGTGGGGCACAGCAGAGGCCTTTGTGTATACGTTTTAGCAGTGTTTGGCTACAGAAACAAAAACAGAGACACTAACATATACTAATTAGGAAATTAAAATGACAAAAGTGAATAAATTGTATCCTATATTTGAATAGCTGGATTCTTCTCAAGCATAAAAACAACTGTATTTCCTTTCCATTGTCTGTTAAGTGCAATTCTGCTCTGAACATATTTACATCTAATTTCCAGCTAACGGCACGTGTAGTATAGATTAGCAATGTGAAAGCTGAACAGCATTTAATATAAATTCCCAGACAGCTCAGAAACAAACATGCAAAACAGAAAACTGCTTTGTGTGCGTAAAGAGAAAAGGGAACGTAAAAAGAGGCAACCATCTTTCTCTTCATGCTGTCATGACTTGGTCAGAATCACTGACTCCCTTTCTGCGGGGAGCTGTGCTCTCACATCTGCGCCCCTCTCAGTCAGAAGCCAACAGAGGGAGGGAATCTCTCAAACCTGCCCTGATCAAATTAATTCACATCGAACCAGGCTGCCTGTTTGTCTGCGCACTTGGGCCCCAACCAGATAAGCTGATTATAACACAAAATATTACATGCTGTCCTATTTGTTCTGATCCAGTGTTATCCCGACGTCCCTGCTAATACAAAACCAGTGACCTACGAAATGCCAAGGTAGATGGATAATTACAAGGTGTATGCAGTGATCCTTCAGCTCCAAACTAGTGCTACCTTTGGCATCAATAGGACTGTGTATCATTAGACGTGACAATAAGTCCAATAATTTCATCTGCATCTGAAATGTATGAAATTATTATGGAGTCACAGGAACACAGGGACTCTCTCTTCCACCCACTGGATTACCACCTGTGCTCTGCTGTATCAGAAACCAATAAGACTTCTGTGTTGATGTTCTGTGCATCAGAGTTTAATCTACATTCTGCACTGACCAGCACAGGCTTGTGTGGCCCATCCCCTTCCTTAGTCTCAGTTTAAAGCTCCATTCAACAGAAGTTAATGATTAACTCTTAAACGCTAATTCTACACTGGCTTCCGATAATTTAACCATCTTCCTGCCCCGCGCAGAGAGAGCTGGTGCTGCCGAGGGCGAAGGGGCTGTCACCAGCTGAGGTGGCTCGTCTCCCGCTTTGATCCAGTGCCAGAGCCACAGACATATGCTGCTCCATCCTGCAGGGAGGAGCTACTCTGGATGCACGGAACAGCTCTCCACCGATTTTCCGTTCATTAAACACATTTCAACATCTGGTGGCCAATTATTTCGCTCCCCAAACTGCAAAGTAATGAGTACAACTTAACTTTTACTGTATATTCTCTGACAAAGGAAAAGACACTTAATGTTGACAAAATGTAGTATGTACAGTGCTGCCATTAAAAAGTCAAGAGCTGGCAAGTATGTGTTGACACTTGGAGTTGGCTTAGCAGATCTATGCTTTTTCTCCCTCGGCTGAAATGTCAGTGTTTGCCAGTAGCTGCTGTCAGGCTGGACCCACACTGCTGCCCATTAATGGCTTCTTAATGCCTGAGAAATGGAGAGGAATATGGCTACACATGGCCTAGCGTGGAGGATCAGTTAGAAAGGCTGCCTGCCTGTGATTACTGCAAGGTGTCAGACTTGGCCTTTGGCCTCAGCAAAACTAGGCAGACTCTGATGTGAGGAATTTTCACATTAGGCCGTGGATGAGGAGATCCTGTGTCCAGTAATGGAAGACAGGTGGTGCCCAGGAGGAGATAAAGAGTGAGGTTCTCGCCCTACAGGAGTCTGGCACGATCACTGCAGAAACAGACGCTTTTGGCTCCCATCTGGGGAGACAATCTCTAACCATCACTGCCAATTTACAGGACACTCACAATTACTAGTCAAACCTCAATACCACACAAAGGACCTGCTGCCTACAGTGCTCAAATGCCAAATCACACCACTGGTCAGAGGGAGAAGCTTAATAATGCCAGTAAAGCAACGATTCCTCCTCTTCATGTTCTTCATGTTTGCAATTTAATTTGCAGTATAATTGCTGGGAATGCCATAAAAAACATAAATATGTGATTACACACTTAGCATTGGGCAAACTTGTGATCGGAAGATGGATGAAAAAAATAAAATAAAAGTGAAATTTCATCAGGAATACCAATAAGCATTTCTTAGTGTTTTTCCTCCATTATAACTTGTATGTCATTATAATTTAAAACACTGCAGGTAAATGGGTGGAAGGATTTGAAAATGTTGGAAATCTAAATTTGAAATGAGTCCAAAAACAACATAAAATACATACAAGTTAAAAGGTTTTTCAATTTCGTTGTTTTTGTTTAGAAATTTAAGCAAATTGCATTGACCATGTCATCCATATGCATAATATCTCAGGTTTTCTTGAGTTGTTCATTTGATCTACTTGAGAGTCGAGTCAATTGAAGCAACTTGCAGCCACTGTCCACCCGTTATAAATACGGCTGTATAAGTAGCAGTACGACAGCGGAAGTTCAGAAGTCAGACTGCTGCTCTAATCAAATAGCTCTAAGGGGCAGAGTATGGCACTCTAAAATGCTTTGTGGAAACTGGATCAGTGGTATCTAAAGTACGATCAGACAGGCCAAAGGTTACCACAACACTGAAAGATCAATATATCAAGCTCTGTCCACTGATAGAAAAGCAACTTCAGCACGGATAGGGAATTCGTTAAGTAAAGAATGCTGTCTGGTAGAGCCTCGGGAGGAGTAGTGTCTATAAACCACTTCCCAGGAGGGGATACAAGGCCAAACAGTTGAGATTGATGAATGAAAAAATAAGTCCTGTTCACTAATGAATTTCATTCAGACATGTGTGGCAGTATCAGAAGGGTGTAAGTAAGGACACAGACAGAAGAGGGAATCAACTACATAGCAAAACTGCTCTGCAGTTGGACACCTTCAGCAAATCGACACGATGCACCCTGCATCTTTGTGGAGGAGGATTCATACAGCAGCCAGATAATGTGGCCAAACACAAATAAGGCTGAGGAGTTCTGACTGCCATGGACACTCCTCCTCAGCTGCCTGGCCTCAACTCCTCTGAACAAACATTGCTGATATCATTAGAAGATCAGATCATGCTGGGACAAAATCTGGTTTAGTAACTTGTGGAGTCTGGATCAGAATAGATTAAAGGAAAGCAAAATAGAAATACATCCACTAGTGTTCTCAGACTATAGGACCCCACTGAATAATATCAGTACCTTTAAAAAACAGAGTCGTTTTTCACGAGGTGAAGAGAGTGGGGTGGTTGTAAGTCGAACTTTTATCTCTTCTGGATAATCTTTTAACAGCCTTTCTCCTTTGAGAGTTGGGGAAATAGTTTATGGGTAAGAGCCTCCCTCATAAAGTCATTGTTTTATTAACAAGGACTTGAAATGAGTAAGAAAAAAAAAATTTGAATAAAATGTTGTTTTACATAACATGACAAATTTTGTTTCCTTTTAAGAAATCTGATGTAACTAAATTTGCTTCCACAGGGGCTCACATGGGATCACAAAGGTTAAGTTCATCCTGAGGTTCACCCAGATGAATATCTGTATCTTACAGGATTCCAGGTTATTCTTTTATTTCATTACAATAAAAAGGTTGCATGAATGTCATTAATGGAGCAGAACATACATTGCCATATGTGAGAAAAAGTGCACCCGAACTTCTACCAACACTCGCAGACACTCCTCATGTAGACATAGTAGCTTGGATCCTGGAACAAATGAGGAGGAATCCCTGCCGAGGCTCAATTGAAAACAAATTACTTATTTTTACAGCAGAGGGCCCTGTAACTCGAGGGCAAATGAGAACTGCAAATCTGACACTAATATTCTTTCAGTCTGTGGCTCCCTTGAAGCCACAGCAAAGTACAGTTTGTAATCAACAGACCTTTGCTGCTAAACGTAATTTAGCAGGTATCATGGTCTCACAGATGTGCCTGGGAAAGGATCATCACAGGTGACATTTTAGTCAAACTGAATGGGAGTTAAGATGAATGTCCTGCTTTGTACATCACGGAAAACTGGAATGACCACCTTGATGCTGTATGCCCCCGCCAACCAGTCAGTGAAGTTACAGGCCTATCCAGTTGAGAAGACTTTGAAGAAATTCAAAAATAGTATTTTTACATTTACATATATTCACATTTTTTAACTTGACCTTTGACCCCAAAGATAAAAAAGTAGTTTTATGTACTGTAATACTGTATAGTATGAGGCAGTTGTTTGAATTTTTGAGGATTCTGGCCAACAACGTTTTTTTGTGAGGTCACAGTGAAACTCTGACCTCAAGGTGTTACTGAGACAGATAACAAAGATGTGACAACCTCAAAATGTCACAATGCTCTCAAGCCCCGGTTGTCACTGACTGGCACTTGGGGCACGCAGAGTACGCCGAGGTTCTTCGTGGCTTCAAAATACACGGAGGAAGCCGCTTGCAAGGCACCTGCGTTAGCACCCTCCTGGCCTTCGCTCTCGGTCTTTGCCGAAAAGGGAAGGATTCAGAACTTGCCTGAGAATCATCAGGCTGTCACGTGGTAATAAATTAATTCACTCACAGATGTATCAGTGGACCGTGGCAATAAGAAACTAGACTGTCTCGGCTAGACAACAGGGCTATCACTCCAGCCCACGGTGCATCACACTGCTTCCAAGGTTAAATTATCCTTATTGTTTTATTCACACAAGTGAGGACTTTCAGTGTCTCATTTTCTGTCATGCTTAAAAAGATTAAACATTTACTCTGACGTTCAAGCTCATATTCATTACATTAAATCCAGTAATGCCATCTCTCCTGTCCTCTCGAATTGTAACGATTGATAACCACCTCGACCTTTTCCCACAATACCACTAATATCTCAGAGAAAATAAACTATAGCTGTGTAGCGTTTGGTCTTTCTGCTCTGCTACTAAATGAGAAATATGGCTCACGACTGTAATAAAATTTTCAAATACCAACGCTACTTGACATACATTGCGTACAGCATTTCGTTGAGAACACTGTCGCAGGATGAGGCATAAGTCTGCTGTGCAGGACTGACAGAGTCCAGCATTAGCATATAAACAAGAGCTTGCACAAGGCTCAATTATCAATGTTTTCTCATCCAGGACTCAGCGAGGGGCTGTCAGGACTTGATTCGGTGCCGAGAATAAACTGCAGAAAAACAGCACTCCAACCTATCAATCGTCATGCCTCTTCAGTTCTGTGACCATAAACTGCAATTTGGGAATGCAGGAGGATAAAGAACTCTTTTTGTGTTAGAAAAAGTTGATCTAAAACAGTTAGAGGACGGAAACAGACTCGACTAAACGTTTCAGTGCAATAATTACAGCCCCAACAGGTGTAATTTCCCTATTCCCCGTTCACAGTTTTTCCACATTTTTATAAATAGTGAGCTTAATTGCAGGAGTTATTGTTCCTTTCTGCATTCAACAAACAACAACAAAAAAGCACCGGTCATCTCAGGTCGATTTGGAACGGCACGAATGGCCACAATAATTTTATAATCCCTGTTACAAAATGTGACAACACATCGCTCCAGTCCACCAGACAGAGTGGACATGAGTCAGAGCAGTGTGTGCGTGAGTGCACCAATTGCTGTGTGTGGTTCTTGGAAGGGGAACTAGTGTAGAGCCATCAATATCTGCTGCCTCCAATCAGCAGGAGCTGGGTAATGCTGGTTTGGAGGGAACACAACTAACATTAGAACTGATTCAAGCAGTTTAGGCTCACTGGACCTCACTACAATATCTTCCTCATACAGCTACACTGATGCTTTAAAAACAAGTACTGTAAAAAAAGAAGAAAAGAAAAAGCCAGATTGTTGTGCAGCACAGTACTAAATGATTATCTTTCCACCGAGAACACTTGAGTGAATGTTGCACTGTTTCCAGCAGTTACCATGGCATTTGTGCTGGCAAGGCAAAAGTTTTCATTTGAAACTGATGGGATGCTGCTTTGCAAAACATTTTACATGGCCAGACATGCTGATGCAGATTTTTTAACTGTGCTGAAATTCTCATTTCTCCACAAGGAATACAGTGCCACATCTAAAGTGCTTCTGTGCAGTCTTTGATGGCGTCGAGAATGCCTCCATTTCCCAGCGCATGCAAACTCAAGCAACAGAAGGAATAAAATAGACTTTCTATGTATGTGTAGGGACTCATGTGTGAAGGAATCCTTGAGAGTGTCAACTGAACTTGTAGTCCCTCTTCATTCAATTAATACTCTGAACTTCTTCAAATATCTTTACAAGGCTCATTTAGCACCTTAATAGACACTGCTAAATATTGATATCTGAGGTTCAGATGTCATATAAGACACTCTCGATTCACTGACCGGATTTGAATGGAACAGAAATCGATTTAAATCGTAATTTCTATAATTTCTCCCCTGAGATTTCATGTTATTTTAATGCGTGTTCCTTAATTTGCAGGAACCTCTGTAGCTACTCTTTACTTAAAATTATAGGAACAAACCATACTTGGTAGAAAATAAGCTTATGTGCTTTCTTGCTGAGAGTTAAACGAAAAAATGGATACCACATTCATATCTGTCTATTAAATATAAAGCTACACTGAGCAGCCCAAAAGCATCGATTGGCACAAAAAAATGGGGACGGAGACTGAGCTAGTCTGGTTTTGGCTGCGTAAAATCACAAATTGCTGTTGTTACACTTCATTATGTGTGCAGCTTAAAAAACAGACCGACAGTATATTAATCGGCAAGCCTTAGAGATGCTAGGAAAGCAGTAGTAGTAGTGCTTCTTAACTTTTGGACAGAGCCAGGCTGGCTTGCCTGAAAAACGTCTGTCAGCTGTAGTGAAACACAAGTTTGGTGTTCAAGTGGTTGTGTCGGCCGCAAGTTCTGAGAATGCTGCTGGTAGGCAAATGTAGCCTAGCTGTTTAGTAAGTTAACAATTTCTGAGGACGTCAGCAAACACGTCGCAACTAGTGAACTTTGACCTTTCTGAAATATTGACACCTATGAGGTTGTGAATACAGGGCCCCATTTGCAGGCAGCAAAAAAACCTACCCAACCCTCACATCAACTACCCTCACATCTAATAAGCTTCGCCTTGGGAACAATGAATTTTAAGCTACAGTATGGCTTTCACTAAGGCATTCAAGTCACATTCAAGGCTCTGTTGAACCTGCCAAGAGCATTGTGCAATTTAGCAGATCAAACAGCAAGTGCACTATTGCCAGCTACGTCCGTTCGGATGGTTCTCAGAAGACAATCCTCTACTTTGCATTAAGATGAGGCAGAGCACACAGGAAGCCCACTGACAACAAAGGACAGATCCTCCTAGCTCCCGCTGACCTGCCTTCACACTCCCGCACACCAAGAAAAAGAATTATGCTGCATGCCAGTCACAATGCACTGCTTTTACCAACTCACAAAAACATAGACTGTTGCAAACAAGTCTCTGCATCTTGCATAATTCCCATTTAACTTGAAAAATATTCATTTATAAAAGAAGAAAATGGGGGTAAAACTGAGACGGAAAAATAGATGAAAAAATTAGAGAAAGGTAAGATGAGAGGGAGAGTGATTGGTAGCTGGCTACCATTCTGGCCCGGTGGCCCTGCGGCTGCTGCACAGGGTTGCGTAATGGTTCTGCATGCAATGTGAAGCACAGCAAACAGGACTTCAGCACATGTAGCCGAAGAGACCACTCAACCCTTCTGGGGAAGGGAAGTTATTTCAGTGAACACATACATACACAGGACGAGACGGCCATGTTTTGACACAGTGTGCTAAAAATAGCACATTCTTAATAGGAAAAAAAAACAGAGTGCTATGCAAATCCAGACTGGCAAAAGAGGGGAGAGATAAAATATTTCTTCCACAGACAGTCCTGAGAGCTGAACTAGAGGGCATGGTAAATAAGAGGAGAGTGACCCGTTGCAGGGTAAACCACTCTCACCATGACTGTGATCCCACGTGACACGCGTGCATCACACAAGGCCACTCAGCCAAACTCGCATACAATAAATGAACTGAAGCAATTAAGAATCAGCAGGAGCAACTTTGCACATTTGTTATGTAATTGTCAGCCCGTGGGGCCGTGTGTTAGGAAATGGCGGCAGACAGTCCGGCTGTGATTTCTGCTGCACATTTATGGCTATTAATCACGCTCGGTCTCTTTGCTCTTTTTCTATTTCCAGAGAAGCAGGAGCCCGAGGGCAGCCGACCTACGGCACTGCAGCACGTGCACGCCGGACTTCAGCATCACTGCAAATGTCACACAGTGTTAACTTGCACACTGGAGGGCAGCTTACGGTGAGAGGATCACAAGGACAACCTATAAATGGCACCTTCTCACCCAACTCTTAGTGGATGCAAAGTTTGCCAATGCTTTGATCAGACTCTCAACTCCTTCTGCTAAAATACATCCTGCTTTTCTGCAGGGTTTTTCATTTCCTATTTTAAGATATTAGGACATTAGTTGCATTAGATAAATGTAAATACATCTTTTGTTGCATTCTAGAGCCCCAATAAATGCAAAATTACACCAAAAGTGTGGCAGACCCCCTGCAAAAAAAATGATAGGGAATACTGATGAGTACAGGTAAACGGACCAAGCAGGTAGATCAGGACACATAAACAGATAGACAAGTATTTGCATGTTACAGCCACATAACAGAACACACCCCTCTCTTCTATCTCTATCTCTCTCTCCCTTTCTCTCTCTCTCTCTCTCTCTCTGTTGGGTGCATGAGAGAAGATTTCTGCAGGGCGTGTTGGAGTGTGAGTCATCATCATTGCAGAGAGAAAAAGAGGGGAGAGGCATTCTTTAAGTCAAAGGCAGTGCTTATGGCAGCAATGCACCAAGGAAACACCAATTGCCGTGGCCTTTACCGGGGTAAATAGCCACCACAAAGGCATCAACAAACAGCCACAGGTAAAGGAGGCCCAAGATAGGAAAAATTCACTATCTTGGCGCTATAGAACATCAGTGTAGTCTGCTGGATGATTAGGCACTGCTAGGTTGGGCCTAAATGAATAATCATAAGTGACTTTCCATTGTGGTCCTGTTACTGTGATGAAGACAGCCCTGTACACGTCGGTGTAGTCCAATCCCTTTGAAATAGTATACAGTGTAAAGTACATTCTTCATTAAAAACACAACAAATGATCATCGGTACAGCTAAGACTGTTAGTGGAGTAGTTCATTGAGAGAAAGTAATTTTATTGTCTTAATTATTGAAGCATTATCGCAAAGAATATTTTTAAATTTGACGGAATAACACCAACATCCAAAAGGGGAATTTGTGATGAACAGCTGTCACTGTTTGGAGGCATTTTATAGACTAAAACATGATTAATTAATAACGAAAATAGTCATTAGTTCCAAACAAGGTTATTTACAAAAAATGCAAAAAGCAGCATCACCTTTCTGGCTGAAGGTTTGACAGCTATTTTCAGCATCTGCTAAAGAATTCTGCACCTTTCCTAATGAAGTGAAGCTGTTTCTAGGAACTTCCTGAGATGTTAAGAAAGTTCTAGAGAAACTGCACTGGAAGGCGTTACGTCACAACACTGGCAGGATTTGTCAAAGGCTTTGTGTAAAAAGTAAGACAAAATATAAAAACACAGATAAAAAAAACTTACCAAACCAAAAAAGAGAAAACTGTCTGACCACTGTGAAAACATCTAATAGAAAGAATTCAACCTTCTTGACTGAACGTTCCACAGACCTCCTGTGCAAAGTTAACCGTCTCCAAATCATTCTTTCCAGCCTGTTCTTACCTTCTCCCACACAGAGACGGTACAAGCTTTAAAAACTAGTTCCCTCATATCCAGGCCACACTCGGGTAACCAGTGACGGGTCTTGGTCTCCACAAAAGTCTGTCTGGACTGCCGGCGAGGTAGCGAGATAGACGGAACTATCTTCGCAGAATCCGGAGACCGCAACATAAGTCTGCAACCTGATCCTGAAGTTCAGCCGAAGCGTATGCTGATATCTAACCCTGCTGATTAAATTACTGCGTGAAGCCGAAGCTGCAGCCACCCAATAACACACCACCACAGACTCTAAATGATAAGCAAGGAGTGTTTGACACAGCAAATTAATATGAACTCAAGGCCAGCAAAACAATTACTACTGTTTATACTGCAGTGGTAAAAATTCCAAAGCAGATTTTTATTCATTTATTTATTTATTTATTTTGACTACAGGAATATTTTTGGATATTGTCTTCTTCTCTAAGAGAGTGCAAGCTAATAATTCGGTCCCCGGTGATTGGCTCAGTGCCATATTTACCTTTGTAAAACCTCTGTCAGACTTTAGGTTGGATGCAGCTCTGGGAGTGTGAATGTGGGTCCTTGCTACAATTTCTGGATGCAATACATAACAAAATATAGTGGATGTTTATTCGCTCTGATTTTGCTTTAATCGTCAGACGGGATTTCCCCGGGCTGTTTCTCGTTTCACTGGAAAGCTGTGTGATACCTAAGACATCAACTGCTAAGAGAGATAGAGAGAGAGAGAGAGAGAGAGAGAGAGAGCGAGAGAGAGAAGGAGAGGGTGAGGGGGAAGTAAATGCAACCTAAGTAAATGACCCAGAAAATAACCTTTTTTAAGTGAACTCATTGGACAAAAAGTCATGTCAGTAGTGTGAGTCATCCTAAGTCAGCCTGTCAGGACCACTTGCCCCTCACACTTATACTAAAGTGCCTATTAAGACGAAAACCTCAAAGGGGGCATCATCTCAAATGCAGCAAGGAGCAGGAGTCCGAGCTTAACAGTGAACAGCGACTGAACAAAACGCTCAGATGAACAAGCATTACTGACTGAGACAAAGGAGAAATTTGAGGAAGCAAGAGAGGGTTATAGCGGGATACCATCACAGCACTCCAGACACGGCTAGTCACGGCTTCACTGACACTGTCAGCTCAGAAGTCAGCTCCTCTGTCGATACAAGAAATGCTGGAAGCCATCATTGGCCTTCAATTTCACCCCAGTGCCAGTCTAATGGTGAAACTAAGCACAATCACTCACTTCCCGTTGATTAACAATTACACAGAGATTTTGAAACAAAGTCAGTAGCACACTACACATGTGCATAATGTTGAAGAAAATTAAGGACTAAAAAATATGAAGGACTGAGTGCCAGGTAAATATGGTGAACTATATTGTGCACCATATTTTTGTAAATTAAGATATTATTTAATCCTCAGTACAACACGCAAAAATAAATGGATGGACAGGTATCCACTGATTGCCTTGTCGATAAAGCTAAAATATCATGTAACCACTTCAGTTAGATCCTGTCTTTTTATACTATAGTCAACATTGTACTTTAGCATGCTAACATGCTAGTATTTTCCAATAAGAAATAAACAAAAGTATAAAATTTATAATTTTTCTGGTATTTACGCAGAAACAAATGTATTTAAATGAAAACTTAACATGTCACCATGTCAAGTTGACAATACATGGGGGTAGCAAGAAAGCCAGACCTCATTCCGTCCAGCACTTGTTGAGACACTCTTCCACAGCCACACCATGACTCAGGATGCCAAAATGCTAAAATCAGCTGAAGCGCACTCTGTAAAAAGACACGTTTTTATTGTTTTTAAGTATGAACTGTCCCTTTAAACTGCTCTGGTACTTGACAGTGCAGCTCGGGGATTTCAATAACAGGCATTGTAATTAGCCACCACATAATAGGAATGACCTTATTAAGCTGCTGCTGGGTCACCGGCAGATTTAGGTTACCAAAACACATGCGTTGCAAATTATTATTTTTTTGCCTTTTTACACATTTTTCTTTTTCTCAGTTGGCACATGACTGCAGAAACACACCGATACACAGAGTCAGATCATTCTTTGGGAGAGTGAGTATCAATATTTATGCACTCGCTGAGTCCATAAATACCAGCGGCCTGTCCAAAAATCAATGCACGCCTGCTACATATTTTAATCTCCCTATGAAGGTCACATTACTCCAACAAATGCCTGAGAGGGCGAAGCACACACGCTCAACTAAAGCACTGCATTCATGACCCTGCCCTAATACAACTAATGTAACTGAACCACAGACTGTATTAAAGAGTAAAAACAGAGAGAGCTCATCAGCCATAAATAGATTTATTAAAGCCATTATGTGCCACACACTGCGTCTAAAGAGAGGCCGCGTTCTGAGAGATTAGTCCTGTGTAACTTGTGTACATTATAGATGAGGCAGAGGAGAAGGGGAGTGTTCAGTACAGCACTATCAGTTACCAGAAGGCCAATCTAAATCTCCTATATCATGACCAGCCTCTATTTCAGAGCCGCAGGGGTGACAAAATAGCAACGTTCTCCGCAAGCTGCTGTAAACTTTGGCTTAACACTACACAGGGCCCAACCAAATGAAAACAAATGAAATTAACTGTGTTCTCGTTGCTCAAACAGATGGACAAAGCGATTCCTGCCATCATACGAATTTGTCAATACGCTAACAGAGCTTATGAAAGTTAGATGAACATTTTACGATCTTGTTAAAATCGGTTACATTATTAAAAGGGCACATTCATCCTGAGAGGCGAGAAAGGGAGCCTGTAGCAGTGGCTGGAGATTGAGAAACTTGGCAGAGACTTAGCTTTGAAATCCTGAATGTGGGCATGAGATGATTTAACCTCATTGTATCATGCAAGCACTCAAGCGGGTCAAAAGACAGGGGATTCTGCAAACCTGTGATAAACCCATTAACCGGCTTAACTTCAGACACTTCCCCAAGCATTTAATCTGTGATATGAAGCAATGTTTCTACCGCTATTTTTAATGTAGCTGCTTTTAGCTCAAAATAATAACACACTATCAAAGCTCTTTTTATTCCACTGGCTTGGAATGCTGTAATCTTAAATCTACATGTTCTGCAGCATTTTTTTTTCTTTTGTACTATCACACCATGCTGAATGACTAAGGAGAACAGCGCAATGCTAAAGCCCATGGCTATCATATCAGGTCGGGCTGTAGATGAAGGTGGCTGGTGTCAGCAGGCTCAGAAATACCCGACCCTGGAGGAGACTGGAAAGGACTCTCTCTGGCTCTACCTGCTCTCACTGATAAGGTTGTGTTATCTCACCATCGCAAGTGTACTGTTATCTGCTAGGGTAAAAGCCACTGTCTACGTCCAGTGCTGCGTATGCACGTGTGTTTGTGCGTATTTTTGCTCATGTCTCTGTGCAACGCTGGCAACAGACACCCTGTGCGTTAAGTCACGCCATACATCCCGCCAGCTCCTTGCAGACCTGTAACAGCCAAGATGCAACGGGCGTTGTTCCAACAGCAACACAGTCTTACAGTTTACATTCAAGTATCTCAGTCAGGAGATTAAACAACAGCAAGATCCACATTTACTGCTTATGAATGACATCAAGTGTTTTTGCACCGATCACATGAAGCATGAAGTTAGCTGAATGTGAAACTAAAATGTGAAGTAATATCAATACAGTGCAACATGTTCACCACCTATTTTGTATTCACTTTTAAATTTTAGTTTTCAGCAAATTCAATGTCAGAATAATGAATTATTGAATCTAAATTAAATCTGTTAGAAAGGAATGCACTTTGGACAAATAACTGGATTTATTGGGTGCTTATTGTATAAATACTCTATAAAACCTGCATATTTGTTGCGTGTTAAGCAGAGAAGGAGGCACATTTTGAATGTTAAATTAATGAATAATGAATGAATAAAATCTAAAAAGCCCTCATGACCATTTTGCATGCAAAATTTTGCATGAGACAGTCACTGGCTCCAACTTGGCATTTTCACATCAAGTCTTCAGCGTGCCAGACATAAATAATTTTCACACTCTGTGTCCTGCACTGCCAAAAAAACAGGCAAGTAAAGGGTTAAGGATAAATTTTAGCCCATAGCCTACATCTGCATTTCATAGTTCCATGTTCCTTCCGTCTCACAGACAGGCAATCAATAAATTAGTCGATAATATAAATAATCATTGCAAGTTTCCAATGCTCCAATCATATAACAGTTCCTCACACATGCTGCACAATGCGCAACATTTCAACTCTTTTTCGGTACTTGCTGTCATTGTAGTGGAGGACTTTGGCTGTTAGAGTCATAAACAAAAACACTAGTGAAATGTACGTGACCCCTGTATATTGGTAAAACAACTAGTCAGTCCATTGGAGAAGCAAAAAGGACTGCTGAGTGAATGGTGTGTAGCAAGAGCAGCGTGCGGTCCTGGGTCAGCCAGCAGCATCTGAGCGTTAATAAGGGGAGTAATTGAATTAGAGGATCAGTGGAGGCCTGTAGTGTGGGTGCCACGCGGCTCTAATTTCATTACAAGTGATGTAAACACGAGGTTGGCCCCCAGCGCAGGGGCCTCCCACATCAATTCCTGCACAAAAATACGCTCACATACAGATATGAACTACAGAACTACATATCTGCACCTGTTTGGCTCATGTTGCATCCCGTGGCACTATACAGGGACTTCAGATGGTGTGTTAGTGAGAGTTTTCAGGTGAAGAACATGGATCAGGAGGGAGAATATAAACATTATAGGATACAGTAAAAACAGAAATGCAGAGTTTTAGCGGCATCAGCAAGTATTGTACATATCGTAATATTAAATAGTAGTTTTGGTGGTCCATAATAAGTTCATTCTGCAATGTCACTGTGATTTTTTTCCAATCTATGTGGTGCATATTTCAGACTGGCAGAAATAGTCTTGGCCTGATGATTCACTTGACCATCAAACTGAGCACAACTCGAGTAAAGCTGGAGGCCTGGCTGTAGGTCGGCTCCCAGTCATGAATAGTTATGAGGGTAGGAGTTAACCAAGAGGAAACTGTTCACGTCCCAATAAGCCTTGCCCCTTTTCATCTCAGCTGTGACAATGAGACAATCCCAGAGGCAGATCACTTATCAATATGCAAGAGGTGCATTCTGGGCACAGGGAAAAAAACTGACTGATACGAAGACAGACTTTTTTCCCCCCAAGGTATTAAGAGAGCTGCAGTGCCAAATATCACATAAGTGCATCAGGCAGTAAATCGGTAAATTTTCTCCCATTTAAACAGCACATCTGTTCGTGTGACTCACGCCCATCAAGTGTGCAGGCAATACTGAAAAATGCTCGCTTTGGCCAACCTTTGATGGATGTGCATGTTTTCTTTCTTGACACCCTGGAAAGCCTGCCAGTTACCACAAAAATGTACCCGTGCAAGAAAGCACACAAGTAGATGTCTCAGTGCCATCAGATAGACAAAGACACTTCACCTCTAAAGCCTTTCCTTTAGGGTTCTGAAGACAATTTAAACAAGACACAACATACTCTTTCACTTGCAAACTTAGCAAAACCTGAGTACTTGAATAATAAAATGCCTTATTACACTCATATACATCACTACTTTGTCTGGTGTGGCCAGTAGCTTGTAGTGGCTAATTTAGCTAGTTCAAAAACAAAGCTAAAACTAAAACAACAGGACTTGTTTGAGATTTCCACCCTCAGTTCATCACTTGGATGGGGATAAAACAGGTTCACGAAACCCAGCCCAGTATCCTCTGTCGGCCATTTTTGGTCGCAGATGTTGCTTGTTGCTTTAACATTCCCACTAACAGCTACAAACCACCTCACCTTTTACAATGCGTGCAAAACGAGTTGACTGGCTTAAAATGTCTGTTCTGTTAATATGAAATGGTCACATTTACTTGACAGCGGACCAAACAAGCACACTGTGAGTCAATATTCAAAGTACTATGCGGTATGTTACGTCTAAATGTGATGGAAATGTGAGATAAGGCACTATACTATTGCCGAATTTAAAGGCAGGAAAGTGACTGAAGACTGTGAATTGCTTCCTTCTTCCGTCAGATCCGAAAAACTGCAGTCAAACACTAGAAAGTGCTGTAACAGAGGAAAATTGGCAACTTTTGCAGAATAACAACTATAACCCATGATCTGTGAAATTCCCTTTTCAGCACCAATTTGCAAGCCTATAAGAAGACACACACACACAAAAAAAAGTGGTACTCTAAGGTAAAGTCACTTTTATCTCACAAGAAAACACACATGCTGTGCAAGACAGAATGCTGTAATGGATGCAGACAGCTGTGTATCTCAGGAGCATACCTTCACATGGCTGTATGTGTAGTTTGTTGATTGCATCTCCATCAGAAGATAACAGAGCTGCAGGCTAATGAAGCTTGCTGCAAAAGTGCCACATGCTCGGTCAGTTTTTCATTACCACTTCACTATGTCTTACGCAGGACGATGCGGTGTGGGTAATTACCGATGCCACGGCAATATTTCAAGATTCATAATCGTCTCTTTTTCCACTCGAGGGAACTATAACAACACCGCCTCCAACCCACCCACCCCTTCACATTATCCAGGCCCTCCCAGTCCATGTCTCTGTTGACTGAGCGGTAAAAAAAAAAACACCAACTAATGACATGATAGGATACGTGTTCACTTCAAAAGCACTTGTTTCCCAGCAACCATGTGTGAGGGAAGTCCTTTTGTGGGGCCACACCTTGCTCAAGGATGTTAAAATTGTTAGAAGATAGAGTGAAATAGAACTGAGACATTAAACGTCCGGTTATGTGTCGAAGATGTATGCAGACAAATGCAGTATTAAATATAGGTTACATGGAATTGTTCAAATATCTTTGGGGATTTTGGCAAATTCTTGCTGATTCTAACAAATCCATTTATATTCCACTATTAAAAAATTGCATTCGGTTGCTTTGAAATTGCTGCTGCATGTGACTGAAATGACTGGCGAGCCCTAAAGACATGTTGACAAGCTAATTATCAAGTAGCCCTGTCACAAGCAGGCGGGGAATTTAAAAATAAATGCTCACACCACCCTCATTATGTAAACTATCACAGTCAGCAGTGCTAACCTCGCACCCTTATAGACTACAGCTGGCGGACTTTAACACAGGAAGGCCACACTGAGGGTTGTGAAAGGCATGTGAGAACGTCTGCGTTGCTGCATGTTTGTGAACTGCATCCAAACCAAAACCAGGGAACATGGCAAGAGAAATCTGATACAGACAACAACTTTTGGTAGTTTCAATCACTAGGCAATACCAACAATCATCAACACGCAGGAGGAAGCTGTTAATAACAAAGCTTCAGTTTATGGTTCAGGCAAAAGATGTCACCCATAACATCACCCTCTGTGAAAACAAGCATCTGGTAAGTGCTGAGGAGTGACAGGAGAGAGAGAGCCAGCAGCCCCATGATTGCACATACACACACACACACGACTCATTCTTGTCGCACAAGCACCACACTGAGGTCTAATCGATGGAGCTCATTCATATTGAACCACAGACGTCAGGGGAAGCCAGGGGAATTACAAGCAGCCTCTGCTGTGAGATCGCAGCCTGAAGGAAGCCTGAGGAAGAGGAAGCCAGCAACGCTTGGGAAACCTGCTGTTTATTGTCCACAGCATTTTCAACAACAGTTAACGGGTCTACTCACAGTGAGCAGGTAATTAATTAAACCAAATGCAATACTCCTAGGTGGTAAATGTCAGTTATTGGAAATATAGAATTATCATTTTATTTTAATATTTTAGTTCAGTTTTTTGGTGCTTGCAATAAAGGTATTCAACTGAATTCAGATTGTTAAGTGACAATATTTCATTTATTTTTTGGTGACAGTCATATGACATTATTGCATTCAAATGTTTTTTTGTTTTTTTTGAAAACTGGTGGGAAAATATAAAGCATCCTCCCTGCCATTCACAAAACAGATACTAAACATTCAAAGGTTAATTGTTTCAAAATAATACTCAAGCTTATTACTCATGAGGAAACTAATTATTTAAAGCATATATTTATGACTTATATATATTATGACTTAAGAGCACGTTGTAAGTTATCCAACATGCCGGTCTGCTAAAAACCTTGTGTCGGCAGCGATTAGATGAATGCAAGATCTAAGTTAAGAGGAATTGTCTCCTGACTCTTCCCTGACATAGTCAGTGGTCATGAAATACCAAGAAAACTGCCACGCTGACCCCAATTACTCCCAGTGCTGACTCTAAATGAACATGAGGGAGAAGTGAGAACAGCTCATTTTAAACAACTAGAGGAAAAATAACTCATGGTTCACAAGTTCACAATCCAAAGCAGGGAGAAGATAATTTAAGCCAGAAACTGCTGAAAGCGAATGCCTCCACAGCAGTCTTCAACCGTCTTTAATGGCCCATGCCAAGTGCAGCGTCAACAAGCCTTTATCTCACTTTCACACAGACAACTCACCAGTAACTTCTGTTGTAGCCTTTGGTGGCTCAGGGTCTCCGGTTTGAGTGGCGACGTTCTGCTGTTGTCCTCTAGAAGACAAAAGCTGTCCAAGCGGTGGAGGGGCAAGACTTCATTTCTCACCTGCAGAGGTAGTGGGAGGCAGAAAAAGAACACAAAGATGAAGAGATTCAAATCTTTTCAGTGAATTTAATATAAATCATACCGTGTATTTTCTTAGATCTTTAAGCAACAGTGTGCAGTGGAAGGTTTGCCGTTTGATCATTTAGTTTTTGGCTAACTTACCGTAATCCAAAAAAACCTTTCACCAATGCTGCTACATCCCACTGGTCATGAAATCTGCTAGCACTCTATCTGTAAGTGTAGGTGAGTGGCCGCTCAGAGCCAGCAGGAGGGCTGAGTGGGAAAATCCAGCTAACAGCTACACTCACACAGTGCAAACAGAATGTGTTGTCCCTTCATTGATCTTCACAGGTTCAGTTTGACAATAGAAAGAAGCAGTAACAACCTGCCCACCTGCTGCTTCCAACACGCTTTGAACGCTGCATTTAACTTAACTTTCTCACTTTTCACAAGAAAAAAAAGGCATGGTGAGAAATTCAGATGCAAAAATATCACACAATAAAAATATTGATGCAGTGGTGTAGTGGTCAGCTAAGTCGAATATCCACTGGAGGAAATTTCCCCAGAAGAACCTACGGCATTTCCACAGCAGGACCGGCGGTCTAAAATAAGGCAGGAAATCATTTTATTCCCCAAAATATCCTTACTGGGGCGTGCATACAGATCAAATACTCTCACTGTCAATCTCCGCAATGGCTCATAAATTCCGTTTTTTGACTGAAGTCCAGCGTTTCAGGCGTTCTGAATCCGCATTTCTACAACTGCTTGTCTCTTTTCCAGCAATACATGTTACAAACCCGTAAATTAAGGTCAATACCAACACAGCTTAAATCCCCTCCATGTTTATTGCTGTTGCAGTTTCCCTGATGCCTGTCACTTTATGTACTGTTATCCTTCTTGTACAATCTTCTGCATTACTGCCACCTACTGTAAAGTCAGACGCAAAAATATATGGTCCAAAAACAGCCCTTGATTTTTCATCCGTCAATTTACCTAATCTCTGCTCCTAGGTCTTTTAAGTAGACAACCGTGTTCCCGGGAAAACAGGCTTACATATTGTGGTTGGACAAGCCTTAATTATATTATTCCAGGTGCTTCATACAGCTCTGTTTATTTACATTCCAAAATCTGCAGACAACTAAGCAACATGTTACTTAGTTCATCGCTGAAAAATAACACTTAAGCACTCATTCAACCAGATACTTACAAACCCACAAAAGTATAAGAGGGCAACAAGGTAAAATAACATCCTCCCTCCATGTTCAACCACTTAGCCAGCAACGCTGATAGCACTACCTAAACTGCTTGTTATTGCCAAGCCAGTGGAGCTGGCTGGAAATAATAATGCCCCCTATTAAATTATTCATGGTTCCAGTCAGGTGGAACCAGATGCTGCTTTTGTGTCATAGAGGGAGAGCTGTAACTCGACTCAAGCATGGAGGACCATCGCTGAATGGAGGTAAAGACTTCATGGAACGAGCATGGATGCTTCTGGGCTACAAACAAAACACAGGATGTCATGACACTGGCTTAGCGGTTTCCATGTGACATTTTCCTGCATGTGTTCAGGCAGAGGACAATGGTTCAGTAGGTTGGTCCGTACGGGGATGAAGCCTGAGGTGCTGCTTGCAGTTCACCGCCCTGTGTTGGCGTCGCTTTGTACCCCACCCTGACATTTGTGGCCCTGGCCAGAAGATGACCTTTTTTGTCCATGCCATGTTTTAGTGCTGCATACTAATGCTATGGTGCTGTGTGGCCGCCACTCATAGGAACAAGCAGTTTTATTTTTAGCTACATGTCCCCAGCTGCACATCTCCAACCCGGGGCCAATGGGCAATTAGTGTTTGTTTCTCATGGCAAGAGGCAGTGCTAGAACCTCCCTAACACAAACAGACATCTGGACACAGGCTGGCTCTGTCCTGCCCCGAACCCCTGCCACAAGGCATGACACTTAAAGCCGTGTAGTTCCTCCATCTCAACTTCCATAGGTGTTCAGAAGCTCCACTCTCAAGCCTGCTACAATCCACACCCTGGCCTGTGTACTTCCTCAATCCATAATCCTTACATAGGCAAGCTTTAATGAGTTCAAACAAATACTTGTTGTCAACATCAACTGTTAATCTAGCACATCAGATGGGTAGGAGCATCTGCATCTGATAAGTCACTCTGTTCGGAAAAGATAAGGCACATTCAAGAAAAAATCTTGGCCTTTCATTGGGTGAACCATCACCATGTATCTACGAGCGAAACATAACAATCGAAAGTTAGCAAGCAGTCACTGTACAGTAGCCAGCGATGTCACAATGCTCATTGCTCCCAGTTCTTTACAGGACATTGGTCCATACCTAGAGACTAGGTGTTACACAAGGTAAATTAACTGTGTTCATCCTAAAATTAGTTTTAGGGGGAACTTGGATAAGACTTTCTAAAATAATGGTTTCAAGTTGGTTGTTTTGCTCAGTCCAAAACTCTAGAACAAATTCATTTTAACTATCATTAACTTGTTCAACCACGTGCAAAGCATCGGAGCATTCCACATTTCTTATTTGTGATAATTGCCAGGAATGATTGTATGCATTTATATTAAAACCATTACATTTGTATACTTATAATTAAGCAGTATCGAAGCCTAATTAACATCCCCACATATAGTCATTTGCACAAACTCATGCTGCATTGTATTCCTAGATTGTTGGCATCCAAAGATAACACAGGATATTAGATATATTTGGCTGAGCAGGTATAATGAGTCAGTTTAGGAGTCCACATGTCATGACTGCCTTTTTAATTCATTTTCGTCAGGGCAAAGCTAATCCAATCCACCTTATTACAGCTTCTTCATGCAGTTATCCCGAGCCCCTGTTAATTGACGGGCCAGCATGGAGGCAGTGGATCTGACATCACGACCTCACCAGCCCCACAGGGACCTATAACACAGAACCTAGTAACCTATCCTGAAGTTAACAAAGATGAATCACGGCAACAAGGGACTCACTTTGTTATAGAACAGATTGCACAACCAAGACGTGTGAAATTCCTCATGATCAGGACATTAGAATCAATTACGTACCCACATAAACACAAAGTATTAACTCAGAGCATATTAGCATCCCATTAATCACTCTCAACATTAAAAGTGATGCAGAAACAGCAAGTGTGCCTTGTACTGATTGGCACAGTGTGTCTGTAGCACTGCCTGCCAATAATATGTTATCAAAGAGTGTGCAATTAACCAGCAGCATGGTGGACAATACACAGAGTGGAGCGTGTAAAGGACATAAACACTGGACACAGTGTTCAACAAAGAAGTTCCTGTTTTCAGACGTAAGCTGAATAAAGCACACAGAGCAACACTTGTAGGACCAGATGGATAAATATACTTGGGTTCAATTAAACTGTAACGTAAAACTGGACGGATAATTTGCTTGAAAATCTGAGAGCCGAGTGGACAGAGTCAGCAAAACCTATATGCAGAAAGGCAGTTATCGTGACTGACCTGTGGAGATAAGCTTTTTTATTACAAAGCAAATCCTGACAAATAATCATCACTGCCTGTGGATTTTGGCAAGATCCACATAATCATCCCCAGCCCCCACCCTCAGACGTGATCGTCTACCTTTCAGAACAGATCCAGACGGCCCTCTGCCTCGCTGAGCTGACCGCAAACACAGACTTACTGACAGCTAAGAGGGACACGCAAAAATGGCTAAAAATACCACGTCTCATGTATTGGCTTCATGTTTGGTTGGCCAAGGCCGGCTAGTGCTAAATGTTGGTGTGCAAGATCGGTGCTTTTCTTTGCAATCCTATTTCTTCTCTTGCATTTAGCTGCTTAACTAGACTTTTTATTTTTATCATAACATTATTTATCATCACTTCTGGTACTGTCTGTAAACATCTACTATAGGATAGGTTACCTTCTGTACATTTGTGCATTAACATTTCTGCTTAACATTCATTTCATCCACAAATATTAAACTAACTTGAACTAATGAAGTGTATTATATTACATCATTAACCATTCTACAGTGTAGACTTAGCACATACAGTCAATTCACATAGTGTTTAGTTTAGAGCCCTTAACATTTTGCACATTTTTCAACAACCAAACCTCAATAATGTGTAATAATAATAATCATCATTTTTTTTATCTTTGCAAATCTATTAAAAAAAATGAAAACTGCAATCTCTCATTGACAGAAATATTTGGGCAACTTGCTGTGGCACTCTAAGCTATGGTCAGATGCATCCTGTTCGCTATAATAATCCTCGAGATGTGAACACACCTGTGTATATAGGATCCTCCTGTCCTCCAATTCACACTGCATACCAATATAAAAACCAAGTCGCGAAGATTTGTCTATAATAACACTGTGGCAAGGCATAGTTCAGGGCATGGGTATGCGACCACTTTTTAAGCTGTTCCCTGGAGCACAGTGCACAGGGCACAGTTTGTAGCACCAGGGTGGGGCCTTCAGCTGTACCAGTGAAAACTGTCACATCAACAAAGAGTATTATGTCACATCTATGAAATAGAGTTAAAAAATAACCTCAGCCTGACAACAAACAACTAATGTCTGGGGGATCTTATTTATATTTACACTAAAGTAGTGTCCATCTGACTGAGTGGACGGCCCTGATCAACTCCAGGAACAATCAATTATAAATGCAGTCAGATTCCCGCAGTGATTACAGGCTACCCTCCTCTGACCTCCACTGATGTCAGCAGCCAGTCCCCACCACATCAGTCAGTCAAACCGACATGACAACAGCTGGCACATCTTGCATTACATTGGAGCTATGGCGTAACACGACATGTGGTGTAAGTTAACATACACATGCATACATGTAAAGATTCAGACTTCAACACTCAACTACGTATGTAAGCAGATACGCATTTATAGACAAGAACATGTCCACAAATACACAAATGAGCATGTGTATAGAGCGGATCTATTCTAGAGGATTATAAAGCACATGACGTGTGTAAATCTGTCATCACATGAAAATACCCACTGGACGCACAATGGACACATGCTTGCTTTGTCATGCATAGCACAGGCCTAACAATCAGAGAAAGTCATGTGGTTGCTGACAATGATAATGCACTTTCACTCCGCTGTCCCAGAGTCCCCCGGAGCCATCTTTACAGAGATTTCCCAGTGAAGATGGTGTTATGTAACAGCGGCCGTGGACCCTGCTGTTCATATCACTAATGCCTCACACTGTGGCAGGGTCACGTGCTTTATCCAGGCCACATCCAGGCGCCAGCAGCAGCAGCGTTCCAGCTGTTACTACAGCCTAGCTTCAGTCACTCTGGACCATGCTGAGCCATGCCCTTCTCACACTGCTACATCCTCCATTGAGCAGCCATGTTTGCCACCTCAGCCCATTTCTTTCTACTATACTATTCAGCTTATCCACCGAACAACTACTACAACTACTACACATACGCTGCTACATCCACAGCATTATGCTTCACCGGCAGGCCAGACTGTATGGCACTGTAAAGAAAAATATATTTGTGTGTAGTGTATCAGTGTACAACTTCTAACAACATAAATGCCAAAGATACATCTGGTTATTTTTCAGAATTGAAGCTACTTTACATTAGCCTTGCATAGCTAGACTCAGAATATGGGTCTGGTTTGGATTTCATTATGGGGTATGTTTCAACTGATGCGGAGAAATAATACCTTGGTATGCATCTGGATAGTCCAACAACCAATCAGAGCCATTTTATTGTAAACCAATTCAACTGTATGTCACTCAGATGATGTGCATGACTACGTCACTCCTCTGTCCATCACAGCATAAAACCCGCCCAAAAGATTTAATTAGCTTAGCACATCTTTGTTGGAGCATAATCAGTTTGCAACTGAGCTCTTTACTTGAACATTATTGGTTCAAACGTATACTTGTATGCAAAAGAGGCCACTTGGGGTGACACACAACTGAAAATTATGACTCTACACCATCTCTCAGCTCTACTGACCATTATCATCTATCAGCTCAATGTTTTGGTTGTATGGCCCACAGAGGTCATTCTTTAGATCCTTTAGGTCATTTTCAATGTTCTCATCATGGGTTTATATGTAATGTATGATCAAAGGGTTAAAACTCTAGAGGGTAGGAGACGGTCCGGACATTGCTATGTTATCTTTCATTAACAGTCACACATGGATGTGACCCTCTGGACAATAGCAACACTATAGCAAGGCAAATGAGCGTCTTCCACACACACATTATATGGCAAATCAAAATATGTATAAATATGTAATAATTCATTTTAAAAAGCAGTAATTATGTCAGTACCAGACTGATAAAGTGTAGAGTTCTTGGTGCCTTTTAATGTGCCCTATGGAAAAATATCAAATGGCCAACATGTGGTATAAAATGAGAGAAGAGACATGTCGTATACTTTTCTCAAAAAAAAAAAAAATGTCTAAACGTCTAAACAGTGCAGCAAAGGACAGCAATTGGTTTGTGTGCACATACTGTATTTTTTTTTCTCAGAGCTGGATTTAAAAAACATCCCTCTTTGAACACTGCACCGCCAATTACACCCTCCTCTCACAATAAACTCACAGGAGAGCAAACAAATGTGGGTTAGAAATATGAATACTTGTCGTCCGTGCATAGTGAGATAAAAGTCGCCGGCTGGCAGCTCAGGGATAACCAGCGAAATGATGAATGGCCACGCTGGCTTGTCAAGGTGGGCAGGGGGGAGCTACGGCATGAATGAGAGTTTGGCGTCAGAGTACTCTCTCATATCCGGGGGTGTGAAGCGAGACTGACAGTCCTAATTATGGAAGCTCTTCAAATGAGTGACCTTGGGAGGCAGCAGAAACTGTCTTGCCTGTGCATTCACGCGCATACATAGACAACATATTTTCTCACACTGGAAATCACAGTTCAGCCTTCGCTGTCTATTACCCATACTGCTCTCATGACTGCCACCTATAGGATATTGTTTCACTGCAAAATCAGCTCTTAAGCCACAGTATAGAGGCATTTATATATTTATTAATCCCCCTAAAACACACGGTATCAATTCATAATATACACGCACACAAACAAGGCAAATAAACACACCAATCATGCAGGGTCCGCTGTCATCTTAAGAGCCTGGTGTGAATGATAGTCAATGAATAGCCTGCCCAGATGAACTGATAAAAATCCATTCAAGCAGACTGATCAATTTCTAAGGACTGCTCCTCTGCGATTAGCGTTTGTATCTCCAGTTCACTAACATAACTTCAGGCCATTTTCTCAACTTAAAACTGACACATGTCCCCTGCATACCAAAAAACATCTCCTGACAGGCACGGCAGTAACAACCGGAACCAACGTCCACGTCAGAAATCATGTTATATCACACGCTGACGATAAACCCTGTGCTCCCGATGGAGGCATTCTTTAAATATGCTGCAGAATGTTTTCCAGCAGGACCAGAAACTGAAACAACACAAGGATTTGACAGTGAATCCTCAATGCATGCAAATGATGTCTGATGTCCTCTGGCTCTTCTCTGTGCTGTCAAACCTTCACTCCTGTGAAGAACAGCTCAAAACCGGCTGATCCGTCTCCCAATAAATACACGCAAGGGCAGAAAGCTGCAAGTGTGCAACCAGACAACAGAGTGCATTTCCAATATCTTCGCCACTAAGAGTCGAGACACTAAGACATGTTATGATCATCTTTATCCCTCCAGCAGCAGCAGCAGCAGCAGCAGCAGCAGCAGCAGCAGCAGCAGAGGGAACCTGCAGTAGAGTCAGTACAACAATCCTTGGCTCAGAAAAACACACACGGCTGACAGCAGACAGTAGACGGTACGCTACCTTAGAAAGGACCGATGAAATGGCAGGTGTTTCCTACTGTGCTGGTAGGACAGAAAAGCAGCCAGCAGCAGGACCGGGACGATGGCTATGGCAGCTATGTAGCATAAAATGGTTCATCAGTGCTCGGCAGAAAGAGGCACAGCCAAGCAGCGCAGGGAGAAGGAGAGAGAGAGGGAGGGAGGGAGAGAGAGAGACAGAGAGAGAGAGAGAGAGACGGCCAGCAAGCATCATTCAGCACACACTACCGTGGCTGTGCAGCAGAGCACACACATCAACACGCCCCCCTGCTCTCTCTCTCTCTCTCTCTCTCTCTCTCACTTTCTCTCTCACACACATACACACACTTAGTCACACAGACACAAGCACGCAGGGGTGCAGAGGCAGTGCAGTGCGCAGCAGCACCGAGCAGCGCTCCCTCTCCAGGATGTCTTTGGTGCTCTTTAATCAGAACTGGTCATTCTCTGTCTTATTCTCAGCAGTCACAGACAATCCTGTCAATAAACGCTTCCAGCAACGCGCTCCATTGTACTGCCTGCTCACCTAACCAGCACTGATGAGCGGCCATGATTGAAGCTGGCAAGGTCATGTGAGGTTCCTTGGCATCCCCGTTGGTCTGTGCTCCCAGTTTTGTTGCTGTACCTCTCAGCTGTGTTTTCCAAGCCAACACGGGGACTCTGCTGTGCCTCGTCATGGGTCATTATGCCACAGAGGCTATCCAGAGGCTCGGCTTGACAAACCCTCGCTCACTGACTGGGGGACCAGACCAATCAGCTATCACAAACAGCAGCAACACCATTACCCTCCAATCACAGATCAGAAAATCAAGTCCAGAAGGGTATTAAAGGGGATTATTTGGGCCATCCTGGGTCTTTTTCACTATAGGGAGATATGGAGGAGAGCAGCACCTGCTGTGCAGTGTGGCTGCCCTCTGTGGCCGACAGTGGCGCTGCACTCTGTTGTGGGAGAGAGAGGAGGAACAGGGCCCAAAACAGATATGCTTTCCTCAGTGCGGATGCCTCGCAACCACAGCAGCTCCTTACCTCTGTTTAGAGCCTTCCCTCCCCCCTCCAGTGGGACCCTCCTGGCTAACCTAATTGAGAGCACATATTGCACAGCATCTGTTAAAGACTCAAGGCGCGGCGACATCGCACAGGATTGATGTCAAATGTTCCCACCCATGTCCTTTACCTGCTGTGTAAACACTACATAGGTAGGTGCTGAGCTCTGACAATAAACAGGAAGCACACCTGATGTTTTCACTGTAACATCAGCTGCTACGGGCAACTTCACTGTTCATCTCCTCTTGGGCCATCAGTAACAGTACACAGTATGATTAAATTATGTCTCTAAGTTCTTTAATCTTTCTAACAGTAAAACTGTGTTTGAAGGTGTGATTGTATTGTTATTCATAAATCTAATGTAATGAAGGCCAGTTAAATGTCTCAGCTAAAGTGAGACTTTATTTCTAGATGTACTCTACTTTTGCCCCTTTCACATGCAAGCTGCATAGGTCAAATAAAATCAAGTGAGGAACACAAAAGACTGACAGAACATTTCATAAAATCACACATTTTCACTGACTTGTTGCAATTTCTGGCGTTTTCTATGTAGGGCAGAGATGCACAGAGTGATCTTGTGCTAGTGCGTTTTTTTCTTTAAATAATGATTCAGTGGATGCCTGCCTACTTTAGAATGTCAAAGGGAACCAAACCTCTGCAGACAGCTGTCAAGCGATGTCAGAAGTCAGAACAGGGGCTCCAAGCCTGTCTTCCCTCAGCTGACTGAGACATGTCTGAAGGTGTGAACAACTGTTTTGGCATTCCCTTTTGTGAAGAGTTCTGCATAGTATGAAAAAACTGTGTGAGCTGCAACAAAAACATCATGAAACGCTAAGCTAGCACATGAATACTGATGCTGTCAGACAATATCTGTATAAGAAAATTGTTAATAATTTGTATATTGTGACCAGAAAGGTACAGACAACTAAAACGTTCTTCTTCCCAATTTCAGAGCCGAATGTAAATACTAGTTGAGTTGTTACAAACCATTGGTTCTGACTTCAGTTATACTAACGTTCCATGTACAGAAAGTCCTACCCTGCCTCCTGCTGTCTGCCTGTAGAGTGAACTACAACCTCCAATGAGCATGTGCACACTTCTTCCTTTACCTGGATTTCATCTGGATTTAACAAAGCAAATAGGTACGAGCCTCCTATTGGATAATTACTGCATGGGTGATTATCTTTCAGCTGGCAACCAGTTATTTAACCCCAACTGATGCAATGAGTAGCTTCTCATTTCTTAAACAACCATGTCTAAAGACACATCCCGTGGTCGTTAAAAAGATGTTAGTCTGTTTGAGAAGGGTCAAATCATTGGCATGCATCAAGCAGATAAAACATCTAAGGAGATTGCAGAAACTACTAAAACTGGGTTAAGAACTGCCCAACTATTAAAAACTGAAAGGATAGTGGAGAACCATCGTCATGGAGGAAGAAATGTGGTCGGTCACTGATCGTGATTGGCGATCACGTAAACGTTTGGTGAAATCAAATCGAAGAAAAACAACAGCAGAACTCAGGGCTATGTTTAATAGTGAAGAGCATTTCCACGCATACAATGTGAAGGGAACTCAAGGGATTGGGACTGAACAGCTCTGTAGCCTTAAGAAAACCACTAATCAGTGAGGCTAACCAGGAAAAAAGGCTTCAATTTGCTAGGGAGCATAAAGATTGGACTCTGGAGCAATGGGAGAAGGTCATGTGGTCTGATGAGTCCAGATTTACCTTGTTCCAGAGTGATGGGGACATCAGGGTAAGAAGAGAGGCAGATGAAGTGATGCACCCATCATGCCTAGTCTTGTGACATTACAGATGCTTATCCAAACAATGCCACAGTGAATGTGTGCTGTAAGCAAAGCTAAAGGCGGTCAAATGAAATAATAGTGTGTGACCTTTTTTTTTGGTGGCGACTTTTTTTTTTTTGGCCCAGCAGTGTATAAAGGGACTGTGGACTTTCTTAAAAACCGAACTCGTGCTAGTCTTCTCACAGATCCCTGAAAGAGTTTCACATTCCCCACTCTTATTATCCCTCCAAGCAAACGACTGCACCTGCAGTGATCATTTAATTTAATCAAGCATGCAGTCCAATTTGGTGAACAACAGCGATACAACCCACTGTGAAGATGGAGTGCCAATAAAGCGAATGTCACAACAAAGTTCTAGTAAGTTTGTACAATTTGCTTCCTCTCGCTATGAGGACAGTCAGTTACTTTGCATCAAACACTTGCCCAAAACCAGGAACAGGAAATACAGAAATGACCCCAGCTGCTAGAACGACAAGGTGGTCCCAGTGTACCACAAGTCACGACAGTCACCACCGCAACAGTTTCCTTCCCACTGTTGTTTATCGCCCATTCCCACATCCCCAAGGTCTCACACACACTAGTAATACAAATGCACACACCATCCTGTAAAATCAGGCTGTTAATCTGCACTTGGATATGGTTATGAGCTACTCGGGATAACAAGCTGTGTTTTACACATATGGAAATTACCTTTAGATTTGTATAATCTAATTTCTGTACAACGTGAATGACTGAACAGTACTTCTCAAGTCAGTTATATTCTCTTAAACTGACTGCAGTAAAGCACTACCAGAGGAAGTGGTAGCAGTACCGTCATTACAAAATGTAATGTAATGTGGCGCATTGTGTGTAGTTTTATGAATCAGTGACAATAATATTCTTTTAGCCTGCTCTGGGTATGTCATTTTATGATTAGGAATTTAGCAGAGTTACTAAAATGGACCTGTGTGTGGGTACCTACACCTAAAACTAAAGTAAAATATGTAGCAAACCGGCACAAGTGCTGACAATGTGTACTGTATGTTGTGATTTATTTAATTTAGTAAACATTACATAATGGCATGGCAGATAATCTCTTTATAAAAAAGCAAATGGCACTCACAGTAAATACAGCGTAACCATATCATATTTGCTAAATCATAATGAGTGCCACATTCGGTTAAATTTGTCAATGATGAGCCTTGGTGACAGTGAAGAGCCTTGGCTGAGGAGTGCAGCGCGAGGTCAGATTGTGGCTGCAGGCATCAACAACTGCTGATCATGCCAGTCTTCATACACGACTAAATCAAAACTTATTCATCAAAAGCTTAACAAACACCACGCTCACCTTATCTGTGCCTCTCATCCGGCTGCTCTTCTTTGCCGCTGCAAACCTCTGTCTCTGGCTCCACAGCACTTCCCTCTGATTCTGCCTCAGGAGTTTATCCACCTTGCAAGTCTTCTGACAACCCATTGTCCCCTGGCACATGAAAAACAGATATCAAGTTAAGCCGCGCATCAGTCACATTACATCTCAGTGATTGCTGTTTGCTACAAGCAATAACCTACCATGACAGAACAGTTTGCATGCTTTCCCAAACGCTTGTCACGGTCAGCAGCGCCGGGTGATGTCATAACTCCTGCATGTTGAGATTATAAATATCTGTATTCAGCAGAGTTACATAATAATGGATGTTGGATTACTGTCAGTGCACACAGGCTGAAAAGACTGCACAGCTGGCACAGGAAATACATAAAACTATAAGACCACCTACAACTCCATTTTAGTGCATATAAATTACTAAGCTTGCAGGTTAGGTTTATTTCCTCATAAAATCATTTGATTTTGTCATTAGGATCACTGTGTTGCATGCATGCGTAAAAGCAAACTGCAGCTGGATTTGAGCTGAGCATTTTTTCAGCTCATGTTGTTTACAAGAAAGCCATCGGCAGGGTTTGCTTAACTGACCTAGAGCTTAACATTTTATTGTTCCCAAAATTGTAATTCACAGTAGCTGTGGACTACAATGCAACTACAGACGCTCCTGTGGCAAAATCCAATGGTCCAGTGATGAGTTACAGTTCAGCTTCCACTGGGTCATCCAGGGTAGCGTGTTCCAAACCTACTGCACAATAGACTGCTAGCTGCTGAATTTTCAGCCCCTGTCAGCTCCGATTCCATTTAGACCAAGCACTCTAGTGTACTACGCTATTCAGTCCTACCATTTTAAAGTCAGAGACGCATCTCATATAGTATGCACAATGATTTGAGGAAAAGTGCAAGAGCATAAATAAAAATCATACTGACTTGTCAACTTCCTCCATTATATATAGATGTAACTGGCACAATTTCAACCACACATGAGCTTACACCTGCATCTAACAGGGCTTTGTCTCCTTTATTATGTTACAGTTTGAAGAATCTTTCATACATATGACTGATGTAACGACCACATCAGTCCCTAACCTAAATGATAATTGTTTAATCATTTAGACTTATTAAGACATTCTAATGTGATGCTCTCTTATGAATGAAGTATTAAATACATGTAAGATACATGTAAGTTTATCATTTCACATTTACCTGGGGACAATCTGAGGTTCAAGCTTGATAAAAGTCATGTCTGCTGTGCATAAAGTGAAAATAGTCTTAACTTCACGTGCATCATTTGCTCTTCTGTCACTATTGATCCAGCTGTACAAAGTTAATACAGTTGCAAATATAAACACAGTCATATTACAATGACATCAGAAAGGATGAGCATTAACACATAAACACAACAAAGACACTTGCTGGTGTTCTCTGGTGTACTGACCTCAGACCTGGGATCACGTCAGTAGTTCACTGTACTCTGCTCTGTGGTGTCCTGATATAAAAAAAAAAAAAAAAAAATGAAGCCACAGATGATACCGCTAAAGAGAGAGTTATGAGATAAATGTTAATAAGAGGCGTGGTTGCGTATGACGACAGAGCCAGCAGACCTGGAATTAGCACATCCAAAACTTAAGCTAAAGTGCATTAAAACTACTCAAAATAAATAAATAAATAAAAATACAAGTCCAGCTGCTTATTTTTAGCTTCCTTTTTAGGCAGTCCACAGAGTTTCTGACTTGAAGAAACACCATTTGTGTCTACTGGAACACGTGATGACGCACCTGCGTGTGACGTGACAATTCTAACGATCCATGCAAAAAAATAAACAAATAAATAAATAAATAAAAATAGAGAATAAGATTGTGGGTCACAAAGAAATGCCTCGGACACATGTGTTAGACCTAGGCCATTTTGGTGAGTAACACTGACTATAAAACGTTACAAGTCAGCTCCACAGGAACCGTTTAACTAGGTCAACGTAATGGCGTCTGGATGAGTTCAGGTGCACCAGTTCTCCATGCCACTATACGTTTCTTTCAGTAAAGCACGACATTTATTCAAGTTCTGCTCTTAACACAATTCTAATGTACCCTTCAAGATTCAAGGGTCACTCTTGACTGTGCAAATTAGCAGGTAATACGGTTAAATAAGATAAAGGGATAAAATATAGATAGCTAGATAGATAGATAGATAGATAGATGCAAATGACTAAACTATGAATTGTATAAACAACAGGTCAGCTACAATGAAGGATTGCTATTTGCAAGTAATGATGATCTGGGTCCTATGATGTGTTCATGCTGAAGCTCATTTTAAGTCTTACTTGAGTGTTTTAATTCTAGCCAGCTTTCTACTATGACTCAGCTATATTATTGAGTGAAATATTGTACTTTATTCCACTAATCTGGCCACGACAGTTTCTTTTCTTCAGATTAAGACTTTAAAAGCCTAGTATGATTTAATTAATTATATAGGAATTGTTATAAACTAAATCAAACCACCTGACAGTATTTAAAATGAATAACTTTTGATCTTTCTCAGCTACAAAACTTAAATCCCACTTTCATGTTAAAGCATTAACATAATCCAATAATGTCAGAGTCCATTTTTGTGGGTAATAATTATTATTAACTCATACTTTGACTTGATTAAAGTCTGGATTTTAAGAGTTTGTGGTATTGCTACGTTACGTAAGTAAAAGACCAGAGTGTTTCTTTCACTGCATGTTTTTTGACACGTGAAAAATTAAAATTTCTCTCTCTGAATTCTTATTGGAAAGCTCAGTTCTAAATACGTCTCTGAACAGTTCATAAATTCTCTTTTTGATAATGTCCCATTCAAATTTTAAATTTAGCCTTCTCAGACTATATAAAATAAATCAATTTAGCATAAATAACAATCCATATCTCATTCACTGAGCTTCAGCATCTACATGTTGCTACAGAAATTACTCATCCAAACAAACTCCTCTGTCCAAGTCCAATCACAATTCATAATGTCCCCTGATTTGACATCTAGGATGTCTTGCTCAGTGACATGAAAACGCCCCCGTGTACAGATTTTAAGGACATTCCCTCGGAGTGCACCTCTCAAGTTTCCTTTGATCTAATTCAAAGGGAGAAAAGAACTTGCCCTCCAGGGACCTACTTCCACTTTCTTCACTAATCTTGTTTGGTTGATTACACGGAAGTCAAGCACTCTGTGCAAAGTGCTCATTAGGCCTGAAGTAAACAGCACCCTCGTTTTCTTTCTGTTTTCCTCCAAACAAACTGAAGCTCTAAATATTTGGAATGTTAAAAGAACAGAGGAAACACCCTTAATGCTGTCTGACAAATTCAGAGGTTTGTAATTTGAATTAGCTGCAGTTATCCTGCAGTTTTAACATGACAAAACAAAAGGAAATAAACATGTAAGCATTCTGCACATTTTACTCTTTATTTTTACTTATATGACTTAACAATTCTGCTTCCATATAAAATACAGGATATAACATACAAACAATGATAAAAGAGAATGGATATCAAAATGAAAATGTGTGCTCTTGAAATAATCATCCAAGAGTCCTGCATGACTGTACGACTTTTTTCACAAATAATATTTCAGTCATCACACACAGCGATTGTGATAAATACGGTTCAATAAGTTAAAGTTGATAGTAAAATGTCAAGCAGGCACTTCTGTAAGGCTCTTGATTCAGTCAGTGAATAAAGTGGTAAATTCCATTTGACTACGCTGAAGATATGTCTTCTGACTGAGGCACAATTAACTGGAAAAATTACAGCATATATAATATTTTTAGTCTATTTCAAGGTAAAGGTATGCTGCGGCCCCTATATTTGCGTTGGGTTCAAAATTATCATTTAAACTGAAAAACATACTGTTTGTGCAGCTCATGGCACAATCAACATGAATCAAAAATTATTTGTCTCTCGCCATTGACTACTGTTCATAGTTTTTCCCAAATGAGTTCCCATGGTGCTCCATCAGAAGGGACGGCACTCCGCTTCTAATCTATAAAGTACATTCAGTTCATACGAATAACAGCAATGGCGGAGCTGTGGTGTAGTAGTTAGAGATGTAGCTTGAGACCGAAGGGTCACAGGTGTGTCCACGGCTGAGGTGCCTTGAGCAAGCACCCAACCCTCAAATTACTTCCAGGGCGCTACCCAAGTAGCAGCCCACTGCTCTGAGTGTACACACCACTGTGTGAACAAACTGATGGGTCAAATGCAGAGAAAGAATTAGCCCATGAGGGATCAACAAAGGAATAGTCTAAATTCTAATTTTAAATATACAAGAGGTCAAGAAGACAGACAAATACACATGAACATGTAAACATAAGTAATATGATCAGCGTATGAAGAGAATTACAATTGTCAATCTTTTAACTAATAAAGCAATAGCTTGACAGTTTGGACAAGGCTTGTTACTCATTACATTGGAAGATTAATGTATTCTCAGGTCTGCGTGTTGTATGAAGCTGCAGCTAGCAACTGATTAGCTTAGCTTAAGTAAAAAAGTGTTCATGGTATGTACACAAGTGCAGAATTGAGAATACTGCAGACATATTGTTGCCTAACTCAACACGATGGCAAATAACTTCCAGAACTGCCAAGCTATTCTTATAAAGGCAGGAAGTGAAACAACTGCGGCAATGCAGAGCGCACACCAGCTAGCTGCACAGAAATGCTCCAGAACAGTGTACGATGAGGTCTGATGTTAATGATGCACATTTTACTTAGTTCATTGTAGTCCAGAAATCCTCTCTGTAATGCTACTGGATAGAGAATGACAGTCTTATTATGAAGCTGGTTAAAGCTTCATCACTACACGAGCTGCTGATTGCTGTGAGGCTGCGAACCATGAAATCCATTACTCAAAGACTCCGACTATTATGATGAGCAAAAGTAGGAAACCTCCACACATGGCAAGGCAGAGATGTTTCTGTCAAAACAGGAGAGACGAGGAATCAGAGTAAGTGTCTGTCTACAGAGGAAGGTACGGTTCAAACCATTTAACAGGAGGTGAAATAGAAGATTAATAATACATGAACAGACGGATGAATGTTTGTTTTGGAGAAATAGAAGTTGTGGGTGTGGGATTGTTGTTACCTCACGCAGTAGGTCTCACACAGGAGGTTTTGTTAGTCCAACAGACAGGCCAACAATTAGAGCAATGACAGCAAGCAGGATCAACAGAGCAAAGGCAAGGATAATGTATTTCTGCCAAGTGAAGAGGAAGGTGTTATTTGAACTGAAAGTTTAAAAGGCAACATTTAAAAGATTTATAAAACCGTATAAACTAATTGATATGGTTGTTTTAAGTGCTCATACATTACTGAAGGTCAAACCGTAATATTTGCAATTGTTTGTGCCAGTTTAGTGTCACAGTGTCAGGGAGGAACACATACCCTGCGAGATTTCTTCTGGTATCTCACTGCTTTTTTGGTCTCCTCCTTTGCACGACAAATGTATTCGGCCGCATTCAAGACATTCTTCTCAATGTTGTTAACCATGTCGCCCTGTCAGCGATCACAACCAAACACATTTATTTATAGCAAGTAATAATCAGTTTTATTGACTCGATACTGAAGCACCCGTGAGATGTTATGATCACTAACTAGACACTAAGAGCTTATTTTATGGCAGACATATTGAGTTGTCACAGCAGGGATTGCACAGGTGTATTCATGGTGGCTCGGCCCATTAGTCGTCCAAGTCATCCATGACTGTAAACCAAAATGTAAAAAAGCAGGAGCTAGATGGAGTGCAGTCATTGTTAAAACACCTGCTCCTTCCTTACTGTAACAACTCCACATGTCTGCTGTGTGAAAACACTCTATTAGACACTGATAAGAATTTTTAATGTGTGAAAAAATTGCTCTTAGACTGATTAATGTGTTACCTGAGTTTCAACCAGCATTGCCATGTCCATGAACATCGTATGGAGTTCTCTGATGCTCGTCTCCAAGCGCATGATGTCCTGGTGCCGTGACTCGATCTCATTTAAGGCCTGACGTGTGATCTGGGAATCAGAGATGATCTAAGGGAAAGAGATGGTGTAAAATTATTCATCCAAAAACATGTGTTTTCCAGCTGTGTGTACAAAGAATACCTCACAAGACACCACCCCAAATGATTCACTGCTCCACCACCAGGTGGCAGTAATGGTCTTCAACCCAGCCGCAATGATACTCCTCAGGAAGGCATGAGGAAACTTACATCAGAGGTGAAGATGGACGGGTTCCCGCTTTCGAGCATGTCCTCCAGCTCTTCATTTGTGGTCACTCTACCAGCTGAAATTATAAAAATGCAAAGACTGATTATCAAGTAATTGTATTTTAATCATCATGTTTTTGTTTTCTAAACTTAAGCTCACAAAAAGCAAAATATTATATTTATATATGTTAATAGTGAATATGGAGACTGTTCCATGGCTTTATCTTGTCCACTGTGAACACACGCCAACTGACCAAAGGTTGCAGCCCAGAAATTAATAAACTATAGGCATAGGGTAATATTTCTGCAGATAAATACACACACACTTCTAGTGGGTCATAAGTGACGATTGTATAGAATGTCTGCACATTGTTTTTTAGACTAGTCTGATTATTATGTCTTTAAAAATGAACAAGCCTTTGTCCACCAAGCATGCGGCATAATGTCCAGACATTTAGAATAGGTTTTGTAGTAAAAAGGCAGTACCAAGAAGTATGTCATTTGGAAAAATCTTTTGTTATATATGAGACCACTGGTTTGCATGCTCTTCTGCTCAAGACACTGATTCATAGCTGGCGTTAGAATATGAAAAGGCAGTGAAGTGTCTGAGTTTAGCCCTGGTACAATACGATCTATATGCTCTTAGGGGTTTGATCCTAAAGTGTTGTACTTGCCTGGTAGTTTTGTGTACCTGCTCTGTGTAAAGCCCATTGTAACCCTCTTGATTGAGCTGACAAAAAAGTAATGTCTCTGTTGTCCACCCAGGGGATCCTGCCACAAACACAAGGCTAACTTTCTGAGCAAAGTGAAAGATGTATAGTAAACTGAAGCAAATTTAGACTTTATTCTTACAGACAGATAATGTGTTTGGTAGTGTTAAAGTGAGATGGACTCAGGGTCATTATTTAAACACATTTTTAGAAAAACAAATGATTTGGGGTTTTGAAATGGATTCTGGGGGGAAACTCTAAATCTGTTGAAAAACTCATTAATCAGATACTGCTAATGTAAATGGTTTAATGTTTAGTTAAAGTCACTTCCTGCTGCGGTTGTTAGTTTATTCATGCATAAGGCTCACATTTGTGACTAAGATTAGAAGTGTCTGCGGTACAAAGGTTCCCGGTTCCCCTCACTGATAAAACAGCTGCTGAAACTCTATAAACAGAAAGCTTTCTTTTCCTGAAGCCATGCCTCCTGTAGAACAAACCTCTCCCTGGAGAGACAGATCTCTGTGCAGGTGCTTACTGTATGTCACACACCTTTTGCAATGGCTATTCCTCGGAGAGACGAACAAAACAGAGCAAAACACAGCACGAGTACAGCTCATCAATAGTCACCAAGCACTAAGAGTATCATTTCTGACTGATGCAAATTCATGATGTCAGTCCGCGACCATATGAGCCGAGGCTCGTGTGGTCATGTCAGAGACAGGTGAACTACTGTTACACAGGCCACCGAGCCCTCTGCCCGTTTCCCAGGCAACACAAACACAGCGAGGCGTCTCCAGTATCAGGTTCTTCCGTCTGCAGTGTCGAGAACTAGAGTCTCTCATTAATGCCGGCCGCAGGGACTGTGGGAGACAGTCCTATTTTTTGCTTTTCACTATTGTCTCATGTTACTCATGTTTACAATGCGCCTGTTTGTTGCTGTAATTTTCAGCAGAGGTGGTCCAAAATGGTGGCAAATACCAAGATGTCTGGTGGAAAAGCCAAATATATTAGCACCAGTTAAAACTAGTAAACTGTAAATGATATTATATGCCAGTTTATAAGGTATATTGACTATTAATTATTCTAAATCTCACATCATGTATCTTGAACTTCACACTAAATCAGCTGTTTCTTGCACTTGTTAATGCTGGATGCATTTTCAAGTAAGTTTTATTCCTCCTGGTCTTTTAGTACCTAACTCTTGCCAGGTTTGTATCTTTATATAGCCAGTGAAAGCTCTATTTATGTATTTTTAATTGGTTCTACAACATTTACTTATTAAAGGTCCATCAAAATTGAAAATTTAGTATTTGGATGTGATCTGATCCTGAGACTTTTGTGACAAAACCTGAAACAGTCCTGACCTGTTGCGTGTTTATCAAAAGTCAGGTTAGTCTCCACAGAGACAGAGAGGAAGCTGGTGTGGTCTGTTTCCTGGATCCTGTCCTAAACACAGCTTTGGGATTTTGTTAGTACTTCGAAATCTTTAACGTCCTATAGAATTTAAGCGACTGATCTAACCAAAAGAACTGTGTCGCTTGTGTTCCATATTGTGTTATTTTTAAGTCTTCAAAAACTCTATAAATGCAGCTCAGTTCCTGGCCTTATGCAGGTCCAGAGGTCCGTTATTCGTCACTTACTTATCTCCAGTTGTCTCTGGATCCTTCCTTTGCTTCTTTCCCGAAAGGACACTTGAGTCTCATTGTACTGGGTCATGACCTCCACAAACTTCCTGGATAGCACAGCGTGCTGAGGAAACACAAGGACAGACGTTGTGCATTCAAGACTGAAATCTTTTTGGATTCACAAATCAGTTCAGATGCAAATAGATTAAAAGCAGACTTAATGCATTGAAAATGTAATTAATTAATATTGCAGATAAAGTTGGGAATAAGTATATAACATGGATAAGTATATACAAAAACATGAGCGCAATTTCCTTCATGATGTCTGAGTGCAGCTGGCAGATGGGTGTTGATGACCTTGTACAGGCAGGATATGAAATATGTGTGATCAGTTACCAGTCACTTTGTTTCCTGACCTGTGTTTTCTGGATCCTGAAGTCAACAGAGGATCTGTTGGCGGCATCATCTTTGGGCATGCTCTGCTCCATGGCTTCAGATAGAGAGAGTTATGATGACAACATTACACATTGACTTCAGACAATATCATTTTTTTAAAAGATGCGGTCAGAAAGTGGTTCATGTTACAGTTCAGCTCACTTTTTAGTTTAGTTCGCACCACATTGGCATTCCCTTTGATATCGTTGGTTAGTGCACCCAGCTGATCCTTTGTTCCTACAAACACAATCAGGAAACACGTCGGATTGGGTTTGTTTATGAGGGAAAATAATTACATCTCGCTAATGACAGTGGGTCTGTAAATATTGGATTTACTCTGATTTCATTTTGTCACTTGGCAACAACCCTGAGGCAATATTGCACAGAGCACAAGCCCTTTGTGTCTTTTCCATTTCTACGTCATCTACGGACCTTTAAACACACAAACATGCATGTATTTGTTTTGGCTGTTTTCAGCCTCATACACTGAAGAAGGCCAGAAACGGATTCTCGAGTGCTGCTTTCACACATGTCCCCTTTATACAGTCACAAATCATTTGAATTTCTTAGGTACAGAATGTTTACATGCCACATTGATGTTCACAGACACATGAAAAGCCCCTGTTTGGTTTCTGACTGGACAAGCCAGAGCTCAAAATACAATCATCTGTGACATTTTGGGGTCAGAGTGGTGTGTCGCTTCCTTCACAGGTTTCCTGCCAGCCAGCCATCCATTTATAAGGAGGAGGAAAACGCAACAAAGGAAGTGAGACATCTGTTGCATGTGCCCCCAAAGTATAACTCTACCCACACAGTTCTAAGAACAGTGAATTAAAATAACAACTAAGGTAGTGAAACATTGGAATTTAAATAGCTGATTGCTTCATTGAGGCATAAACTTACTGTCATCTGGGTGGGGTGCAGACAGGATCATGCTGTGAATCTTCCTCACCTCTTCCACTTGGTAGGCGATCTTATCAGTGAGTCCTCTAACTTCTTCCACCTAAATCCGCCAGTAAAAAAAGTCAATAACTCAGGTAACTCTATAATAGTGCACGCCCTGGAAGTCACAGTAGTACACACCCGTCTGAAGAACACCTCCATGAACCCATCTCTGTCCACTGCAACTGCAACATCCTCCTCTGCTTGTGTGTTACTCTGTGCAGATAAACATGTGAGTGACTTTTTGTGTGTGTGTGTGTGTGTGCAGCTTATAGTGTTTATCTGGCACGGTCCATTCAGTTAAAGTTAGAAAAAAACACTTACAGCAGTCAGCTCAGCCAGTCGATCCTTCATCACACCGATCAGCTGGTCTCCAGGTCAGGTAATTCTAGTAAAACATCCACTGGGTCATCCTGTAAGTCTCCGCGTATAGAGTGACATTGAGCCACCGTGTCTAGGACTGAGGTCCAAATAGAAAAGACATATATAAGAAAAGATCAGGTGATCCTTGAAATGCAGGCCCACATTAACAAGGTTATGAGACGACAGCCACACGAACAGGAACGCGTCACGCTGAAAAGTTGCAATTCGATCCAAACTGGGTTTAAGACAAAACTGAAAAATAACTCAAATAAAACCATGGAGTGACTGATTCCGGTGTGCTATATCGATACTTGTCTCAGCACACGCGCATATGATCCGTAACAGATCCACAACACCTCTTTCCCCGGGATACGCCTCTTCTTCCACCTTCCTGTCTCACTTTATCTGTCTCTCTCTCTCAGCCTCGGGGTGAAGGAGATCTATTAAAATTCATCGAGCCGTTATGAAAGAAACGAAACTAATGCTATTCTATAATATTGTGTGAATTTTAAAACGTAGAAGGGAAGAAAATACCACCTCCAAATAATCTTATGATAACCATTTGAGACAATTATTTTTTGTCATATATGAAAGCTTTTTAATCATTTGATTATTTAATATTTTTTTGCTTTTCCTAGTACAATGTCTTTTTTGTTCGACAGCAAGTTCACCACTCCACAGTTATGTAAGAAGGTTCAATAAATAATATACAAGGACGGCTGGTTGCTTGTAAAGCTATTGTTTACCTGGCCACACAGTGGCGCTCTTTACCTTGTTATGCATGCAACTTTAATTTTGGACAATCTGGTCGTGGGCTTCTGATGAGTCCCGCACCTGTGGATATCGCCCAAACCATCTTTTTGAAGTTGCACAAACTGCAGTGAACTCAAGAAACGTTGAACAGTGTCGGAGGATGTGTCCAATTTTACACATCACATGTCCCATTTGACATTTTTCTTTTTTATTTGGACTTTAAATGTATTGTCTCATCTAATCGTGTTTACCGAATTTTCCTTTATAAGTGGTTAAAATGAAACTTATAAAATGTTTATTTTACATAGCAGGCTCACAGGTCCATCAGTGCGATCAGTCGATTCTGGGTCTAATTGCCTTTCAACAGACCGTTACAAAGAAACCGCCCATCCTCGACAGCATCTCCTTTCCTCTCAGAGATCCCGGGTGTTGCCTTCTAATTTAACCGAATATGCAAACTAATCGTGAAAAGAGTCACAAGACTAGCTAACATGTGCTTTTGGATCACACAGTGGAAGCCCTGATCTGATTCATTCCCCGCGCAATCTCCAATTACGCACAAACAATGCCATTTACGCACAAGTTTTACGCCCCTCCTCAGAAGATCCAAAAATGACATCACGTTTTGCAGTTCCCACGTTCAGTCCAACAACTCACTTCGCCTCCACGAAGCTTCTCTACTCCATCCAGATGCGCGCACAGTAACTCAAAGAAACCACTGCGTGTCCAATATAGGAAGATCACGGATTTTACAGCAATTGTGGAATTTGGACTTGAGATTTTATAATGACAGGAGAACTCCTGAAGTTTTTCTTCCTAACAGCAGAGCTCTAAACTTAATCCTTATTTTATTTATTCCCATTTCCAAGTTGGGACAAATGGACTGATCAGGACTTTCTTCACCAACTTCTTGAAACAATGAGTGACTCCTCCAGGATTCATCATTATGCAGGGAATTAACTATTTTTAGAGAAGTATGCATATGATTCATTTCCCAAAAGCTATGGAATTTTATTTGCGAATTCACCTTTTTACAGCTCTTGCCTCCTGCATTAAGGTATGCTCAGAAAAAAACACACTCAGTAGACTTATTATCTGTTGCATGGCAGACTTTAAAAATACATTTGATTTCTTTGCAGGTTTATGCTCAAGTGGTGCAATCTGCGAAGCATCCAGGTAGTAATACATTTTGAATGGATTGTGTGTTAGTTTTTGTTTTAAATTGGGTTAGCTGGTTATGGTTAGATGACCATATAAAGCTACATATTAGATCTGAAACATAATTAGTGAAAACAGTGTGTTTATCTGCTGCCTTCCACTGTGAGAGGATATTATAGAGTTGTTTACCGCTCTTCTCATTTATCACAATGTTCTGCTGCATAAACAACTTTTACAGCTGTTTGGTTCATTATTGTCAATCTTCAATGGACTCCGAATCCAAAAACGGAGTGCCAGGAAAATACATTTTGAGTAATGAGACTGAGCTTGATTGGAGACGAAAGGCTTTTCTGGACGCTTGTTTACGCGTGAACTCTCCGTCCAGGCCTGCAGGTGTTGGCCACAGCCTCACATTACTGGCCGCTCGACGCCGTGGACGGTATCCATGAACTGTGGGACCAGATTGGAAACAGACCAGGTTATGTTAACGGGAGTAACATAAGTATGTGCATGGCAAACAGATTTTTCACCACCCACCTTCCAGCTGCAAGAATAATGCTTTTTTAATATACCGCAGAATTTTTTTTTTCTTTTTTTATAGATGATATATCACATTATGATTTAAAATGTTGTCATAATTTACTAACAGAATTCCATATTTTGGCCGTAAATGATTAAAATGTAAAAGGCTGATTATAATTCTGCTGATATTTTTTTTTCCTCATGTCATTTTCAAAAAAGTTGTCAAAAAGTTGTAAAGTTATAGAGGGATCAGGTATAGACTTGAGCATGATGTGTGTGTGGAGTCACTCTAATTCTCTCTGAGTGCTGCCATCGTGCACGCAACTAAGCATCACTCCGTCTCATACCTGTGCAGCACGTCCCTCACATTGTCTTCCTTTTCACCTTTTGTCTTTTCTTATGTTGCCTGTATTGGTGTGAATCACTGTGTTTTTTTGTCTGTTTTGTCTGTTGTCTTGTCCAGCACTCAGAATCCACAACCACACTGTGCTCCCTTCTTCCCATAACTCTTCCTATGTGTATACCAATGACTCTGCCTACACTAACATTTCTGCAACAGTAGGTGAGGATCCATCACTTTCTTCTCACTCAAATTCATTTGTGCATCACCCACTGCCCTCTGTTGTCCTCTCCACACGTTAAGCTGAGCATTTCACACTTTTCTGTCTATGCATTCTGTTGTCCTCGCAAAACACAAGATGAGAAATGCTCTTTTAATTATGTATTATTGTTCGTAAGCTTCAGGCGAAATAGAAATGTTTATTGCCTTTTGAGTGGTTTAATAAGATACCAAGAAAGCTGTAAAACGCCCATGTTCATCAGCTGCACAACAAATTTATTATTAGTTGACTATAAAGCGGCTTAACGGGCCTCCTAACTAGAAAACACTGCTCATTACTTTCAAATAAATTAAAGTTTGTGATTTGTGCTTTGTCGCAGACATTGTTGAAGGAATGGTCAACAAGGGCATCTTCCTGAACGGCGATAACGGTGGCACTTTTCTTCATTTTGGAAACTACCAGAATTCTTGCATTAGTGACCCTACTTTGTGCGGCCCCGAGGGTGAGTGCACGGTGCATTGTGCATAATATAATTTGGAATAACACAAACCATTTTCAAATTGTTTCAGCTGAGGCTAAAATGGATTATTTATCATCCTCTAGGCATTACCTTCTCCTTTTTTTGGAAAAACCATGAGCCAGCTTCCCGTTTTGCCATCGCCTCTGGAGGGAAAGTAATCTCCAATGGCTTCTCGGTCTTCACCAACCCCCATGGAGGATACGTGGAGTTTTATACTCGAGGCAACAACCACAGATGGAAGGCCAACATTGACGTTCCAGGTACTGTGAGTGGATTTCTCTCTGCATTTCTGTGTTTTCTGTCGCTTACATTTTCCACAAGCACCCATGAGGAATGTATTTGGATCTTTAAAATACCATAAGTTCTTAGTCATTCTTAGTTGCACTCATGGTTTGGTTAACTGTAAGCAGATGTAGCCACAAACAGATGATTTGGCAAATATACGTAAACTTCATAAATTCATAAATCTTTTGCTGTAGCATAAACATACTGTTAGCACAAGAAACAGTGATTTCCCATCCTACGTTAAATAATGTGTGGTGATTAGAAAAGGACCAGTAAGATGAGATGTGAAACACATTAAAAGTGACCAATATTTTGAATTCCTTGCTGCTGATTAAATTTGTATTTTAATGAGATGAAATGATTTGGTAAAGTGTTTTGACAAAATGGAATAAACCATGTGAGAGTCAACATTACGTAGAACTTTAACCAATCAGTACTTTGCTCTCAAATGTCTTCTGTCATCTTTGTTTTTGGTGCAGTTACTCAAGGTTGTGTTCACGGGCGTCATAACTCAATTTGGATTCGAGGGTCCGGTTACGGGGAATCAAACGTCATCTGGTTCTCACACAGTGTGACATGTCGAAACTTTAGGAAAAGTCTGTTGTCGTGAAGAAGTTCTCAGGCCGGTTGAGCAAACCTTGTTGTTCTCGTGCCATGTGATCTTGTGCCTCGTGAGTGAAGGCTGAGAATATTACGCTATACACTGAGAAATCTCTCCACATAAAGGGAGAGCATTAAAAAGTGGGTCTGGGGTTTGGTTTGTGTTGTAACCACAAAAAAAAACGATGTGTTTTGGTTGTTGTTCTCTTCTAGCAGATGTGTTTTCAGACAGTGAACGGCTTGTCTTTGGGGACATCCTCATCATTCATTTACTTCTTTGTTCTTTGTGTAGTAAAACACACTGAAAGCACGACACGGGATCTTTACCATAAAAACAACCATGTCAAACTAGAGCGAAAGCAATCCAGTGGACCTGGTAGAAAGTTTCCAACAAAAATGGCTAAAATTGATTTGTTCTGGTCATTTAAGATATTTTAGCTAAGATCAGAACACAGCGATTACTCACGAAAAAACAAAAAACAAAAAAAAACATTACTATATTAGCACTGTCATCATGAGCTTGCTATCACATTGAGATTAGCATTTATCTCAAAGCACATTATTGTTCAAGCTCCCAGAGCCGTTAGCTGGTCTGTATATGTGTACATCCTTTCATGTTTGAAAATATCATGATTGTTCTCATACTGTGCATAAATGCAGCGCCTCCTTTCACCCTCTGCCTGAAACAGCCTGTATTAGCTTCTGTCTCTTTAAGGCTGCCCAGTCTCCTCTGATTGGTCATCTGAGCCTCTCTTGTTGTCCATCACTTCTTAGACTGTGCGTGTCTACCAAACTAGCACCTAGGCTTGAGTTAATCAAATGTGCTACATGGTGACAAAGATATTTAAAGGAAGAAAAGGCTGGACTACGGAAAGGTATTACAGGGGCAGCGTATTGTGTAGGAGAGAGTAACTCCATTTGGTGTTGACCCAAATATATAATATGGCCGCATCAGATAAATAGACACATCATTTGCCACACATGACGTTACTGTTTTCACAATTCGAAATAATCCACTTGCACTATTAAATTATTTTTGATTTCCTCTCTCAGGGCCCTACTGGACGCACATCCTCTTCACATGGACTAAGAAGGATGGTCTGAAGGTCTACATCAATGGGACCTTCACTTGTGGTGACCCAGATGGCAGCGTCACAGAGTACTATGGGGACCCCCACCCCGACCTTGTTATTGGAACTGGCAACAACAGGGCGTATGGTCACTACGTAACAGGGGCCTTTGATGAATTTGTCATCTGGGAAAGGGCACTTTCACCTACACAAATCTCGATGTACTACGGCGCAGCCATAGGTAGGACATCATTCTGTATTGGAAAGTATTTCCCGTAATTCTAGGACATGGCAGTTCTATTAAGAGGCTTCCTCCCGTTTGATTCAGCTCTGAGGAAACGGGTTAAAAAGCAATTTCCGTCCTTATCCTCACTGCATTCCGTCTACAGCATTCACGCATAACAAAAAGTTATTCAACCTCACAAGTGTACCCCACCTCCCTATCAAGTGGCTCTTTTTGCTCAAACATTTTCATGAGCTTTTCACCATATTAGTGCCATGGTGCACATAGTTCTGCCTTATAAGTATTTATTGCGGAGGCATGTTGAGTTGCAGGGGGCAAATCGTTTTGAATTAATGTGACAGGTTGCAACTTCTTAGGACAAAAACCCCAGACTCGCGTCTGTTTTTGTTCGCTTAAGCTTCTTTGGTCAGTAGAGCGCCATAAATGGGTAAGAAGCTGAGAATGAATTAATTTAGAAACGCGCATGTTGTATCATAGATTAGGAAATGTAAATGTAGTCTGAGACATGTTTAAAATCTGACGAAACATACCTCTCAGCTAATAATTTAAATCTCATGTTGTTCATACTGACTATAGTGAGGATCCCTCGCTCTTTGTATGTACGGTAATATTTTATGAAAACTGTTACTGCGTACAGATAGACCTTCAACTGGTCACACAACTGTGAAACATAAAGTGCACACAGCCTAGATTTCTTCCCCAGAGTTATTACAAAAAGCAATATATTCCACAGACTATTACCAGACACATGGAGCTTGACTGTTATGGTTACAGAAAAATATTTTTACTTCTCCAGAGCACGCATATAAAATGTTATATTGAACTAAAGAAGAGCAGCTATGGTTCAGACTGAAACCTCTTATGTATGTCCATATATGGTAATTTTATAGCAGCTATAGATAGTGTTGTTGTTATTAAATGACAGCAATGACGTGAAATGTATCTAACCTTTGCACAGAAGCTAATGACATAGTATTATATGGGTACTTATCCCAGTTTTGTGGAGGTTATAATCTATCTCCTTTCATGTCCAGGAATTGCAGTCACTCGTGAGCTTTATGGTGATAAAATCCAGCTGCAGCGCAGCAGCCTGCACTGGTCAGGTTTAATAAAGGACCTAATAACTAAATAATAAAAAGGCATCACTCTGTAATGTAAAAAAAAAAATAAAGATAAGGAATGGCTATTACAATGATCTTTACAGGTCAACAGTGTGGTTCCTAACCTATTTTAAAAGAGGCCTTTGTCTTTTCCAGGTCAGCCCATAGTTTCCGCCACGACGCCTAGAGTCTCCAAAGAAGTCACTTCAACTTCACCAACAGTCGTAAGTGTGTCAGTTATGACTTTTCAGGTTTCTTTGGTCAGCAAGAGCAAATTTGAATACTAAATATAACTATCTAGACTTTCTTTACAAATACAGCCTCACATAAATGGTGATGAGGAATTACCAGAAATTATTTCTGCTAATATAAGTGCACAGGTCATCATAGAGGTGAGATGAAGGCCTTGAACCAATAGCTACATTTCATGTCTTACTGCTGCATCGTTTCCTTTCAGTAATAAACGGAAAAGAAAAGGATATTGAGAGCACATGTGGACTCAACCTGTTTATTGAAGGGCTTTGGAGATAAAGCTGCTAAACACCACACACACAAAATGTCTCTCTGTAGGGCACCCGGATGGAAAAGAGTAATTATGAGTCACTTGTCTAAAGCGTATCCCCTGAATTCAATCACTAAACATCCTGTGTATGTTGGAACTTGGTGTTCTTTCAAATGTCGCGTCCTGATAGTAAACTAATTTGATGCCTGATGTGCCGTTTCCCCAGAGAGCCACTGAAGTGAGTCCTCCTGTCATCAGCAGTGATCAAGAGGAGGTCAGAAGCTCCCAGGACCCAAATTCCATGCCAATGCTGGGCTTCCTGAAGGCACTCCCAAATAAGACCATTCCTCACAACACTGCCAACAACCTCACACAGGTCTTTGAGCGCAGTCCAATGCACATGTTACAGTTGCAAAACCAGTTCACACACAGACACAGTGCTCACCCATGTGCATATGATGCAACAGTTCCATGATGTCCATTTTCTTCCACCCAGGCTTTTCTCAAAAGTGTGGAAGAAGTGCTGTCTTCTCCAGGATTACCAGAGGTAAATGGGTTCACACTGTTGTTGTGCAATTGCAGAACGTGATGTTATGTAACATATGCAATTTGGTGATCTGTTTAGTCCAAACCACTTAAGTGATCCATTTTTACACTGTATATTTTTGTCACAAGTGGTGCCAGCAACAGTAACGGCACCTGGCAGTTTATCCACACAGAGTTACAGTATGAAATATAGCGTCGCAAATTGAGAGTTCTGCTCTACAACACAATGCCTCAAATGTAAATTTGCTGTTTCCTGTACTGTACAGTCATTCCGGCCAAATCTCAGTGCTCTCATGTTCAAACACATGGTTTTATGTGCTTAGGACAAACATGCTTGCTTTTGTTGGAGGAAGCTGAAACAGATGTTCACGTCAAACTTGGACACTAGATACAGTGTTCAGTGTATAAAAGCCAATCTATTTTTTTTTTTTTGGCATGGACACTCAAACAACACGTTTGTTGTTTTCTGCTATTTATACTTAATGTAATTCAATTGAATTCTATTTATTTAATTGTATTATTACTATTAAGCTCTTTAAACACCACATCCAGCAAATATTACAATGCAACCAAAGGGATTATGCTATTGTACCTTCCTGATTGGTAAATGCAGAAATTTTTTTAACTTCATACCTTCATGTTATACATTTCTTGTCGAAAAAACTTAGTTTACCCTAATGACACTTTGTGACCAGTTTGTAAAGCAAAGTAGACTCAAACAGAGTGCCTCTATTATTTCTAATACACAATCTGGGACCCTGGTGAGAAGATTTGACACCGAGTACCAGGTTAGCATGAATCATTTCTGAACACTGGAAAGCAGCTGCTGTGAATTGATTGTGAACATTTTCCTGTTGGGTCGTTGTTGTGCAGCAGTCCACCCCTGTGGTCAGCGGTCTGATCGAGACAGTGGACAGAGTGATGGAACATATGGTGACTAACCTGGAGCCCAGCCCGAACTCTCTCATCTCCCTGGATGGAACATCGTTTGTAGCGGGTCAGTATGGTGCTAGCTCTTCATCTTGTAACTCATTGTTTGTAGTTCATGTGGACTCAGTCTTTCATCATTAGCTCTCTGATTCAGAGGACGCATGTGATGAGCAGCAGTCAGCTCTGTCCCTTTTCCCTCTTACGGGTGTGGGTGTTTTCCATTTATTTTCTTATACAAAATTTGAATACGGATAATATTTAGATTGCCGCCAAGCTTGTTTGTGTCTTTTTCCCAGGAGTGTATCTGAGATAGCGTGATATCTTTGATCCACCCTTGACAAAGCAGATCGGTCTCGTTGCTGGTGTCTCAGCTTGTTTTTCTCAACGGTTCTCACTTTTTCTGACCCGTGACCTCCACAGATTACTCGCTGATGAAATTCCCACAGAACTTCAACCTGCAGCATTACCGCTTCCCCACTCAAGGCAAGAACTACATCTCTGTGCCTGGAGAGGCGTTCGCCATGCAGTGTAAGTGCAAACAGTGACATTTCTTGAGTAAAGTGGAACTTTTCTATCTTGAGGATTCTCAGTATTAAATAGTAGCTAGGTTGAGTGTGAACACTTCACATTAGTTGTGTACAGATTCTGCCAAGAGAAAATTGTCCAGCTGGGAGGCTGTTGTTATTGGCAAGTAATTTATTATGCTAAGATTTAAGACCACTAACACAGCATACAGTGTGGGACAGGAGTGCCCTGGGAGCTTTTGTGTGGCTTTATGGTGCGCTGTAGAAATCCAGCTATGACTTTAATGTTGGCAGTTACCCTTTTATTCAAAACAGAAAGAATGAGAGAGAGAGCACTGTTTCTCCACTTTCCTCCGTCATTAAAAAGAATGGACCCACATAGCGGAGTGAAAGCAGGAGAGCAGTAATTACAGTGGGCTTTAAAACTCTGTTTGTTTGACTCTGTGTTCAGGTCAGATTCCCTTGGCTCCACCTGGCTGCTGCACGCGCTGTATTGCCGAACAAACACAAAGAATAAACCGTTTTAATAATTCATTCAAGGACTATTATCAGAAATGGAATATTTGTTATAGCCTGACACATTAAAGCCAGGATCAAATTAGCTCTTAGCTCTGGATACCTGGCTGGATGAAATGCTCCAAATGCAGGTTTTATATACTAATTAAGTACAGAGAGGGCTACACATTGTTGTGTTTGACCACTTTATTATTTTCTCTCTTTTGTACAAGCCTGGTAACCTCTTAGGGGGATTCTGTTGAAATCATTTTTTTTGGAAGGTTAAAAACTCTCCCGCAGCAACATTTATTTGACATCTCCAGGCTTCTGTTGTTCTAGTTAGCGGGTCTTGTACTCAAAGCCTTTGAAAGGAGGAACAGGATCATTACAGATTTCCTCCAATTTTACTCTTTATCTTGCGAAGTGGGGTCAGTCGAGCCGAGTGATAGGTCAAATCAGGGGAGGGGGACCTCCTGCTGTCCCGGTGAAGTCATGTAAATGTTTCATAAGCTTTCACATAATCCATGTGGTTTGCGGCGCTCTCTCTTTCACCCTTGTGCGAGTATAGGGCTGTCCTATTAGTCTGCCGGTGCCAGCATGCGGTGACAAGGCAGCGTTAATTAACTTCCCTTCTTTGTGAGCATTTTAGCAGTGACGCTTCACATTCCCGGCCCTCTGTCCATTTCTTTCATATTCGGCATCTGTATGTGGTCTCCTTTTTTTTCTCAGCTCAAACCACCATCGTTGGCCTCTTCTACCACAACATGCACAACTACTACAAAGAGATCAGCCCTGTCAAGACCAGGTAAGAGGATGAGACAACCCCCAGTGTTGAAAAAAGTGCATTGTTTTTCTCATCATTCTTGGCTTTCTGTTCTGGCGCTTCAAAAGAAAACAAGCTCAATCCTCTCTCTTTGTACTCCCTGTGTGGGAATCAGGTCCGTTGGCACCAAGGCGCCCCTGCTTCCTGAACCACAGAACAGCTGAGGCCTGGGGCCAAAGCCTTATCTGTGCCTCTAGCCTATCTGTCATCTCACCACTCAAACGCCACTGACTGATACACCCTGCTATTAGCCCTACACATCCCCCTTCAGTTATAGTCTCATTGCTGGACCAACTTGTTCTAGTTCGGCTGCAGTGTTTATGTTTACAAATTGTGACATAACAGCAATTAAGCAACCCGTTTTTTCCACCATATTCTTCATGGAAATTAAAGTAAATACGATGCAGTACATCTGAAGATGTTTGTGAGCCTCTGCCAACCCTCTATGTGGGTGAGCTCCTTCTGTATCATGATAGAGAGATGATGCTTTATGATCCCAGTGTCGCACATCAGTTGATGTTGAAGAACTAATGCAATACAGCTGGTTGTTACTCATTAAAAAGACGGAAGATCTGAGACCCATCTGAATGCCATTGCTCTGGTCCTGTGTGAAAAACACAATAAATTACATTGTTGTACAATAATTTATTGATACTACACTATTAACTGGAGCACTGGAGTCTTTTTTAATGATTTATACAACTATCTCTTCATGTCTGTCCATACATGTCTATCCACTGGCTACAGAGACAGTTGGGTTCAGTTTCTTTCTTTTTATATTTTTATCGGTAGTGTTGCTTCTGTTTTTTTTTTCCTTCCTTTAATGTTTTACATTGTCTGCGTCTTTTCTGCCTTTTGCCTCTCAGGATCAATGAAGCTGTGGATTTCAAGGATCACAAAATCCAGGTAGCAAGCTGTCTCATCTCTCTGAAAGTGGAGCCTTTACCGGCTTTGTCGGTCAACCTCTCCGGATCACCGCTCATTAGGATTGTCCTCGCCCATGTCTTGGTAAGGATCAACCCATAAAATATCCTCCTTTGACTCATGTCTTTATCAGCCATTTACTTTCTTAGTGAGTCACAAATACATGGACAGTGAGTTTCCAGTTGGCAGGCCCAGCTGTTGGGTGTGGGGCACACACCTTATCAGAGGAAAGAGGGCCACGGTCAGAGTGTAGCTACAGAAGCTGAATCCTCCCCGTATGAAATCCATCAGCTCTATTTTTGGTGCGTAAGAAGATGAGTGTCTGTCACATACTGAGGCTTGTGCAGCTGGTCATTCACCAGCACAAAGAGCAGGGCCTATTTTGGTTTTCATTAGCCTGCCTAAATTTTCCCTTGTGGAGCATGTGGCTTCCAGAGAGCAAGCTGATTATGGATATTTGAACTGCAAGCTGAGGGCGCTTTGAAAGGAACAATAACTTTCTTTTACATACAACATATTTTTCCTTCGGTGCTTTATGGCAGGGGCTTTGCCAGTTTTCCATGGGAAATGCATTTGAAACGCGTAATGAAAATTAACTTAAACATGTGTATTGCATTAGTACTTCACAGCCGTGAAGATTTTTACATTTTTTTGCGCATTGATTTGAAGCCATTCTTTTCATCACAAAGAATTATGTTAATAGCCTTTTAGATGATCACACAATAGCATTAATGTGGCAGTTAACAAACCCCATCACAGTGTAGTTCTGTTTAATTTACAAGTCCTCCAAGAATTCACTTTCTATTGAGGTGAATCACCAATATATTTTGTTGCCGACTTATAAAAACAGAAACTCGTGCAGCTTCATGAAACCATGGCAATATTGCTTTGTTTGCCTTCATTTTCCCTGGTGAAATAAATGTTTATGCTGTAATTATTTGGCCCGCTTCCTGTGACAATGAATACTCTGTTTGTTTTAGCAGACACCATGGGAGAGGGCTTACAATCTCCTTTGTTATGGGTGTGCTGGAGATGCTCACCAGCTCTGCTGTCTATTGAGTCAAGGTGTTTCTATTTTAGTTGGATTGCCTTTGCCTCTGATGTAAGAATAAATCAGGTTTCTTACATTCTTTCCTTTCTACCCTATTAAAAATAAGTTGTTATACCTATTACTAACTCATGCTGATTGGAGCACAGCATGCCAGCACATTTCAACTTAACATAGCTCAGATGATGATTTATGCTGAGGAGCTGCTTTGTAATTTGGCAGACAGCACTTTTGGCTGTGAGTGCGTCCAGAAACGGGTTGTTTTGCTATAACGGGTTTGCCGCACAGACCTGTGGTTGGATTTAGTCAAAAAAGTGACTATTTTTGGAGCTTTAATGCCTTTGGCAGCAAGTGGATATTTATCACTTCCCTTGCTTGTAGGCTGGGAGGGCAGCTCACACAGCATGTGGCAGACATTCCCCATCATTGTTTATGCTGGACTTTACTGCCTACACAAGTTAGCTAAACCTCAACGATGTCCTCTCATGACACTTGTTCATTGAGCTAGAGTAAGTGATTTGCAGCTGACCTCTCCGTTTATAGACAAGTGCCCACCGACTTCATTAAAACCCAGGGGGGGTGCTGGTGTGCTTGAAGCAGAAATGTGTCAGCCCTCTCATCCGTCTTTTCATGCTGTCATGGCTTCACCAAGTCCTAGGTGCCATCTATAGTTCTGTGTCTGCTATCATGGCTCAGATCCAAATCTCATCCATTTCCTTTATTTAATGCCTGTCAAAATAAAAACCCACCATACAATGGTTTCATAGAGTCAACAGCCTGTTCGGAGCTCTGCGTCATGGCAGGTACAACTCACTCAAGCCAAGGTCAAGCTATGTGGTTAGTGTCTGAGTGGCCTTGCACTGTGGATTGATGCTGTCTGAGCTCAGTGAAACAGCCCGGTGAGGTCATGCCATTCCCAGCTGACTCAGTCAGAGCCGAGGTGCCGCCATCACCCTTTATGTGGCATGGAGCGGGTTTGATACCCTGACAAGGTGTTATCGAGGCTGCCGGAGGCCCATATGCTTTCTCACGCCATTCAGCCGTGGTGTTGATTGGACACTGGCTCCATCAGTGAATTATTACCGCTGTCTGACTCCGGATCAGTTTGAGAGAGTAGAATGAGAGAAGAAGAGGAGAAGAAAGAGGGTGGGAGGTATTGGGGTCTGTAGTTAAACATTAATACTTACATAAAAAGGCAGACACCTCCTCCCTGTCCCCTTCTTCCTTCAAAGCATCACACTAATGGTATGAAGGGAATGAATGGAAAGACTGATTACATGAGCAAGTCCATTTATAGGGTCAGAACTGGGAGGATTTAAAAAACAGATTTTGACAACAGTGCCTGACTTTACGGGCTTATAAAGTAGTGTGTTAGTTTGGCCGCTCCATAAGAAGGCGACAGCTGGAACAGATGGGCACCGTGCAGGTGGTCTCTACTTTATCTGTCTCTCTTATTTTATTTCATTTGTGGTACAACAAATAATTTACTTTAAAGGAATTGTTTATCGGTACATTTTATTATCCACACCACTTGTATATCTCTCGTTGTTAAATGTAAGCAAGTGGCAACCTCCAGAGCTGAAAAATGAAGCCAGCACTTAAGTGTCAAAGATTGCAGTTCCTCAAGCATCCACTTAAGGGTGGCTTCAAAAATGAGTCAGTCCTCATAGACGTCGGTTTTAAAATGTCCAACTTTACAGCAGACACAAGTGAGAGTGAATTTTAATATAACTACACTTTTAATTTATATCAAGGCTTAAGTTATACATAATGGGTGCTTTGGGGGAGAGATGGCTAGCGTCAGAGGGTGTTAGCTTTTGAATTAGTTGGGAATTGGTTAGAGTGATGTTGGCAGCGGCCATAACACTGAGCTTCAAAACTACTTTTCTCCAAAAAAGGAAACAGTAAATCTATGGGTGATATCATGGAGCATTTGTCCATTTTTCAATAGAGCTAGTGAACTTGTTTAGCTTAGCTTAGCTTAGCTTAGCCTAAAGACTGCAAACAGAAGGAGAGCTGCCTGGCTCTGCCCAAAGCTAACCAAACCAAAATACACCCACCAGCACAACAATGTGGCTTCTAGCTACGGTATATCACATATTAAACTAAAAAAATGGTTAACAGGATGACTCAACCTCCCCATCACCAGCCCTCAAGTGATTGTAAATACATATATATGTTAATGACTAACATATATTTTCCATTTAGCAGGAACCCTTAGCTCCATCGCTTAAGGAACATGAGCATGTGTTTGGTAGGAAGTGAGTACAGAGGTCAGTGGCCGAGAGGGAAAATGCACAGCTTGTGATTACAAAGATGTCTAGACTTGTTGGAGCTTCCTATACGTGCTGAAAATAATGGACTATTGTTCAGTAACTTTGAAAATAAACACACTAAAGGTTATTTAGCCCTTTCTGATATGCACACCCGCAATCATTTAATCATGCAAGTCTATGCTGGTATCGGTCATTTCTGACATAACAGTAATCACTCTTTATTGCTAGTCTTTTTATAACTCTCAGCACACGCCCAGCTTAGACCTTGCGGGCAGAGACTCTCCTCCTCCTCTCTTGCTCTACCAGCCACCCACACCCATCCACACACCAGCACGCTCACACAAACTTCAGCCGAGTGAGCCAAAATATACTGATCAATTACAGATGGAGGTCTGGCCAATGCTATTCCTCACTTACCAAAAGACTCCCTCTGCAGCTCCTCCCATTTAGCGGCCCCTTCCTATCAACAATCTAACCTCTCGACCGCCACCTCAGAGAAACCTCTCATCTGCGGCCACAGGAGTTTTTGATGTGGCTTTTTTTTATTTTTTTGTCTGTTTTTAGAGAATGGATTTGTAGTTGCAAGGGGAAAAAGGCAAGATACGGACAAAACAGAAAAAGAAGGCCTTCAAATTAAGCACTTGCTGAATTATTTTATCTTGCATGCTGTATGTTACACACCCTAAGCTAAACTTGGGATTGTTGTGAACAGGAGGCCAAGTCTATATCACACAAGCTTCAGATATTTAAGCATTGCACAGATTTAAAAATAAATAAATAAATAAAAATTTCCTGCTTGTTCATCTCTGGATTACACTGATCTTATTAGTTGTATAATGTTAAATTATCACTTTTCTGTTGATCAAACAATCAAAGAAATTTATTTAAAGAAAATCAATCAGTGTCTATTTTTATCGCTTAATCATTGTATCTTAGAAATAAAAATTTTAAACCAGTAAATTAAAAATCTTTGGGTCATATTGCTATACTTCAGTCCACATGACCGTGACAAAAAATGTTGTAAAAATGTCTTTAAAAGTTCTTAACTTTTGTGAAATATTGACCCTGATGTCAGCTGCAAAAGCAGCAACAAAATTCAAACTTGTAACTGAAATGCACATTTAATGTTTAACTTTATGTTTAGGTTTTTGGAAACTTCTCACAAAAAAAGTGTTTCTTTTTGTAACTTCATTCTTGATATGTTTCAAAAGATGATACACAAAGCAAATACATTAGCACAGGTTTTATCACTCAATATCACTCTATTTACCATTCAGTGTATTTTCCACTGGGACCTTCATTGCTTTAAAGGCCTTCCCTTAGCTCGCAGATGCAAATACATTCCACGGAAAGAGGCCATGATAGTTACAGTGGCCCCATATGGAAGCCTGTGGCGTTAAACACACAAAAGAATTCATGCAGAACTCTCTTTTATCATGTGAGGTTATTTTTAAAAGAAAAAACAGCACTGCAACTTCTAGGGTTGTTTGATTGTCCCCATATTTCCTCACACCCTGCGTGAATATCACCATGTCTTGTTGTTTTCTGTGTCGAAGTCGGAGACTGAGCTGAGACCACAGCTGCACGTCTTTTTACATTTCCCCTGACAGCATGATCTCACTCAAGGCCAGTCGTGTTTTGCTGCATGGATTCAGAATTTTACTCCGCATGCGGTATGTGGATCAACCAAAGTCCAGAATCTGATCAAAAAGCCCTGATGCAACAACACGATCTGTGCTCTGTCAGAATCACATTCTGTGTCACACGCTGTAGTTTCATTTGACCTCAAGGCGGCTCGATGCACAATTATTTTTCTCCAGCTCTAGGTCACTTTTTTTTCTCTTTAGTGTGCTGGACTGAGTAATACTACCCCATACCTCTGTATGACTTTTCCAGACATGCCGCAATAAAGTGTTTCCTTCCCTTACTAAATTTAACAACAGACAGTCGATAGCTCAGGCACATAAGAAGAAATGTGGTATTAGCTTTTAATATTGTCTTATAGTTGCATGAAATGTGATTGGCGAGTTTTAGTCTTTTTATGGAGCCTGTTGGCCGCTGTAAAATTGATATCTATACCAAATGCTGAAAGTGCAGTCCACATCACACCCTGTCTCTGTGTGATCTGGAATATTTGGAATATTTGAGGGAGAAAAGGAGAAGGTTTCTTCTCCCTTGCCCTCACACTGCTGCATAGATTTTCACGGTTTTTTAAATTTAGCACAACCAAAACCTTTTTTAGACTTATTCGCTCCTGAAATATATTTGGCTACTCTCATAGCTGCATAGCAATGTACCAGAGGTGGAAGGAATGAGTGGGACTAATATAAATTCTAGACCAGGATGCTATATCATTTATTTTATAGCTCAGACTTGATGTGATTGATTTTATTTCATTATGGACCCAATTTTTGTCCATTGAAGCTGAAATATTTCTTATATACCCTTTTGGTGCCCTATTGTTTTACTGGTTTCACTGAAGCACATTATTACTGTTACTGTTGGTGAACACAAGGCTGAATTCAAAGTTTTTACTTCAGTGAATAATGAATTATTTTAGAAAGAACTCTAGTCCAGTTGGCTGTTGAAACCAGGATGATGGGTGGCGTGCAGCTTTCCCCATCTATTCTTTATTTGCACTTTACTTGAGGACCAGCTGTCAACTGCTGAGATTTATATCAGCCTGGAGTTGCCTGATATCTTGGGTTTTACAGAGACATATGCTGTCAGTGTTTGTTGAAGCTCTCTCAGCCACAGCAAGGCTTCGGCTTTCAGCTCTGCTAGATCCGCAATACACCGCGGAGGACAGAGAGGCTTGCTTTTATAGAAATTGCTGGGTTGTGTGTGTCATCTAAGGCTTATATGCTTTTGTGATGCCTGCAAGTGTTTATTTTCATCCCTCGTCATTTTACCCAAAAGGCCCAACGCAGTCATTAAAAAGCAAAAGGACAGGCTTGCTTTGGTTTAGAGGGATAAGTATCAGACAGCAGTCAGGGGTTCTCATGATGATGTTGATGTGAATGCCTGGAAGATGTGTGTTACCATTCGCAAGCCATCAAGACATGCCACTCAGCTCTCTGAACTTCAACATTAATATACAAAACAAAATATTGACTGACTGGCAACTTCTGCAGGGTGTTAACCACCTCTCATCACGTATGAACTGAGATAGGAAGAGCCAAGAACCAAAGGATGAGCTGGTAAATCTTATTGTTAGGTAATACAGATATAGGCGCTGGTGGTACAGCTCCAAAAAGCCACGGAATGTAATGCTTAACTTGGAGTTAGTAGCAAATGATCCATTGTTATTTCAAATGAGCAAATACGTTTTTACAGTGAGTTCACTAGTGACTCAACTGGAATTACAGAGTATGAAATTCACTGTAAAATTAATTCATACAAGTTTGTTGTTTCCTTATATGTGCCATATGTAGCCATATACTCAAACACTGGGTTCTCGTCATTGTGCCTCCATCTAATACAACTAAATGGGAGCAAAATGGGCTAAAACAACATGCGAGTAAGAAACAATATTCATAAGTGATGCAGTTAATCAAGATCAATCTATTTATCACAGAATTTGATAATCAAAGCCACATTTTATCATGTGGTCTGGAGCCTTATATGCTTTTGTGATGCCTGCAAGTGTTTCTGTGACGTTGTATTTTTATAATAAAGACAAAGGACAAATAACAAAGCCACATTAGTGAAACACACTGATGATAAGAGGAGCTGCAGAGTAAAGCAGGTAAATCCAGTAAGAGTTCAAACAAAAGGGAGATCCAACTAAAGAAAACAGCAATCAGAAAAAATCCCAAACCAAAAGAAAATCCCAATCAGAAAAGTGGAAAAAACAACACAAGGACAGGATATAAAAATAACGGAGGCTACAGGTTGCACTACAAAACAGGAAATACAACCCTAAAATAAAACAAAACCCCAAACTGTAGCATATGATTAGTTTTGTTTGTAAAGACTTTTTTTTTTGTCTGCCGGGCGAGGAGAGGGAGAAATTAAATAGCCAAGATGATTTCTCAGTTGCTGAGTAAATGTAACAGTCCTCTACAGCTGGAGGCAAAGCAAGCGCACTTAGCTTGAGCACTGCTCAGTGACTGTAACCCCACCCAAGTAAAATAAATAAATAAATGGATCGCTAGCCAACACTGGCACGTTATGATGATGACTCCAAAACAGTTGCGTCGCAGTTTATTGTACTTTTACCCTCCTATGGTCAAGATGTAAAAGCTGCCAGTGGACTCGCAGAGACTACTGTGAAATGCACTTTTTACTCTCCACATGGATTTGAAATCTACATTTGAAAATGAATAAACCTGTCAAATACAAAAACGTATTGTTAAAGATAGTTGCCAGTCTGTTTTGGCTTGTCAGACATATTTCAGGCATTTACAGTTTACAGAAGGTCAGATTTCACTTTTAAAGATCTCAGATGGAATCATTTAAGCTATTTGAAGTCAAGACAAGCCACGAAATTCTTGTATCATTAATCATCTATCAAAACTGCCATTACCATGTGACCTTTGTGAGCATGACCCTGAGGCTTCTTTGATTTTTTAAGTATATTTTGCTGATTAATCTACTCCACTTTTCTTCATAATTAGGTATTTTGAAGGCAGGGCAATTACTCATCATTGAATATTTTAGATGTATTGTACTTGAACTTTAGCAAATGACGTGAGTACTTCTTCCCTGTTTAATAGCTGCTGGTGGATCTGGTGATTATTTAGTATTTAGTATAACTGTTGTGAAATCCACTGTCCAGTAACAACAAGTATTATAGATGAAGCTGTGGTTGACTGCTGCACCACGTAGGATGTTGAAACATAGAGGCACCAGAAACACCTCGACTATCAATGATTTATCAGCCTGTCTCTTTCAGACTCTTCTCCTTTATCAGCCTGCCACTCTTCATCACTCTCCTGTCACTGGCTTTCATTCTCTCATCTTCCTCTCTGTTCTGCTCTCCTTACACGAGGCTCAAAGTGATTCCCAGGGCAGTGTTTGCTAGCCTTCTGTTGTTAATAAAGAGTTGGAGCGCCAGCTGCAGTCTTGGCTGGTAGTAGCCGAGGCCTCGGGGCACTGAGGGAAACAACAGCATGCGCTCAAAACCGGGCCAGATATCTGAGTGCATTTAAATGCTCACCAGTGATTTTCAGGTTCCTGCATCTCTCCTCAGATGTCAGCCCGGAAAATGCAAGCTGGATATGGACACAAACAGATTGCTAGAGCGGAAACCTTACCAAACAGTGCTCTTTGTATGTGTGATGGTCTGTTAGTTAATGTATATTTCAGATTGTGTCTGGTGCATATCATGGCTGGCTAATGATGTAGTGTTTCCCGTGAGGCAGGTTTTTTTACATTGTGGGCTTATTATGGATCATTAGTCTTTCTTCATTGCACAGGAACACTAAAGGTTCAGAAAGAGCAAGAGTGACATTGTAATGCAAGGCTTACAGTGTGCCAGCTGCAGTTTGTCTCTCTTCCATCTGCTTTCATTTACACCCAACAAGAATTGTAAGTTATTAAAGTCCCCAGGAGAGCAGTAAATTCACCCACAGGGTTGCTTGCAGTCCCTCAAAGCTGGCCTTTGGCTGGTGATGACGGGCTGCATTTAAGACGCTCCCATGACTTGGACCTGCCGACTCTAATGGGCCACATGAATATCCATTGCATTCATCTCAGGGGTCACAATACTTGATGACTAAAGAGCTGCATGTGCAAAACAGACAGAATGAGAGCAGTGATTTGATTGCACAATGAAGTCAAGGTACTGTGCTATGCTTTGTAATATGAATCACGGAGCCTATGGGCCAGAAAACAGACAGCCTGACTGTCAGTTTCCCTCTCGCTCTCACTTTTTCCAGAAGGAAGTAGTGCAGACACAGTCCATCTAATCATATACTTATTCAGTCTGAGAGTCGGGGCTCAGAGAACGAGAAGAGGTGCGTAGCCTCTCAGTATACACCCAACGAGCCAATGGAAGTGTTGTTTTCTTCAGATGACAGATTGAGTAGGGTAGTGGTTTGACCTGAAATCAGGGCCAAGCCCCAATTACTGCATTCTTGCGCTGTAGCCATTAGCTCACTGCCTCTGGAGGCTCCCAATCTCATATTAAGGAAAGACATGGAAAAAGTGATTTATAATCAGATACGATCCGCGAAGACAGTAGGGATTAGTGCTCAGTGTATTAACCACCTTTGCTGAGTGTTGATATGCCTTGTCTTTCCTTTAGTGAGACTTCAAATCTCTTTAGTTTTACTGCATTTAAGCACCAATTATTTTTTTTTATGCTTATACTAAGGACCATATACATTAGAAAGGAAGTCAGAAAAGCTAAGCATTAAGGAAAAGATCCTGAAATAGTATTTAAATTATTAAAGCAACAGCTTTCCTGTATCACATACTTTTTCCTTGCAATTCAAGTTCGCTTTTATTTATACAATTCCTTTCCAGACTAAAGAACAGCAGGACCAAGTACTTAATCAGAGCAACAAAGTGTTCCTCTACTGTGCGTTCCTGGACTACAGGTGGGTCGATGTTTCTAATTTAAATACAGGATGTGTGTCAGTTATTCATGTTATAAATGTTGAACCAACAATGTTTTATTTTGCGCATTCTCTGCTCACGTCTTGCCGAGCATTGGTTTAGAAAAGGTGGAAAAGTTTTCCTTTTACTCACTCAAATCAAAAACATCCAGTGTTACGTGTGTTGCCGTTTCAGCTTGTTGTAAGTTGAGCAACTGCTCTCTGTAAAAAGATGGTGATCTGACAAATGGAGCCAAAACTGTATTTAGAAAGCATAAATCATTTTAAAAGGGAGTGTGTTTTAGTTAGATTCAAAGGCTTCCTCTTCGTACTCCCCTTTTCCTTGAAACTCATGAAAAATGTGAATTATTATGCTGCCCTGTCAGATTGCCCCAGCAAAGTCAGCAAAACTATTTCTCCATGTGCCTCCCACAATGGATTATGTTGAGTGATCCCTTCTTTACTTTTTCTGATTGTAAAATTGAAGATATGTTCTCTGTGAATCATACCCGCTTGTCATTCCTTTCAGTTCTAACGAGGGCGTGTGGTCCAATGAAGGCTGTGTGCGCTCAGATGGAAACATGACCTATTCCGTGTGTTTGTGCAACCATCTCACCAACTTTGCCATCCTCATGCAAGTCGTGCCCTTGGAGGTATGATGTTTTGGCTCCTCTTTAAAGCTTCACCCATTTTTCAGTGTCAGACGTTTCCTCGGGAGTGGGTTCTCTGAAACAGGGCAAAAGGCAGCTCGTGGTGGAACAGGTGGCTGTGCTGCTGGAGAAGGAAGAAGAGAAAGTGTTTCTTATTAGTACACAACCTCCGCTGCAACATTTTAAAACAACTAAATCTAAAATGGCATTAGGGAGCTAGCTATGGCGGTACCATCAGCTTTACTGCCAAATTTTTCACAGTGGCCACTCATGGTACTACAACGGAAGAAATCCTCTGTTGCCCAAAAAGCATTTGCGCTGTGGACCACCATTATAAAAGAAACCACAGTAAGGCTGTTGTCTTGCACTGAAAACTTGGTAAAAGATTACTGCTTAATGGGAAAAAAAAATCATTTAAAGTTTTATATTCATGAAATGTAAAAATACTAATGCACGAATGGGCCAGGTGGATAACACTTATGTGCACGTGCAATGTGGATGCGGATCAGAGAGCCAGATTTTATTTTTTTTATTTTTTGGCTAATGTGCTTGAAATTTTTAGTTCAAGTGAATGGGTACCATTGTTGACTCCAGTGTCCAGTTCTTGCAGGACATTCTCGGGCATGCAAAACGTAGGCTAGCCTGCTGATGTGTGGGAGGAAGCTCTGTCCCTCTGCACTAGCCAGATTCAACAGTGTACCCCTCCCTCTGTATCTGTGTCACAAAATAAGTGAATTTGTAGGAACATAATTGGACAGGATGCTGTGGTTTACCACACTACAACCTACTAACCAGAGGCCTCTACTGGAGTCTGGGACAATTTATCGTTCAGTCCCTGTGGGTCAATTTTAAGCAGGCCTGCATAGACACACTGTAAGTTTTACTGATGGTTTTACAAAGAAATTCTCAGGACAACTATGATTAAGTGTGGTTATTTTGGGTCACTGCACAGGTCAGTGGTCTATTCTTCGAGATACAGTTTCTCAAGGGACCACAAAAACTGCCAGAAAGCAATCAGGTTAAATCCTCTGGGGTGGCATTCATTATTTTGTACCATCTGAACATTGTCCTGCACAGTATTACATTTGCATCATCTGCCTAAATGTACAGCGACCCTGTGTACAATGTCACTACATTCTCACTCTTTGTTATCCATGAGTATGTGCCATGGGAGTATGGTCAGCATCCATGATGGCTCCTTTAAATAGAAAAGCGGACCTCGTATTGCAGCTAAGTGAACCAGCGCTGTATTTAAAGCTCAGAAGTCCATTTGATGCTATACTTTCCCTCTGCAAGTCTCTAATTAGTGGGCTGCCTCATCCCTCAACTGTGAGGGAACATCCCGCATATCCCTTTTCTGGGTCCATGTGACTCCTCTGCCCTTGTAATGACAAGGCACATGAGTAGATAGTTAATGGAGAATCAAACCCGAACCTTCAAAATAGCCTGAACTCCAAAACATTGATGCACTGAGCCGTAAGCCATGGATGAGCGCATGCTGAAAACCCAATTATCACAGTTAGCTTTTGAAGCATGTTCATTTTTCACATTTGTCTTGCACAGGAACAACAACTTTAACTCAAAAATGGCATGTAAACAGACAGACAATAAAATCATATAAGATAGATGTCCATAGACTGATGAGTCTGGCTGAATTACACAGTAACTTTGAATTTTGGGATACAGTGTTATGTACTGATTCAACATGAAGACCAAAATGCTTTTTCTTGTTGTCTTGACCATTGACGGTCTTGTGTCTTTACAAACAGCTCACTACTGGCCACAGGGTGGCACTGTCAACCATCGGTTACGTTGGCTGCTCAATTTCCATCTTCTGTCTTGCCATCACTCTGGTCACCTTTGCAGTCTTGTCGTGAGTATCATCAACCAATTACTGTCATGCAACACTTAATGGTGCTTTATATATAGTTATTGCAGTCTTAATCGATGGATACCTTTAATCTCTGTATTTCTATATATTGCATTTTAATTGTGCTGTAATTCATCTATGGGTCACATGTAATCCATAGACATGTACATGTAATCTATTCGCTGCTCCGCAGGTCAGTGAGCACCATCCGCAACCAACGCTACCACATCCACGCCAACCTGTCCTTTGCTATCCTGGTGGCAGAGATCTTACTTCTCATAAGTGCTCGCTTTGACCCAGGCACGGTAAGTACACAGTAAAGCACCCTCTTTGATACTGAAGCTGAAACTAGTGAGTGGTTTTAATAATATAAATTATTATGCTTAATAATATTAAGCATTCTTCAAGGTCAAATTAAGAGTAAATAAATAATGAACAAAATTCAAAAATCTTAAGAAAACACGAACATTAAAAGAGATTTTCTGGTTTTGTCCCCTGTTGCAGCTGCCCTGTAAGGTAATGGCTGTCTTGCTTCACTTCTTCTTCCTGAGCGCCTTCGCCTGGATGCTGGTTGAGGGCCTCCACCTCTACAGTATGGTGGTCAAGGTGTTTGGCTCTGAGGGCAGCAAGCACTTCTACTACTACGGCATTGGCTGGGGTGAGTCTGCTCGTCATTCTTTTTCTGCAGTGTGTTAGTATTCCAGTAAAACCTTTCCCTAAGGTTATCTTTTTTGCCTGTTACTGTTTAAACTCACCTTAAAAAACTGTTTATCAAAAACACAAATCACTATGACAATATTAAAGTGTTTCAGTACATTCCAGTATAACATTTGCTTAACTCGATCTCAGTGACCTGGAGTTGGATGGACAGATAAAATGAATGTGACATGCTACATTTAGCTGTAGGGGAACGCATATTCTCTCTTTTACATGTTGAACCCATTAGTGGAAAAACCTTTCTCTTTTTTTATGACTTCCTTTCTTCTGGCCAGAGTAATTTTTCATTTTGTGTGGCCAGCTGCAAATTATGTGCTGGAGAGTTGTCGGACAGATAGAAGTATAGCTGTTATGCCCAAAAGTGCACACTTGTTTCGTAATTAACTGCTGTGATAGAGGCTGTTGAATATTTGAACTTTTCCTCCTTCAAAGTAAAGGTTTATTCACAGCGAAGAGTGCTAAACAACTTGGGCTCGGTACGCCAAGAGATCTAACCAGCAGAATAAAAAGGGGTAATTTCAAGGAAGTGAGCAATTAGCAGCAGAGTAGATAAACCACTACTGAGTGGCAGCAAGTAACTGCCACAGGCCCATGCCAGTCCACGGGGCTGTGGAGTGCTTTGCTCTGATAAAAGTGGAGTTTTGATATCTTTAGTTCTGTCTCTGGAATTTTAGGTCAAAAGTCAGAGAATGAAAAATCAAGTCTGCAGCTTTACGCAAACTAAATTACAGCTTACATACAGTAAATAAAATAAAACTGCGTGGACACTCATTGTTACTTGAACACAACAGCGCACATAGACAGTGAGTGCAAAGAGACCATTGGTCACATTTTTACCTCATAGCAGGTAAATGTAGTCATGGATACTATTAGTGAATTCGTGTTTGTTTCTTTGGACCAGGTTCTCCTTTAGTAATCTGTGTGGTGTCCATAACATCAGCTCTCGACAGTTACGGGGAAGTTGACAAGTGAGTATGACCTGCGTATTAAAGTACATACATATGTGGGAATGTGTGGAATTAATTTTATTCCATGAAAGTTTGGTGCCAGCGCATAAAAATGACATCACCTGCAGGAGAAATTGGAAACAACTGTTTTCAGCTGTTTTCAATGCTGTCTGAAAGCTTTTAGGTTAGCAGTCGTACGGTCTGTCATTCTATATTTACATTACAGCATTATAGCCGTTTTGCATGTGGGGGAACGCAATGTAACGTCTTTGTTTTTCCTTCTTTTTTTGCTCTTGCCTCTCTGCCTTTGTTATTTCAGCTGTTGGCTGTCACTCAAGAACGGAGCCATTTGGGCATTTGTGGCACCAGCTCTGTTTGTCATTGTGGTGAGGAATTTGCAAAAATTAGCATTTGTCACTTTTTACACTATCTGTGTTTGCTGTAAGCTTTGTATTACATTCAAAGGCTGTGTTATATGTATCCTCCAGGTCAACATAGGTATTCTGATATCTGTGACCAGGATCATATCTCGCATCAGCGGAGAGAATTACAAGGTTCATGGAGATGCCAATGCAGTCAAGTGAGTGTATTTGTGTTCACAAACTCTTTTGCTAAACATGTTATCGCATTAAAAAAAATGCTAACGTAAGCATGGTTATCTCTTGGTTTGTGTTAAGGCTGACTGCAAAGGCTGTGGCTGTGCTGCTGCCTATTCTAGGCATTTCTTGGATCTTTGGTGTTCTCGCTGTCAACACACACTCTTTGCCATTCCTCTATATTTTTGCTGTGTTCAACTCATTACAAGTAAGTTCTTCACTACGTTTTTTCTTTTTCTTTTTTTTTGCCTCTTCAAATTGTTTGCAGCACATTTGTGAATTTTGTTTTTCTTCTTTAGGGGTTTTTTGTCTTCCTGTTCCATTGCCTTCTCAACTCTGAGGTATGCGTTTCAGTATTTTGAGGCAATCTTTTATGTTGCAGCAATTACATATTTTGGGTGATTTCCCTGACATTTGTCTGCTGTGGCTCTGCTTCTTCTTGTAGGTCAGAGCCGCTTTCAAACACAAAACCAAAGTGTGGTCTCTAACCAGCAGTTCCATCCGAAACATCAATGTGAAGCCCTTCAACTCTGACATTGTGAGTGCTGACATTAAAAGATTTGCTAACAGAAAAACGAGGTGTTCAGCTCAAAAAATGCCTGAGTCTCACTCTATCTCTGCCTGACTTATAATCTAGATGAACGGAAACAAGGAGGGCATAACTCCCACCAAGATGAACACGTGGGACAAAAGCACCAACTCAGCCAACCGTATCGACCTATCTGCCGTGTAGAGCGACGGATCACAATTTCTGTCTGAAGCAAGAGAGCAGGGAGAGTATTCTCCTACTTTTCTGTTAAATGAATTGGACTCTCATCCACTCAAGTGAAAGTGATACCAAAGGAGGCGTTCTGTAGTCGAATGATAACCTTAAAGACAAACAGACTCTTGGGACTGTGCCTGTTCTCTCATATTAAAAAAACCCAAAAAAAACCCCAAAAAAAAACATGTTTTCAAAAACCATAGCAGGGATTTCTGAGGAGGAATCCATGAGTGGAATTCAGGGTATGGCAGTAACGCTCCGTGTAGTGGAGTGTCTCACTTTGCTGCATTTGCTTTTTTGCCGTGAGTTAGATGACAATTTTGATACCACTTTCATGTACTATGAAAAAAATAGTCACGTGAAAGTACAAATAGCTTCTGAGGCCAGGGGTGTACTTACTCTTTCCATAGACGAAAAGCACATCCATTGGCACTTCTGTTAAATAAATGAGCGTCTTAATCATCTATACCACTTTTAACCATAGGCAAATACTTTTAAAGGCCAACAATTCCCATTACACTTGATGTACCTGTGTGTTCACATATAAGGAGCTAATGCCAAGACTGCCCAAAGGTGACAAAATTCACCTACCAGCATCACATCAGCATTCTTTATTTCTTGTTTAATCAACGTGTACTTAAAAACATCACAATATGATGAGACCAAACTAGCAAGCCTAAATCAGTTGTCTCCTATGTGCAGAATATGTGCTATACTAATTCACTGCTATTTTGCGTACACATGCGTGAGACTGGTACTGATCTTCTCATTTAACTCTCGGCAGCAAAGGCAAATGAGCTTATTTGCGAACTGTTTCTCTAAATCACAGTGACATGTTTATCAAAGCCTTATGTGTCTCATCCAATAAATGAGACAGAAACAGCTTTATGTGGAGAAAAGGAAAAACGTCAACATGTGTGGTGATAATAAGTACTTTCAGTGCATGGTTGGATACAAGTGCAGGATAAAGCAACATGTTTTCCTTGAATGGAGTGTTAGATGTATGCTTTAAAATGGTGACAAACTGATTTCACCAGCTGTAACAGTATTTATAATCACAAAAGACAAATTGCAAAGTTTAGCTGGAAGAACTTCTCCAATATTCACCTTGTTCACGCGGCTTCAATCCAGATTTGAGGACAGCACAAGACCATAACTGTAGAGTAACCGTGGATGATTTAACAGAGAATTTGACATCTTATATAATGTATTTATTTATTTTTTGATTCTTGACTCTTTATCATGTCTTCACGGCTGTTAACGGCTCACCAATCAGTATCTTTTCATGATACATTCTGTGTTTGTTTGTGTTTTCTCTGTAGAAATGAATTGACTGGCATAGTTGCAGTACCTCACATTTTAGTAAGCTCCCATACGTATGTTATGCTTTCTGAAGAAAAGTAAATATTGGTTGTGTATTTAACACAATTCTGTGAAGTTTTCTCTAGCTGTTTCTTCTTTTTTGTCTTTCCTTGTTTTTTCTTACATTTTTTGTACAATAAAATATCAAATATGTTCTATAGTATAGTAGAAGAACCCGATAAGGTTGTTTGTTTGTTTTTCTTAACATACTGTGAGAATAAAGAGAGATGTCATTGTTCGACACGTCGTTGATCTTACACTGTGCCAACATTAAGTTTCCTAAAACAAGATTTACTGTAAGTTGCTCTTTATGTCAGATTTAAAGCTAAATATTTCAGTATCGCTGAGCTTGTAATTGGCCTTTAATGATTGTTGTCTTATGGTACTATGGTTTGTGCTTTCAGTTATCTTAATTAAAAACTGTTTATGACAATAGATTGTTATCTTCCTTATTTTCACCCCTTTGGTGTGCTATTTAGTGGATACATGTGCTTGCGGCCAAGGGATGCATTAGAAGGAAATCCATTTTTGGATGAAGAACAATAACCAGTGAAAGTTTCCAACATCCTGCATTAGGCAACTAAGCCAAAGAAAAGTGGACCAAAAGTGGATCGATGAAGTGTTAAAACTGTAAAAGGTTAGGTTTGCAGTTCCTCAATAACATGGATTAAGTGTTCTCCTTATTTATATAAACTGACCTATTTGGTGGTAGAATGAGGTTTTAGCAGTCAAGTTTAGACAAAACAAATTAATATTTTACTAAGTTAAAGTCTTATTATAACAAAATTATCTATTATGCTCTATTGTCCATCCACTAACAACATCCGCAACAAGAAAACACAAGAATCACAAAGCAGCTATGTACCTAACAAAAATGGTTTTCTGAAGATCCCCATTTTATTTGAATGACTCCGACTGCTGAAGTACCATCTTAACTACAATTTATTTAAATAAATAGCAAAATCTGTACAGGTATGGAAACCCACAATGGGCATGAAGAGAAAATAGCATGTGCTATTATGTTTATGGCAGGTGTAAATTCAGTCTGTGATGTCAACATGTTGTTGTTTAGGTGTCGTTTAGGCACTGTTGAGTTGTGAAATTGTAGGATATAGCCTCAAATGCCTGAAGTGTATTGGGTTAGTACAGAGCCCAAGGCAGAGTGTAATAATGACTGTTTACTTTTTGAAACAAGGAAAACCATCACTTGTCAAATATCATCTTGAGGCAGAATTTGTTTCACTAATTGAAGTCAAATTTAATTTTATTATAATGGAGCAATATTTATTTAATTTAAATAGACCACATTTAAAACGGCCACACTGAATTTGGAAAACTTGGCTTTCTTGATATAGCAGTTAAAAATAAATCATAGCCTAATGAAGACACTGAATTCCGACTTTACGAGCTGTCTTTGAAGGCGCCACCATCCAACATCTGCCGCTGTGTTTGCGCATGCTCGTCATGAGACTTGACTAACTCTTGCGGATGGGTAGAAAGGTGAGGAAATAATAATATCTGAGCTCAGTGTGTAAATACAGACAGCTTTTAACAGCACTAAAGGGACTTTCAAAAGTTATACGGTCAGAGAAAAGCGACAGGGACTCATCTGAATCGTTAAAAAAGCACAGCGGACTGCTGATATTTTGTTTACATACTGTTGTTTATATTAGCTACTACGCACACTGTTTTAAGTTTTTGTGTTGACGGCAACTTCGTGATGTTGTTACCGATATTTTCCAGTGCTTTAAAGCTTGTCGCGCCTGAAGACGCCATTTTTTATCAATGATATGGGATTTACCGGCTCGAGGAAAGCGCTGCCTCTTGGACCTGCTCACACACTTTAACGAGTTTATTTTTAATATCCATGGAGTCTGTTGGGAAGTTTGAGTTCAGCAGGAAAGACCTCATTGGTCACGGTGCCTTTGCAGTTGTGTTCAAAGGCAGACATAAAGAGGTAAATTTCACATCTGACACATATTTTAATTCAGCCGGTCATTGTTGACATGTGTAATTTTGGTGTAGGCTACTCCTATCATTTATTTATTTCTGTTTTTACTCCATAAGAAACGTGACTGGGAAGTTGCTGTGAAGTGTATTAACAAGAAAAACCTTTCCAAATCACAGTCTTTGCTTGGCAAAGAAATCAAAATATTGAAGGTAATATATAGGCTTAAGTATATTTTTCACTATTGGCGAAAGGCTGCATAGTCTGTGCACTTTTAACAAATATATTTTTCCTATCTCCTCTAGGAGCTCAAACATGACAATATTGTCCGACTACTTGACTATCAGGTAAGGATGGTTTCTCCTCTATGTCTTCTGACACAAATCACCACAGACCTTTCCTTAGCAACCAGAGGGAAAAAAACAGACATGCTGCCAAGTGATGCAAATGTTGACATGTTGCTGAAACGCTGAACGTCATTTGCCCATGTGGTACCAATATGGCTGTCGGATGTTGTAGTTTTTCCATGTGGCCGACGGGCCACTGAAAGACATAGAGGTCCTTTAAATAAATCATCAATCAAGAATGAAGAATAGGTAAATTACTTATCTTATATATGCATTTATATATGCTAAAGTTTGGTTTTCCTGTAGGGCGTTAATGCCACAGCCTATATGTCATTTAATGGGTCACACATTGGACAGGACATTAACCATTTGGTTGGACGTGAGTTTATTGTGTGTGTGCTTTCCTCTTCTCACCTAACTGACACCTGCTAGACGGCCAGAAAAAGGTGGAGTGACCCCTGTGTGTTTCTGACAGATGGCAGGGTGTAGCCAGTTAAACAATGGCTTATACAACACAGAGTCTGAGCATCGACACATGCCAGCATGCAAGGCCAGTGACTTTAGGTTTTACAATGAGAGTCCAAGCTGAGGCTGCAAAAGCTTTTTGTTAATTTAATTGGCATCTCTAAAACTTCTGTTGTCTGTTAGAGAGGCACTTATTGCGCCATATTAGCTGTAATGTGTTTTTATGCACACTCCTCAAGTTTCACTTGAGTTCACTTAGTACGCCGAGCATATTGGCTTTAAGGTGATGATATTAAAAACAAACAAGAGAAAGCTTGCTTCGTCACTTTCCATTCAAGTCAGGTGGGACTGACACTCAAAACTTATCGTCCTTTGGCTCCACCCCATATCACCTACTACTACCTGCCTATTACTGCCTTTGACTTTTTGAATTTTTCAATGAAAATGAAGTGGGGCGCTGACTTGGAAAAAGCCTCTTGGATGATTTAATGGACTCGATGAAGGACATAGGGTTTAACTATATACAGTTTCAGGCCCGTATGTTAGCTGTTGCCCAGAATTTCTAGAAGCTGCTGACGACAAGCCAAAAATCCGTCATCTCGATCTAAGAAATGAGCTATGACACTTGTTGTGTAACCCCGGGGAACAGCTGCTAAGGAGTTGATAGACTGTTGCCATAATTCCTCAACTCTCTATATGGACTGAATGTGTTTTAATTATTTCAATATTTACTTACTTATCCATCAAATCATTTATTGAGTATTTGATTATTGTAGTAGCTGTCATGCTGATCATTTCCATTTTATCTGGTTCTATCAACAGGAAATGGGAGGATGTGTGTACCTTGTCATGGAGGTGAGCTGTGTTAGAAGTGGTAATGACTGGTGTGTTTTCATGTGAAATGCAAATCACATCCAGAATTAGGCAGCATTGTCAAAGCTTCTGTTAAGACTTGTCTTTCTTTTCTTGCCTTCTCAGTACTGCAATGGAGGTGACCTGGCAGAGTACCTTCACTGTAAGTGTGATCCTAAACGTAGAAGCACCCATGTGGTAAAGGTGTCAAAGCAACTGTTGCATACCACTGTCGTTCTCTGTCTGTCACAGTCTGTTGCTTGTAAACATGTTCGAAGCAGCTTACTCTTGTGCTGGTACGTTGGTGTGGCTTTTAAGAGGCTTGGCTAAGCTTTTTCAGCATTTTGAAGGAATAATAGGATTTTGGCAGGGCAGTACAACCACAGAAATGAGGTTTAAATTTCCAACAGGTCAGTAGCTAAATTATCACTTATAATCCGATGCACTTAACCGAGTTAAAATGAAACCAATACAACCTGGTCAAGTTTCTTTCCAGTGTTTTATCCCTTCACATTATGTAGAAACTAGTACAAAATAAGTGGCCAAGATTAGATCCATTGCAACTTGTAATGGCACCAGGTTTACGTACAAAAAAATATGACGCAGCGGAGGCCATGGAGTTGAGTGTTTCTCAGGCTAGAGTTTCCCATGTTGTGTCTCTGCCAAGGAGGTGCATACAGCTATTTGCAGCACAACACTCAGTCACATTTGGCAAGGTTCACGGAGCACCCACATGACCTCACCCATCTGTCACTCACTTATCCCCTACGCTCTGGTGGAAAAACACGGCAGCTTGAAATACTGGATGGACTGGGTGGGGTGGAGGGGGTGACAGCCTTAGACTTTAATTTCCAAATGAAGCCTGATAAACAGAATTTTCCCCCATAAAGTGTGACAGCTGTGACGCTGATGTGATTAAGGTTCATGTTCACCTTACATCACACAGGAGTCAGGTGAGAGAAAATACATAAATTCTCTTGAGGGATCTTACAGCTGTTGTTGTTGTTATTGCAAATTCTTCCAGATATCTGCTGTTAACCCTGCAGCTTTTCTCTTTCTCTTAGTTCTATAATTTTTTTTTTTTAATTCTCAGTGAGCCATCAATATTGTCAGTGTGTTTCTTACTCCCTGGTTCGTCCCTACCCATGTATTTACATGCAACATGGTAAACCCTCTATATATGATGCCGAATTTTCTTGTATTCTCCAATGTATTTCATTCTTCTAATTGACAGGTAAAGGCACATTAAGTGAGGACACCATCCGTGTGTTCCTGCAGCAAATAGCTCAGGCCATGAAGGTCCTGCAGGGCAAAGGCATCCTTCACAGGGACCTCAAACCCCAGAACATTTTACTCTGCCACGCAGAGGGCCGCAGGTCCAGTTCCGTCAATACCAGCATTAAGATAGGTAATGACTTACACTAGGAGAATGTTATGATCATTATTCTGTACGGTATTTGAAAATGTTCTGCTTTAAGGAGGATGCTAAAGCGAGTTCATTTCTCAATGTTTTTTGGAGGGGTGGTGTACTGTGTGTCAAACATGTCCCTCACCTCATTCCTCTCCAGCTGACTTTGGATTTGCACGTCATCTCCAGACAAACACTATGGCAGCCACGCTGTGTGGCTCTCCCATGTACATGGCAAGTATTAAGGTCTCTTACTCTGCTTCCCCGTGCCAACAAGGTGTAATGTCACAGTGTTTCTAAGCTAATCTGTCTTTGTCTGGACACAGGCTCCTGAGGTCATCATGTCCCAAAACTACGATGCCAAGGCTGATCTGTGGAGCATAGGTACTATTGTGTACCAGTGTCTGACTGGAAAAGCACCATTTCATGTGAGTGGTACTTCAAAAAGCACATAAACACGCAAACAAAAAAACCCTGACACCAATGTACTTTTATACGCTTTCGCTGAATAAATTTAACAGTTGGTCAACAAACACTTGCTAGTGTCTCTTACATAATCAAATGTTAGTGAAACTGTTTTTGTATTGGATTCTATAAAAGGCAAACTAGCAACCATCAAAACAGAACATGAGCCTTTCCTTTCATAACATAGAACAACAACGTGATCCACAACCATTAAGAAACACCTGTTTGCTGAGTAATACTCTTCCTGACCTCCAGTGTTGTTGTTGCAAAATGCTGCAATCTCTTGAACACTAGTCAGAAATTAGCCTTGTTTACAGATGGAGGGGGGCATGTGGAAATTGCTGTGGGCCGTTTCTCTGAACCCTGAATATACACTGTTTCACAATCCGAGCTATTACTTTCTGCTGTTCACGTGGCTGCACAGATAAAACTGATGAAATGTTATTCACAGACTGCCTCAGCTGTGGTTTACACATAGAAACATGTCAATGTTTTACCTTATTTTTTTATTATTACTGCCTCTATTTAAACTTATATGCTGTCGAAAAATAAGAAACATCTGTCGTTTGACCCTTTGTACCTATTGAGGTTACTTATGTTGAGTTTCCTTGAACGCAAGTTCTCTGAGAATGAGAGGGTCGTCTATTTCTGACAGGGCGGGTCAGGCGGTCCAAGTGAGATAAGCTCAAGGGTTAGTTTGAGGTTAGCTGGTGATGATGGTATTTATTTTGCTGACTTAGTTTACTGGAATTCTGCTGTTCCCTGAGTGTGATCATCATATACCTTGTGGACTTTTTGTGATGTTGTATGCAAAAAATAATTTTTTGAAATGCTTGTTTAAAGTAACTAGGTGCATTAATTTGTGTGTGTGTGTGTGTGTGTGTGTATAGGCTAGTACACCACAGGAGCTCCGTCTCTTCTATGAAAGCAACAGGACCCTTTTACCAAGGTTAGTGGTCCTCTGGATGAACCCCAGATGAACACACATATATGTATACTGTACAAACACAATACCCAGTGAGAGACAGAAGGAGAGGGGTGTAAACAGGCCTCTGTCATCTCTGCACTCAGTTTGCTGATGAACAACTGACATTGACCTCCTGTGTGTTTGCACATGCACGTGTCTATATGATGATGATTGATTTGATGTGAGCTTTAACGTGCGCGCATACATGCTCAGACACGTGCACGCACTCTCAGTAAATAAGTCCCATACCTCCACTAAAAATAGTCTCAGTGTGGAAGAAACTGATCCAGACACCTGACAGAACGCATCTTCTAGAAGAGTCTCCATCACACACAATTGATATTTGAAAATACCGCAAACGTATAACACTACGTATACAGTTCTGTCTATAGTGGAATTTTCTACGTGAGGCTTTGTCTCTGCCTTGTTATAAGTGGATACAGATGCAATCCGTTCTCCTGGCTATTTATAATCATTTTTGAACACTGAATCTCAAGTTCAGAACTTGGACATGGAAAGCATTCAAAGCGATTTATGGATTGTTTGCCCACTGTTTTCATGGTGTACTTTGCCAACCTGTGTATAGCTCACCGCCATGCTTATCTTTTGCAGTGATAAAGCTGGGTGATAAGATAAGCCCTGCTTCCATGTGAGGAGGCATAGTGTGTTGTTTTTTTCTGATTCTATATATAACCTGATTTGAGGTGCCAGCTAGTGGCCTGTTGGGCTATCACTTTCCACATGACCCACATAGCTCGACACAGACGAAAACACACACGCAGTCTCACTGACTGAGTCACTCGCGATGTCCGGGGGTTTTGTACTGAAGCCATAAACAAAGTACATAAAAAAAATTGCAACTGTCACTGCTCTCTGCGTTCTTATGGAACAGCAGTGACATAAATATTTAAATACTTCATATGTCAGCAACAAAATGGAAACACTGAACACACTAGAGGCACAAGTACAGCATATTAGCATCCTCTCTGGGCATGTACTGCAGATTCAGATACAACACACTGTATACTGTAAATCTGTATAAAGAGATTGTTCCTGCTTTTCTCCTCTTCCTGGACTGTATCCAAAATTCTTGTAATAAGCTATTAATTTAGTTTTTATCAGTCTCAGCCTTACTTTATGTTTTTAGCTGTGTTCTAACTAATCAAATGGATCTAAACATGAAGCCTCTGGATTTTCCCAGCATCCCAAAGGAGACTTCAACTAACTTAAGACACCTGCTGCTGGGGCTGCTGCAGAGAAACCACAAACAACGAATCAGCTTTGGTAAGCCTTTGCCTCTTAATACCCAGAATGTCAAAACATTAAAACAATTTCTTTCATGTAAATCTTTACATTTGCAGATGAGTTCTTCCACCATCCTTTCTTGGAGGCAAGCTCATCCACAAAGAAATGTATGTACTGTTTCTTGTGTGTGTCAATAGAGCTTAATATCACCTAAGCTGCTGTAGCTGAGGTCCTAACACAAGCACATGTATGTTTTATGACAGCCTCGCCTGCTCCCCTGCACTCTTACCCCAGTTCTGGCTCAGGCAGCTCCTCTAGCAGCTCCTCCACATCCCAACTGGCTTCGCCACAAGTACGTACAGTGTTCTCTTCTTGACAGAAATCTGCAAAACGTGTAAAAAATACTCATATTGTATTGATGCGCCTGTATATAAATTTTAACAATTCTTTTAACTTACATGTACTTAGCATTCCGATGGAGAGATGCACAGACTTCATCCTAAGGTGCTGTGCTCCCCTACACAGGACACCCCTGGCTTCCTGCTGAAAGAAATAGCGAATCAAGACATCAGAAACACACCATCTTACACAGAAGATTATGTCATGGTGCCTGCTCAGTTTCCCAGTAAGACCTCACTGTACAGATATGTGGATTTTTGTTTCAGGTTTTTCATCGTATCTGTACAAGTAATCTGACTATTTATTTTATGCTGTTTTCTAGGTGAGTACACATGTGAGGTGGAAGGCTCTCCCATTGACAGTTGCCTGATATACAGTGGGTGAGTTGTCACTCCTAATACCTGTTCACAAATGTCATGAATATAATTTTTGGATATGGGCTAACATGAAATTTACTTCATGACATGGATGGCGCAAGTTTAGGTTCCATTTCTTTAATCATAATTCACTATTTCTGCTTAAATGTCATTATAACACAAAGCAGAGAATCTGTTTCATGAAAAACTTTAGGCACATTAATTACCATACAGTGAAACTTTCAAAGATCCATTGGCGGTAGAAAGAATGCAGAAGAGATTGGTCCAAAATTGAATCAGTAAAATGTTATATTTGTTTGTGCAGGAAGAACTAACATGTGTTTCTTTAGAGGTTCGCTGCTGGCTGAGAGAGGTCCTGGAGCTTCAGGAACAACACCCCCACCTTCTCCCCTGCTACACTCACCCTCCAAGCCTGTCTGGTAAGAAAAAGGAAGGCAGGTTTAGATTTTAACTTAACCAAACATCTTTCTTTCTTTTTGTACAATAAGAGGAACTATGCATATAGGTCATTTGAATTTACTTCATGCTGTACTGGTATTTAAGCTATGAAAGCAACAAAATCACCTCAAAAGCATCTCACCTAACTGCCCTCTCCTTTGCCTCCTCCTTTAACCATGCAGCAAACCTGTTGAATTAGTTGGCCGTACATGCAGCCACTCTGTGCCCATTCCTGTCCCAACTCAGATCCAAAACTACCAGCGAATGGAGCAGAATTTGCAGCCTGCTGGCTTGCATGGCTCCACAAGGTATGTATAGCTGTCATATCTCTGTGCCTTTCCCACTTCAGTGTCTTTCTATTGTCCAGTCTCTTCCACTTTTGTTTAACTTTGTCTCATATCATTCAGGGTCACATTATGTTGTGCTGGCAGCAGTGAAAGCCCCTCACAATGTGGAGGGTGTAGAGCTCTGCATCAAGGTTTTGCTGTCAATTCCCCAAAGTTGGCAACTGGAGGAAGCGGACCACAACAGCCCTGCCCGCTAGGTAGTTATCTTAATTGGTATTACTTATCTAAGGACTGTTTGACCCTGTTCAGACATGATCCAAAGCACTTGACTAGAAGGCATCTGGACGTAATACCTCTCTTGTTCCAGATTTTTTTAGGGCCATCTGTTGATGGTTACTCACATGACAAAAAGCTTGTTAACCACCAGAGAGTTCAGTGAGTCAAGGTGTGAATGGTGGTAAACCATGTGATTTGTGTGAATATTACTGTATTATTAAACTGACCATTGAGGATCAACACAGACATGAAATATGTAATCTGTAATGTTTCTGTTTTGATCAAGCCAATAGATTGATGGCTTTGTATCCTTCAGACAGACATCACCATTAAAAGAATGGTCCTTACAGGATCGTTCAGACATGACCACACATGCAATGCGCAACACCTGGTGCTGGTACTGACATACAGCACAAATATGTCACGTGTAGTGGATTACAGGCGTGGTTTTGTGATGTTATTAGATTTTTTTTCTGCTGCTTTAACTTTTGAGGACTCAATAAACATTATGTACCTTTTTGATAATATTTTAATCTCTGTAAAATGTTCTATTTTAGTGGGAATGACCCCAAAGACCTCAGAGCAGACTCTCCCACTCAGTACAAGAACTGGAATACTTGCTGGCTCTCCTGACGTGCAGACCACATCCAGCCCCAAGGTCAGCTTCCATATACAAATACAGTATATTAAAGAAACTAGACATCCACTACACTAAACTACTCTTTTGTGTCAGTTTATTAATGACATTTCACATTATTTCACGCAGAATTGGACATGGAATTTTAACTGGTGCAATTTTGTTTTACCATATTGAAACCGCAAACGTGACATGTGACTTATTCTTCAAACTTTTTATAAAGGCAGCGACTTATGACACAGTATTTACAGATTCCTTCACACAGTAGAAGTGGTTTCAAAATTTTTTTTGTTTGTTTGTTTTCAGCAGCAGGTTCAGCCAAGACTGCCAAACCGATACAAGACAGTCTCAAACCTGCAAAGCCTTGACCCATCTCCTGCCTCTCAGTCCAAATCAGCCAACAAAAAGGGCCCTTTTAAAAGGTCAAAACACTAAAATGCAAATATCTTGTAATAAATAATAGTTATTAGAAGGCGCTGGAATGAAAAGTGAATTGTTCATACGAAAATTTAGCATCTGGTGCCTTGAGATGTCACACACTCAAACAGGTACATCATCTGATGAATTGTTAAATGCTCACAGTGGTGTCTGTGGTTACATTGATGTGCAGATCACGCAGCTCAGGCAGACTGTCTGATATGCTACTGAAGGCGGCTCATCTGTTGGAAGAAGGACATGACGAGAGCCCCAACTGTGAGAGGAGCATGGATATTACAGGTACGAGTTCAGATTACTACAATTAGGAGTGGTCAGCTGATTCCTACTGATGCTGCTTGTCTGTGTTCACAAGTATATACTGTATGTAACTGTTGTTGTGATAGATTGGAAAAAATCAGTACATACAGTATTTCATATTCACATATACGCCAAATCCTCTGTATTGTGATTTCTTTTTGCAGCATGCAGTAGTTATTTTTTGCATGCGCGTACTACAATGTACATGGCATTTACTAGACTATAGTTAAACTGGGCTGCATTATCAAATACCCATATAACTTAAACTCGTTTTTTTGTTGTTATTGTTCCTACAGCTCCACCTACTGGAGGTTATAGGGTTTTTCCGTGCTCAGAAAGCCCACCTCCTGCAATCTTCACTATGGGGTCTCCATCCAATGGAAACACTCCACCTGATACTATGGTATCCAGGACTGTCTCGGGTAGGTGTTCTCACTATCCTTCATTTTCCCCCATTATTTTAGATAGTTCCTTAATTAAATACATTGGTGAGTGATCCAGTGAGGATGGGTTTTATAATACACTGCATGCTCCAGTTCACTTAGAGCACTTATGAAAATTAAATAAGGTGTACACTTCTGCTTTCTTGAAAGCACAATAAAAGTACAGAGTACCTTTGTTAACCAAGTAATCTTTTACTTGCATGTGGTTTCATGTGTTACATGTTTACATTTTAAATGGTTTTCATTCACTATATTAAATATCAGCTGTTCAGGTTAAGTTGAATTTGCATTTTGTCTTAAATGCAGGTTCCCCCAGCTACATTAACTCTGCCTGGCTACTTAACAGTCGCATTCTCCAAAGAGGAAGTCGTAGAAACAGTGAGACTGAAGCCATGGATGCTATTCCACACAGCAGTCTGATTTTTCACCCTCCTGAGCTCCCTGAAGATACACTGATGGAGGTAGAGTCAAATACTCATGGTACTGTGTGGTGAATCCTCCAGGTTGTTCTGAACTTATACGTATAAAGTATATTGGCATATGAACATTATAGACGGGATTAAAGTGCGCATGAACAGTATTCACAGCATTTTAATGTGTTCTTTTCATAGGAGGCTCATACAGATGCTCTAAGTGACCTGCGTTTTACCTTGGCTTTTGTCCACTGCATCATGGAACTTGCTTCTTCCAAGGATCCAGGCCTGGATGCTATCAGCTGTCCTGATGTTTCCTTTCTAGAGCAGAGCTTGGTAACAGATCAGATCAGCCTTCTGAGTAAAGAGTGGAGGTGAGAGGCATTAGGGTTCTTACATTATCTCAACACTTACTTTAGCTTCCTTTGTCCACAAATCCTTTTGGAAATGACTTGCGTTTCTTTTGTGATTTTATTCAGCTTTGCAGAGCAGTTAGTGTTGTACATGAAGGCTGAAGAGTTTCTGTCATCAGCGTTACACGCTGCTAAAGAAAACATTAAACAAGGCCAACTCCTTCCCTCTGCTACAGTCAAGCAAGGTGAGACCAGTGAAGTTTGGTATGGAATGTCAAGTATTCAACTTTTGAAGACTTGAAAGGTGTCTATTAGATGTTTGTAGTCCTCTAGGAAGGACTTTTAGGTATTGTAATTGAAAAACTGTATTGCAGCTTTCAGGTGTTTCTAGCATCTAACAAGTACTTTGAGAGTTCAATAATAATATAAGTAATATAATTTTTTTTAAATCCAGCTGCATGCCCCCAGACTGTTACCATTTGTAGCATGATTAAAAGTGCCTACTGTGTACAAGGCTGTTACGCACACAATAATACGCATTAATAAAGTAAACTGTGAACACAATTTATCAAATATCTGAAATATCTATTTGTTAAACCAGACAATGTGATGTGTTTTGGTTTACAATATTATTTGCTAACAATACAGTGTCTATGTATATTGTATTTATTTATTTATTTATTTTTGCAGTTATCAGGAAGCTAAATGAATTGTACAAGAACTGTGTAACATACTGTCGCTCCCTCAACAATCGGCTACAGACCTTCTTGCTTGACAAACAGAAGCTTATGGATCGCTTCAATGCCCTCACAGCGGAGAAGCTCATCTATGGCCACACCGTGCACATGGTGAGCTCATTTCACAGCAGGGGATGCTCATGCTCACATAGCAGATTCTTTCCTGTATATATATCAAGTAAGTATCTTCACCGCAAGACTTTAAATGTGTGTGTTTTTGCTGAATTTAGGTACAGTCTGCTGCTTTAGATGAGATGTTCCACTGTGGCACAGCGTCAGTCCAGCGTTACCATAAGGCCCTCCTGCTAATGGAAGGTCTGGCCCGAAACCTCTCGGAGCAAAAGGACATAGACAACATAGATAAATGTATGTCAAAGAATTACATACAAACAACACAATGTTAATTTACAAAGAGGCAGAATCACGCCACATATTGAATGTATTTCCCATGTGGTCATTGATTTTTTATTTATTTTTTTGTCCATCTTTTCAGGTAAGAAGTGTATTGAGCGACGCCTGTCAGCTTTGCAGACATAACAGTATCAGTGAGCTCTACAACTGCGTCCATAGCAACTGCATTATCTTGCTTCATCCATCTCTCCTCATTGTCGATGGATCCTCCAACACACACAAGCACTTTGATCTCTCTTAAGGGAAATGACCATTGGAGCATCCGCTCTTATCCCACCACCCAGTCTGTAATTTTGATGTAAATGCACAGAAATGACTAGATGTCCTGTTTTGGACACATTCTTGAAGACAGACTTAATGATGATTGTTTGAATACTGATCAGGTAAATTGTTCTCAGTATTTGCTTTGTTTTGTTACAGACTTTACAGTAGAGTGATTCAGTGTTTTGCACATAGAATCATCTGGTAAACGTGATTTTAAATGTGTTTACTTGAAACAAACATTATTTAGTTGTTTTCTGTGTTTGAAACCTTTGTGTGAAAATGTTTGCCTGTCAACAGGAGGAGAATATTTTGGATGAGATGACCAAATATTGCCAATGTGTAGCAATACTAGTAACACGGTGCCTGTTTTTGTACATTATTCATCATAGCAGAGTGGTGAGTGTAAAGGTTATCAAAGTATGCTTTGTCCTCAAAGAGAATGTTTGCTGGTCTTACAGTCACACAGACTTACACCACTGTAGAGTGCACTAAGTATGTTTTGACATTTGAATAAGATTTTAGCCCTTCCATGGGTGGTAGTGTACTCAGTCATGAGGTACTTTAAGTAAACGCATGCATAAATGTGTCTGTATTTGTGTGTATGTGTGCACATTAGTTTTGTTGTTTTTGTCTTACATTTTTAGCTTTGCAAATTTTGCCTTCAGATGTTTGGGTTAATGAAATAATTTATTAATTAATTTGTATCTAATGTTTGCCTGATAGGACACTAGGTTGTTTCAATTACATATTCAATATTTTGTGAAAATGTGTGTTAAATGAGGAGTTTGTTAGAATTTATCCAACTGCCTTTTGTATTTAAACTTTTAGACTACCGGTCAAATTTGCCAGAATGACTTGACAGTGTGTGAACAAAATAAATTGTATTTATTATCAGAACTACGTCTTCCCAAGCCTGTTTCAGTGTGCATGCTAAAGGAATTTTAGTTAAATTATCATTTTGATGTGAAGCATGACAGATACTTTAAGCCTAACCCTTAAATCCAATTTATTAGAGAACTGATACATTTCTTAGAATTAAATTCACAATTATTACGCCTCTGAATGAACTGTATACAGATTTAGGGTTATTTTACATAATTTTCTTATCAATATAACCCATGGACGTTATGTATTAAAGCTTACGTCATCTTTTCATACCACTTCCTGGAGTTAGTACGACATCCGGGTTACGCAGAAGGTTGCCGCGGTCGCCATGTTGCTGAATGAAATTATCCTAGCTCCAAAACATTGAATAGCGGTTAGCAATATCTATATTTTATTTTTCGCGGATTAACAATTGTTGCAGCATGTGACATATTGTAAACATGACTTAGGACTTACGAAACTACTACACAACCCCCATTCCCTGTAAGTAACACCGCTTAATTGATAAATGTATTTATTTATTGTCAATTGGCCTGCTAGCAAAAACAAGCTAAGTACTAGCATCAGCTAGCACGCGCGTCCCGTAGAGAGGGTAATTGTTATTTGCTGAAACGACACAGGCAGTATTATTGCAGATGATTCAGTTTATTATTTACTGTCAGTGTTGGTATATTCGTTTGTGTTTGACCTAATCATTTGACTGTACCTAACTATTCTGACAATTGCATGTGTTGTCTTTTTCCAGTGCTACTAGTTAGCGTTAGCTAACGTTACGCCCCGTAAACTGGAAGTGGGGGCGAACGCTAACGTCGTAGCAAGCGATGTAAATTAATGCCAATACCCATACATTTCTGTTGTAACTGTTAGTTATAGATATGATGTTGTGGTGTTAAACCTACTGGTCTATTACCTACTCGCGAATTTCTAAATTTTGTAATTTAAGCATAGATAATAGGCCAATTGTATCAGTGCAATCACCGGTACCAGTAGCGTTAATGTATATCACCTTTGTTTGAAATGCATCTTGGCTTTGGATAATTCAGCGATAAAGTAGATCATTACTGTCGTTTTCATTAGATGTTTATAGCCATCTACCGGTGGCAGTTTAAATACTTAAGCTGGGGTTCACTTACACAAATTAAAAAAACATTAGTTTAGCTGTATTACGTTAAAAATGCACGTTACTGATTAACTGAGATGTTTGCTCTTAATCGGTAACATGACTGCAAGACACCATCTCTAAATACCAGCATCTTTATATGTCTAAATAAGCGAGTGTAAATGCATTTGGAGACCTAGGTGTGTGTGTATGTTTACAATTTGTTACATTTAACAGTTTCACACAAGAAATACGTGATAGGGAGAAAAACCCTTTACAGTAGGCTGTTGAAAATGATCACAATAATTTAGTTAATTGTCTGATAAATGAGAAATATTGTAGTATGTAGTAACCAGACGGTATTATTCAGTAAATTGCATATCAGACAGTTCAAGGAGCAACACAATAATTTACACAAATGTGAATAAATTAGATGTGATAATGAAACATTGCCAAAAAGCATTGTTCATAAAGAAGTTCAGTTAATGCTGTTACAATGCACAACCGAACTGATAAAGATCTGTGATTATTTTTGTGTCACCGTAAGTAATTAGAAATCACTTATTGTTGTACTTTTCTGTGTCCTCTCCACAGATTATTGTGTTGAGACATAGTAACAGTGTCACGCAATGCACCATGGAAGTGGATCACAGAATATGCAACGACAGCTCCAAAAATCCAAGTCTGTCAGTGGGTCAGAGGCAGAGGGGGAGCAGCAGCAGCCACCCATGGCAGTTACGCAGCAGCAAGCCACTATTAATCACCCTCAATCTCCTGTGACCACCTTTACTTCTGCTGCCAGCCCTTCAGCCCCCCAGTCACCCAATTATCAGATTATCATGAGTCGTAGCCCTGTTGCTGCTCAGAACGTAAACATCACATTACAAAATGTGGGACAGCAGATCACCCTAACCCCAGTTCCCATACAGAACCCAGCTTCCCCAGGATTTCAGCATACAGCACCTCAGTGGAGATTTGATCCTAACCAAAACCCGTACATCCAGGTCACCTCACCTGTGCCCCAGTCCCTCCAACCCCAAAGTCCCACCCAGCATAGCCCAGTCCCCCTGCAAGGTGTGACGAGGCCTGGAGCACCTGCAGCCTTAGGTGTGTGTGGACAGAGTCCAACACGATTTGTTGAAGCTAATATGTTAGTGCGGCAGATCAGTTTAGGGAGTCCATCTGGCAGTAGTCACTTTGTTTACCAGGAGGGGACAGGTCTGGCCCAGATTGCCCAAGCCACATCTGGCCAGGTACAGCTCACCTCTCCAGGGGCACCAGGCTCTGTGAGGGAACGTCGGCTTTCTCAGCCTCATTCACAGACTGGAAGCACCATCCACCACCATGGACCTCAAAGTCCTGTGGCCAGCGGTACCACTCTACCCACTCTGAGCAGCCCTGGTCATATCACCACCTCCAATCTACCTCCACAGATCAGCAGTATCATTCAAGGACAGTTGGCACGACCTATGATATTTGAGAAGACAGCACAGGGTGTGGTTACTGGAGTAGGAACCACAGCCACGGCAACATTCAGTATACCCACCTCCATTCCACCCTCCAGCCCGTCCCTCACCAGTCCAACACAAGGGATCCCCAACAACCCCCTTGCCACAAATGTTACTGTTGGCACTATGAAGAAGCAAGTTGCCAAGAAGTTGGAAGAAATTGCTCCTTCTACTCCAGAGATTGCCCAGTTGAGAAAACAATGTTTGGAGCACCACACCAAGAAGATGGAGAGCTTGAAAGAAGTGTTCAAAGAATATTTGATTGAACTTTTCTTTCTGCAGCACCTCCAAGGGAATATGATGGACTATCTAGCTTTTAAGAAGAAGCCTTGTGTTCCCTTGTATACTTACTTGAGACAAAATGACTTGGACCTTGAAGATGAAGAGGAAGAAGAAGAACAGTCTGAGGTCATTAATGATGAGGTATAACACTGGGCCCTTAGTGTGAGATCACTTAAGAACGTTACTGTGTCACTGAGAACTGTACATTTATTTCATTCAGTGATTATTTTGCCTCTTTCAAATCTGCGTCTTTTTCAGGTAAAGGTTGTTACTGGAAAGGATGGCCAAGCAGTGACACCAGTTGCCATAGCAACACAGCTTCCTCCCAATGTTTCTGCAGCGTTTTCCACTCAGCAGCAGTTTCAGGTGATAGAGGCAAACTTGTTTTAAGCACTTATTGGAACAAAATTATCCAAATTCTTCCTTAAGTTCTATTTGAGAATCACTTGCAGCAAGAAATATCCCACTGATTCCTTTAGAGGTTGGTTTTGCAGGGACACCAAGGGACTGCTTCTGGCACAATTACAAACCCTGGAGACATGGATGCCTTTAAGAGGCAACAAGCTATGGCTCAAGCAGGTAGGGCAAGGATCGTAGACTCCTGTCTCTCTATTGTTGCTTTGTTTCCTCCCCGTTTGCTTTGTTTTCTGTTTGTTTTCTTTTCTCCCTCTAATTGCTTCTGCTTTTAGATATTTGGCATCCTGTACTAGCGCTCTGTGTTGAAGTCTTAAACCGAGGATGGAGAGGTGACCTGTAAGGTCTTCAGAAGGTCATTGCTCTGTGCCGAGTGCTTTTTTTTGCGTTATGAGGGTATTGTGTGTTTTAAATCCCAGATCAGGCTAAGAGGCCCCGGATTGACGTTGGTCGCCATGGGCTGATTTTCCAGCATCCTGGTGTAGCTCCTTTAGGATCACCTGGCGTTCCACTCCAGCAACTTATGCCAACTGCGCAAGGTAGGAGTGCTACTACCAGGCCGTTCTGTGTTCTGTTCGATGCTGCTGGACCTATGCCCTTCCCCAGACTAAGGAGATTTTAAAAAGTGAATCACAACATCCATCTTCTACAAACTTCAAGCAGCATCAACAAACAGATCTTCATCCATCTGCTGGATTTCTCAGCAGTCTACAGGAAGTTCAGGCTTAGCTGTGCCAGCAACCATTCTGACTTTCATGATAAATGGGGAAGAAGACAAGCCAATTCTGAAGAAGAGTAGCCACTCAGTGGGAAGATGCCATGTCTTATGATTTCCTTTTTTTGATTTAACTATTGTTCACCCGTCGTCATTCATCTCTTCTTTTCTGAAGTGTGTTCCTGTTAGTCGTCTTTATTTGGACTGACCTACCCGTGCTGATGGATTTTCATCAAATTTGGAGGTGGATCACAGAAAGTGAGAACCCTGTGGGAATGAATTCACTTTCCAATGGGTTTTGCTTGTTTCCCATTTTATGAATCCACGAGTCATGCTTCCTTTTGGTTTCTCATCGTCATTCCCTCACAAGTCTTTCCCTCTGTGATTGTCCGTCACAGCACCATCAACAAGGATTCAAAATCATCAGTCATCAGTCTTCAAGATTGTCTTTATTTCATGTTCACATTTAGTTGATTTTCGTCCATGTTATTTCACGACATTTTGTTCTGACTTGGCTTCTTTCCCTCAGTCTAAGTAGGAGGGGAGTCATTTGGAGAAGTTGTGTTCACGGCACAGGTTTTTGCGATTGTGGTGGTGTGGGTGTGTCAGGGCCAGGTGTTGATGGCGTCTAGGCAAGGTGGTGTGGCGTGCAGGGAGGTAAGGCAGGTGCTGCTTTAGTGTGCACAGCTCCGCTCAGGCCTGCTGTCTGCAAGACCCCATGTGTGTCCTTTTGCTCACCTTTGTGCTTTGTTGCTATGTGAGGCATCCAGATGCCGTGATTCCGCTAGAATGACATCGCTTCATGCATGCCAAACATATGGTGTTTTTGTGAGTGTCCGCTCTGTAGTTTTATTTCCCCTTTTTCCTCCCTGTCTCTTTATTTTTAAAAGTCCTTTTTTTCATTTTCTTTGTAACATTTCTGTTTCTTCTCTAAGACTTCTCTTGTTGCATGTATAATTTTAAATGTTTTTAACCTCATTCTCTCAACATTTGAAATGCAATATTTTGGTTTTGCATTAATCAAAGTAGTATTTTATTTGAGAGACATGTAGATCTTCATATTGATTTCATTTCTTCTGTAATCATTTGCTGTATGAGTTTCATTAGTTTCTGCTCTGGTCATCAAAGTAGTACACTACTCTTGATAAATACCATACATCTATTTCAATAAGGGATGGTTCTAAGGAGCTCCAAGAGCTATAGCCCAAACAGAACAATTTTATTATACTCAATTCAATTTAATATATCGAACAACTTTCAAAAGGGGTCTCTCAAAATAATAGGAACTTAATACTTAATTGAAAATCCCAAAAGACTTGTATTAAAACACTTCACCGTTGATGACATGATTTTCAACTTGATTTTTTTACCACTTGTCTCTCTCTTGGTTTCTATACCGCCCTTTTTCCTATACTTTGGTTACTTTATATACAGGTGGGATGCCGCCTACTCCTCAAGCTGTTCAGATTGTAGGGCAAAAACAAAACCAGCAACAGTACGACCCATCCAAAGGACCCCCAGTGCAGAATGCAGCCAGCCTGCACACCCCTCCTCCCCAGCTGCCTGGCAGGTTGCCTCAAGGTGGTCTCCCTATTGCAGGCCTGCCCATAACACTGTCTCAGCAGGCTCAGTTGGTGGAGAATACAACTCAGCCTACTGGTCAGCTCCAGGCACAGGTTAAAATGCAGGCAGGTGGGCCTGTCCTCGCCACTATCAATCCCCACACGCAGCTCCAGGCACAACTGCAGCAGCAGATGCAGCCGGGTCTTCACCTTCAGCTGCAGCCACAGCAGCAACAATCCCAGGCCATTCTACAGTCAGGACAAGCGGTCAGTCTAAATGAAACTATATATGTATTGATGATACAGTAATTGTCTCATATTAAGAAAATTTTTTCTTCCTTCTCCCATAGACGGTGGCACTTGCTCGCCCTGGTACAGAGCAGAACCAGCCAGTTCAGAGGATTATGACCAATTCCATATCAATGACCTCTGTGTCTTCTGCTCCTCTGTCTGCTCCCAACTCTACTCAAACACCCCATAATGCAAGTCCTCTCCGACCTCTTGGCTCTAACATCAACACAAGCACACAGTCTAAACTGACTGGAACCAATGGCATATCTTCAGTCAAAATGGCTGGCTTTGGCCAAAGTATGACCATGCAGTCCTCACAGGAGGGTTCTCAAGATAAGCATGTTGAGCAGGCCAAGTTGGTGAGTTACTTAAGCATTAGTTTGCATTAGTACATTAGTTTGCATAGAGAGAGAGAGACGCAAATGATTAAAAGTCATGTTCATAATGGAGGCAATGCCTTCAGGTATCATTATCATACTTATTGTCCCTTGCCCCTCTTGCCCCTCAATCTATCATCTGATTTTAGTGTGGGTTTTTTTTTTTTTTTTTTACTGAAAGCAAAAATAATGTTTGCTTCTTCCTCACAGTTTTAATGACATTTGTTAAGTTTGAATAAGTGATATAATTTTGTGGTTAAACACACTAATTGTTTCAAATTAAATAAGGATGACCATTCTCAATTTATATTCTAATGTCACATGCTGTTCTTGTTTCCCAGGAGACTCAAGTGCATCAACGTATCTCTGAGTTGAGGAAGGAGGGCCAGTGGTCTGCAAGTAGGCTTCCTAAGCTTGTGGAAGCTTCACGTCCAAAATCTCACTGGGACTACCTCCTGGAGGAGATGCAGTGGATGGCAGCTGACTTTGCCCAGGAGAGGAGATGGAAGGAGGCTGCTGCTAAAAAGGTATGACAGATGTAATAATTCCAAGAGAGTAATGTGAAATTACAGATTGGCACGACAAAAGGAGCCATCACTGTAGGAATTGATGTCTTGTTGAATTAAAATTGTCTTATGTGTCTCAGCTTGTTCGCACATGCGCCCGTTACCATCAGGAGAAGAAAAAAAGTGAGGAGAGATCAGAGAAAGAACGGGAAATTCATCTTCGTCACATTGCCAGCACAATTGCCCGAGAGGTGGAATTCTTCTGGTCAAACATTGAACAGGTGTGTATGATTGTTTATTCATCTGTCTTGTTTCTGGATATGTCATATTTTATAAACCAATCTGAATGACACATTTTTTTTTTGTCAGGTTGTGGAAATTAAACTCCAGTTTGAAATTTATGAGAAGAGGCTTAAAGCACTTAGCTTACAAAAAGCCTCAGCCAAAGGTACGTCCCACTTAGCACATACTGAAAATGAAACACAATATTATAACTCTGATTGTGGCTTTTACTTTTACATCCATTAGTCCTCTTTCAAATCTGAACTATATTATATTTTTTTGATGAGCAGATTTTTTTTGTATTGAACTTACCTTACTTGCCTTACAGTATCTGGTCATTCACCGGGAGAAAAAACTGATAAAGAAGTAAGTGCTGCACTGACATGCAGTTGAGTGAATGTAAAAGTACACTTTGTATCTTACATTTATTTTTGTACGTCGCTTTTTCATATTATAGGAGGCCACTTCAGCAAGAAAAAGAAAATCAAGTTTGTCTTTGGTTGATGAAGATGGTATGTGTCAAACAATCAGGGTTAATGTGGCAAAACAGCAATAATAAAATGGATTTTTAACAATTGTCTTTACATTTAGTTATAGATGAAGAGAGCACTATAGAGGAACAGGAGGGCATGGAAGGGGAAGCAGACCACAAAGCGGAGTTGGTTGACCTTGCTAAAGATGGTACTTACTTTGAATTTTTCTATCCCAACAGGCAAGATTAAGAGAAAATTGATTTGTATGATATTCCCTTACTCACAACATACACTATATTCTGGGGAATTAAACTTTGGTCATATTCTGAGGCATTTTGGGTGTAAAGATTATGGGGTTACAACTCATTTGCTTGATGGAGTGGGACTGCATGCAGATGTGCTCATTTTCATTAACTCCTTTATTTAGATGCTCGTTTTCTGTATGCATAATATATAAGTGGTTTTCAAGCCATTGTCCAAGCTAGATGCCTGAAAAAACCCTTTGGTCTTTGATTGAGCATATAAGTGTCTAAATAAAGAAGTGAGCAGGTCTGTGTGTGATCCTCCTCTTCCTTGAAGCATTTAAAAGGTTGAATGTTATTTCTACATTTTTATAGTTTTTGTTTGCTTAGTTGTACCACGGTAACTTGTCTCGGTTTTTGTATTGCTTACTTAAATGTTGCTGTATTTGGTTTATAGCGGAGATGCCTCTGGACACTTTGATGAAACAATATGCTGGAGCTTATGCAGATAGCTTTGAGTGGCCTCAGCCTAGTCCTCACAGTGACGAAGATGAAATGGAAGAGACTGAAGGTGCCTCCGCGATTGAAAAATGAAACATTTCTTGTTCATTCTAATCTTTGGGAATTATCTCTAAAATTGTTTATATATTTCATTTTCCAGATGTGGAGTGTCCTGTAGGAAGTCCACCTGAGGCAGTGTTGATTGACTCCCTGCTTAGTGTGGACCAATATCGTGGTGCTGACAAAGCTACTTCTTCTGACTCTGATGGGAAACCTGGCAGAGACATAGCTGAAGTGGCTGCTTCCACAGAACTGATCCTGCCTAAGGGCACCTTCAGAACCACTTCATCAGTAAGACACACTTAAACTCAAATCCATACTAACAACATGCATTTTACAATTTTTAACTGGTCTTTTATTTCACTAGACCCGTAGCCCAGCTCCTTTTCTGTTGCATGGATCACTGCGAGAGTATCAGCAAATTGGTGTGGACTGGCTCGTAAACCTTTACAAGAAACACCTCAATGGCATCTTAGCTGATGAGACAGGCCTTGGCAAGACTGTACAGACAGTGGCCTACATGGCCCACTTAGCTGGCCAAGAGGGTATGTATTTATTTTATAGTGCATGTTCTTGTCTTAAAAATGAAATGCCATAATGATATGTTTTGTTCTTGTCTACAGGTATCTGGGGACCCCACCTTATTGTTGTAAGGTCATGCAAGTTGCTAAGTTGGGAGGTGGAGTTCAAGCGATGGTGTCCTGGCCTTAAGATCCTCCTGTACCTTGGCAACAGAAAGGAGCGGAGATCGAAGAGAATGGTGATTTTGTCGTATTTATAGACATACTTTTAATATTCACATTTTTTTATATTATGAAAAAACTGTAATAACATATCTCCTACAGTGGTGGGGGGAAGCCAACAGCTTCCACGTATGTGTGACATCTTATAAGCTGCTGATGAAAGACCAGAGCCATTTTCTGAAGCGAAGGTGGAGGCATCTGGTTCTGGACGAGGTGCAGCTCATCAAAAACATGAAGGAGAAACACTGGGAAACGATCTTTGCTCTCAGAAGGTGAGCTGAACAATACATTATTTTAAGTTTGTCTTAAATACAGTAATGTCAATCATAGTTGTGTGTATGTGCAGTTGGTTTTGGGCAAATTATTTCACAAATGAGATCTTTTATATGTGAGGGATTTCTGTCTATCTGTCTATAAAATCACTTAATATTCTGCTGGGTGCTTTTAACAAGGCTCAATTTACTGAGTAACTGAGATATTTCTCTGTATCTTCCAGTGAGCAGAGGGTTCTCCTCATCAACACTCCTCTACAGAATACTCTCAAGGAGCTGTGGACCATGATCCATTTCCTTTTGCCAGGAATCACCAGGCCCTTCTCTGACTTTCCTGTGAAGGCAGGCACAGATCAGAACCAGGACTACTGCCACAAACTGGTCATCCGCCTGCACAGGGTCAGTATAGCACCAGTGAACTATAATTAATTTGCCTCACCTGTGATGCTTAAATGCACATTACATAAAAAAACGAATCATTTTAATCTGAACTATAGATGATCCAACCCTTCATCCTGAGGCGCTCCAAAAGGGACGTGGAGAAACAGCTGCCCAAGAAATATGAGCACATCCTGAAGTGCCGTCTCTCTGGCAGACAGAAGAGCCTTTATGAGGATATCCTCACGCAACCGGGGTGAGATATTTGCTCCACGTGGATATGTTTATTCTTATACCAGAGTTAAGTTGAGTTAAGTTGCCCCTGAAATGAGAGTCATCTTGATAATTAAAATTGATGAGTGAGATTCTAAAATTAGAATTGCATAATATGCTTTAAACACCTAACCCAGGATTCACTAGACAGTACCATGAATGTACATATTTGGGTAGCTTTAAATAATTATACCATTTGTCTTTGTGTGGACCTGTAGATCTCAGAAGGCACTGAAGACAGGTCACTTTGTGAGCGTGCTTCAGGTCTTGATGCAGTTACAGCGAGTATGTAACCACCCTGAACTGGTGGCACCCAGAGAAAGCAGCAGCTCCTATTTTTGTTCCTCTCTGCAATACAACGTGCCATCTCTGGTGCTGGGAGCTCTTCAGAAGGACTCAAGCAAGGTATACACTTGTGATGAAATAGCCTTGGCTAACTCCTTGAATGTAATCAGTTGATTACCAAAAATGTGTACTTGACCATTTTTTATGAATTAATTACTGCAATTTGTCAAAGTACCAATACGATGTTATTTGGGTGTTGCTAAGATTTCCTAATTGGTTTCATGACCTCTGGTTGTTAGTAAGATTGGACAGACAGATGTGGACATCACTTTGGGCTATGGCGACTTTCGATTCATAATAAAAATAATCATTAGTTTACTGGTTGATTAATACACTCTGGTCTCTTTTAGTGCTTCAAATTCTTTTATTTTGTTTTTATTTGTACTGTTATTTTTCTTTTTTTTTTGTCCTCTGTTATTACATAATTCCTCCTTGTTGAAAAATAGCCATGGCTGTATGTTGAATCATTTTAATTTTGTTAAAATGTGATTTTATTTTTTTTAACCCATAATCTGCCCACACTGATCCACTTCCACTGTTTTATCTTGTCTTATAACCTCCTAGATTGCAAACCTGTCCATATTCGATCTGATCAGTAATGAAAACAGACTGACTCGATATCAGACTGAAGAGGCAGTGCCTAAACTAAAGATCACTCAGCAGCTCATAGAGGAGATCTACACTGGTCCTGATCCACCTCCAAGACCCAAACCGTGTCCGATAAAACCTATGAGGTCAGCAATAAAATCTCAGAAATCCTATGTAACTTGAAATGGTTGATGTGAAGATCCTTAGAGATTTTTACAATTCTTTGAAATAATATTTACTGTAATATTTATATTTTTGGCATTCTCACAGTATGACCTTTTTTTCTGAATAGATTGTTCCAACCAGTACAGTATGGCACAAAACCAGAAGGTCGCTTAGCCACCATTGCAAATGCGGTAGGTCAGCGCCCTCCGACGAGCTCTCCAACTACGAGCACCTCCCCTTCTACCACCAGCCAGTCAGGCCAGACCAGAGGCAAGTCCCCTGTCACAACTACAGCGGCTACACCTACTTCTCACGGTATGAACATTTCAGGAGAAGTATGTTGTAACGGACAGGAATGTTTGCTTTCACCATGGCTACGGGTTTTCAGATGGTGTACACAGTAGACATGTTATGCTGCATGATTGACTTTTAATTAACCTGATCTATTATGTCTGCATGGAAAATGTTAACGCTTTGCCCATAGAGTCATATATTACGATTATTGATACATTTTTAAATGTACATATACAATATTCACAGTGCTGCAATTTTTACAGGTCAGGTTTTAACTCCACCCCTTTCATGGAGAGGTTTGGTAAATTTTTACCAGTCCTAGATGTTTTCAATTTATACTTCCATGCAGCAGTGGTGGGTAGCAGTGGCATTGTTTTCCTCTGATGGCAGCACAGCCATTAGGGTAAGATTAAATGTCACACTTGCAGTGCAAAGTCACCGCAAATTCCCTTTTCCTGCGTCCCTGTAAAAGCCACAGTAAACTACTGAAGAGCTGAAAAGTCTCTCACTTGAATAATTTGGCTGCTACTGAATGCACACACTCAGATGAAACTAATCTTCTAGAGATTCACAGTTATCATGACACCAATGCTTTTTATTGTCAGGTAATGTATTTTGTAGGTATGCAACAGTACACAGAATCCCGGTTTGTTTTCTATATCAGCCTTGCAATCACGGTACAGGATGTTTAAGGTAGGCTGATATGCCAGATGGCCCACCATAATTTATCATGTCATGGACAATCCACCATTGAGATGAACTGACAAGGGTCTGGCACACGCCCGTAACCGACCAATGGCAGCATTAAGGTAGGGTCTTATAGTTTCTGTGATAACTTAGACAGGGGGCTCTCCAGCTGCGCCTAGTAGAGGCTTGTGTAACCTTGTTGCCTTTAATGATTGTTCTTTTGTCTAGATGAAGTTTCAAGGTAACCATAACTTATGGCAGTTAGAAGTGTCAAGTTTTAAACATCAGTCTGATTGGTTTTCCTTTAGTCCATTATTGAAAGACTCTGGATTTCCAATTACTATTCACTGGTGGAAACCTTAGTGATTGGTCTGAACCATTGTAATCTGGCCACAAGCTTGTAGCTTGAAGCCAGTTGTGATGGATTTATGTTTGCATTCAGCACCCCCTGTTGGCCAGGTGATTGTCCAGAAATGTAGATGTGTTGTGTGAATTAACACATTGTACAAGGTTAATATAAGTGTTTGCACAGATTAGAATGCAAACTCTAATGCAATGCTGTAGCTTACAGACAACGTCAGATGCGGTGTCAAATCATTGCCGGTAGAAAGTCTCTAGTATTTTCATTCCAGTAACACAACCCATGGGCATTTATTGTCCAAATGTCTTGTACTGGACAGTTCAAAACCACAAACACATGTACCATTACATCCCAAAAATGTATCATCAGTCTAATTGCAATATTTTTTTCATCAGTAACATCCACATCAATGCTTCATGTGTTGGCCCACCACTGCTGAGTAAATGTATGGAAAAACTGTTTGATCGTACTAATATGACTAAATATTGGGTTACCCCTAACATGGAGTCCCATACCCCATTGCCTTGTACTTCACAGCGGTTGGAACAGCTACTCAGAGAGCCCAGGCTACCCCACTTGTCAGCATCAACAACACTGCAGCCTCCACTGTAACCTCCTCTGGGAACAGTGGCATTGGGAAGCATGTGCTGGGGGCTGCACCTGTGGCTTTGGGCCAGACCTTAGCTGGCACAGTTGTGGGATCCATGGCTCCCATCAGTCAGCCTGGATTAGCACAGATCCCCAGACCCGCTCTAGCCCCCAGCCATGCCATCCAACCCAGCTTATTGTCCCAGAGGCTGGTTCTTACATCCCAGGCCCAGGCACGGTTGCCTAGTAAGTGGCCTGCCCTCCCCTCTGTCTAAGTATTTCCCCTACACGTCTGGCACAACAGTACAGGCTGCTCTGCACTGAGGCCTTTACTTGAGGCACTGCTGATATGTGTTGAGTCTTAACTCCTCCAAAGAAGTGGCAAGAGCATGGGTGGTGCAGCAATTCTTGCCGAATGCATCACTCATTATGCAACTCATGGTAGAAATAAAACGCCTTATAAAATTCGATCAGTCGCCATATCAGCAGCATCTCCACAGCCTCTGTGTTCCCAGTTTCTTTCTTGAAACCTGCATGTACACTATGAATGACCCATTTATGTTACACTTTACTACACTATTTGACTTAATTATTATGTCCTCTCCCACCTAATTTACTAATATTCTTTTGTCTCTTCCATCAGCCTACCTGCAGGAAGAAATCCCCAACCTTTGGTTTTGATTTTTCTTTGCTATTGTTATGATTTTAGTTTGACCTTGAGCATCACTGCAAAGCATGTGGAAATGGTCACACGTTTTATTAAACCCTTTCTGCCTCAAATGTGAACAGAGAAACCTTTTCAGTAGCAACACACAGTATTTTAATATTGGAAAAGATTTTTCAAATAATCTTGATGTTTTTCTTGCACTGTAATGTTCCAGCACTGAGTATTGGAACTAATATTATGTAAAGCCTTTAAATATAACTATTTTGAAGTTAATACATTTTAAACTTATCTTAAGCCCAGCAGGCGTCAGGTAAAATTGCTGATGGTTTGTGCACATGCCATATGTCAGTGGCACGTTAATTCAACTGAACTTGTTTTTCAAGATTCTTCTTTCATTTTTTTGCATTTGAGTCCGATGATCAGGGTAAAACTCTGAACATGGCTTCAGTGTCTTCTCAGTCTAGAACGATGAAGATGAAGGATTTCACAGTTTAATTTTTGTCGCTCACATAACAATTCCTCAAAATAAATTGATGGAAATGCTGATCTGATTAGATTCTACTACTAGCAGAGAGCTATGGAGGACAGCATGGACACCACAGTATTTTGCCTGCTATTGACACTTTGTGGGAAAGCTTCTGTACAAAGCTGAAACCAGCTATCGTTGGAAAGCTGTGCCACCACCATATTACGTACCCACCAATGCAAATTTAAGTCATCAACATTTCAGCTGACAGCAGTGTATATCGCACAGTTACCTGATTATGGAAGAAGATCACCAGAAATCCAAAAACACCATTGAGGTTTTTAATCTCAAAATGTGTTAAACCAGTGTTTTTTGGTATTATAACCTGTATTACATATTATAACTGTAGAATAGCATTATCCAATAGTACTGTGTACTTTGCTTAGTCTTGGGACCTTTTTGTAGGCCTCATCCTTTAGTTGTCTTCGGTGTCAGTATTAATGTGCATGAGTGCCAATTTATGGGTTTTTTCAACAAAGCTGTTTGAGATAGTGTAATTGGATCAGGAATTATGTTCCTTGATGAAGTCCGTACAGTACAGTTGTTTGAGAACCACTTAGCTTGCCCACAATCTGAAAACATTTACTTTGTCACTGCATTTGAACAGCATATGGTCTTGCTACCCCTGTTACTTAGTTTTTCCGTGAACACAAGTTGTCATGTAATTTTTCTCTGATTGCTGCTGGACTGACAACACCACCGTTGATATATTCAATAACATTCTTAAAGACTCTACTTTTTGATGGCATAAAGTAGTTCCTAAAATAGATAAGGTATAAGTCGTCTGATGGCAAGAGGTTTTTGAATACCCTGTATAGTAGGTACCTTATAATAAGTATCTAGTATAATATAAATTTGTTTTTAATTATGCAAGCTGTGTTTTATTTTTATTTTTGTTTACATGAGCTTCCCAAGATTTAGGTCTGAGATCCCCCTATGCTAAGAAACAGAAAACTTGAATATAAAGTCTAATATTCATCTTACCATTTTGAAAAAGGCCATTGTCAATTTTCCACTTTCATTTTTTATTTTTTTTTTTTTTACACATAACTGTATTTTCTAGTGTAAGATCAATTAGAATGAGTACATGCCATCATTAGAAATAACCACAAATAGAGGGTGTTCAAAGACTTGTAATGAAAAGGATATCAGTTTTCAACTCCATTCTCAAACTGTACTTCCTAGCGTGTTGCAGTGAAAGAGCAGTTAAGTGCAGGTTCAGTGTGTGTGTGTTTGAGGCTCTCTGTCTCACCTGAGGACTGTCCTTAGAACTATTTTCTTCTCCCCCCAGGGTTTGTTAAAGTAGGAGCTGCTATGATTGTTGTGAAGAGGAGTTGTGCTCATTCTACTGATTAATCCACCCTGGTTCTGCATGTCTTGTCTCCTTTTCACCCTTTAACTAACTAAGTATATTGTTTGTAACTGTAAAACTGCCAGTGGACTTCATTAAAATCTGGGTTAATTTAAGTGTCTATTCTTCCTTTCATTTAAAGGTGGAGATGTAGTGAAGATTGCCCAGCTGGCAAACATAGCAGGCAGTCAGAATCGTATCTCCCAGCCAGAGACTCCGGTCACTCTGCAGTTTCAGGGCAACAAGTTCACTTTGTCTCCCAGTCAGCTCCGCCAGCTCACCACTGGACAGCCCTTGCAGCTCCAAGGTACACTCAACAACATACATGCCACTGTCACACCTTTTCTCAATATTTTCTCCTCTCGTTTGTTGTGTTCTTGAGATATTTCCATGTAATTCACTTACTTTTTTAAGATTTGACCTCTTTATAGACCTTCGTTCTAATGTAAACACTTCATGTAATTCCAGCATCCTTGGTGTGATTCTAGTGGGAGACATTTATTGCATACCATCTTCCACTTCCTAAGATTATTGTTTTCAACTCTAAATAAAGACTAGGTGGCAAGATTCCTTAAGAAATTGTTTTGAATACAGTTAGATGATAATTTTGGTGATTTCTAATACAGAAGTTATCTGTTAAAGATTTATTATTGTCAGTAGTTCTTTGGTGTTTTCCCTCTCCTTGCAGTCTCAGTGGTCATGTTTTATCATGAACTCCTGAATTCCAAATTAATTATTTTTATCGTCATCTAAAATTGTTCACCTTTGGAGCCCGCGTCTTAACTGGTTGCTCCATATATCTCATGGATTTAGGCAACATCCTGCAGATTGTATCTGCTCCAGGGCAGCAGATCATTAGGCCCCAAGGATCCATGGTAATGCAAACAATGCCTACATCTGTTCCTGCCTCCAATGCCTCATCTACTCCTGGCACACATCACCCTGCCCTGTCAGCTTCTCAGCAAGGTGACTGATTCAAGATATTGCTTACTATCTGTGTCTCTTAGTCTGTTATTGTATTCATCTGCTGACACTGTACATTTCATTTTAAGCATTGGGTGGGACTACAAACGCAACATCAACCCCCACAAAGCTCACTACTCCAGGTCATGGTACTTCACAGGTCAGTACACAACTTTCAAGCAAAAACTAAATTTACAGTTTGATGTCTGGTTTTACTAATTAAATAATTTTAGTGCAAGAATTTCACAGAATGAATAACAATCGTATCGACCATCTCACTGTAATGTGCAGGAGTCTTCAGAAGAAAAGTCTCAACAGCTGAAGGAGCGTTTGAGGCGCCTTTTTGAAGCAAATGAGCAACGCTGTAGCCGCAGAGTGTTGTATGGGTCAGACCTGCTACAGGCATGTACTTTGAGCTCAGAGCCTGCTCACTCTGCTCTGACGGCTGGAGGCTGGAGGTGGGTGGGAAGAGAGAGCTGCCTCCGGGCCCAGAGAACCTGTGTGGCTACCACCTCTACACTGCAGTCCTCTCTGCTCTCTGTGGAGGACCGTCTGGAGGCTGCCAACAGGCTTATCAAGAGGTACTTGAATTTAAAATTAAACTTTATATTATTTATTACTACCCATGCTGCTATAAATCCATTCACTGTGTTCTTTTCACTTGGTAACCATGTTGTTAGAGTTGGATTGATTGAGTAAACCAAACACTTAACACATTTAGGAATTAACAACCTAGCTGAGACTGTGTTCCTTTTTTTTTTTTATTTCTTTCTTCTGCTGTCTTTTAGGCTTGTATGCGTGGTGTCTCCAGCTGTAGCTCCGCCTCCTCAACTGTATGCAGCAAATCCCCCAGTTCCATACACCCTTGAGCAGAAGTCTCTTCACCGTCGGCTACTGGATGCCTCTGCCCCCCACAGTGCAGACATCCACACCTTAGCATCTAGATGCCTGTTGTATTATCCAGACTTGCAGTTAATGCAGATGGACTCAGGTTAGTCCAGATAGCACCAAACAAGCAGCAGCAAGCTGTGACTGCAAAACCAACACATGTACAACATGATTATTATGACAGTCCACATGTTTATCTATATATATTTACAGTCACTGTTACTTTACTACCAGAGTAAGCATATCTGCTGCTGGTCAATTTAGCTGAAACAACAGAAACGTGATTATGCCAAAAATAATAATGTGTTATTTTTATTTTTCGAAGGTAAACTGGAAGCTCTTGCCATTCTGCTTCAGAAGCTTCGGTCAGAGAGTCGCCGTGTCCTCATTTTTACTCAGATGTTGAAGATGCTAGACATCCTGGAGGCCTTTTTAGATTACAGGCAGCTCACTTATGTGCGCATCGATGAAAACTTCACTTTTGATGAAAGACAGGTAAAATCATCAAAACATTTACAACTGCTTCTACCTCAGCAATGGACACCCAAGAACGTTCACAATAAATGGATCTGTAACTAACTTTTTGTGTTATGGCCCACCTCTTAAATAATCTCCTTAAGATCCTTCTGTCCTCATTCAGCATTAAACTTTTAAACCATATTTCTGCCAAGCATATAGCAACACATACCTGTTGAATGTCCTTTTTAAGCTTTTTATACACATCCATAGCTTTATATAGCTCCCTCCTTCTAATCCCTTAAGAGATGCAGACTCATAAATTGAACTCTTCAGTTTGTGGCATCAGTTTTGAGTTGTAAAATGTTTCTAATCTGATGGGACCTGCATTTAAAAAAATAAAAATGCAGGCAACAAAATGGTCCTTTCGGTTGAATAAAGACGGATAATAACAAATAACCAAATAAGGATAATGTACTTTTTGTGTACAAGACAATTGGTAACAAGCCTCTGGGATAAGCAAATACGTTACATAAAATAAGTTGATTAACAAAAAAATAAAAATCAACTTCTTTCTGAGCCTTTTTCACACTCCGATCACGTACTCTGTGTGGTTGACCTGCAGGAAAATATGAAGAAGTTCAACAGGAACAGGCAGGTGTTCTGCAGCATCCTGACCAACCGCTGCTGCTCTACAGTTGGGACTGTGTTTGATGCCGACACCATCATCTTCTACGATACTGACCTCAATCCAAGCATGGACGCACGCACACAGGAGTGGTGTGACAAAATAGGACGTTCAAAGGATATACACATATACAGGTGATATTATAAATGCAGGGGAATCTGTTAAAATTCTTATGTATTTGTTAATCCGTCACCAGTGAAACATTAGGCTACACACTCCTTCTCCTTAACAGTGGTACTGGAGGGCTTTGGGGTTAATTGTTTTGTCTGTTGTCCAGGTTGGAGAGTGGGAATTCCATTGAAGAGAAACTGCTGAAGAATGGCACCAAGGACCTGATAAGGGAGGTGGCTGCCCAGGGTACTGACTATACCTTGGCTTTCCTCACACAGGTAAGATGTTGTCTTGTTACAGAGTATATCTCTGCACAACTATTTTCTTTTTCAGTACTTAAAGCTACAGTATAGAACTCTGCAAGTTTATGGGCAGGAATCAGTGGCTGAAGTTGTCTCTTGGAATTTAGACCCAAAGCTTGATTCAACCACGGTCTCACATGAGTGTTGTGTGTTTATAGCGGACAATCCAGGATCTATTTGAAGTGGAGGCTGGCTCCGGGGAGAAGGTGGAGGAGTTTGTGGTTCTTCATCAGGAGCCATCTTCCTCTGAAGCCATCTCTCCCAAAGTAGCTAGACCCTACATCCAGGCTCTCCACAGCATAAACCTGGATGCCCTGCCAGAGAACGAAGCGCAGCAGCAGGAGGAAGAGTTAGCAGACAAGGAGTCAGCAGAGGGTGACCTGGAGACACAAGCTAAAGAAGAGCCTGCTCAGATAGAGGAGCTGAATGCAGTCATGGAACAGGTAGCTTCACTCTTATTATTATGTGATTATTATAAAACTGCTGAAAGCTCAAACAAAATGACAAATGGAAGACACATGATTAAAATGAAATGCAGTATTTCCATTGTTGTGTTTTTGTTAACATCTATTTATCCTGCGAACAGCTTACACCTATCGAAAGATACGCTCTGCATTATCTGGAGTACCTCCACATCAGCGATGATGAAACAGCTCTCAAGGTAACTCTTATGTAGCCAAAGATTTGTTTTGTATAATATAGACTTTATCTACAGTATGTATGTATTTAGTATTGTACGATTTACAGAGGTGTGTTCATTAAATAGCAAGTCATTTCATCTCTTCTTCACTTGCTTTTCAGTGTTAAATTTCTATTTTGATCAGTTTGACTGATACATGTTTTGCATTTATTCAGGAGCAGTTGGAGTGCTCTAAGAGAGGCTGGGAGCTGCAGCAGCTGAAGAAGCTAAAGGAGGAGGAGGAGGAGGAGGACCGGCAGATGATGGAGGGAGATGAAGATCTCTTTACCTACACTAGAGAGGATGCTTACAACATGGTGGGTGGCTACTGTCATCTCTTCTAATCAAACAAGAAGTGGTGTGTGAATTGTGCTTCACCTGTTCTTGACATGAATCATTTCTGTCCTCTTCAACAGGAGTATGTGTTTGATGCAGAGGACGGCCATACGGAAATTATGCCGGTAAGGCACCCAAGTAATTGGAGAGGGAAATGGAATCACACAATATTACGAAAAGTGTTTTTGAATATCACTGTTCTGACTTTTTCCCTGTTTTTCCAACATAGCTTTGGACTCCACCGACACCACCACAGGATGACAATGACATTTACATTGATTCTGTGATGATGCTCATGTATGACACCATACCCATGCCAGAGTCAAAGCTGCCACCTGTCTACATCAGGAAGGAGCATAAGAGACTCAAGATGGATCCCTCAGGTAACAGATTTGTCATCAAGGACTACATTGATTGTTTGTATGATTTGTACAAAAATATTTCACTTTAAAGACTGAAATTACACTTTTAAGAGTTCTAAAGTCTTTAATAATAGATCCATGTTGAAGTGTCGTCAAACGGTTGTTTGGATTTTTGGTTCTTACTCGGATGTGTTTGCTCAGCAGCAGCCAGAAAGAAGAAAAAGGGACATGGGGAGACAGTCATTCCTCCACGCTCACTTTTCGAAAAGGCCAGCATGCTCAAAGTTCGTCGTGAGGGCAAGGACCAGAAAAAGAACTTCTCCCTCAAACAGCAGGCTCCCTTTGCCAAGCCACTTCCCTCACTGGTTAAACCTGCCATGGAGGCAGGACAGGACAACCCAGAGTGGCTGATCAGTGAGGACTGGGCTTTGCTTCAGGTACTACTGCTTATGTGGTGGCGTGATGGTCTTCTCTTCTTTCAAGATGCAAAGATCAAAATTAATTCAGTGTCACGGGATTAAACATGTTATCGTTGTTGTGTGTCTTGTAGGCTGTAAAGCAGCTCCTCGAGTTGCCCCTGAACCTGACAATCGTATCTCCTGCCCACACACCTAACTGGGATCTGGTGAGCGATGTGGTGAACTCTTGCAGCCGTATCTACCGCTCACCCAAACAGTGTCGCAACCGCTACGAGAATGTCATCATTCCCAGAGAAGAGGGCAAAGTAATGAATACAGAGTCACTCTACTTTACTGTTAAACCTAGGTTACTCACCTTGTGCTTGTTTGTCTAAACCATGTCTTCAATTGTTTCCAGTTGGTATATGAAGCAAACCCCAAGAAGAAAACCAAGAGCATATACAAGGTACCTGATCCTGCCTGGTCTTTGCATTGGATGAATGTTTCTTTGCTGTTGAATTCCTGCTGTTTCTTTTGCTCACCTTTATTTTCTTCTTTGTTTGTGTGTGTCACCTGTGTATGCAGTCTAAGAACAGCCGTCCTCTAAGGACATGTCAGATCTACACACAGGATGACAATGCCACTCACATTCAGCTCTACAACAGCCGCTTTGAACTCATGAAGATCATCGCCAGCAAAAGGAGCCCACCTATCAAACCACTGTAAGCGCTGACATGTGTCTGTTCACAATTATTGCATTGGTCTCGTCAAGGAGCTAATACCAAAACACAAAACAAAAAAAAAACACTTTTAATGCCATATTCACTCCCTGATTTGTTTAAAACTATTTTTAATTGCAACTATTGAATTATCTATATCTCTTGTTGATGTGTGCAAGTGTGCAATGCAAGTGACATAAGCCAAAACCTGATTGATGAACACCATAACAAAATTGTGATCAATCATTTAATGTAGTAATTTATTGAACTTACAGGCTCGGCATGAATCCATTCCAGAAGAACCCCAAACATGCCTCAGTTCTGGCCGAAAGGTGAGTTAATGTCACCATTTCCACACTATACACATTGAAACTTTAGATTTAGAATTAAGAAGAAAACAAAAACTCTGAACTTGTTTTCTTCTTCTTCAGTGGGATCAGCTACGACAAGCCTCTGCCTCCCATTCAGGTGGCATCTCAACGTGCTGAAAGGATTGCCAAAGAGAAAAAGGTGATTATCAGCCATGTGTTGATACTCGCAAATGTGTATATTTATCCAGGTGCAATGCTGTGTACTGTGCAAGTACACTTAGTGTTTTGTTATTTAGAAAGAAAAAAAATAAAAATAAAAATAAGAGAATGAGAGAGAGCATTTGGTATGACTATTTTCATAGCTAAGAAAAAAAAAATCTAATGTTGTCACTTTGAAGGACAACCTTCATACCTGTGTAAGGCCAAAATAGAAATAGTACCCACCTTTTTTTAATATAACAGGAATTCTATTTAAGTACGCTTATGTTCATGTCCAACAATGTACTATCCACAAGAAAAAGAGTTAAGTCATGCTTCTTTAAAAAAAAAAAAAAAAAGCCTACAATCCAAAGCCAGACCAACACATTGGTTTTGGTAATGCTCTCTATTCTCATCTTTAGTGACATGTTTGCAGTAACATTGAGGTTTTGTGCATTGTGTGTTTGTTTGCAGGCCCTTGCAGAGCAGCAGAAGGCTCAGCAGTTGGCCCAGCAGCAGACTGGAGCTCCCCAAGCCCAGGCTACACCTGGGCAAGCTCAGACTCCTGCTGCTGGCCAGGCTCAGGTCCCTCAGGCTGCTGCAGTAGCTGGAGCTGCTGCTGTACCAAATGCAGCTGTACTGGTAAGAATCTCGACCAATATACTTCAACATACAGTGAGATTTAAACTGAGATTTAAGCTTACGCATATGTTTTGTGGGGGTTTTTTTAGGCTGGAGCCATAAAAACTGCTGCTGTGGGCACAACCATTCAGGCTGGTATGCTGACACACATATGGTTCATATTGCAGAGAAGTTTTGTTCCAGTAGTTTATATTTTTCTTTCTCTTCAGCCTCTGTAGGGGGGAATGCGATTGTGAACACAGTAGCTGGTGTTTCTCCAAGTCCTTTCCAGGCCAACAAACGTCTGGCATCTCCAGTCATACCAGGCACCCTCTCTGTGAGTCATGTTTGGTCAACTTTGCCACCTACTAACTGGAATTTATTCATAATAATGTAAATAGGCTTTGGTTCGGTATTGAAACGCTAAATTCTGCCAACAGAATGATGATGATTAAAAACGTTAAACCCTTTGTTTATTGCTGTTATTGTTGTTGTTGGTCCAGCCTGCAGGCACAGCTGGAGCCCAGGTGGTTCACGCACAACAAAGGGCTGTTGCGGCTTCTGCTGCCCCGGCTGAAGTGGTAGCCATAGCCACAGGTCAGGGTGTTCGAGCCGTTACGCCAGCGACTACACCTGCAGTAGTTTCTACCACGCTGAGCCCAGGGCAGTCACAGACTCGCCCACTGGCTGCACCAAGTACTAAACTTAACACTAGCTTTTCTATTTTCACAACTGCCCATTATAGTTCACTAGATCTCACTCGTCTGCTGTTTCCCTCCTGGTGCAGGTATGCAGATGCAGCAAGCGAAGCCTTTCAATCAGGCCCACCTGCAGATGCTCAGGCAGCAACAGCTTCAACAGCACCAGCAGCAGCAACAACAACAGCAACAGCAGGCCACTTCCCCGCAGATCAAGGCTGTAGGCAAACCCCAGGTACACCACGATCATCTTTACATAGCAGCTAGGAGACTTTTTCATTTGGAATTGACTCTGTTAGATAAACTGAATTAGCAGCTTCAACCGAGATCTTAGTGTAACTGCAAGGATGGCAGATTTAAATGAACCTATTAAATACAGTGTTACAGTTAGGATAACAAAATGCTAATGTCAACAAATCATGACTTGGTAATCTGTGGGTTTTACAGGAGCTGATAAAAAAGCATAAATTGCAGCTACATCAGCAACAGCAACAGGTAGCTGCAGCAGCCCAGGGCCAACAGGCCACCCAGGTGCAGCCTGCACAGACTGCCCAAGCCAATCCCCAGCTAGCAGCTGTGGCAACGCCCAGACCTGGAGCCGTGCTGACTGGTACCACCGTGGCCAACCTGCAGGTGGCTAGACTGGTAAGACATTTTAATAGATTATTACTCGTAAATACAGGCATTTCAACACTTGAAGAAGTTGTGGAAGAATTTGATCATCTTGTCGTATAGGTCGTCATCATGTGAATCAAATAACATGATAGACTGTACTATTCTTTTTACAAAAAATCTGAACGTTGTAACAACACCCGAGGAAGGTAAGCAGTTGTTTTGTACTGTGAGCATCCAGCATCCTCGGAGGTTTAACAAAAACACTCTCTGCTGTATAGTCTTTACTGTCCGTTCATGTGAGTGATTAAGGTTATGCCAACTTTAAAACCAACCGTATTTTCTTTCACAGACTCGAGTTCCAACTCAGGGCCCGATTCAGGCTCAGGCAGGGCAGACAGCTCAGGTGACCCTCACCAAGCCTCCTGTGGTTTCTGTGCCCGCTGTGGTCTCCTCGGCTGGTGTCACTACACTGCCAGTCACTGTAGCAGGCATTAGTGTGGCTATTGGTCAGGCCCAGAAAGCAGGTGTGTTGAAATACTTGGGTTTGTTTGATAGTGAACTAGTTAATTATGCTATGCACTGGTGACTATGTAATTTAATCATATCCACGTCGTTCTTGCTCCCTACGCTGATTATCATTATTACAAATGTGTGATACGTCCTGAAGTTCCACTTTGCTTTTCTCTGTCCTCTCTATTAGGTGGCACTGTGCTGACGCAACCCTTCCAGCAGATGCAGGTCCAGCAGCTGATTCAGATGAAGAAACAGCAGCAGGTAGCAGCCCAGCAGAAAACAGGACAGCCGCAGCAAGGACAGACCATAGTACAGCAGAAGGTAAAACGCCAACAGTCACTGGATTTTCACTTGGTAACAACAATCTTGGAAGATGCAGCCCCTGAATTTACTGTGATTGTGTTGTTTCCCTTAGATTGGCACACAGCAGGTGACGGTGCAGACAGCTCAGTCGGCCCAGCAGCCGCAGCAGAAGGTAACCTATGCTACCACCACCCAGCTCCAACCAGGAATAAAGACCCAGTTCTTCACATCCATTGCTCAGGCCCAGAAGCCCACTGGAGCCCAACAAATCCAGGTGAGTCATCAGAGGCACCTACTCTGACAATACTCATATTCAAATAAAAAATGTGTTTGTGTGTTGACGTGAGGTTTTCTTGAATCAGGTGGCTAAAATCCCACAAATGGTGCAGCCGCAGCAAACTGTGGCCAGCATTCAACAAATTGTGTCTTCTCCCCAGCAGGTAAGACTTTACACCTGAGCATTGCTCACAAAGGACATTCTGTAGGTCATATCACTTCAACTCATGGTTTACTGTCAGAGTTTTTTTTTCCTTCTTATAGGCTTCACATCATCACTTTATAGTCCAAATGTCACCGTCATGTTTAATGTCTTCGTCTTTTTATAATTGTATAATGAAGCTCTACATCTCTCCATAAAGCTTTTGAATGCAGTGAATAACCGGCTAGAAATGACATGCTTGTGTTGGTTCTGTTCAGATCCAGGCCCAGCCTCAGACCCAGGCAGCCACTTCAGCTCCTGCTCAGATGCAGATGATTCCCACTGGGACAACAACAGCCCAGGTGCTCCAGCAGAAGATCATCCAGCAGCAGGTGGTAACTGCTGCCGCCTCACCCCAGATCCAGACGCCTCCTCCACACAGCCCCGCGCAGCAGCCTGCTGCACCCGCTGCTGCAGAGTCCCCCGTGCAGCAGCCCACTCAGCCCCAACAGCCCACCAAGGGTCAAGCTCGCCAGGGGGGCATCAGGGCCAAGACCCCTGCCAAGCCCAGTGGTGGGAGCAGCTAGGAGATGCACACAGATAAAACTGCATTTACAGAGTGTTTTTCTGCAGTACACATGTACAGTGACGGAGGTTGTGTATTCTTCTGGATCCTGCGGTTACTGAATGCGGAAAGACATCCAGTTACATTCTTAACCACACAAAACCTTTGCTTTACTCCGACATCTCTAATCCTGAGTTCAGCTTAATGTCAGTATGAAAATTGGTCATAATATGTCTGCCCATAATTCTGGTGGGATCCATAACTATGTCTCACTGTGTCAACAACTTTCTGTTTGATTTGTTTCATAAAATATGAAAATAACTTTAAAAAAATATCCCCTCACAATTAGTCCATCATCAGACAAACAGCCATGCTTTTTCATGATCATATGACTCCACAGATGGCTGAGGGTTGTGGGATGAGCTCTCCATTAGAATAAATGTATTCATAAGTAGTCCCTTTTACGTCTGATTCTCTTTGTTGTCTATAGATACTGAATGGAAAATTTATGCACGTTCCTTTAGTCATTTGTTTTTTTATTTCAGCAAATACACTGTAAACATGTACTTTAGTATTTTGTGTTTTCTCATAAATTGTCCTTTTTATTGATGTCAAAGGAAAAAAACTGTAAATATCAAAAAAAAAAAACATTTGTACTTGTAAAGTAGTTGTGTTTTCATTGGATTTTTCAGCCTAATTGTAATAAAGTGTTTTGTTTTTATACACAAAATCATCTTTTCCTTTCATTAAATTGTCATAAGTACTTTGGAATCCTGTGAATTCTTGTAACGGCACACATGCTGTAGTCCAGTTTTCACAGCCTAGTATTAGCTGCCTAAGCAGGAAGAAGCAGTGAGTTGGGACTTGGGGGCTGCAGTCCTTCTGTGAATAAGAACAGTGCACATTAATCTAAAGCAGTCCTGGGGGCAGGCAGGATATAGACTGCTAGGTTTCAGCTGAAGTGAAAATGTCAAAGGCTGCTGTACAGTTTCAGCTTCAGCTAGGTTTGTAGTCAATCTGATACAAATGTTTTTAAGCATCTCATTTCCAAGGCTGTGAGGGGTGGAGATAAAAAGCAAAGCCTTAGCACAGACTTATGATTCTGACACATGCGTACACAGAGTAAAAGCTAAGCAGCATTAGAGCCACCAAGCGTGCTATGTGTTTTTAACATTTACATCATTTGTTTTAAATCAACAAACCAAGAAAAACTGCTCATGTGCACAATTTAGGAAATCCGCTTACCAAAAGGCAAACACAGATTTGTGTTCGTCCACAAGGGGTCACTGTTGCATCAGCGTCACCTCGCCTGCTGTCTGAAGAACATCCACTACTACTCTAGATTTTCCAGCTCAGTGAAATTTCCCATCTGCTCCTCAGTGCACGCCCTGCGTCTCCTCTCTCCACTGGCGCTCGGTGGCCGGTCCACATTCACCATTAAACGAGTGAGACAAGGGAGGTGAGGTGGAAGAGAGGGCCAAGAGATGAACAGATGGGCAAAGCTGGTTCCTTTGGCCAGGACATCACTCCATCCCTCAGCTTGTGCTTTCTTATTTATACACAGAAAACACCTTTTTAGATGGAAGTTAGGAAAATATTTTAACAGAGTGACAAAGTCAGCAACGCAAAGCGCTGTAATGATCCTTCACAGTTATTAAAGCTGGAAGAAGGAGCAGCTGGCATGGCTAAGGAGAGCACATGAATCACACCAGTTCATACATCTCATCACAAGCTTCACACCTCCTCTCTGAAGGTGTAGCTACCTTCGATGGAGAGAGCTCTCTGTTCTCCAGCTTTCACTAAACGGCAGTTCACTGCAGAGACTTGTGGAGCTGACTGAACCTTTCACACACGCAGCCTTTCTACTCCGATTTTAAACCACAGGAACAACACAAGCTCTGTGATCCATGAACTGAGAGTGACACATGCAAAGCCGCGAGTTCTGTGTGTGGAGACTGCCCCGCAGCAGCACTTTGGAGTGCACGCTTGTGTTTTGATATTTTTTATTTCCCATGAAAAAGGCCTTGCGCGAGGAGGGGGCCGTTTTATCTTCCAGCTCAGACACTGGCCTGTGAGTGTTTACCTCAGCAGAGTCTTTAGAGCTTCTGAAGAGAGTCAAATGAGAGAGCGGAAGATGAAGGCGGCTGTTTCGGTGTTGTGTGTTTTCCCCCGTTTGCACGGAGCCCCTAAGCATGTCAGAGAGCAGGGGAGGCATTTGAGTGACAGCCTCTGAATGCGGGGATGATACAATCATTACGTGTGTTGACACAACCACGGTGACTAGATCATCACGCCGAGGGCTTTGTCGTTGCCTAAGAGACGAGCAGGGCTGAAGGCGACCGATGCAGAGGACAGGGGGCGTATGTGGGGATGGGGAGGGGCGCATCCAGGTACGAAGGAGAGCTCAGGGCCTGCAGACGGCGAAGGCCAAATCCTCGCTCTCCCTCCGCTGATCACACAGCCCCGGGGGCTCCCTCCTAATGATGCTCCTCCAATGATGCCGATGATCACCGCTACTGGAAAAGAAACAGGCCATCTATATTGAAAGGTTGCCGTGGCAACCAACAGCCCCCCCCCCCCCCCCCCTTAGTGCAAATCATGGGGCTGGAACAATGGTTCGTGTTGCACACACTTGCAATGCAGCCTTTGAGATTTCTCAGTTCAGCTTCTCTTCGAATAGATGAATCACATCAGGAAACATGAAGCACATTTTATTCTGTGCTACTTATGTGCCCTTTAGCAAGGTGTTTACCCCTAGGTTACCCACTCACATTGAAACACTTGACAGCCTCCGTGTAAAAACCTCCACGACAGCTTTATCCAAAAGCTGCCGTGGCCTCCTGTCTGATCCACACTAATAAGGACAAGAGGTGAGATGATTTTATGTGACGTCCCCCCCCCCCCCCGCAATGAGACAACTTTGTTCTGTTTAGTCATCACCCTGTGCTCCTCAAGCCTCCGACAAGCTGCGAGACTCCCGAGGCACTTCAGGACAGGCCTATTACTCTAAATGATGAGTCACAGGTCTGCCGGCTGATTTCACTGAATTGCAGGGGGATGATGGTGGTTGTGGTGGGGAGCTGTGTGCCAGTGGTAATTGCTCTGCATGCAAGATGGGGTGAGAGAGCACCGGAGCTGACACGCTCCACTTCCCTCCGCACAGAGATAGGAAGTGTCACCGGGCACTTTGATAACATAGCACTGCGATCTTACAGTATGAGTCTGCCACTCCTCGCTCCCACCTCCCACCTGTTTTCTTCACTTCTCTCTCTCCCCCGCCCTGCCTCTGTTTCTTCACCCCTGCCTGCTTCTGTCAGCTCTCTACGCTCGGCTGCTCCTCTCTTCCACGCAAATGTCCCGCGGTATGACAGTTGTGTAAGCGAGTGGCTGCGAACCACAAAGGGGACCTCTGTCTTCTCGTGGCTGATAATCTCAGGCGAGGTGTGGCCCCCGCTGCCCCTCCCAGCACAGACCTCGGCGCACGGGCCCTCCCCTCTCTCCTCCGACACCCGTCTGTCATCGGCCCTTCCTGTGTGCTTTGTGAAATATTTCGGAGCACTTTACTGACACAAGGGAAGCTAAGCCTCCCAGCCTGAATCACGCTCCTCAGATGTAGTTTCTCCTCTACGGGTGCGTGCCAAATTCAATCACCCGCTGTATCCACTATCCCGGATTGAAGGCATAATCTCCGACATGTTACAGCCTAGGCTGTCACGTCTTCTGTGTGCCGTGCTGTAGTTTGAGACTTTTATGAGAGATGTGCTGAATTCAACAAACAGCCACTAATGCAGAGAAAAAAATCTGTCATATTCCCTGCTTTTTTAGACAACCTACAAGTCAAAGGGGAACTACTGTTTTTTACAACCTGGACCTTATTTCTGGCATAAAATACCATCGTTTACTCGCCCATATAACTTTGGTGTCATATGGAGTCGTTCGGACGATATTTAGATCCGCGTATATCCATATAGTGGGAGTGACTGGGGCACCGAAATGCAGCCTCTAAATAACGCATTATCTGCCATGAAACTCCAATATTTTGTTATGATACGCTAGCGCTATTCCCTGTTGAGTCCAGAGTTACCTGTTATCATCTTCTGGGGTCTGTAGATTGACCTACTAACCTCTGACCTGGATGATGTCATCTCTGAGCGTTCTTACCTGTAATTTGCTAGTGCTAGTTTTTTGCAACATGGCTGAATATTTTTCCGATTCTGAGGTTGTGGACGACGACTTTGTTTATGATGGACGTCCTTACCGTTTTGAGCCAGAGTATACGGATGAGGAGCTTGTTGAAAGAAGGATGCAGAGGGAGAGAGAGGAACAGCTGGTCAAAGAACAACAAACCGCTGCACATAGGTAGATAACAGGTAACTCCGGACTCAAAGGGGAATAGCATCAGCATATCATAACAAAATATTGGTGAAATGAACGAGTTTCATGGCAGATAATGCGTTATTTAGAGTCTGCATTTCGGTGCCCCAGTCATTCCCACTATATGGATATACGCTGATCTAAAGATCGTCTGAATGACTCCAAATGACACCAAAGTTACATGGGTGAGTAAACGACGGCATTTTATGCCAGAAACAAGGTCCAGGTTGTAAAAAAGCGATAGTTCCCCTTTAAAGGGATACGCCAACTATTTAGAACTGCACTTTAAAAAAAAAAAAAAGAAATGAAATTTGTAGAGAGATTGATTAAAACAAGGATGATTAAAAAAGGAGAGAAAGGATTTGCATATTTTCAAGCTTCAAAAACCCTTTCATCAGACCGTCCCTGTCTGTTAAATGCCCTTTGAAAGATGCTGAAAGATAAAAAAGCGCTAAGATTTTTTTTCTGATGTGTTAAAGGAACAGTTCCATACTGTGAAATATACGCTTATTTGCTTTCTGCGTTTATATCTGTCCATTTAGCTTGAAGCTCTCTCCTGCAGAGCACATCTGACGGGAAATTTAACATAGTTGTGTACAAGCAGCTGCCTGGCTTAAAGTGAGCTCTCCAGTGAGCGGAAAGTGAATTTTATTTGAGGATTAATTTCACACAAAGTCAATGAAAAGACGTGATCAGATGCTAATTTGATGCAGAGACAAAATTCGTATGTATCCTGGGACTTTATGACTCTGCTTTATAAACAGACAGAGATTAGTGGGAGGGAGGAGAGAGAGACTGGAGGCAAACAACAGAAAGAAGTGCAGTTTTCGGTGATTTAGACGCTCCCCTGATACGATCTTTGCGTGAAAGCTTAGAGACAACATCTTACAGCCGACACCTGTGCAGCTGGTACAGTACACTGTGTGTTGGGGGTGTGAAAATGCGAGCGACGAGAGGTGAAAATTTGCCCGCTCTTTGTCTGAATCCACTTTTAGAAGTGCTGGTAGGTGGATTTTGCTCCCTTTGGACGGAGTCAGGCTAGCTTTGTCAAACAAGCAGCAACCTCCAGTAGTGAGTCACTCCCCGTAGACCTCCATGTTAAAATGCAGCAGAAACAAACATGTCTGTGTGTCCATAGCTAATTTCCCCATTCATGACAGCCGTACAAGAGGTTCATTTTGCAAGTTGTCACCCAAGGTGTCACCCGCCTGACTCAGCTGCCGGGCGATTGGCGGAGTCGGGCACACTCAAGGCGGCATTGATCAGAACTGCCACTCTATCAGGGAACCTGTGGGTGGCTTCACAAAGGGTGATCTTTATATACAGACGTCCTGTTTTCAGTCTTTGTGCTAACCTCTAAAGCTCATTAAATAAATGATATGCTTAATAGATGTAGGCGTAGATTTTGCAATAGTTACATGCTAAGGGCTGCCTGGTTGAACTGTCCTATGTGTTCACACGCAGAGCCGAGTGAATTTTATTAGTGGGTCATGTTCACACAAAGTCAGTGAAAAGATGTGATCAGATGCTAATTTGATGCAGAGATAATATGTGTGTGTACCCTGGGACTTTATAAATCTGCTTAATAGACAGACAGAGATTAGTGAGGGGGGAAAAAAGAGAGAGAATCTGGAGGCCAACAACAGAAAAAAGTGCTGTGCTTGTGATGAGTTACAGCTAAATCAAACACTCTCACAGACAGATGTCACAGCAAGCTTACATGCGACATCTGTGCAGTTGGCACGGTATGGAACCAAGCACTGAATTTAGAGATAAATGTTTTTAAGTTTGAGTGGCAACCTCTGTAGATTGTGCTATGCATTTCAAAATCTGATATACACCGATCAGCCACAACATTAAAACCGTTGACGGGAGAAGTAAATAACACTGACCATCTTATGACAACACAATGTTCTGCTGGGAAACTTTAGCACCTGGCATTCATGTGGATGTTACTTAGACATGTAGCACCCACCTAGACCAGACCAGACACCCCCACCCCATAGCAATGGCACTCCTTGATGGCAGCAGCCATCCCCAGCAGGATGCAGCCTGACACAGGAAGACACACCTGGCCTCCAAATTCACTAGATCCCAAACTAATCAAGTATCTGTAGGATGCACTGGAACAAGCCTGATCCACAGAGTCCGCTCCCCTCAACCCAAAGGCCCCCACTAACAACATCCTGTTGCCAGACACCACAGGACACCCTCAGAAGGCCCATGTCCATTCTCTGATGAGCCACAACTGTTTTGGAGGCACAAGGGAGACCTACACAATATTAGGAAGGTGGTTATAATGTTATGCCTGATCAGTGTTTATCCGATGTGAACTATTCCATCATGAATTCATACAGCTATTTGTGCTATTTATATTTGTAGTAAAATCCATGATCCTTGTATAGGGTTCGCTGCCAGAAGTAAAACTGTCTTTAGTGTCATTCTACTCTTGCTGCTTCCTCACAGCCAAATGGAAGGAAAGAGAGCTCTTTCTCTGCTTCCTGGCTTCTGTGGAGCAAAACTCAAAGTGCCTAATGTTTAAACCTGCCCGCTTGCTGAGTGGATACACGGTGCAGAGCCCGGTGGTCCGGGATGGGGAGCAAGATAGACTACAGAATTGTGTTTCGGGGGGATGGGTGTATGTCACAAGTAAAAAAACATAAGAGGCCCCCACTCTACCGCACACACGCATATAACCCCCCACACACCCCTCCGACTCTCCATCCCTGTTCCCTGTCCCCACCAGTCCCTGCCACCCCTCTCATCCGCTGAGCCCCCACCCCCTAAACAAACTCACACACATGTTGAAAGATGAATGTCCCAACAAATGGAGGCAAGAGGTGAGTGAGGGCCCCGTGTGAGAGGTGTATTGTGCAGCCGGGGCCTCCATCCCCCTCCTTTCTCTGAGGCCAGTAATCAAGGGGGCCCCGTCGGTGGGGCCAATGGGGTTAGTGGTAGAGGGGGGGGGGGGACTGAGGGGGAGGCACTCACTGTCTCACTAGGATGTTATTTATTGGCCTACTTTGAATCTCCTGCTGCCTCCTGCACTCCGTGTCACTCCCATTGATCTTGTCCTGATCCGCCCCCACGGATGGCTCTGCAGACTCTCCTCCTCTTCCTCCTCCTCTTCCTCCTCCTCTTCCTCCTCCTTCTGTCTTCCTCTCGTGAAGTGCATTGTGTAAAAAGCCTTCTGCTACTGATTTGATGTCCACGGGGAATGAAAAAGGTGCATTCACGTCATTTTGAGCCCATCTGGCTGAAGGCAATATACAGTGTATGTTTATGCAGTTTAAAGCTGAGTCACTGTGTACATACTGTGCATGTCCTCAAGCTTTGTCATGGGATCACCTCCATGAGCAGAATGTAGATGTTGGTGCGGGTACAGAAGTCTTTTTGTTTGCGGTTGTTTACTTGGTCACACCCTTGTCAAGGCTCAGATTGGTGGGATCAAACATCGCCAACAAAGTTATGTACTGAAAATATGAGATGCCCTAGAGAGGCTCACATGAACTGCATCTGCTTCCAGTTTTACCAAGGCCCTTTATTTCCTAACTCTCTCTCTCCCTCAGTCTTATATAAGTATAGTCTTATATAATCATTTAACTGTTGTACGTATTTACAAGTGAGCAAGCAAAGCGTTAATCAAGTCACGAGTAAGGAGAAGGTTGCCAGCAACAAAACCCTCAGCAGCTAATAGGACTTTGTGCCATTTTGCTTTTGTTTGTGTTTCTAATCTTGAAGGCAATGGACGCGCAAAAGAGGGATCCCAGAAGCTGTAAAAATAATCTTCTCCTACACAAACACGTTCCCACGCTTCTGGCACTGCCCCAGCAACAACAATGTGGCGGAGAAGATGCCACACAATTTGTTTGCTTGGGTCTTTATAGTGTGGCTGCACTGGTGCTCCAGGCAAAATCCTGACACCGGCATGTTAAAATGCTGACAATTAGCAAGTATGATGCGTATCAATATCGGCAGCATATTTGCATGTTAACATGTTGACAAGTCCCAACTAGCACTAAATGAAAAGACGGGGGATCGTCATCAACATCCTTAGGATATATCTGCTGAGAACGGACGGATGTCTGTACAAAACCTTGTGCCAATCCATGAATTGTATGCAGAGATATTTTTGACAGATAAGAGAAACTGGGGCAGCGCGGTGGTGCAGTGGTTGGCGCTGTCGTCTCACAGCAAGAAGGTCGTAGGTCTGAACCCGTAGTTTGCCTGCTCTCTCTGTGCTCGTGTGGGTTTTCTCCTGGGTCTCCTGCATGTTGGGTTAAAAGGGGATTCTAAATCGGCCGTACATGTGAACGGTTGCTTGTCTTTCTGCGTTAGGATTGTGATAGTCAGGGCGACTCGTCCAATGTCACCTGGGACAGACTCCATCCAACCAGCAACCTCTAAGGATAAGCAGTAATAGATAATGGATGGATGGAAACCTGACTTGTGGCGCTAGATGAGAAATCAAAGAATCACTTAAGTCTTCCTCGCCCTCTGTGATTATGAATGTATCTGTAACTGATACCTAAAAGTTGTTGCTGGCGAAACCATCTGAAACCATCCGTTAATACAACCATGCCACAAACTACAGTGATAAACCTGGTGGGACTTTACACCTCTCTACTAGTATCTTGGAATTCATTCATATATATTCAACTGAGGAAATTAAATTCTAATTTTGTGTCAGATGTTCAACATTTTACTATCTACTATCATTTTAAATCTGGGCAGTGTGACGGCGGGTTTCAGTACAGATCTGCAAACTACTGCACTTATTGCCATTACCTTTTTCATGCTACATCCTGCACAAACAAACATTTTCCATTAGGTTTCCTCAGCGTGGTTTATCTTTGTTCTCTCTGGACGGGGCTCAGTACATGATAGATCTTTTTTTTTTTTTTGGTGGAACGCCTGGAATGTCCTGACCATGATAGGAAACATATGTGTTGGACGAGGAGGCTGTTTTGGGGGGAGATAATGGAATTCACTGTAACATGTAAGCCTGGGAGGGTCCAGCCCGACATAGCAGGTATAACGCATGAATCATACGAGTCAAGTGTTCACTCCACTGTGCAAATACCGCAGTGCGAGGTGTGTGAGGGGCCTCGTAATCTAAATATGCACATTCCTGCCACAAACATTTGTGAAACACGGCATTACGTTGGAGCAATGCGGAGGAACGGGGGTCATTAATCTGAGCATTGTTACTGTGCTAATTCTGTGCTTCACCCTCCTGGACAGATGCCAGACTGAGGATTCAGACACGCAGACAAACTATCTGGTAACATCCCTATTTCATAATAGCTGAAAGGCACGCACATGCAAGAAAAATGTTTCAAGCTACGTGGGGTCGGGCTTTAGCAGTTTTCTTTTTTTTTCTCCAACCATGCTAATGCACGGGGCTCTCCTGCAGTGTTTGCTTTAATTTAGTCCGAAGGGAAATATCAAAACATCTCTTGGATGGTTTTTGCCACAGTTTTTTCTATAAATATTTCTGTGCCACCAAGGATGAATCCTATGGAAGCATATTGCATTCACTTGAAAGAAATCAATAAATAAAGCCTGTTTTTTCAGGGCAAAATAACAAAACGCCATACGTCTGTCCTGAACTCTCATCTGCATGGCATAAGGACGAGGCAGTACTGTCCACCTAATCACAAAAGAAAATAATCGTCACCTGTGTACTTACAGAATTAACAAACTTTATCTCGTAAAAACAGAATTATTATTATTATTTTTTTTCCTTAGAAAAACCAGGCATCATTTCTTTTTTTTCTCAAGCCAATGTAATACTCTTCCGTGGAATTCTCACAACTCTGGGGATGACTACACTTTTTCTCCATAACTACCTGCAGGTCGAAGCACATTCGCGGTTCCCAAGAGATATAGCCTAGCCTTGAAGTCACACCGACTTCCCCACCCACGAAGCCGGTCTGGAACACCTCTGCTGGGAGCCGATTATGCGCCGGAAAACATCTGCTTGGCCAATCTGATCATTCGGGTGGGACAGAAGAGTAGCACCGATGTAGTCATATAGGTCATCGGTGCGCAGTGGAGTTGAATTTGTTTACAATGAAATGTGTCTCACTTAAAGAAATTCTTACCTTTCTGGCGTGTTGCACAGCACTTAGTAAAAATTTGAACGTGAACAACTCCCTCCAAAGTCCCACCTGCTTCGACTGCCTGACCTTTGACCCTCCCCTCCTTCCCTGACGCATGCGGTGGGATGACAGACAGACTATTGGTCAGACTTTTATCAGAAACATATGAGAATTGAATATTGATGAGTTTCAACACCTGGTGGATTTCCTTTACATTTGCCATACACTTATTAGGAGCATTTTTGACAAAAGAAATGTGTAGAAATTCCAGAAAGGTAAAAATTGCTTTAATCTAATTCTTTCCCTTTGTATCAGTTGAAACACACCACATAATGAAATTCTGTTCATTATTATGTTCAGTAGAGTGTTACTGGTGAAATATTGTTGAAAATATGTTAAAATTCTGATAAAACAGTAATGTGTTAGCATTGTGTTTCTGAACATATTAGCCTGCAGATGTATGACTAATTTCAGCCTAACAGAAAGGCTAGCGGCTATAGTAAATGCCCATGTTCTATATTTGAATCATCAGCACACATCACTTCACCTTATTGGGCCTTTTGCACTGGACTGCGTTACTGTGCATAATATAACGGCCGATCCATGGTGTACTCGATTGCCTATGGCTGCTGTGAGGCAGAGGCTGCGCGGCCATGTGCGGGATCTGCTGCGGTGCCCACAACCTCCAGCCTGCGAGCACGTCGATAACGAGCAGCAGCCTCTCTGACAGAATCGTTTACTGCCCGGAGGGCTTGGAGACGAAAGTGGAGTGTGCATGCCTGCCTCTAACCTACTTAAGCCTCTCGCTGCACAAATGGACGTGTTGATATGCAACGTGAGACGTCCCGGTGAATTCCTGCCTGCACTGACCAGAATAAATGCGCGCAATTAATGCCAGAGGAAGTACTGATGTTGTTACTGCGTGTGTGTTTATATATGTGTCTGCCTTATTCCCTGCTTATGTTAGCATGTGACTTTAAAGGCATAATATTTACAGTGTATCTTATTGCAGATGATACATTCACAGGATGTTTAGTCTAGAAAGCCGCTCCAAATTATGACCCAGATTAATTCAACTCTGTTTATACAATAGTGTTGTGTAAAAATGTGCAGGTATGAAAAAGAAAAACAGGGAGGGGGGATACTCACTGGCTTGGGTGTGTGCTCCTGCTGTCAGCTGAGGAGCTGGAGCATAGTTTCAGTGACTGAAGTTGGCTCCTTAATTCTATTTGCCTCTCAGGGGAACCTCCCCCAAAACCTCCGACACACATTTCCAGAGAGCTTTGTTCGGCAAGTGAGGGAGGATGGGATGGGAGGTGGAGGGGGGGTTTACTCCCAGCTCCCACTGAGTCTGGACAAGACACATAAATCACACACAGACACATATGCGTACACAAGTATTGCCATGTCATGTGGGGTCCGGTATCTGGGTGAGGGGCCACTCTTCTTGTATTTAGATTATGTGTCTGAAATGTTTAGAGGGAGCTGAAAGTGAAGAAGGAAGAGAAGGAAGGGGAGGAAAAAAAGAGGGCTCATTCATTTTTGTATATAATAATGATAATAATACACTTAATGTATGTGAGTGGTATATATGCCAATGAAAAATGTGTGCGGAAAAAAAAAAGAAAGAAAGCGTTCTCAGGCCGGCTGACGCAAAGCAAACCTGAGACCAGGTTTTCCAGCTTCACTGTGGCCTGAAGCGTCAGATGGTTTGTTAGCTTGCAAGAATCCAGCTGCCTTGAAATGTAACAGTTGTTTCTCTCTGCATTGCTATGAGATGTTACATGTCTTCTACTCTGAGTCCTGAATGTGATGGATACGGTGTTGCGCACATTAACATCATGACAGCTGGAGGAACTTTCTTCCCCACGGTCATTTAGTGGTAAATCTGGAAAATGTATAAATTGTGTGTTTTAGATAAGAAACATTAATAAAACTGTAGTATATTCAATGTTTTACAATCTAGTAGAATCCTCAGAGATGTACCTCAGATGACCGGCCTTGTCTGCCGTGCCTCATAGAGACTCTTTTGTGTAACCATGTGCTCTCGTTGTGGGTTTAAACGCATCCACTTAGTTCAGTATTCTCCTTATTCTCATTTTGGAAAGGACACGCATGGGGTTGATTAAAGCGTGATCCTTTGAGTGTTAGCCTCTGCAAAACCAAAAATAGATGAAAGAAAAATTAGATTGGATCAACATGTGAGTTTCTTCTAATGTAGAGAATTTGTTAATATGTCTGGGTAAAGCTCACAATAATGGGTATAGCATAAAGTTTCTATAGTGGACTGAAGTTGGAGCAAACCAGTTCAGAGAACTCAATGAAGGTGACAAACCAATGGGAAGATCTACCATTTTTTCTCTCTAGGGCTTTTTTTTTCCCTATTTGCATTTGCGCAGCCAATTGGAACTTGCCAGCCAGTAATGTCTCTCGAGTTAGATTCATGGTTGCACGTCACGGCTGTCCTATGCTGACGTATACATTCCCAGAAGTGTCATACATCGCGGTAACGCAGACCACAACAGCTGTGATTGGTCCGAAATACCCTTCGTCGCCGACGTCTCTCTGTGCTCTCAAGACCAGAAACTTTCTCCTTCCCTCTACCTTCCGCTCAAATATCTTTTCTCTTTTCTTTGTTGCAGTGGTTTCACTTACACCAGCTGTTGTTTAACTTTTATTAACTCCATCATGATCTGCTCACACAGAGAGACACTGCTGACTGGCGTTTCGTCAAGCGTAATTACAGAATGATGTCGACACACCGTTACGCACGTATAAATGCTTTACCCTGGATAGCCCACTACAGCGTAGGCTCTCTGTAGATCCTTTTAGGGAGTATAAACCAAGCTTTAATTCTGTGAGGCATCTTACAACAACATTGTATATCATCTCAATAAAACCTGGACTTAATTCGTCTTCGTTTTGTTCTATTTTTTCAGGCTAATGTTAGGACCATGTTGTTTGCATGGCTAACTTTTTGCCAATGTTTACTCAGGTCTTATAAAACAGCTTGGGCTTGTTTGTTTGAACAATCAACCTACAATCTCTTCTGGACAAAGCCATGTACACTTACAGTATATTTCTGAAAGTTTTTGTTCTTCTGGCAAAGTATTGAGTCTGAAGGAGGAGATCTAAGAGATCGCTCTCAGTTCCTTCAGTGCACACACACAAAGGATACAAAGTAAAGCCCAAATCGACAATGCCCGGATCGACAATGTGTGAAATACAACACCAAAAACTGTATATTTCCGCCAATATTACACTGTTTGATACGGGGGATACGTTTGTGTTCAGGCAGCCTCCTTCAGACTGCGTCTGCTCCACTGCTGGTCCCAGCCACAGATCCAGACAACAGCTGGAAGCCAGACCAGCAGCTCCACAGCCAGAGGCAGGCCAATAGACCAGCTCCTCCAAAAACCACTGAGAGGAAAGACCGGAGAAGGTGGAGCCACTGCTGTGGGGGAGGTGAAATAAGGAGACTCCGAATGAGGGGGGAGAAAAAGCTATTTTAGCTGCAGTGGTTGATCCTAAAATAGGATTGGTACGAATCCTGTCCTGTAACGACTTAAAATTGTGAAATGTTTACACTGTAACCGGTTAAAATGGAGGTTTAAGCACAATTGATTGCTTAGCTGTGCATTGCCGAGCTGTCAGTCTTTGCACGTTTAGTCCGTCTCTTCCTATGATTGAATTTCTTCTGAATCTTCAAGTCTTCACTTTGCTCATCATCTTTGTTCGCAGTTTCAGCTTCTTTACTTAGCTGCGCTTCAACTGTCTCTTGAATTTCTTTCAGCACATTATTTACTTTTCCTCATTAAAATTGATTATTTTCTAGTCCTTGTAGGAATCCCTCTGGTGTTTGGTCAGACGGCTGGCTTTCTCGTTCCACTAATAAATAAATGCAGCACTGCCATGAACTGGTGAGAAAGGAGCTATAGATGGATGAATCTTTACGACTCTGGTGATCCCTTGATTTTCCAAAGGAATGCCACGCCAACTAATTCCATTTCCACAAATTTCAGACGTTTTGATAAGCAATTGGCATACCTAGCCAAAGTGGAAAACACTGTAAACATCAGTATTCAGGAGTCATAGTGAGTAAATGCTGTCACGCTCATGTTTGGGTTAGGCTAAAAAAACACTGTGTCTAAGGTCAGTATCACTGCGCTACTGGTATGTCTTGGTTCAGCTATGCAAAGGCATAGCAAAGGCATGAGTTTGATTTAATCCAAACAACCTGTACTACGGATATTAGTGATGAATCATGGTCATCGAGTGTGTGTTTATAAAGCAATGCATTGACTCAGTTCAGTGCTTTGAACCACCAAATCCGGTTTGTGAATATCTGTTGAACCTTTTGTAAATGAATGTGTTGATAAAGAGTGCATTAATGTGACTGAAATGTACAAAATGAGTACGGCAGAGAATGGGTGGCGATAAGGTGTCTGCTCCCACCCCCCACACTCCCATTACAAACACACACCCACAGACACCACTCTGCAGCCTCCCCTTCCAAGGCATGGGGATCCATAAATCCTGTCACAGTTCCCAGACAGTGACAAGCCTGGCCTTTGCCTCTCTTCTAAATCTCTCTGACTCATCCAATGTACACAAACCTGCAGATCAGCCTGGATCTCGCCAGTTTTTTCCTCTCTAACGTCAACAGGGAATAATGAGCAAGAGAATGTAAATACTTGATTAAATATGTATTAGCTGGGGCGATGACAGCCCTCTGGGTGGATCGGGCAGGTGTGCGTTTGTGAACGCGTGAGCGGCTTCATCAGAGCGATATGAGGAGACAGGGGAGGGGACGGGCTGACATTTTGCCTGCAAGAACATGCATTCAAGGGATGATATGGATAAGATAACACATAAATCTTGCCGTTCCTCATCACTGACTCGAAGCGTATTTTACAGCCTTTGAGACGCGATGGAACATTTAATCATGAGCCCTCCGATTGCCTCTGAAAAACAGGTTCTGGGAAGAAATATGAAGAAACGCTTGTCGGTCACGTGAGAGTATGTCTTGCATTTGATATTCAGGAGGTGACTTGAAGACTTGAGATCATGTGCGAGGTGTTAACCAGCTCTTGGAGCTTCCAGTGCCGGCTGACGCCTCCTCAAAAGAGCGTCATTAATTAACATGCCATTATCAGAGCTGAATGCTGGCTGGGGGAGATTAATGCTGAAAGGAGCTGCTAGTGGATTAAAGGTCACATCCTGTGTGTTAATCACCCAGCACCCCTGACCTCTGGAAGGAAACACAGTAGAATGAGCACATTATTGCCACCAGGATGAGCACCAATCAAGACCTGCATCAAAATAGGGACTGGTCCTCTGGTCAGAAACAAACAGTAAATAATGGATGGTGAGGTGTAAAAGAGTTTTTTGTGCAAAATAATAACAATGAGACTGAGGTGAAGATGCCACTTGGAATGGTGATGTTAATAGTTTCAGAAGATTCAAATCGTTGCAGAGGTCGCTGGGTGCAAATCCTCTCCAAGGCAGCAAGCATGACTGCTGTTGTCATGTTACACTGCAGCACATAGGCACACGTCCAGGCTGTCATTATCACTGTGTTATTTCAAACCAAAGATACACTGTGCACCGTATGAGCTTTTCAGCATGTACAGTGTATTGTTCGCGTCCTTCACCGTCTCCTGTCTGTCTCTCACGGGCGTAAACACACAAAGAGCCCGTACGAGCCTTACACATTACATCCTCAGTGTGAAAAGCCTTGAGGACCTTCCAGGGTGGATGGATTAATTTCTGGGTGTTCAAGGGAGAGCGCTCGCAGGCAGGATCTGCGCTTCTATATCATATTTCTGCAGCCCACTCACACCTCCCACTCTCCCACATCTGACACGAAGCTCTCAGATCGGATGTGACTCACCAGCTTTAGCAGTGGAAGGCTAAATTCTCCTTCTGTAACTCTCTTACGATGACCGCTCAGCTCCGTAACTGCCTCTATTTTTATCACAAACCAAACAGTCCGTTGACAAATGGAGAGAATAACCAGCAAATGATTCTTCAGTTAAAATAAGTTGAATCATTTGTTGCAGTTGGGATACAGAATAGTAAAAGATTAGCTTAATCTAGACCTTAGTGATAATGATCTAATGACATGTATGTGTGTCACAGGGGTGCAGTGAGTAGTTTGACATTTAATCATTCATTCTTCTGATTACACTTTTCCTCTGAGTAACACTTTCCATGCTTAGTTGTGACAGAATGCTTTAATAATGCAGTATTATTACTTTCGCTAAAGTACAAGATGTGAACATTTCCTCCATCAGTGGCAAGGGGAGAGAAGTCGAGGTCGGGTGAAAAAAGGGGATGCACACTGTGACTGCTCACGGAGCTTTGTAGATGCTTACTGAGCGACATCTACTCTCAGAGGACTCTGTATTCCTGCATCAACGCTTTCGAGGATGCAGGCGCTTGGTTCATTGCTCGTTTGATGGACTATTTTACCTCCTTTCCGAGCAGGGCTGCGAACATTTTGACCTTGGTGTCAGCACAGCTAGACAGAAGCTGCTGAACAGGATTTTATCCCTCTTCCTCAAGGACGTATAGCCTACAGCAACTCCCTCTTTGGGGCCTTTTCCTCATGTTTTTTTGTAAACGAATACTAAATCTTGCATTTCCTACAATTTGTTCCATGCACATTTACAGTGATACGCATAATCCATTCTTCCCAAAGTGTGCACTATCCTATTGCATTGTATATGAGGCCTTTGTCTGCTACAACCATGTGCGAGTGCGTAATTTGAAGTGTGAAACATGCCGATATGCAATATGTCCCCTATCATAACTGCAGCTGTTGTGTTTGTGCTGCTGCTCGTCTACCACATTGATCCAGGGTGAAATATCTTAACATTCACGGTCTTAAAGGATGACTTTTCAGGCTCTGGCCTTCCATCTGCTTCCACAGTAGGGTAGACGTTTACTGTTTTTTGACTGAAAACAATTTTGACTGGATTTGTTTAATTATTTTTTGGTTTCCATTATGTACGGCAGCTCAGTGAGATTTGAGTGTTTAATCACGTGCTTTATGGCTGGAAGGCTAAATGGAAGCCAATCCACAGGGAGCCACAACGCTGCACCTACAGCTAGGAGTGGAGCTGTTAAATCTGTGTAAGCTGTGTGGAACAGCTTAAAAATAGCTCAGTCTTCCGTTGGCCTGTCAGGATCTGAGTCTTGGTCGCCGCAGTTCGCAGGAGAGCTGCATCTGCTTTTTCGGTGACTCCTTTTGGTTTTCTGACAGTTGGGTGTAACCAGGTTGTTTGTCAGTTAAAAGGCACAGCTGAGAAGTCGGTAGCGAACTAAACTCTGAATGCCCTCTCTAAGGCTCACTGTACATCAGAGGTGTGCGATGTATATGTCGCGGCACAGTGTCAAGGTTTAGCTTTGAGGGGAGAGACATTCACTCGGCTTCGTGTCGTTCTCTGTGAAGCTGGGATTGCTGTGCTTTCCCAGTCCAAACACCTCAGAGAGACAGGTCATGTTATTGGAGAATGTCTCCGAGGGCAAATCTGAATTCTTGACTCGATACAAGGAGTGAAATCCTCCTTTGTGTGATCAAAGTCTAACATTTGCTTAGCTGACACCGGAGCAGCTGAGCGGAAAAAAATGGGGACTCGTAGATGGAGAGTGATTGACAAGGATTTTATTCTGTGTCTTTCTGCAGCTTGTTCGAGTGTCGAGCTTCCTCCTTTCAGCCTTTGCTGCTAAAAAGCCATTCCCTCGGGGTGTCTTCCTCTGCCAGCACAGACACTGCCACTATCTTGTGATCTCACTGCAAAAAGCAGATGAAAGATCATCCTCAAACACACGCACGGAGAGAGAGAGAGAGAGATAGATAGATAGAGAGATAGAGAGAGGGATGTGTGAGAGATTACTTCAGTCACAGTATCTACTATTGCACTGTTTTTATCTCTGCTCTGTTATCAGCTCCCTCTAGGCCATAAGCTGGAGCTGACATTTCACCTCATTTCTGGTGTAAAATTCTTCCAAGGTCTTATTATCTGTATCACATGCCTTGTTTTAATTCTACTACTCTCTGCTACAGTACTTCCTGCGCCTTCATACTTACAGTCTGTGTGTAGGAATCCTTTAAAATCCCTGTACTGTTTACAGCACCTCAAGCGTGCCTACACCTGTGCAACGCATTGCTTATGAATTGTCATTCTGTTGTCATTCTCTTAGATCATCACTCCATGCGTCATCGGTGTTTATCTTTTCGCCATCCACCCACAGAATGAGAACAAAGGTGCCGTGTCCATGTAGGGAAATAACTAATGCAAATGTCCATGCCCTGTTAAATGTACTGTACACTATATGCGCGTCATAAACAGCTGCAGCAATGTGCTGAGTGTGTTTTGTGCTGTATGTTGAGTTACCCCCTGCACGGCTTGCCTAAAGTAACCCATCCCCCAGCCGAGACATTTTTGCTCTCTATGTGTGACTACATTACACCGGCGTACCATCCCCCCACTAAAGTGAGCCTTCTGAGCAGGTCCCTGGGGTGGGTGTCGGTGTGGAAAGCAGACCTTTTTCCCTGTCCATGGGATGTTATTGATGAGGTGAGGTAATGGATCCCCCCGCTATGTTCACAGGGACACTGAGGATAAATCAGACAGTGGGTAAGACCCAGCCAGCCATTCTACCTCTCTCCAGACTCAACTGCCATTTCATTAGCTTTATTTATGGGGGTTCTGCACTCTTCTGAACCCCTCCCCTTTCCGTCCTCCCACTGAAAATGCTGCTATTCTTCTTCCTCCTCTTTTATATGGTGCTATGGCAACCTACATACACCCCAATCCTTCTTTCCTCCCCTTTTTTTTCCTGGAATACTAGTATTATCCCCCCCACACATTATTCCTGGAACTAGTCCCTGTCTAAGTCTATTTTATGCGATTGTGGTCCTAGAGCCGGTTATCTTTCAATGGACAAAGAGCTGGACAGATAGTGATGTGCACTTAAGTGTTGAAGGGCTCAGCCCTGGCTGGGCTTTTAACATTAGATGCAAGTCCACCCAGCTCAGCACTTCCTTCAGAGCCGTATTTGAGTTGGCTGATCAGCAACAATTCACCTCTGGGCTTACTGCTCAGCCACTCAGCGAGGAAACCGCAGCCCAAAAACAAGGGTTTGTCCTTGAGGAAAGAGAAAGGTTTTCCTTATTTGTCCTTGCTAGAAAAGATTAGTCGAACTTGTATCGTCAACCACGATCCAGTGTCTTTTCCTTTCTGTCTGAGCTGGTGTTCGGTTTATTCTGCTTGAATTGAACAAGCTATCACCTCGCTTCTATATCCATTCCAGCAGAATACCACTTTGATTCCCTTGAGGTCTATCGTGACTATTACTCCTCAACTACCAAGGCTTTATCACACAACCCAGTATCACACACTGAGGAAAGTCCACAACACTGTGACCCAGTTTAATCTGTAAAAGGCATCAGCGTTATTGCTGTTAGCGCTGGATCTAATCAGACAGAAAAACTCTCGTCTGCCCTTTTGAAAAGCTTTAGCAGTACCAAAACTGAATCCATATGGAAATGTTGATGTACATGCATAATATATGCTGTCTCATGAGTCTGAATCCAATTTATTTAAAGCACTGGAACCTGGAATAGACATGAAAGGCACTGAATCATGCTCTCCTCACATGAGTTTTCCATTAGAAAGAAAGGAAAGGATTTTTTTTTTTTCATTTCACGGTGAACATTGATGTCATGACGGTCATGCTGGAACATGTCCATACAAGGTCCACTTTTGTGTACTCCGCATGAATTCATGCAACCTAACAGATGGTTGACTGAGCTAAGCTCCAGCGATGCTGTGCCACTGCCAGTTTCATTACAGGGGTTCAGTTGGACATTAGACAAGTGAGAATATGTCTGTCACGCCCATGGCTGCCTGTGACTCAGAGGAAACTCAACCACAATTTACTGCACGAAAATAGAGACATACACGCCTCTATACAGGCATTAAGCATCTAAATTTGATATCGAAGAACATACAGAAGAGTGCGAGACAAAAAATTAAGGTAAAATTTCAAATCATTTGTATTCTTTCCTGATTCAAACCCATTTCAGTAATTAAAAAAAGCTGTTAAACCACAAGGCTATGTGATGTAACAAAGACAAATCACATTTTCCAACCTTGTATTACATGCGCGTGAGGCTGGAAAGACTCATATTGTGTCTCAACAGTCACATTTAGTCTGCATATGATCTTGATAAAAGGAAGGAAAGGAAAAAAAAAAACGGAAGAAAAGCGTGCGTTGGCCGTGGGCCAGGTGTGGACAGACTCAGGAAGTTAAGCCGGAATTCCAACAATGCAGGCAGTCGTTAGGCTCTTCAGTGAGGTGCTGCCATTTCTGCTCTCAGTACTGTCTTTGTCCTACCTCCTCATTTTGGCGAGGACGAGGCAGTTAGGTGAATAAATTTCAGCCCCGACTTTGCGTTGTAATCCTAGACTGATTTATGAACGATACTGGGAAAAAAGCATTATGATTGAGCAGATTTCTCTCGCTTTCTGTCTGCCTCTGCCTTGAACAGAGAAAGATCATTTTCCCAGGCTGGTTGACTGGAGCCAGGTCGTGACAATAATAAATACCAGCAGTGGCAGAAAGAGTTATGTCTCAACTAAAAATGTACATCACAGCAAAAAGAGGAATGTAATTATACTAGTGTTATTAATAGAAACACATCCGCACAGCATCCATCACCTTCAAATAAGTATCATGTTATTAATAAAACACCCAATTTCACTACGTCCTATTTCATGTTTATTGGTACATAGTTTCTGGTTTAAATATGCTTGATTCAAATTAGTCAGCAGAACATGATTTAAGTCATACTCTTGAAGACAACAGAAAAGTAATAATGTGTTTCTAATCAGCCACATTTTTAAAGGACGGCACCAGCTCGAGAGTATTTGAAATTGTAATCAAAGCTGTTCATTCATAAAGGGGAGCTCCATTAATCTAGCAGACTCCGGATGGCAGCTCGTCTTTTAAGAGTGCTGTTTTGATGAGGATTTTCCCTCCAGCCTCCCGTCTGTTCGAAAGGATTTTCTCTTGTTTGTCTTTTTAGTTCAGAACTGTAATAACTGTCTGCAGTGCATCTATCATCTGATGGCCTTTGAGATCTCCAAAGTCTGTTTATTTGAAGCACTCACTTTCGGTGGCTCCTTTCATGCGTGTCTTTTGAAATAATCCCCTCCAGTTATTTTAGTAACTCGTATAAAGGGTATCTCTGGTGTTTCCCCCCAAAGAGGTTGCAAATGTTGTTGTTTTTTTTTTTTTTACAACCATAAAGAGTTTTTTTGTCCAGACGTTAAGAATTTACGAGATGGGGGAGTTTTGGATCTTTGGCCTTTGTCTGAAGCTTTGTTTAATCTGGGTGCAGATGAAACACAGCTGCTGACATCAAAACTGCCAAGTGAGGAACATTTGTGCACTATCGCCAAGCTGACAAATTGGGCATTGCAGAGATAGGGGACAGATTATGAAGACGTACGCCTGGGTCTGAAATAAACAGTTATCTTTCTGCTCTGCAAGGGCTGGATGAAGAGATGGTGGTTCCACTCATGGTTAGAGGGGGTCTTCCAAACCACGGAGCAGAAAGAAAAACTTGGGGAGGATAAACAATCCCATCTGACATCATAAGGAAAGCTGCCGCTGAAATGTAGGTCAAGATATAGCCTGTCTGAATTGTGCCAGATAGTTTTACGCCAAAGTCAAGTTGCCAGTGTCTCGACCAAGTGGAATCACATAATACATAAACAAAATTATACAGTATAAATTGAACAGAAATGAATTACCATAGCCAGTCAAAACATGGATTGTGATTGCGGTGATTTTTTCTAAAAGCCTGCATAGCTGTGTGAAGCAGGGGGAGAGAGAGTGAATGGTTTCAGACCATTTGCAAGGCCACTGGCTTCAGCGGAGTCATCAACCATGTACACAGCATGGGATGTTGTGATCTCCCAAATACCATCCTTCAACGTTAAGTCACTGTATTCACAGCTTGTACTTCTCCATGGGAATCAAGCAGCACAGATGTAGACTTCCCAGAGTGTCGGTGAGCTGACCCTTTCTGGGGTTCAGACTGGAGCGGGGAAGTTGTGAGGGGTGTGAAACAAACAGTATAGCAGCATCTATCTATCTATCTATCTATCTATCTATCTATCTATCTATCTATCTATCTATCTATCTGATGACTGGGTTAAATGCTGATTCCTCCCCAACACTGTCACACATGCTCATTTACATATTAATACACAAAAACCCAAAACATTGTACAAGCTTATTTGACTAAAATTGACATTTGCGCTATAGGATCTTTGCACAACATTCTGTACTACTTTCTATATATATATTTTTCACTATAGGTATCTGCAGAACCTTTGACAGCGTCGTACAACCCTCACGCAGCATAATATTTATGCTTATACAAGTCCTGTATAATAACAGTGTTCACTCATTATAGTTGTATACTGTATATCAGTAACAATGTATATTCACTATACAGTTAAAGCTCCCACATATAGATCTTCTGTTTATCTGTTCTTTTGTGTATTCTGTGTCATAATATCAAATCAAATCAAGACTCAAGAGTCAAGTCATACATACTGTCACTTTCACAGTTTGTTAATGAAAACATACAGGGGTGTGAAATGCTATTTCTCCTGGTCCCACCATGCTACATGCTGTATATGCTGGCAGGATAATAACTACTAATACTACTGCAACTACTGTTGCACTACTTTCACTACTCTAACTACTTCTACAACAATACATTACGACACACAGAATGCAAATTTCATATGTAGGTACAGCTGTTATTGGAAATTAAATATGTTTCCATCTTATCTGTCATGGCTTTATTTGTCATGTGTATATGTAATAGATGTGGTTATAGTAGTAAAGGTAGTATAAGTAGTAGTTGTCTGTGTCATATCTGCATATATGTTGCAGGGTGGGACAAGGAGAAACAATATTTTACACCTTTGTACGTCTTTAATCATATTTTGGAAGCGGCAATAAACACGACTTGAAGCTTAGATTGAATCTTGAAACAGTCACATGTTTATGTGAACATAAATATGTACTGTAAAAAGTAGAGCAGAGCCTAAGACCCAGATTTGTGCTTTGCTTCCTTATAAAAATCACAGACTTTGACACCACGTCTATCTTAACACTGGATTTGTTGTGAGCATGGGAAATGTGCAGCCCTTGAGTAAAAGAGGAGGGGCGAGAGAGCCTGCGGACCTATGGAGAGAGAGAGAGGCGGTTCAGCCCCGCTATGGTCTCAGCAGCAGCGGCTCAGGGAGTAGTACCAGACCACTGTGTTGTGTAGGAGGAGAAACGACATTGCCGAAAAACCGCTAGCGGAACAAATGAAAACGAAAACTACTCTTTCATGTGGACTAATTCAGAGGAGGGACACCCAATCGAAGTGAGAAGATCTTTAGGCAAAACCAGACAGACTCACGAGGACTGTGGCATTTGCTACTCAACGGTAAAACCGCCGAATGGTTTCTCTTGCCCCGCCGCTAAGGTTAGTCAGCTTCCATTGCTGGCTGTCCGTGGGTTTGGGAGGGGGGGTGTCGGGCTGTTCTGTTGTTGGATGTCGGGGTCCGGCTATTCTTTGGAGGAGAATCGCACACATAGCAGCGTTGACCTATTTGAGACTGTACGTTACGCTGCAGTTACACGGTTCGTCAAACCTTTAGTTAATGAAGTGTTAGAGAACTGATCGACTATCTGATTACTCGCCTTGCCACGGTGCCTCTTGTCGACTGGCTATCGTCTCCTAGTTAATTATTTTATAAATCAGGAACACGTGCTACATGGCTAGGCTAACCTAGCTAAGAGCTAACGGAGCTAGCTACCTACGCTAGCTGTCAGAGCTGCCGATTAATTAACGCCATTTGAATTGACCTGCATTGATCTGACATTGGTGTTGTCTGTTTCAATACGTCATTTCACACATAATTCCGCCATTATCCATGGTTAATAGTGACTGTTAACTTTCTGCTGTGTGCCAACATATCCGGCTAAGTGGTTTAGCCTGCTAACTTGGGTATGCACAAAAGCGCCCGGTTTGTAAACAGTGCTTTTACATGAAGTTGACTTAATGCGCCGTATCGACAGCTAACGTTAGCCGCTAACGTTTTGGGTAACTGTCAGATGAGTGATAGGATGTGGATTTTCAGATTGTAATCGTCTATAACCAGAATGATGTCAACTCACAAAAGATACAAGCGAAAATGGGGACGGTAGAGAGTAGCGTTGTGTTGTGTTGCCTCAGACTAATACGTTGCTATTGCGGCAGTTCACTTTTCGTGAGATTACTTTATCAGTCACTGCTATAGGCTAATGATTTTATACCATCGATAATCGCAACTCCTCTCACCCATCTCTGGTTCTTGTATTGTTGTTGTTTGTTTCACTCAGCTGCTCAGTCACTACAAACCACTTCCACAGGCAGTACTTTTTGACTGTTGCAGTTTCAGATCATTTCCTGCTCTATCATCACTGCGTCTGGTTATGATTTAAACTGTGACACAGGCTTTTAGGAACAGTGTTTTGTATTAGTCCGTGCAGTCACTTGCCAAAACATTAGGTGCACTAGTAAAATTGAATGCATTCTAACATAAAAGTCAATAAAAGTAACTTGTGTCATTGAAACACAATACAGTTCACAGCCTTTAAAATGAAAACACAGTTGAATCATCAGCTCTTTCAGTTATCCCTCCTAAGATTTAGTGCAGGGCTGTTGTATATTTGAATTATTAATTTTCACTAATGTAGTTAATGCTTCGGCAAGTTAGTGTATATAGAATTGCATAAACCTAAATGGTTCCATAAAAGCACCATACTCCAAAATGCCCAAAATCATCCTGTTTATTGAGTCAGTTGTTGTGAAACAGAAGGCACTGAGTCGTAGATGTGATTTAGGGGATGTTTACATAATATTAAATGCCATTGTTGGGTGCTTGATCTGTATTCCTTTTGTTTAAGTTGATTTATTTTGTAGAGGAATTCTTGGAGAAGATTCTGTCAACATTTGTATGGCTGAGAGACTTGTGGCATTGGGACATATCCTGAGATTAAGCCATTCGTTAGCAATCACACAGTGCAGTTACTTGGAACCTCTTGCTGTGTTTGTATAATCAAATGAGAAAAATATATTTTGCCTCCTTATCCCTGGTGGGATATAAATAGGGCTAAAAGAATTCATTTCGGATTCAGATCAATCTCCATTTGAAAGATTTGAAATCTTGCTTCAGTAAAAATCTCTTTCATAACTAAACAGGCTTCTCTCTGAGCTGAAATATTTAGAAAATGTATCGATATTGAATTGAATCAAATCTGGCCCGTGTCAATCAGAATCAAATTTATTCAGGAAAGCAGTAGGGATAGCCAGCCATAAAACATATTTTCTACATCATTGCTATATTCTACATCATAATCATGCACAGAAAATGCAATCGCAAAAGAGTGCCCAAGACCCTGTGAATATTTACACCCGCTGTGCATTCACACATGATGCCCCAGATATCATCAGCAACCCTCAGATTTGTTTGTCAACTCGGTGGCGACGGTAATGATGGCTAGCATGGTAGCTTTCTCCTATCCCACTGGGTAAGTAGTTAGCTTTATTTGATCAGGTTTTGAGATGTCTGTCTTTGAACAGCTGACCTAAATGTGGTAACATATCTGAAAACTATCTGCAGAGCATGTGGTAAATTGTATGCTTAGTGACTTTGGTGAGCTGTCCTTTTTGATTGTGTAAGTCGGGGTTTCCCCCCAGGAAGTGCTTGAACCAAGGTGGTTAGCCATGGCGATAACCTGTAAACAGAATACAGAGTTTGGTCTTTAAAATGAATGTTTCATGTTAGTAGGGATGGTCGTTGTTTTAGCCATGAAAACATCTCTTCCTTTTCCTGGTACATAGCTTAAGTCTAATAGACTAGGGTAAGGCTTCTTATTGTGAAACAGTCATAAATTCCTTATGGCTTGGCCGGTAACATTAGTAACTGCTACTTTCTCAGTGTGTGCAATGCACAAATGTGGACATTACATTTTTTCTTTTTTTGCTGCCAGGTTTTAAATATTGCAAGGAGGAGCTGGCAGATGAACTGACCGCAACCACAAGCAATGGTATTGTGCTTGCATGACAGTTACAAAAGGCACAGTGTGTATGCAGAAATATGAGGAATGCACGTTATGGGAAAAAGAGCAGCCGTTGTATTTCGGGTAATTGACATAGGCATGACATCTATACGCTAGCTTTAGCATAAGCTATGTGGTCAGCGACGCTTTGGTTTGTTTTTGTTTAACTTATGGTGACTCTTGCCTATTAAGGACAGCAATGAGGAAGAAGGAAAGCGTGGGGCTCTACGTAATAGCAGGTGTATAAATAGCACTTTGTGATTACTGTCATGAAGGCCTAGCATTGTACTTAAGAAGAACGTCAACAGTTACTGGGTGGTTTGGGACCGTTATTGATAACTCTTGGGCCACAGTCTTTATGTTTTACACAGCCTATAATCAACATATCCTTCTTATGAAAATGATTGTGAGGTACCTACAAACACTAATGATATAAAATGGCTGGTAGCCCCTTCTCGACCAACCATACATGTACATGTACATGTAGAGAAGTCAGTCACTTCATTATTTTCTACACTAAATGGGGAAATATGTGACTAAAGCAGAGACTAAACCAACTGATCACAGAGTCCATGCCATGTTTGGTCTTGTACTGGTTAGATCATTTGTGGCATGAAAACCGTTTAGCTGGAACACCAACGTAAAGTATTCAGGTATTGTCACAGTGCGACAACAGGTTTGTCTGATGAGGCAGCCCAGAGGGCACAAAAGCCTCCTAATAATCCATAACAGTATGACATTTCTTCCTTGAGTCCACAGAGCTCAAGTCATTGTACTACAATTTCAGCCTAGCAATTTGGATTGCAAGGAGTTAAACGAGAGTGAGGAGATATCCCCCCTTATCCTAAAGGGTAATGGGGGCAGAGATAATCCTGGGCTCTGCGTGGTGCCTCAGGGAGACTGTTTCACTGCTAGTTCAATTTCTACTTGTATTATGAAACACAACACTGTTATGAAAGGGGAAAGTTCTTGCTCGTTCTTTTTTTTGTCCGCGCAAGATGAGTCTTCACGTTGTGTTCTTGTGAGAGGACAAAGCACATGGTGTTAGAGATAAGAATGTTTTGAAGTATACATTTTTAAAAGTGTAAATATGAGGGAAATTTCTACCGCCAGCCCTTTAAGCCATTTTGCAATACTATGCGTACAATAATGTTTGTTGTTAATGTTTAATTATGATCAACTAATGAAAACGCAGTCATGAAAATGTTGGCTGTGTCACACAGTGGTGCTGGCGTATATACCAGCACCACTGTGGCAGATACTGGTATATACACCCATTGTTTTGCTAACACAGTGTCATGCAACTTATAAGTGGCACAGCACTGTCCACTGACAGATACTACATTTTTTGTACCAAACATTGGGCTACTGTTTTGCACAATCTGAGTCTGTTCTTTTATTAGGTGAATGTGACCTGTTCGTGGGAATTCATAATGACCAGCCTGTGTTGGTAGCTAGCAAGGAAGTTGTAGCACTTCTAGCTTTATCATTGTCATCAGTAGAGTTTAAGAGTTATCCTTGGTGCTCAATACCATACTGCACTCTGCTCACAGTAAACCCCATATACCAAATGTTTGTGTTTTGGTTTTAGAAATGGTTCAAGTTTTGCAGCTTAAAAAATTCAGACAAACCAGTTGGTAGCTATGCAGAGCCTTTGGTCAAGTGCTCCAAGACTTCTGTCGGAAGAAAGGCTTCTTAATTTGAATACATTTGGACTGTTGTTATTTTTCAAACTGATTTTAACTACTTGTGCCAGTGTAGCACAAACATGAGAGTGTAGACGGTCTTAAATTGCTTTGGCCCAACTCCAGATTTGGAGCCAGTGACATTTGACTGCATACAGTCCAACTCAACCCGTCTGGTGGCTGCGTCAATGCAACAGCACGGTATTTAGTATTGGATTTAGACTCAACTCAAGCTGAAATTTGTTCGTTTGGATGTGACAATAAACTAGAAGTCAACATCTTTGCCATGTACTTCTCACAGTTATATGCTAGCACCTGAATGTTCAAAGCTCTTTTGATTTAAACAAATCCAACCAGACGTTACTCCTCCAACGGTTTAAAATAGAAATTTAAATCTACTGTAATTTTATCACGTGAGACAATGATTATAGGGGAGTGACATAACATTGGTATACACTGCACCTTCTAAACCCTTAAGTTAACATGCAGAAACCCAAGAGGGAAGTGTGAGGCCGTCGTCATGAAACTGCCTCCTGGACGCATTCCCTCCTCCCACCCAGCTTCCCTCTCACTGAATGAATAACAGCAGCTGTCTAGCATTTCTTGCTCGCTAGTGGACTGCACCTGGTAGGTTTTGTGTGTGGAGAATGTTGTGCGTGACTCAGTGTGGTAGAATATTATGATCAAGCACAGCTGGTCTGTTGCTATGCTTCAAATTATTCACAATCAAAGTGCTATTGAACTGGACTAAGTGCCACCTCAGTTCCATTGGCTGCGTGGGAGATGAAGTTAAGCATGTGTATTTATTATTTGGTGGGGATTGCCTCGTGGGAAAATCTGGTGGTGACATGTTATATAAAGAAAACATCTTTCATACTGGGCCATTATATTTGGACGATTTTTATTTTTCAAACTGATTTTAACAAACATGAGAGTGTTTGAGAGTGCAGGTTCCCATTAGCCTACATCCTCTTAATATTAAGTACACCCCTGTTTTCAAATTTAAGATTCAGTTAAAGAGTGTAGTCGTCTAAGTTGGGTGTGGCCTGTCTGCTGGGCCTCATGGCCTACGGGTTAATGGGGTCTGGAGGTCAGACTGGTTCTACATCTGTCACTCTTTAGAGCTCAAAAAGAAGACAGGATTTATCCATCCCTCGAGGAATTTATTGTGCTTTCGGGCAAGACTTAAATGTTGTTTTTATTTTTGTGAGACACCATAATTTGTTTAGTGTTTTGTTCCATGATGTAACCTTTGCTGGCACTAAATACCAAGATGTGTGCAATTCAGCAATGTTTCATGTTAACGGTGCTTCTTATACTTTTACAAATTGGAAATGGATTAGTTTATTTATGTTGTTGCAAATATGCCATTTTTATCCTGGAGTAGTTGTAATGACATAACAGAACGCTAGAACAATGTTACAATTGTAACAATGTAACAATTGTTATTGAAAGTTGAAACCGTAATCACATTTGATGATATTTCACGCTTATACTTTTAGTGGTGAATACTCTTTGAGAAAAAAACACCCTTTGCTTATTATTTGCCTAAATATCAGCTGCTTTGACATGTTTTTCTGTTTCAGGATCTTCAGTTATCTGTATGTTCGGTTATCGTTCACAGTTTGAAACATTATTTAGACTACTACGTGGCTTCTGTGTAGATGGCTTGCACACTCTGTTTTTAAGCTGTAGTCGACGGCACTATTACCTGATGGCGTGGCAGTTGGTTTGGCAGTCATTGTGTTAACCCTCTTATCTGTCGTGTCTTATGTGTGTTGAAGTTTGCTTTCCTAATTGGTTTCTCTCACTTCTTTTGGGGACTTGCCAGCTTGTCTTTCATAAACACTGTTTATATAGACATACATGCGTGTTAGCCTGTCATTCAAATGAATTATGTTGCATATTCAAATAATGTAAGTTAACAAGTTTCCCGTGTAGTCAGAGCCTTTGGAAATAATCAGTAGCTTTATATTCAAGCCACAAGACTGCAATCAACTGTTGGGTTTTAAGCTTCTCAATTGACCTATTTTTGTTCATTGAACGAGAAGATAATTGTTTAGCCAAATAAGACAAATGCACTACAAGCGGTTGCTTAGTAAACTTCATTGTTTGCATGTTGTTTGAATGAACTCCAAGTTATAGTAATTTGTTCTTCGTTGGGTGTCCCTTATTGATTTCCCTGGCTATGAAATGGAGTTGCTATCAAAACCAGTCACCCATATTTAAACGTACCAACCGAGAGCCAGACAGACGATTAGAAGAGATTAGAAATGGCTCTGTGGTAAGTGATTCACTTGACTCCGTTACGCAACGCAGATGACGCCATATTATAGGACATTACTCTTGTTTGTGTGTGTATGTGTGTGTTACAACTGAGTGTAGCATTGCGTTTATCTCTTTGATGAGCATTCGTACCAGGAATCTGTTACGGCATAGCTTGTTGCATCAAGGCATGTTAGTAACGTCAGCCAAGGGCATACTTCATTTATAACCTTACAGGAGAAAGGAGGGTGACAAGTAACAATGCAAGGCATGAAGGTGTAATTACAGGTTATGTTGGGCCTGTGTTGGAGCAGCTCCTGTCTTGACATGTACACCAGATCTATGACTGTTCAGTTTTGAGGAAATTAGTCTCTCTAAATTGCTCTTAATGTCTAAACATCAAGCTCTTGGTTTGACGTCTGCTCTTTGTAAAGTTTGAACTATTCCCGTGTAAAAACTTCAACAGTAATTCATCATTCAGCCTTGTGTTGAATTTCGGTTGGGTGTTTTGTTTATGTCCTCTGTGTAAACAACACAAGAGTGCATGGACAGCGTTTGGCAGTGTACACATGTGCACACTTTCACAACACACACTGACACCCTCTCATGCATAAATGGAAGCTCTGTGAGGCTGCTATCATGAGGGGCAAACAGAGGCACTCGGGTTGCATGCTGCCATACAGAAGAACATTTCAAAGCTCTTGAATAATTAAGTAGTAGTGCAGAGGAAGTAGGTCAGCTCAGCAGACAAGTGCACTCCTCATTTTTATTTCCTGCTCCTCAGAATGGAGAGCTGAATGTCAGGTGGGCTTTAAGAACAGAGCCAACAAAGAATAAAGAGGGATTCATAAGTTGGGGCCTTATAAATCAGAGAGCTGCTGTCACATTTTGTCCTGCAGAGCTGTGGAGTAGAGGAGTCTGTTGAGAGCAATTTTGTGCATCAGTAATCGACAAATTAGGTCTTTGCATAATGTTAACAGCCTCAAAATAACTTCACAGTAAATAAAGGGTAGAACTGCAACACAAACAATCCTAATCCCTGTTTGACCCATATTCGCGTCACCAGGTTGTGAGTTGGTGATATTTGGTGTTATTTTTTAAGCCTCACCTCCCTTTATTTAAGAACCTAAATGTCTAAATGTTGCCATCTTGTAACCAATTGACCTTATGCTCTCCTTGTGATGTAGCCTCGAAGCCAGTTGGGTGCAGATGTGTTTTTTTCTTGGCATTAGGGCTGCCACAAACGATTATTTTGATAGTCGATTAATCACCGATTATTTTTTTCGATTAGTCGACTAATCGGATCATACGTAAATTGAATGTAAAACATACAGCTTATCGCACCAGCATGAAGCTGCATATAACCATCATTAGTTTTCAGCTTGAAGTGTTTAAGGTATATGCTAACTAAAAATAAAGACAATTAAGATGATAGTTCATTAAACCTTTAACGTTTACAGCTATATGAGTAAGTAGTAAGTTAGCTCTCTGTTCACGCTAATATTAGCAGCTAACTAGCCAGTTAGCTTACCGAGACGACGGTCCCTCTTCATCATTGTCACAAGTAGAGTTGTCACGATACCAAAATGAGTAACCACGATACTCTACCAGACAAAGTATCACGGTTCCGGGTATTATCGCGATATTGCTGCCTTTTTTTATTATTATTGTTTTTATGAACTGCAATGTATTTGTACAAGTTATAAATACTTATTAATTACTTATAATGTTAAGCAAAATTAGTGGTGCCACTGACGACGACACCGTGGCAGACTCGCCGCTCAGGCCCGGTGCTTCTGCCATGGTGAGTGTGTTGTCTCGTGTTTGTGACTGTAAGCCGTGCGCGCATCTGGGCGAGACAGAACTTTAGCTTGTTGTTTGTTTTGAATCGAATTTCTATTGAAGCGGAGCTGTCTTCATGGAGTTCGTTCTTGCCGGCAGAAACACACGAACAGCCAATCAGCTAACAGACGGGCGGACCCAGCGTGCGGAAACAGCCTATCATATCCCCGGACGTCACCAGTAACAGGCAAACAGCCAATCATTCAGCAGCTGTGTAGTTCGGTTGCAGTAGTTGCCATGAGGGTTTGTTTACAAGGGAGACGCGGCAGTGGAAGGTGCCGCAGCAGTTTTGAGAGAAAAACAAAGATTAAAAAAAAAACGACGCGTCGACTATTAAATTAGTTGTCGACGATTTTAATAGTCGACATAATTGTGACTAGTCGACTAATCGTGGCAGCCCTACTTGGCATCAGTTGAAAAATGCCCCATAATGAAATCTAATGGGTTGTTACCAAGTGGCTACACCAGGCTACTATTGATTGGTCTGCTGACCACTAATCAGAGGGTTTCTAGCCTATGTCAAGTCCCAGCTTCCTATGTTACTGCTAGTTTAGACAAACTAAAATTGCACGGGTCCATTCCCATAGAAAAGTGTTTACCTGATTAAGTTAGCATTAAAACTCATAAATGGGATTCTTCGAAAACGTGAAAAGCACACAGTGGACAAGTGAGGGCACAGGAAATTAACGTACATGAATACAGATGAATAGACAAGTAATTTTTCCATTGTCTAACATTAGCACACTGCCTCGCCTCTATCTTACCTCTAGACACTCAGGTTTCTGTTCAAATGAACCCTTGTATTGCTGTTGTTTGACTAACCTATTAACAGTAACATAGAAAGCCAGGACAAAAGTTAGGAAACCTCTGGCTGGTCAGCAGACCAATCAGAAGGTCAACAAAGGATAAATTACTCTTTCTGGAATTCAATGCTCTTAACCTATTATGTCACTGTTATGTTACTGTTGCGCTTTGAACGAAGTTAAATACGATGTAATGACCAGACCAGACTTCTTTTCAACCAGCAGTAGTTTTGGCTCGATGAAACATAGACCATTTAAACGTAGACCAAATAATAATGCATTTACTTGTACCACTGTACAAGAAATCAAACAAAAAGCCTTCTACTTTATGTGATATTCATTATCCAACTGTTTGGTTATAGTAATAACTGTTACATTCAGATACAGATCAAAACCAAGTATCCTTCAGTGTAGGACCTGCACAGAGTTGTAACATTTTAGTAGGACAGTGTCCCTTTAGGCTCTGCAGCTTAGCCAAGAGCCAGCGAAAGCACAAGAACAAGTAATGCAGCTGCACTGTGTGAGTTTAGGAGAAAGTCCATACAACTTACCTGACTAGTTAGTGATATTACCAACTAGTGTTAGCACCTGTGTAATTCACTGTATCAACATATACTTCACGATACACTACTATAAAGATAATAAGTGTTAAGCACAACCTAGAAAATTGTGACCTGCTCGCCAAACATAGCAATCTGGAGAGTGATAAATTCACTGGTCCCTCGGACAAGTGCCTCAAAAATCTCATGTAAAGTCCTTGGTTGAATAATTTTGTCTAAATAAACCCATACCCTTTAAGTGCAAACCTGCCAAAAAGCAACGGGTTGTCTACTGGTTTGGCATGTCTAGTTGGTTTAATCTAGAATTATTATATCTACCGACAATACAGAGGAGACGGCAGCTGTTGAAAAAGAGACTTTAAGGACCCAAAACAGTTTTACACACATCCTGCTGGGAAAGTTTCCCAGAGACACCATTAAACCAGTCTTTCAGTCATATACTTTAGCCCTCTCTCCTGTCATGCTCCTGAAGTGGTCAGAGTGATTTTCTCTGACAGTGAGCATTTTCCTGACTGCCCTTTTGAGCTTATCATCTGTGACAGCGGTATTTCTTGGCTGTTTAGTAGGGTTTCTGCGTGTTTTTTTTTCTTTATTTGCTCCTGCTGGTTGAGTGTGTTGATTTTACATTATATGTATATGTCTTGCTAAATATTGCACTTTCAAACCAGTTTCTGGACCAACACTGACAGAGAAGTTATTTTCTCTTTGGTATTTCATTGTTTGTCTATCCTGGAGTACAGTTTCAAAATGTTGACCCATCGTGCACTCGGGGACGTCCTAATGTGGCATCCTAATGTTGCATGTGTGGGTGGTTCCTGCTAAGGCAATTAGAGCTGGCCAATCAAAGCAGACTGGGGTTTTAGTTTTGCTTCATGCTGTTTTTGAAGTGTTATATTAGAATGCATTTGTTTTCCCTGCTGTGCCTAATGAACTGGTAAGTGAGAGTATGTTTATCTCAGTCATCATGCGTGAATCTGTTCATACATTTGCTTATCTTGGTGTGACGTTACCAGGCCTGCATAGGAGCACACGCACAGCACACTGCATAGATTTCTTTGGGCTCCTTCCTAATTCTTTAGGTCGTTGGTTGTAACTTTCATTGGCATCTACTATCTAGACACAGGTACTCTACTGCTCTGCCTTCTCACGTTCTTATTTTCCTCGATGTGGGTGTATCCCAGAAGACTTGTTCTTAGGTAGAAACTTACCTCAAGAACGAGTGATATAGTCGCTGATTGTTATTGCCTACAATGAATTAATCGGAGTAATTATATAAAACGCATTTCCCTGGTGTCAGTGTGGGACTGTGAACAGAGGGAGTAGCTTTCAGATCTCCCAGTGTGTTTTGGTAGAGTGCCTTTGCCTCCATGGTTACAGGGAGTCGTTGTTGGCTGAGGCAGTGTGTGAAGGCCCCAGTTCTACACTAGCCAGCAGGGAGGGGGATGGGTGAGCCTTATGTAATTTCACACAGTGTGGCTGAGGCGGCAGGCAGCAGGGGAACAGGCAGGAAATCCAATAGTAGCGCTGCTGTACGGCATGGATACAGCTGGGCGACTACATCTGGAAGTACAGGACAGCCAATCGCTGGCCCTGTGCCTCTCTCTCCTCCTCTGTCTCGTCTCTTCGCTGAGGCTCTGTGTAATCTGTCACAAAATGGAGATAAGCCAGTTTGTTATTACTTGTAAGTCTGACCCAAGTAACACTCGTGATCATTTGTAGAAGGTAATATTTTTTCTTTTGGTTGCAAAACTCGCAGCACCTCTTTTTAGAGTTGTCCAATCAAATTGATACATTTAAATGCTACAATTGTAAATGGCACGTTCACAGCCTCAAATGTTGCACTACAGTCCACTGCACACTAAATATCTGTATCAGCTTAAATGTCAAACCTCAGTGTTAAATACAATAAAAAAGTTTTATTGCCTTTGTCATTCGTGTCTGATACTATAAAATAATGGAGAGAGAAATGTAATTTGACCAAGCAGCTTTTCTACTGTGGCTTTAAAACAACAATACTTGGGGGGCCCATCTCTTAACTGCCAGCAATGCTGCGCTCACCACTGAATTAATTGCATACACACAGGACCAGCAGCTAATGCAGGGGTACATTCCAAAAGGCAGTGTTTTCTTTAAAACAGTTTTTACAGAAAGCGTTTCATCTGCGCTTTTTAGTCTTCCATCTTGTGTCTTAATTTATGAAGGCTTGACACAGGCTTGCCATTTGCTGATACTATATGCACATAAACACAATATTACCATTCACATCTAAGTCCAACCCTCATACCTACAGTGATTGTGAAATTGGCTCCTAATTGCTTCCTGAATGTGGGTGACCTACGGCTCAATACTGTGCCTGGAACCTCTTGTGTCGACACTCACGGAGCTGCTGTTCTGCTAACGCTCTGCTCACGCTACTGCTGCCTCGCACAAACTGTTGTGAAACTGAAAACCTTGAGCGTCACATCTGTTCACGAAGGCCGAATCCGTTCAAGATTTCCACTTAATATACAGAATAAGTATGTACTGAACTAAAAGTCCAGGTTTTGGTGGTGCCTCTCCAAAGTTGTAACTGGGTTATCGTTCGTATGTTGTAGCTGCAGCCTGAAAATCACATCTGAGCAACATTAAATGCTAATTATATCACTATAGACCTGATGCATATGCAACAAATTAGGTGACCTACTTTTGACACCTCACTTTTCTGTTATTTGAATATGGAACCCATTTAGTGTAATAGTAATCATAGGGTATTCATTCAACAGACATGTCTTTAGTTAATTTAGGTAATTGACCTTGGAACTCTTACTGTACTTGTGTTTTACATTTGGGCAGCATTACATTTAATCTTTTAGCCAAATATGGTCAGCATTATCAGGGTTTTATAGGCCTCATTTGAACATTATTTATATCCCACTACTACTTACATTTTCAGTTTCACAAGAGGTAATACAATTTTCACTCCTTCCAACTGCAGGTGTGGCTTCAGCGCTAATCGTGCTTTTGTTAGCATGTTGGGAAGTGTTGTTTAGTCAGATTCAAAATAAAAGGTGTGACAGACTGTGGTTAAAGGAAGTGATCGTAGCTCTTTCGATCAGACAAACTACAGCTGTGCCAAAGTTGACTGTGGGTGTTCACATTTTTCTCACAATATGCCCAGCTGCTGAGTGTGTGTTGTGACCTCAAATTTCCTATGTGAAAGTGGAGCAGAAGTAAGGCAACATCAGCATTGTGTATTGGTAGGTTGTTTCAGTGTTTGTCACGTGTAGCAGTATACCAGCCCCCTGCCTGCCAGGAGCTGCACCATATATCAAGCTGGCACACAGGCAATAATAATATCACCTGCTGCCTTTTTATAGGAACTCTGTCACCTAACACCTTCTCTTGTTGGAGGATCTAGAGGTAGATAAGATGAGCTTTGAGACATCACAAGGTGGTTTTCGCTGCCTTGAAAAGATGCTGGCTTGTGTTTATCTTGTGAGATATGTTTTAGCTTTGACAGAGATCACAAAGCAAGATACATTTGATGATGTATTTAAAGCACTTTTCATTTCCTTGTTGCCGTTGCTACACAAATAAACTTAACTCGCGGTATATTCTTAAGAGCATGGTAGTGACCTAATTAGAATAGAGCTTTATCGTCTCAGTATTAATACTGTTCCCTTAATTGTACGGCCATTAAAATATCTTTCATTATGACATCTGTAAGATCTTTCATTATGACCTCTGCACTGCATTATTGTTGCATCCTGTTTTTTAATGTAAGTGTGTGTCTATTTGAAAAAGAGAAGTCCGCTTTGTCTTCATTGTTTTGGATATTAACTCTTGGCAGTGGGATCTGTGTTACACAAGGGGTTTTCCTTCTTTTGTTTTATATATATCTGATAATTAATTTAAAGCAGTCACCTTCCTATTTTTTACTGGCTGTTGTATTATAATTTCCTCTTTTTTTTTTTAACTTCACTCTATTTTAATTGGTTTACTTTTGCCATGCTGATTTCGCCACGCAGGCCAAGAGGAATAGATTATTTAAGAGTAGAGAGTGAGGTTTTATTGCTCAGGGAGCAGAGAAAATCAGGTGCAGCCGTTGCGTGATGCTAACAGTGGTTTTCTATAATTGCCACAGATACTGGTGATCAAAAAAGGAGTGAGTGTTGCCACTGTGTGATCTTACGGCGTGGGCCGACCTTATTTTTGCATGACCTTAAAAAAAAGTCTTCGGGGCCGATTGTTAAGCTGCAGTGGATTAATTGCAAGAGATTTGTTTCCACTTTAAATTTAGGGGGATGGGGGAGAAGAAAGCTGTTGGTGTGGAGCAGCCAGCAGCTACAAATGAGGGTTGAAATGCTAAAGTTCTTCAAGATGGAACCTTAAGACAAAGAGCTGCAAAGAAGTGGCTCCAAAAAAACTGAAAAGACGTTGGCAGAAAAGAACAGCTCTACTGATGTGTAGCATAAACAGTGCGCTGGACCCATGCATGTAAGAAAAGATGCTAGTAAAGATTTGAAAATCATTTGTAAACCAGATGTTTGCATGCATGTGTAGTGTATCTGGGCAGTGCGCTATTGAGGCTGAGTGAATGAAAGAATAAGCAAGCTAGAGCCGTCTTGTCCAGGGCCCTTCAGTAATGAGGCTCCAGGGAGATAAATCCTTAAGAGACCTGACAGGGTGCCACATTCCTGGGCTTAGAGTCCTAGCAGCCCCCCTCACATGAGCTCTGCTCTCTAGGGCGCTGCTTTATAAACTTCTCATGTTCCTACGTCCAGCCTTATGCCCATTACACTGTACTCATCTGTGCTTTTAGAACAGCTTGTTTTCATGGAACCATCTCTTTTGACGATCATAATAATAGCAGAAATCCCCGGTGGCAGCTCAATACCGTAAAGTATTTTTTTCGGTGGCAAAATAAATAAAAAAAAAATATTGGCAAAATATTTTCATGGATACACAGTTAACCCATTCAGACCGGATCACGCATCTGTGCGTAGTTACCATTAAGACCGGCAAACGCGTCATTTTGAGCGTTGTCGTCTTTTTCGAGGCAATTATATGCACTGTGATTGGCTGAAATATTCTTGGGGTGAGTGACAGAGATGCTTACGGATTTTTTTTAAAACTCATGTGACTAATAAAACGCTTTGTGATAGGTCGAAATAAGCCTACACGTGGAGTATGTTTTGGTCGAAAATTTTAAACACCGTGCTAGCGATCCGTCATGACTGACTCAAGTGAAGGAAGTGATATTGACGAAGTAATTGGAAAAATAGATCTTTACTGATTTTCAAAATTTTAAAAATGTTTGGTGTTTATTGATTTTTTTAAAAAATGCATTTGAAGATTATGCCCTAGCAAGTCAGTCAAGTTGAAAGCCAAAGAAGTAAGCTGTCAAATGCTTTTCATCTCATGTTTTTATCTGCTACAGAGCCTGAGAAATTAAGGTTTTAGTAAGCGTTGACATATTTTGAAAAACCTCAGGTTTTGAGAGGGGGTTTACAGAAGAGTATTTAGGCCTGAATGGGTTAATGGTGCATTATTGCTACTGCAGTGATAAAACTCCCTGCGCTATCGAAGTCAAGACATGCTATCAAGGCTGTTATCAAAAAAATATGCTCCAAGGAATGTTTATCTGTGAGGCACATTGATTTTTTTCTGCTGTTTTCTACTCAGTACAATGTGCAATGTTTTATATATGGCATAAATGGTTAGGCAAGATATAAGTTAAAGTCAAGGCCTTATTACAAATCATATATACATGATTTGAATACAAGAGAAGAATACAGTTTGTTCCAGGTATGTGGAGCATAAAGCTCAAGGTTACTTCTCTACGGTTGATTTTGTCTCTCTGTACAGTAAGTAGGCCTGCCCCAGATTAAGAGAGAGTTCTGGGTTTCAAAGACCAACAACATATTTTCAAAGTTGGCGCTCTAACACTGGAAGTCAGTTGAAAGACGTGAGAACTGGAGTGATTGGCTTCACTTACCTGCTCTTATGAATAGCAGCTCTCTGACGCAGATTCAACGTTTTAAAGAGAAGGCAGAGGGTAGTAGAGCTTACAAGAAGACAGTAGTTGTACAAAATGTTTCTGTTGTCCTGCCGAGACTTTACTTTTAGATAGATTGTCTGTTTCGATTTCCAGAATGGTGTGTAGTTTTTAATGTTTTGATCCCTTGCTGTAGAAAATTTGCCACTTCCAGTTATAGTTTAGCTCTATAATGGGCAGTGGTATCCTGGGGATGATAATTATAATAAAATATAAATGTTTTGAATGAATTATAAATGTTTTATAATGCGATCTAATGTGTCTAACCATGCAAATACCAACATGTAATAGGTTGTCCTTCCAATGCGATTCAAAAACCAGTTTAGCATTGTGCCATAAAGTCCTATTCAGGTTTCCGGCCTGTGTAGTAGTATGTTGTGCTCAATGCAGCACTGACCAACAACGCTGAAAGATTTCTACTGTTGTAGTGGATATCAACCCAAACCTTTATGCCTTAGTGTGTAAGTGGTGACTATTTACAGAAGACCTGAAGTGGGCAGTTAAACACTTTTAATAGCCAGTTAAATAGCTAATTATTCATATGCTATATATAATATGCACTTCTTTAAAAACACATTTCTTAAATCAGTTTCATATGTGATGATAATTGCTACAGTCATGATTATTATGCAGCATGTAGAACCATGTTATTGAATTAGTTTGAAAGGTTTTTGTCTTGCGTGTGAAATGCGTAAGAGTGTTTTTTTTTTTTACTCTGCGTGCCTCTAAATCTTCAGGGACAAATTGAGTTTTTTGAATCGAATTTAAATTTAAGTTGTGTCATGCTGATTGAACTTGTTTAAATTCAATCAAAGTATCAACCCTTTACCTGGTAGGGAGGAACTGATGGCGTTTCTTTTAGTTTATCAGTAAAAAACGCAGTCAAGGTGTTGTTCTATCTTTAAGAGGTGGACTGTCAAGCTACCAAGTCAAGACTACACATAGATTTAATTAACTGTTTATGTCAGTAGAATAAAACTGTTGTTTGAAGTCCGCCTCCTGCTCTCCTTGGCAGGCTGGAAGCTGTCTGTGTGCTCTGTGCTAGTATTTCCACAGCCAGTCCTAAAATGGAGAGGGAGGGTGGGGGGTAAGAGGATGAAATATTGGCTCACACATGCTGAAGGCTGAGGCCCCTCTCTGCTGTGTGGAAAAGACGAGAGCAAAAGAGAGTGGGGAAGGAAAGCACGCTAGAGCGCAAGGGGGGAGGTGACTGAGTTCATTTGCAGTGTTGGCAGTGAGCCATGGACTTGCCTGTGGGTGTCTGTAGCGGTGCCAGTGCATGTGTTTAGCCTCTCGTCTGGAAGGCCCCATTCGCCTCAGAGTTGATGTCAAAGCTCTCTCATTGTGTTGGTCCTCTCATCTTGATTCAGGTTTTTTGTCCTCTGTGGATCTTGTGACTGCCTTCAGATATGTTTTCCCCCTCTCAGGGGAATCTCTCTGAACTGGACAGTCATCAAAGAAAGGTTGCAAGCAGAATGGCTTATCTCACCTTCTCTTTGTCTTCCTGGCCTCTTTTTCTGCTCTTTGTTGAGAATATTACATACTCTGTCAATACAGTGAGTTTGTTTCTGATCTAGTATTTCATCAGCGGGGAAATCTGCTCAGGGACTTCCCTTTGTGTAGTCTGTTTACTCATGTCTGTCTGACTGAAAAATGAGTGTGCACTACTTTCATGAAAATATTTAAAGCCACAGTTTAGACTACTAGACACAAAGGCACGGTCTCTAGATGGTGTGAGACTTACAACAGTGTTTTCCCATTGCGTGGCTTCTACGGGGCTATGTTTACAGAGCTCTGTTTCTTACAACCAGGGCCATGTTCAGTCTTTCGTAATAGAGACCTTTGCGTAACCGAAATCAAGTGACACTTTGTGTTAGTGACAGTTGAGCAGGAAGACAAGCAAGAAAGGATAGTGCCCTTCTTTGTGCTGCAAAAAACAGTCAAACAATGGGGGCTGGCACACTAGCACTCTACCACACGTTGCATTATACCAACACCTTCTGGTGTTATTTAGTCTCAGATTCTCAGTGCTATAAAAAGGTCTTGTTTACTGCTGGTTGCAGAAGTTATTACTTAACCTGTCCTGGTGGGGAAATTTAAACAGAATTATGGCTCTAATGGTTTATATAGAACCACTGGGTGTGACTTGATTATTTAATTTCTTTATAATTTTCAATTAAAATTCATCCAAAACAATCAATTTGAAAATTGCGGAGATGGAGAAGAAACCTGTAACTGTAATTGTAAACACACTACTACTAGGGGTGTAACAAATTACCGATATGAATCGGAAATCGGTTTTGATTTAAAAGATGTGAGTGCATCGATACACAAGCCCCTGGACCGATCTAAATGTACCACGAACCGGTCGATGGCCCGATTACAAAGTTATGAATCGGGTTATTACCGTAATTTCCAGACTACGTATAAGGCGCACCTTAATATAAGCCGCACCAGCTAAATTTTGGGGAAACTACAGATTGTTCCATGAGCCGCACCCGACTATAAGCCGCACCCAAGCCGCTGGTGTTTTAATGTTTAATTACCATAAGGGTTTCTTCTACCACAGAGGGGATCGTCGGGACAGAAATGACTGTTTGGAAACGCAAAGCGTCCCATTTATTTACATTTGACAAACACAATAAATCTTTCAATCAATCAATCGATCAAACTTTCACATCTTTGACATTACAAACAGCATTCGTGCAGTGCACACATAATACAACGGTGCGCTCCTAGCGCACTTCCTGCAGTACCGTAGTAGTACAGTATAACAAAAAACAAAGCTTACAAAGCTTGACGAGGCAATAACGTTAAATGGCTAAATTTAATTCGTTTTGGCAGCAAAAGTGCAGTAACCCGGCTGCTCAACTAAATAACCAGCATCTTTTTCGAAAACAGCCAACACAGCAGTAAAGGTGCAGTAACACGGCCGTTTACTGTATCAAAATAACCAGCCTACTATACCAGAAAAGTCAGCCAGATCGATCGCCTTTAACTTAAAAGCAGCTCTCGTACTGCATTTGGACTCACTTGGTTTGTTTTGCTCTCGTTACCTGGCGCAAACTGTCTGTCTCGCTCCTGCGCTTCCATGATAGTGCGCCCCTGGTGACCGTTAGCTGTAACAATCCATAATAAACCGCAGGGTCCAAAGCAAGTGACAAAAGTAGCGGCTTATAGTCCGGAATTTACGGTATATCAGCAATACAGCTGGAAGCCCCGCTTGCTTATTCTCTTTCTCTCTCTCTTTCCCGCAAAAATCTCGCGAGACTCTATTAAACTTATCACTATGAAGGTAAACAATATCACATTTTTAGGATTGATTTAGGATCATTCATAATGTAAAATGTCTACTTTAAACAAGGAACTATATCGGATTACTCTCTAGGCAATTGAATCAGGTCAACTGGACTTGGTTTTTGTCTGTGTCTGCGGGCTAGTCAGACTTGCCTGCTAGTCTCTCGAACTGATGAAGCCACTTGGATAAGGAGCGAAATGTCTTCACAGACAAAAACCAAGTCCAGTTGACCTGATTCAATTGCCTAGAGATGCCTTTGACCTGGACAAATGAGAATTTGCACAGGCTCATCGGATTACATCATATTGCACTGAATCGTACCGAATCGCACCGGATCGGATCGGATCGGATCGGATCAAATCCTACCGAATCGAATCGAATCGGTTGTTTTTAAAATGTATCCTTCCTGAATCGTTTCGTACCCCATGTATCTAGATACGTATCGAATCGTCTTATATTGGAGAGATGCACACCCCTAACTACTACCAAGCGGACCAGTCAGAGCTCTTGGGGGTTGGGTCGCCTAGATTCGTAGTTACACTTCTGGGGAGGTGCATGTCAGGCTACGGTGTTAGGGTCTGGACTGACGCGTCAAACTGACGCAGAAGCATAAACTGTGCATTAGGTGTAAACTTGTTATTGGGAACTTTTCCTGAAATTACCCATATTTATTGAGCCTTTTCTCCTACTGTATTTTGCTGTTGTATGTGTATACACAAAGATGCATCTAATTCCTCATGGATTTAGTACGTATACGTTCTAGGTGAATTAAGCACTGCTGCTGGTATTTGCATGTTTAACGTTCAGCATTTGCTGTAACGGTTTGTAACCATCCCCATATAACAATATTTAATGCACTCATTAAATACTCATTGTCTGGGCTAATTTGAAACAAAACTGTGGAAAATCTGGAAAGCTAATGTTATAATAATACGACTTCATCTTTGTTGTGTTTTAGATTTTGTCAACAAACTGGCCTGCATCTCCAGCAGCCAGTCCTCTGCTTCCTGGCTTGAGTCACTGAGTCCACTGCCCGGATTAACGTGACTAGTTGCCTCAAGTCAGAGTAACAGATGAAACGGCTTTACAGATATAAACAGCAGCAGTTTAAACACTGTCAACTGGCTCTGTGCGTGGGTCAACCTGTCGGTATTCAGCAACTTTTGAAGATTTCTCAGACCTTGCACGCAAACATGTAATTAGTACAATTAAAAACATTTAGATAATGTAAATGGCTGAAGAGCATGTGGCACTGGTGTGTTTAGTTATGAAGAATATTGATAGGGTACCACTATTGATAGAATTCCATTGATATGAAATCATAGTCCCCTAATCCGTTCTGTAATATTTATTTAAACAAACAAAGCAAAACAGATTCAAGGTAATAAAGCAATAAAATCCACAAGGACTTGTTCTGAGAGGCTGGCTCAAGGATGGTGGCTTTCCTGTTCAGTTAACAAAATTGCAGTGCACTTAGAGCACTTTGCTATCTTGTCAAGATTTTGACTAGTGCCATGTTGAGAGCCCACATTTCTGCCTCCCTGCCTCACACAGCACTGAAACATGAGCTATAAGAGAGAGGACTCATTAGTCAGAGGCTCATTGGGATGGCAGCAGTCCTAATTTCTCTGCTGGCAAGAGTCGCAGGGACACATGTCATGAGTACAAGTCCACCTACTACTACTACTACTATCACAGGTTTGAAAGAGTGCCCGGGGAATGGCACAGTAGCAGGCTGGACAGAGCTGAATGTCGTCTAGACCAAGGAATTTCACAAATCCAGACTAAGTCCTTATACCCGTCTTGTTCTTCTGCATTTTGCACATTTTATCAATACAGATGTGTGCTGTAATTTGCATGTCTGGTCATTCTTTGCCCTCATCTGTCGTTTTTGCGTGTGTTCTACAGCCTGGCCAATTTTTACTTATATCAATGTATGACACAGTCCTTGTCGATGAGGCCACTCTGGTTTACATAACGTCATCTGGAGTTACACTTTAGTGCCTTACTCTTGGTGCCTACATCTCTATCTGGCAATGAGTTATTTATGTTGCTTCTAAGACCCCATTAAACCCAGAGTATTTTTACCGACTAGCTGCTTGGCTTGGCTGGTCTCTGTCTGCGAGTCCTCAGTGTGAGGACAGTGGGGCATTCAGTAAGCAGTGAAGGAAGGGTTGAGTCTAGCAGGTGCAGAGACTCTCACTCCTTTACTAGAAGCATTTGTGAAGGGGGGAGGGCAGCTGTGTTAGCGAGATGGAGATGCGCACTTTCATCTCAAGCTAATCTGGTGGCGTTAGCAGAAGAAAAAAAACATGACACTTTGTCCGAGTTGCCATGCAGTAGTCACATGGCAGCTTTTATGCATCTTGCAGATGTGAAAGTGTTCCAAGTGTCACTGCTTAACTTGCTTAAATGTTTTTCCTCTACAGGTTGCAGGCTATATGAAGTAGCCGATAATGTGTGGCACCTGCTCTACAGCCACACCCACTTCCCGCCTGTAGAGGAAGCGGCTGTGCCAGCATGTCCTCTCATCCCCAGTCCGTGCCACCGGGCCGGAGGACTGCGGACACACGGCACCTGCCAAACCCTGCCACTCTACCACTGCAGCTGCAACGGGCACACACGGTAAGGGGCCTGGCACGCGAGGCGCTCAGTGTCACCGCCTGCAGTGCCACATACTTCGGTTGAAACAATGTGAGAGATGTCTGCCTACTTGGTGGATATTTGGCAAGTAGGTGCTACCCAGAAGCTCCAGAGAGGGCCTCACCCTCGGAGGCCTCATATTAGTGTTTTTCCATCGGGAACATTCCCGGGTTGCAGCGTTGTTCACCCAGAATAGTTCCCTCATTAAATGTTTGAGTTGAAAGTTCATGTTGTCATTGTGGAGTCACAGGAAGGTCTTCCCTATTGTTTCCAGCCACATCTCCTAATTATCAAGATTATGTTCTTCTACGCATCAGGGAAGCTGTCCTTGCTTCAAAGAAAAGCCCTCTCACTGATGTAAAAGTTCATTCAATGACCTCCAGAGTTTGCAAGCATTATGTTCTTATTGGCTGGTGGAAGAATCCAAAATGTACCCCCCTAAATATCCCCACAGCTGCACCTGTAGTTAATCCCACCTCTTCCTCTTGTCATTGCATTCAGGAGAAGATGAGGGTTGATGGACTGTGTCCCCACAATCCCAGATAGGCAGAGGTGCAGGTTTACAGTATCTGCTTGTGTTACCTCACTTCTCTGAGAAATAAATGAAAAGACAGGGAGAATTGCGCGCTGGATGGAACAATAGTTACAGGAGATACAAGGCAGGAAATGAGGAACATGTCAAAACATTTTAATTATTATGGGGTCAAGGGGTCTTTGCATCATTAAGCATATCTTCTTCTGGGATGCTGAAAACTTGTCATTGTTTGTGTTCCAGGAAGTGGGACTGGTTGACTACCACTCTCATCATGCCAGGGACTACAGCTCCCACATGTCTCAGCCCCATCGCCGTCGGCCTTCTTTACTTTCAGAGTTCCAGCCTGGGAATGAAAGGTAGGAGCGCCATGCTTGTATAAGGTTTATTCTCTCACGAGCAACATAGTTCCATAGTTTAAATGGCACTGCTTCTAGATACACTGTCAATATTTATTTATCCTTGTATTTACAGTACAAAATCACATGATATGTTTTATACATGCATATGTTTTTTTATATCGTAATTGCCAGGAGTTGGACTGTGGATGCTATTGCTACAGTATGTGGTATGGCAGTAGCTCCTGTAATGTGTTTGTCCTTGTCGCGTTTTGGCAACTGAAGGACAGAGCATGCTCATTGGAGGTTTCATGTAGGCTGCATTTTAATGCAGTTTTATTCTACTAAAGCCTCCGCCTGTTAACCCTCCCCCAGTGTAATCCTTATGTAATTGGCATCTGCAAGCCGTTCTTTTGTAATGTTGTGCTAAATGGCTCTGCAGGGCAACGGAGCTTGCAGAGTTTTTCGGTCTTCAATAGACACTAAGTCGGTCAAAGTATTGTATGAATAGTACTTTGTCTCCAGAGACTCAGGTCTTGTACCTTCTAATGTTCTTTATTATTTATATAGCCACGCTTTTTGAGGATGAGACTTGATGAGTACTTATGAATAATTTATGTGCGTGATATGAATTTTGCATGATGCACTGAGGATAAGTCACAATATTTTTTTCCTCCTCAGTTGATTGTCATGGCAGATTTTCTTGCATATGTTAAAACCTGAAAAGAGCGCACATCTAAGGCAGATTTTACTAGACATCAGCTGGATGATATTTGTTACTTGCACAGTGCGTTAGGTGTGGGCTGTCTTCTGAGATGTAGGATATCTTGTGTGTCTGTGTGGAGTCACAACAGGAGACGGCAGATGGTAGAATGACTAACAGTTCACGGCTGTTACGTGACGTGTCAGTGTCTTTAAGTATCAATCAGATAGGATTATGGTTGTTATTGTTAAGCGCAGAGCTGTGCGTTGGCCCTGTTTAACAGTTAGTGACCAAGCCCACAGTATGGGAACACTGGATCATGGGTTGATACGAAAATAAACCCACCAGCTCCTGATTAACAGACACCCATCGTTCAATCATTTGTTCCTTGGCAGTCTCTCAGTTGTCTCATTTCATGCTTCTGCAAGACAGATGCCTGTGAAGCAATGCTTTTTTTTTTTTTTGATAAAAAATAACCATCATATCAAAAGGAGAGAATACAAACAGCCCACTTTACTTAGTGGAGACTTAAGTAAACCACTGGTCTTGCTGGCAGGCGTCCGTGGGTGGAGAGTCTTTCAGTTGAATACATCAGGCCTTCAGCATTCCTTAAGAGGGCTTAGAATCCAGACCGAGGCTCTCATTCTCCGTTCTCATTCATAGTCTGAATAAGGTAATTCTGGCCTCGGCAGTTCTACAATCTGCTAAGACGTGTGCTCGTCTTTTTATAAGTCTCAGTAATGGATTTGTAGTTGCACACAACATTCAGGGTTTCATACGAATCCTTGGTTTTAGAGTCACAGAGTGATTTGTTTTTGGCACAGCTGAGAAAATAAACGAGACCACACTATTTTCAGTCTGTCACAATATTTGCCATAACAGTTAAGGCACTTGAATCCTGTACACTGACTGTAAGGAAAGGCTGCGCTGTTTACTTTAAAGTATTAAACGGAAATAAAACTAAACCTTTTTATAGCCATTAAAGCCAGCAGTGCTGCTTCATATGTCTTTCTCTCTTTCTGTCGATGCTGAAGAAAGTATCATTTGTTTCTTAAAAAAAGCAAAACCCCTTTATTGGAATCTCTGCTAACACCCATACAGTGTTACCATACAGAGATATTGGAAAGTTTGTCCAGCTATTCCTACTAGCATACTGTAAATGATAGACAACAACTAAATGTTGCATTTCCGTTCAACAAAAAGAGTCTGAGCTCTTGAAGTATATTGACATAAATAGACCTCTGACGGTTATTATTTGGATTACAAGCTGCACTGAACTGCGTGATTGTCATAACGAACCATACTGTATATATACAAGTGCCACTGCACCTCTCATTCAGACAGAGTATGAGCTCTAATATGGCCTTAGTAATAGTACTTTAGAAATGCATTATGTGTGTCTCAGTATGACAGATTTATATATGCGTCATCTGTTCTTTAAGTGTCTACACTGTACGCAAAGTGAAAATGTGCTATTAAGCTAATGTTCCACATATACCCTAATTACAGTCCAGAAAACCACAACAGTATAATCAATGGTGAACCACTGTGCTAGTTGTTTGTTTCATCCTCCTCTTTACTCCAGGCAATATTTCAGTCACGCCGCCTCTTCCCATCTGTCTGAGATCATCCCGGCTTCTTGAGAAAGGGAAAGAATACATTTAATAGCGTGCATAGCAAGGCAGTGAATCCACTCAGCAGAGTTTCTTTTCTCACCAGAACAGAGATTGCGAATATTCCAAATGTTGGAATATTTGTTTGTACAATAGCTGGGAATATTATTGTTACTCATCTATAAAAACTTTGATTAATGCAGTAAATTCGTGTCAGAGTAACATGAGTCTGAGTCTTTTGTTGTAGGTTTGTGTGCAGCTGGGTTCATTTAATTTGGTGTCGTTCTGTAATTTGCTATGTTTTACGTGCATAGTTTGTCTAGATTTGTTGTTATATATCTTTCGTTTAGGGCTGCAGCAACTATTATTTTTTTCAGTCGATTAATCTGTAGTTTTCAGATTTATCGAGTGTAATTAATTAAGATGTTTTTGCTATATTCTGTTAGCGCACAGAGTATGTTTTAACTTCAGCGACTTGTGATGATTGTAACTGTAAAGTCAGCTGTAAAGGGTCACAATTCATACATTAACCTGCATGTCTATGTAGCAGACACAGGGAAAACATGTAAACTCCACGTAGAAAAACCTCCATGGTGTGACGATAACCTCAGCTGAAGGTTGCTTCCACCCACACAGAGCAGAATGTTTATTGAAATGTACCTTGTTTATTTTTGTAGGTCTATATGTGCAGCAACAATCTGCTTCTGCGCTGACGTTCTAGCGATTAGCATAGCGGTTAGCATCTGCTTCTGAGTCTCTGTTGAGTTCTTTTCTCAGAAACGACAGATGAGGACACGGCAACGACTCCTAAGCTCAGACCACCAACTAACCGTCAGACTAAATTCAATGTAATGGTCCAAATATTCAGCGGCGCAGCTACAGTTGGGATTCGTTTCAATATTTCTACCCCTTCGTCTTATTTTGGGACGTTGACAGTTTATGCTTTGCTTTAAGCTAAATACCACCTGATAAGCTTTGTCGTGCTACGACACAAATGGTTGGCTATAGTGACATTGCCCTCGACAAAGGCATTGACGTCTTTTAGACCTGCCCATTTTTCCTGCATCCCACGTACAAGAATTAGCTGTTCAGTAACTTTCTAATACCCCAGGTGTCATACAGTGCGCCTAGGCTTCATTCGATTTTTCTTCCTCTACCCCTAAACCACAATGTCTTGTAGATTCCAAAGTTCACCTTCCCCTTTCTGTAACTTACAAGACAGATTTCAGTGTCCGGCATTTACCTGGCAACTAGTATTCATTTTGTAAGTATTCCTGTCTCTTTTCTTTCGGCCCTTGGGTAATGTGGGTTTTGCTCAGCAGTGTGAACAGAAAACTTGAGTGCTTGAGCCCATTTCACATGAAGTTTTTGGACTCCACCCGCTGTCCCTTCTGCTCCGTGCGCTTTCTCAGTTTCATTCATCCCAGCTGTGGTGTGCTTAGCCAGACGTCTGTCTCTGTTAGCCATCCCTGCGCTGTGCACAGCTGCGTAGCTGCTCCTCCGGGGAGCAACGGAGAGATTGGCAGCCACACAAATGCTGTAGTACTTTCAAAATAACAGGCTGCTATCAACACACATAATCTCGGTTGTTGTCATAATAGGGCCAAAGCCAGTAAGAAAGTAATGGAGCTGTTGTGGGGTTTTGTGATGTGTTGCCTCCTTCCCGCTCCCCTCTGCAGACTCTGCCCCACCTCCACACACATACACACACACATCTCTCTTTCTCATCCTCCAGACAAATCCTCCCCAGGGATCAGATTATTCTGCACGCTCACAAGAGGGACAGGGGGAATAAACGGGGGAGAGAGCGAGAGAGAAGGGGGTGGGCTTGATGATGTGATTATGTAAGTGCCAACCCTCTATGGAGATGAAGAAGTATTCGTCTGAATGAGTGAGAAAATTGTGTCCGGGGGAGTAGTCACACACCATCTGGGTAATAATTTTGGCCCGCTATTTTTTGATGTACTATCTAGGCAATCACACAGATAAACATCCACAATCCATTTCTTTCCACTAAGCTCCAATGTCACCGTTTTAACATTCAGATTTAGCCCGTGTCTTGCATCCTATTTAAATTTCCGGTCTAGTCGGTGGATGGTCTCAATTGTTATACCTCCCCTCCAGTGCCCTACTAAACAGAGATGGGCTCCGTGCACTTTGGCACATAGAGAAACCACACAGTAGGCCATTGTGGGCCTGGACCAGCAATTATGGTTGTGTTTTCCCTCTTCTCTTCAGAAGCCACTTCCATTTTGACACTGGCAGCAAAGTCACTCACATTCTGGCATCTGCCTCCAGGGAATACTTGAGAAAACGGAGAAAGAACAGAGAACCATTTACAAGTGGGCTAATAAAATTTCCCAGATCTAAGGAGCGGGTGCAGTTTAACATTTGAATGCTTTCATTTGACTACACACCAAGAGCCCCCTTTACATGTTTATTCTAACTTGTTGCTGGCTCTATATAATAATGACTTTAATGGATATAGTACCACATATGTATATCATGACTACACCGATCAGGCACAACATTATGACCACTGACAGGAGAAGTAAATAAATTGACCATCTTGTCACAATTCAGTGTTCTACTGAGAAACATTTGGACCTGGCATTCATTGCTTAGACATGTACCACCCATCTAGACCAGACCAGGCACCCCCACCCCATAGCAATGACACTCCTTGGTGGCAGCAGCCATCCCCAGCAGGATGCAGCCTGACACAGACACAAAACGGTTTAGGAACAACTCATAAAACGTGAAAAACAGCACAAGGTGTTGACCTGGCCTCCAAATTCACTAGATCCCAAACTGATCAAGTATCTGTGGGATGATCCACAGAGGCCCCTCCCCTCAACCATAGGACCCAAAGGCCCCCACTAACAACATTCTGTTGCCAGACATCACAGGACACCCTCAGAAGGACCATGTCCATTCTCTGATGAGTCACAACTGTTTTTGGAGGCACAAGGGAGACATTCGGCAGTTAGTCATAGTGTTATGATTGGTGTAGCTCACATTACATTGTGGAGCGTCCCCCTCTTCCAGTAGCTGTAAGTGTAATTATCGACATTCCTTGCCATCTAGATCAGTTGTAATTCTGGGGTACTATATAGGGAGCGGCATAGCTTTTACATCTACTCTAATCCACTTGATAACTTGGTGTGGCTATTGACTGCCTAGTCTTTTCTGAAGAACCCCACACAAAAACGTCTGCTATATTTGAGACCATTAGATGGTAATGTTACAGTGAGTCACCATTTCCAGTTTTCTTGCTTCTTTTACTTTCCACTTTCCAGTCCTGAGTGAACCATTGCATGCTGCCATTTAAGTGTTGATGGTGGTGTTCAATCAAGCCAGCTGGCGTTGGTGTGTGTGCCTTGAACAGAACAGTAAAGATTTAGGTCAGCCTGATCTCAGACTGTAACTGTCATCTTGTGCTTTTGTACAAACGGGTCTTTGTGTGGGTAAATGCAGTCTGTAAGAAGGGGTGTGATTAGGTCATGGTGTTTAAACAAACTTGCACCAAGCCTTGTCTCTGAGCCAGAAGATTAGTATTGTATGTACGGTGTCCTTGAGTGCCAAGAAAGGCGCCTTTAAATAAAATGCATTATTATTATTATTATTATTATTATTATTATTATTATTATTATTGTCACAGTATAAGATTTAGGAAATTCTTTTGGCTCCTGTCTTTTGATTGATTGATTGATTATGTCTCATTCTGTTTGCTTCAATTCTCACATGAGTATGCGTTGGAAGTATTTCTTCTGTTGTTCAAGTCTAGCATTTCAGGTTAAAAACCACAATGAAATTGTCAAATGTCACAAATAATGATAATTCTATAATCCTTTAGTTGTTCATTAGGATCCTCATATGCAATTATATTTGACTCGGTTATCCTTAGTTTTGGCTTCTGCGTTTGTTTTGTTTGAATTATGCTTTGAGCTGAATTCCACCTGACCAGCTTTGTCTTCTCAATGTTATTGGTTAATTGTTGCTATTAGCTGAGTCCATGAGTAGACGGGGATGGCACAATCTAGTTTTCTTGCCCACCAGTCTGATACTGACTTGGCTCTGGAAACTCCAACCTCATAAACTGGACTTGGACCAAAGACCACTAAAGGACCCTAGAGTCCTCCACAGTGCGTATGTTGCTAAAATCCTGAAACAAAATGACAGTATATATCAAATAAATCCTTCTCTTTTTTCATTAACTGTTAATTAGAAATTAACAGTTAATGTCCTTGGAGTAAGATGGTCAGCATCAATAGTATTAGTAACTGTTGCTTACTGTACATCTAAGTAGCTTTCCATTTTTATTAATTTTCTATGTTTGTATTTTTCTGTTGCAGAGGACAAGAGCAGCATATCCGCTATGAGCACATCTACCTGCAAGACCCCACCAGCCAGTCGGAGGTGGAGTATGCAGAAATCAAACGGCCTCGTTTGGAGATGGGACCAGAGTCTCTGATGAGGCCTTCAGCCCACCGGCCACCATTGTCTCTGGGAGGGATTGAGGATATGACAAAGGTCAGTACCATATTTACAGTTGGGAGTAAGATGGTCAGCATCAATGGTGGTGGTCACTTTATTTTTGAATAAATACTGTATTTTTGGAGATTACTACATTTACAAGTAGACTGTAAGAAATTATGATTATAATATAGGTGTTGTGATGTTTTTTCTTGAAAATACTATGAACTTATTGTAGAGAGCCTTTGTCTTTTGAGTAACCCTGCCAGCCTCTGCCAGATTCCCAAAGGATGCTATTAGACACATCACAGCAGAAGTTGTTGAAGGAAATTCTGGAGATTGTAGCTAAGCTGAGACTAAGGGAGTTGTGAAACAGCAATTAATAAATAATAGAGCTGACCTAGATTTCAAAAGACTGAGAATGAAACAGTGTGAACTGCAGATGAAAACGGCTTGCTTGCAGTGTAGAGTTGCTGATGGGGAGGTGTTCTTGACATTACACGAGTGCTTCAAACTGCCAGATGAAGCATACAGCCAAGGAATGGTAAATAGATACACCAATACAGAGGGTACGGGAAAAAAAACATTGACTTTTAAGCTAGCAGGGAAGCATCCAGGAATGCCAGTAATTCCCCTCAGAGCACCAAGGGCTCTAAACCCATTATATAAGTGACATCAAATGTAATCGCTGCATGGAACAAGTGCACCACATATTAGTGGAATAGAACGGGAAATGCAAATGAAAATGAGGCAAAGTGCAAGTGTCGAGAGGCACAGATAAAGGGACAAAGGGAAAGGGAGGAGTAGGAGACCGGCAGGAAAAGAGGGAGTAGACCAGTAGTGTCAGACAAAGCTGATTCTTGCAGCATGACTCACATGGACAGGGACTCAGAGGAGGACAAAGGAGCGTTTTGATCCTGTACATCAATGTGCAGTCATCCTTACTTTGTGAGTTAAGAAGGGAAAGTGTAAGAGCAGATAAGAGCGAGTCACTTGGGGGGTGTTCTTCGTCATAAGTCCACTCACTAAATTAAATAACTTCCTTATATAGCTTAAAGACTGATGTTTGTGTCATTGTAGAAATCCATGTGACAAATTCTGACTAATATGCCCTTCACTCCAAATCAGTTGCTGGTCAAACCCTCGTAAGGACTCCTTCTGAACAGGTCTCTGCAAAACGTGTTTGACACTGTTTTGCAAATGGAGCAACACAGATAACTGTTGTTGATATTGGCTTTGCATGCTTGCCGATGTATTTTTGCCACATATGAAAACTGGTATTTGGCTGAAATCCAAAATCCACAGGGTATATTTGAATGAATCCTTTGATCATACACTGTCCTGACATAACACTATATTGCCAAAAGTATTCGCTCATCTGCCTTTACACGCATATGAACTTAAGTGACATCCCATTCTAAATCCATAGAGTTTAATATGACGTCGACCCGCCCTTTGCAGCTATAACAGCCTCAACTCTTCTGGGGAAGGCTTTCCACAACGTTTAGGAGTGTGTTTATGGGAATTTTTCACCATTCTTCCAGAAGCGCATTTGTGAGATCAGACACTGATGTTGGACAAGAAGGCCTGGCTCGCAGTCTTCACTCTAATTCATCCCAAAGGTGTTCTGTCGGGTTGAGGTCTGGGCTCTGTGCAGGCCAGTCAAGTTCTTCCACACCAAACTCGCTCATCCATGTCTTTATGGACCTTGCTTGCTCCTGTTAGAACAGGAAGGGGCCATCCCCAAACTGTTCCCACAAAGTTGGGAGCATGGAATTGTCCAACATCTCTTGGTATGCTGAAGCATTCAGAGTTTCTTTCACTGGAACTAAGGGGCCAAGCCCAGCTCCTGAAAAACAACCCCATACCATAATACCCTTCCACCAAACTTCACATTTGGCACTAGAGTTGCACGATACCCATGGCACCCACGATACCCTGTGGTGCCAAATCGTAACGGTTCCTACTATACTAGAAATTCTACACGACGGTACTACCGTGGATTACTATACTACCGGTGCCAGTTTACATAGCGGCCGCCTCTACTCTCCTCCCAGCTTCTCACTGCATGCTACTCCCTTGTAAACAAACCCTCATGGCAACTACTGCAACCGAACTACACAGCTGCTGAATGATTGGCTGTTTGCCTGTTACTGGTGACGTCTGGGGATATGATAAGCTGTTTCCGCACGCTGGGTCCGCCCGTCTGTTAGCTGATTGGCTGTTCGTGTGTTTCTGTCGGCAAGAACGAACTCCATGAAGACAGCTCCGCTTCGATAGAAATTTGCTTCAAAACAAACAAGCTAAAGTTCTGTATCGCCCAGACGCGCGCACGGCTTACAGCCACAAACACGAGACAACACACTCACCACGGCAGAAGCACCGGGCCCGAGCGGCAAGTCTGCCGCGGCGTTGTCGTCAGTGGCACCACTAATTTTGCTCAACATTATAAGTAATTAATAAGTATTTATAATACCTGGAACCGTGATACTTTGTCTGGTATAATATCGTGGTTACTCATTTTGGTATCGTGACAACTCTACTTGGCACAATGCAGTCAGACAAGTACCGTTCTACTGGCAACCGCTAAACCCAGATTTGTCCATCACATTGCCAGATGGAGAAGCGTGGTTCGTCACTCCAGAGAACGTGTCTACACTGCTCTAGAGTCCAGTGGCAGCATGCTTTACACCACTGCATCCAACGCTTTGCATTGCATTTGGGGATGTATGGCTTGGATGCAGCTGCTTGGCCATAGAAACCCATTCCATGAAGCTCTCTACGCAGTGTTCTTGAGCTAATCTGAAGGCCACATGAAGTTTGGAGGTCTGTAGCAATTGACTTGAAAGTTGGCGACCTCTGTGCCCTATGCGCGTCAACATCCGATGACCCCACTCTATCATTTTACGTTGCCTTCCACTTCGTGGCTGAGTTGTGTCATTCTCAATCGCTTCCACTTTGTTGTAATACCATTGACAGTTGACTGTCAATGGTATTACAACAATATGAATGAATATTTAGTAGCAAGGAAATTTCAAGACTTGTTGCACAGGTGGCATCCTATCACAGCACCACGCTGGAATTCACTGAGTTCCTGAGAGCGACCCATTCTTTCACAAATGTTTGTAGAAGCGGTCTGTATGCCTAGGTGCTTGATTTTATACAAGCACCTAGGCATGACCATGGAAGTGATTGGAACACCTGAATTCAATTATTTGGATGGGTGTGTGAATACTTTTGGCAATACAGTGTAGGTAACCCTGTGTCTCTAATAGGGATGAAAATGATATGTGTTTGTGGCAGAGCAAGAAAAGGCTCCTATCAGTTGCCAACACCACTCACTTATTTGGTGTAAACATGGTTTTATTTGGCACTGAAATAATAGAATTCACCATGATTGAGTGGCGTAAAAGTGAAGCGCATGAAATAGGCTCCAGTATCTGCTAACAACGACAGCCCGAGTTGATTCTATGATTGCTGTAAACCATTTGATTATACGTCATGATTATTTCAACCGCTATAGACCAAGAGCGTTGTAGTTTCGGTCTCCCTTGCATGCCTAGACTCTAGCCCATTTCCTCATTACTTGACATGTCTGGCAAATAAATGTATATTCTACATTTTGTTACTATGATAACATCAGATAATAACTGCATCTGTCTTTTATCTATCTATAACTCCATTGACATGATGGTCACATGCCACCAAATGTGGTTTTTATGTCCTTGAAAAGACATTTCTAGGATGCTGACAAAGACGGATCACTTTCCTGCTTTTATACTTATGTGTGATGTTTTGTTTTTTTTTATGGTTAACTGCGCTTAGAAACCTTGAGCTTCTTCATCTAGGACAGCCCCTCAACATCCTCTGGCTCTGACATTTTCAATCACAGCAGGTCTACAAAGCTGTAATGCTGCCTGCCTAGTCAAGATTAACCCACTTACATTACGTAACCTTAATTTCAGACTTGCAAAAATAACGCAGAACAAAAGCCAAGCTGGATCACGCATTCAGTCGCTTATGGAGGATGAACTCGGTCACATGCAGTCGGATCCAGAAATATTTGAACAGCGATGCATATTTATTATTTTTTTTATCATTTTGCCATCATAAATAATGAAACACAAGGTTTTACTGACATGCAGGTTTAATTCAAGTGATTTAGCAAAAATATTGCTTTTACATAGTGCTGCAATTTTTACACAGTTCCTCCATTTTCATAGACTCAAAAGTATGTGGAACAGATAAGCAGTGTAAGGGCCACGTGTGACGTTTTTCTTTTATTATTTAATGATAACACAAAGACATGTTAATTATTTTATGCTGATTCTAAGTGATGAATTTGATGACTCTCATTGGAAACTCTCAGTCCAAAATATCCTGAAAATGAGTGATTAATTAAAAAATAATTAATGGATTAAGTGACTGTTTGTAGCAACCCTAGAAGAAATTAAAGAGTTAGCTCAGCAACAACAAAAGACAAGGACGCCCTCAAATAAATTAAAAAGAAAAAAGCATTTTGGTAACATTTAGCCAAGGCAAGAGCACTCTTAGGGAGATAATTTGATCAAGTCTACAAGAAAAAAATTTAAGTAATTTAGATGGTAATACTCGGAAACAGAAATCATATTAAGCGTTGCAAAAAAACATCAACCTTAAAAGAAATAGTTAAGTTTCAGGTTAAAATTGAGCAAAGCTATACTATACAGCAAGTTCCCTGACCGTTCCTCTGGTTGTTCAGACCTGTAATTGTCCAACCTTACAGTAAAGAAACCCAATACCACCCTGAGCAAGCACATGGCGCCACTTATGAGGACTTGAGAGCAGTTGTGTGTTCAAGTAAAAGCACCTCAGTTAAAAAAAAAACATACAGTCACTGGAATACTCAAGTAGTTGTGTTATGCTTCAAAAAGTTTAAACCAAAGTAACTGCATGAGAACCGAGTAGCCTCATAAAAAAATTATGACTTACTACTGTCCTCTTCCTTACATCAGTTATTTTATGTAGAGCTCCTTCACATAATCATATCATAATCGTATAAAGCTCTGATAAAGAAGTAAAACTAGAGGCATATTTATGATCAGTTGAATCATTTGCTGCATACACAACACATTATCACATTAACATTAATATTATACTCTTTGAAGACATTCTAATTGAAGTCTTCACCCCATCATAAAAATGGAAAATAAATCAGTGGATCAGCACAGGCAGACACCATTCATTATTTCAGTATATTAAGTACATATGTAAAAAAATAATCTAGAACTGGCCAGAGCAAGTGTGCTGATTGTGCCCATTTTATAGTGTGATATACTGTATTTCACATCGGCCCTATTCTCTTTAAACGGTTTAACACAATTGTTGGATGTTTGCACATTCCCCTGTTGTAGTTGGTATAAAAGTATGTGCAAGTCTGCCGTGAATGCGTATGTTCCAGGGGTTGAAAGACGTGATCGGCGACTAGTCACCTTCCTGCTTAAAGCGTCATGTCACAGCAGTAAAGTCCACTAGTCGATTAGTCGTTATAACCCCTACTATAGTCAGAGTTAAATTTGGACACACAGATAACCCATATCAGATAATGCTCATTGAGCATTCCAAAAATTTTGAAATTTTGAAATGAATAATCATTGTCCTCACTGATGACCGTCATTTTATATTTAGCTAACCATGTCAAACTCCATTGTTGTGTTTCCGTAGGACCGTGGAAGTGCCATGGGGAAGCTGGAGCCCATCTCCCCTGTGAGCCCGGTCCATATGGACTCTGAATTGGATCTGCTCCCAGCTCGCTTTTCCAAGGAGGAGCTCATCCAGAACATGGACCGCGTGGACAGGGAGATCACCATGGTGGAGCAGCAGATATGCAAGCTTCGCAAAAAACAGGTCTGTATACGTACGGATCTGGTCGTAGCTTTGAGTTTATATTGGCTTGCTTTCTGTTTAGAAACTGGAGAATGATCTCCCGCTTAGCTCATTGATTTCAGGATAGATTTATCTCTCTTTGTAGGGGAGTTCTGGCAGTCTTGGTGTAGATGCCTCCGGCTTACGAACTGATTGATATTACTGTCTGTGTTTTAACTTGTGGATTTTTATAGCACCATCAAAGCACGAGATGGGTGTCAGTGGGAGCGGGTGCTGCATAAAATGAGCTAGGTTGCAACATTTCCCTAATTGCTGAAATGAAGACAAGTAAGGAACTGTGCCTGATTGTGTTTACATGCTCTCATTCACTTTGTGGTCAGAGAGTGGTGGCCCCAAAAAAAGATGAGATTTCGCAATAAACGGGGAATTACTTGTTCACAAAATATAATTTTATTTTAAATCACAATCACATTATATGTAATTATTTATTATGCAATCTAGGAACCCAACTTGCAGCGTAATCTTTCATAAAGTCTTATTTTGTATACAAACTGTGACAAGTAGTGTTGAAAGTACAAAGCTGCGTATAAACCACTTTTTGATATCACGCATTTACATTCGACGCATGTACTGACCAGGCAGGCGTGCCTAAAAGCACTATGACAAAAGTGTTTATTTGTCATGCTTGTAGACGTCTGCCAGTGCTGGCATCTTTGTTGAATTTTCTTGGTGCAGTGTTTAGTTTGTTTGAAATGTGTGGTTTTCCAGTGAGAGTTTCCCTGCCAGGCTTCACTTGGCATCAGAGCAATAAAGTCTTAAATAGACTTTGCTGTGTTGTAATCGCTGCATTCAGGCTTGTAGCTGTTTCTTGCTCAGTGTGCAGTGATTATGTACACGCGCTCCTCCAGGCATCTGCATTCCCTTTTCTCCTCTCTCCTCTTTGGCTTTTTATTTAGGAGAAAAGTAGGTTAAAAATATATGAGGCTATAAATAACAGCTTCCTCGGGGGAGGAGTAGGATTATGGTGGAGGTTTTGTGACTGCTAAACCACTCACATCCCTGCCGCACTGTCTCCCTTTCTGGCTGCTTGCCATGTTTAGATAAGAAACTGTATGGAGAGCTTACCCTCTTCCAACTGAATCCTTCTTCCACCTCACGTATCAATAAATTAACCTCGTGTTTGTAATATTGATTGAAAATATAGTGATTGTTCTAAAGCAGCGTTGGGTTTCTTCACTGATGACAAGTACATTTGTGGTTTTGTCTCATCTGATAGTGTTCAAATTAATGATGTGACTCTTGACCACTAAATCATACTGACATCTTTGCACTGTGACAGCTTAAGTTAGCCTCACCTTTTTGTCAACTTCCCACTCCAGTGAGTAAACAGTTAGTTGAATGATTCCTCAAAATAATTTCCCCACATGACAAATGCTGAGTGTTAATGTTTGTTTGTCTAGTTTTTGGCCGAGCTAACATAAATCAGCTATAGCTTATGACGTCTCCTGGCAACATCGCTAAATCTGCTGAACTGAAAAGACCTCTCTCTCTTACTTAATAGAAAACAAATAGAACTCTGGGTATTTTATCAAATTGCAAAGTTATCATGTTAATAACAACTTAACCCAAATTCCTTCCCACGGCTAGTAGGGACAGTTTGGAAAACCAGAAAGTGATGCTTTCCTCTCACAGTGGAGAGCAAGCACAATCAAAACTACTTCAAATTCAAATAGAAGAAGAACAAAAGCAGAAATGGACAAAGAAACAGATCTTTTGAACGTCAAGTTCAGCCAGGGAGAGCCCTCCTCCCCTTTGCCTTAGGCAGCCTGCATTTTTGGAGCATGCGGTACCTTTGAGGTTCCTCTGGAGAATATTCTGGATAGTTTTTGACATTGTTTTTGCACTGTTGCAATAATAATAATAACATACTGCACTTTTGCTTGAAACAAGCATATTTGTCCACTCCCGTGGTAAGAGTAATCAAAACTTGATAAATATTCCTTTGAGGTACATTTAAAAAGAAGAAAATTTAAATTGTAATAACAAATTGGAATCTATTGACAGCCTTAATTGTAGCCTCAGTGTTTAACTTTTTGAATGAATGCAATCCCATGCTCTGCTGCCTAGCATAAATCAAGATCCCTCCCCTCACCGTCCTTTAATAAACACACAGTGTTTTATGGATATTTTTTTTACAGGCCAGCTCTCTTCAAGCATTAAAACATCTGGACTAATTAAGTGGCATGATAAAACTTTGTTTAAAGAGTTTTGGCAGAGTCAGGGAATGGGTGGGGTTTCGGGCTTAGGTTCCACTCAGCATGTGTCATGTCAGCCAAGCTCAGGATGGCTGGTTTATTTTATTTTACTCTGTGGTGGGTTGTGAGTGGGAAAGGGGGGTCTCTACGGGAATGTCTATGTTTGCCTCACCAGATGCTTATCCAGGGCTATCGTGGCACAAGATGATCCATCTTTCACTGCTCTCATGTGGATCCTCCGGAGGCCGCCTTTCCCTCTTCTGAAGCCCCTGTCAGGAGATGAGAAGGAGGAGTAGAGGGGAGGACAGGGCCTGACTTAACTGCAGATCAGCTGCATGCACGCTATTCGGCAAGACTAGGCCCCAGCCTCCAGACAAATACACTCTGCTCCTGTATTATATTCAACATAAAAACTGTACCTACACCTTTTTAGGCAAATTGTGATTTAAGTTTTCAGCGTCACAAGGTATGGGGTATGGAAGAAAAGGCTGTGTGTAGTTAGGTTCTGGTTTGGATGCTTTTGAGATATTTTATGCCCTAGATCAGTGGCCCCCAACCTTTTTTGCGCCACGGACCGGTTTAATGTCGGACAGTATTGTCACGGACCGGAAGGTGTAGCAGATAAAAACAAAATAAAATGATAAGACCGGCATAAAAACTGTAGTATTTTCTCTATAAAATAATAATAATAATAATAATAATAATAATAATAAACGTAAATCCACTGTGTATTCATGTGCAACTTTATTAGCAGCGTCCTCATAACGTCACAGCAGCAACAGAACATGACATGAGTAACATCGTCTCTGCCCCAACGCTCTCTGGTCGCTATGGTAACGTTACAACATGCCTTCAAAATAAGACACACCACAAAAAAAAAAGTGCATGAAAATACTAGCTACTCACAATAGCACTGAATCAGTGGGAGCCCTGCGCTTGTTTTGCTGCAATAAGACGGTCCCATCTTGGGGTAATGGGAGACAATGAAACCCGAAGTGTGTTGCTTGTCCAGTCTGCTTCGTAATTTTGTTTTGGTTGCTGTCACTGCAGAAAACCCTGCTTCACACAGATAAGATGTCAGAAATGGCAACAGCGTTTTCAATGCTGTTGTGGCGATCTCGGGGTATTCTGCCATGACTTTAATCCAGAACACCGGCAGAGCTGTTGTCTCGAACAGACGTTTAAGGCCCCCGTCATTTGCGATCTCGGGACGTATCACGTGATCTATGGTCTCGAGGCCTTGACATGCGTCAAGAGTGAGTCATAGACGGATGTAATGGAGAGAATCCGGTCATTTTTCAAAATAAAACATCATTCCGACTCAGATAATAAATCAAACGGAAATAATGGAAGTTATTTATTATTTCTGTGCGACCCGGAACCAAATGACCCACGGACCGATACCGGTCTGCGGCCCGGGGGTTGGGGATCACTGCCCTAGATGATGAGTTTGTGGTTAAACATCAGGATGATGCTGACTACCCGATATATTTTTTCAAGATTTTACTGAAAGTATGCCATTACTCTATAATAGAGTAATTGATCAGAAGCAGGAAAGTTTAACCGTAATGATAAAAACCTTGGCATGCAAATACAAAGCCTCCATTTTCCTTTTATGTTTTGTCCAGATATTATTAAATACATCAGTGAGAAATGCTGGCTAACAAGTCCCTAACACACAGGTACAGATGTCTTGCAATCCAAAATAATGAGCAAGACCAAAAGTATTACGGGGATGATAAATGCTGCACACACAGCATTTTGTTGTTTTTATAAATGTATGCATTGAAACTCCAGGTTTCTGGGAATTTCAGTGCGTATATTGTTTGTTATTTTTTGCTTACCATTGTCAATGGCACAATGCCCCATGCTGCATGGTGACGTAGTTAAATGTTGGAGGATTAATGATCCATTTAGGCCTTTTCTACACATGGCTAGAAGGCACAGCTGGATTCCAGCACGCCTCTTTTCTGATATCTGTCCAGTTTTGCCAAAAATGTGTCAAAAGGTTAATGATCTGTCAGAGACCAACTTGTGACAATACAATGTTCTGCTGGGAAACTTTTGGACCTGGAATTCATGTGGATGTTACTTAGACACGTACCACCCACCTAGACCAGACCAGGCAGCAGCCGTCCCCAGCAGGATGCAACCTGACACAGACACACACAATGTGGTCATAATGTTATGCTCAAAGGCCTCAGCCATGTTAGATACTCTCACCCACAAGAGATCTTTTTACGGTTTCTGAGTCTAGGGGACATGCCTGGGTGATTACTAATTTGCCTGGTGTTATTATTTTTCCTCTCGTCTTTCTCCTTGTTTATCATATGTTTTTTTCTCTTTTTACTTCTCATTTGATGTTCCAGCTACACAGCGGGCACTGACTTTGTTTACAGGCAGTTGTGGTGACTCTTAGATTAACAAGACCCCAGGGAGCTAATTGCTATTACAGCTAATGGGACACTTAATGTCATCCCTGCTGGAGAGCTTGGGAGGGAAGGTTGGTCTAACGCATACTGTCTAACTTCTCGCGTGTGAGCAACAAGTCGACCTGCAACGTCAAAGCCCAATGTCAAGGATTCGTGAAGTTTTAACTGTCATCTATCAATGTGTGTGTGTTACAGCAACAGCTGGAGGAGGAGGCTGCGAAGCCCCACGAGCCAGAGCGACCCATCTCACCGCCCCCCAGTGAGGCCAAGCATCGAAGCCTGGTCCAGATCATCTATGACGAGAACAGGGTCAGTAGAATACACCCATATGTCCTTCTGTCTATATGAGGACACTCAGGAAAACCATACATTCCAGTGGTCCTTAGCCTAAACCCTAAATTTAGAGGTTGTGAAGACATTTTGGCCGTTCCTTACAATGCAGAAATGTACTCAACAACTTTGCATAGGATTGGCCCACAGAAAGATAGAACGACATGCTCACATGCACTCCCTCCATATTTGTCCATCTGCCCTCGTCTGTGAATTTGGTTTCACCTGGTGACATACGCAGTATATTTATTATCACGGGTAGAGGTTGTAAGAGGATAGCACTAGTTACTCTCCCTCGTGTTTCATTGCCGTTTCGCTGGGCTGATGTAAGTCAGGCTGTTCTGTCCTTTGAATATTCTCAGTTGTCTTTCTGTTATGGTTATCTCATTCAAATGTCAGAGATAAGGCAGTCAGTGTTTGAGATAGAGAGTGCATGTAAGGTAAACTAAATGACCCAGCAGGTACACATTTAAACAACACACAGAGAGTTCTTGATTTTACCACAAGTAGAGACCAGTGGCGTGTAATTATTTCATTAGGTTTTTCATTAGACTTCATAGACAAATTTTTGATTACTACAGAGCAAAATACTGTGGTTCTGCAGAGACAGACCTGTCATTTTCATTTACTTTGTTTGATTATATTCTTCAAAGCAGTGTCACTAAGTATTTATCTCATACCCGACCCTCCTACTCTTTACCGTCGGTCAAGGCAGAACTCCTGACTAACAGAATAAGCTACTGAAGGTCAGCATGATGAATCACAACTGTACACACTAAAACATGTACGCACTAGAAAATGACACAGATTGTTGGCACACATCTTTCTCTTTTGTGCAACTACAGCAAATGAATCATTCTTTCAAGAAAATCACAGCAGATGTGAAGGCATAAAGGTATTGGGAAGTGCTGAGTTAGTCCCAGTTACAGCAATAATTATATGCTGCAGAGCTGTGGGCAGAAGATTAATTTTTTTAATAGATTCTCTGTGCTCTCAGTCCCCCTAGTGGTTAGCAGCACAAGTCTCCCTTCAAATGAAAGTAGTATTTAAAGCAGGGGATCTTTTTTCTATGTATGAGACCCCGAATACAACCTGTACATGGTATCAAGGCCCCTATTTTAAACTAGAAATCATTTCAAAACTTCACAGTGCAGAGGAAAATAGCTCTTGAATGGTTTGAGCAGCTTCTGTGATACATCCAGTGCAAGTCAAAGCACTGTATTATATTAAAAATGTGCTTTAAATGGAGAACACTGTTTAAAACCCATGCGTCTGCAAACAAGCCTTCACCCTGATTATATGTAATTACTAAATCAATGACGGTTCCAGGAATGATGACTTGACACTTTCCTCTAATCTCTGTTGCTACTGCCGGTAAACCACAGTAAAAACTAGTTTTTTTTTTTTAAAGGGAAAATTTTTTTTTTATTCTTGTTCATGTATTCTTCATGTCGTTCGCTGACGTCTCCACACTTATATGGAACAGCATGGCATTGCCGATTTCTCAAAAATTATCTAAAAATCTTGATGTTTAAGAGTGAGTCAAGGCTTATTCCACAATGTAGTCTGACCTCTGTAACACTTCTTACTTCCCCTCTGACTGACAGGATGTACCCTGGCCTCCTGCCGGCCTCTCTAGCCGTACTGTTACTCTCTCCCGAGACCTAACCCACTGCATTCCTAGTCATCCATCCATTTTCACATTCTTTCTTTCTTCTTTCTATTTTTTTCTATATCCTTTTTTTTTTTTTATTATTAATTCCCAATTAAGTTCTATCACTTGTGCTCTTTTTTTTAATCCTTTTAAGTATAAATCTGGATAAAATGCAGATAATATTTAAAACACTTTTTCACCCAGATTAACTACAAACTATATATTGTATGCATATCCATTTGCCAGATTGCAGCAAATGTGTTTGCATCCCACGTTTTTTGTAAATAGCACTGTATCAGACCCGATTTTGATTTTGGTTATGCACCTGGTAACTCCTAAAATGACTGAACAAGTTTAAGCTCTGAAGTTCAGATTCATAACCTCTGTTGCCGTTATTCCTGTATCACCTGTGATCTGTGCTTTCTCGGTCACACAGAGTAGTCATACTCGTCATCATAGATATAATCTCTGTTTTACATAGTTTTACAGGAAGAACAGTCTCATTTTAGTCTCACAGATACGTCTAACCACACACAGATCCTCTTGATCTATCTATATATGTTTAAGCACCTGGCTATAATTACCTCAGCCTTAGCCTGCCGTTTTGAGCTGGTTTCTCTGTGGTGTCGTCTGTCCCTGCTGGCCAAGGTTACAGATGCATTTCTTCCAACGGCACATTGTCAAAGCCTGAGGATGCTCAACTCAGGTACACTCCTTTCATATTTGTAGCATTGCAGATGTGGACATGAACACAAGAGAAGATGGCTCCTCTAAGACTGCATTATCATAATTCAGTTGAGTGATTCTAAATCCTCATGTCTGGTCTTTATTTAGATGGCCCAGTAGCACTTTTTCTTTGTCTGTCTTTGTTTTTTTCCGGTGTTCCTTTTTTTGCATTCCCCTTATGGGACTTTCATAGGTTTGAGTTTTCTCATGTTAAATATTTTATGGAAGGGATCTTGCAACCTGCTGTAAAAAAAAAAAAAAACCTTTTGACCATACAGCTGTGTAGTTGCTAAGTTCACAGTTTATAATATCACTGTGGGGGGCATGATCAAAATAATAGAGCCGGCCTGTCTCCTCGGGTCTGATGAGGGATGTGCGTGTATGTGGTGTAGATGGATCGAGAGGCCATGTATTAAACCATCAGCCCTCTCTGTGTAATTTGCCACGCTTTTAGAGTAAACACAATACTCTGTGTAGATTCCTTTATACACCCCCCACACTTTGTTTCTAAATGTATCATTTTTAGTAGGGATGTCTCGCCCCCAGATCCCATCGGCCGATCTGAGTTCTGATCCGACTTTAAATACACAATAATGTCCCCCCTGGAGATTCATAAAGGGTTTTCTTATCTTACTTGTATTCTCCTAGATCACGTATGCACTGTGACTGTATTAAGTCCAATGGATAGTGCTTTCAACTCTAGCAAAGAGGGGGTAGCTCCCCTTGGATTTGCCCCGATACTCATCAGGACATCCCTAAGTTTTTGTATTTTACGTGTAGCTAGGTGTCATGCAGTCTTGTTTTCAAATTTCCTTAAACAATCATGGCTAGGAAATGAAGAGAAATCCTTGAGGCTCTCTACTCCCTGGGGATGAAAGACTGCTTTTGATAATGCTGCTCATTAGCTGTCCTTGTAGTAAGCAAGCTCGCTGAGCAATGCTCTGCAGCCTGTTACACCTACTCACTGGTGAGGACGCAACAGGAGCGAGGAAAAAAGAATCATGTGCAGAATTGCTGAAGGAAGAATAATAGCGTCATTATTTGAATGAGTTGTGTAGCATGTGTTTCTTTTAGCCTGGTCTTGGAGGAAATGCACAGGGCACGTTTAGAGGCAGGAGGCACGTCCTTTGGTTTTCCTCAGTTGTAAGCCTCTGTTGACAGAAGCTGAGTGTGCTCCTTGGAGTCATAAATCCATTTCTATTGGTGTGAGTCTTGTATAAACTTAGGAACAGATCCCAAACACCTCCTGTGTTACCTCTACATTAAATACATAGTGACGTTAATAAGGAAGCTGCTGGTGGATGGTGAAGAATAAAAGTTGACACACACATTCACACCGACGGGCTCTGTCTGCGTTATCACCTCTTAAAATGTCTGCCACTTGTTCCTCGCCATCCACCCCTCTCCCACCTGTACTTCCATCCTGCCTGTGAGTGTCTCAGTGGTCACTAAGGGAAGTGAACTGAGATGAAAAGCAGCGGAGCATGTGGCGTGTCACCAAGGAGGGTCTGTTTGATCGATGAAGCAGAGAGAGTGGAATGAGAAGAAGAGTGGAGCGAACATTGAGAGGGGTAGTCTGGGACGCTGCTTGCACATTTGTCTGGTTGGAGCTAAATATAAATGTATGGGGGAGCAGATCAGCAGAGAGGTCATCCAGAGACACACAGGGGAGTTTTTTGGCTGCCCATTTTCATGCCCTGTCACCTCTCCTCTCTTGCTTTATGGTCCCTGCCAGGAATGTGTGTTTTCAGAGGCTGATTGTTGTAGGTAGCTGAAGGTGAGATCTTTCTCTGTCTTTCATCAGATGTCTCTGTTATTAGATAAGCACTAAAGCTTTATAGCCCCCCCGCACCCATTCTTTTTTTCCTTACTCTTTCTCTCCCACTCACGTTTTATTCCACTCCCACTTACTTTCCCGCCTGCCTGCTCTTTTTCTCTTACCTCTCTCTCTGCTCAGGAGAGGTGAGTAATCTTTTTTTTTTTTTTTCGGGGAGAGGGGAGAGGGAGCTGAGGCAAGGAGCTGTGGCTCAGCTTGAGTTAAAAGCTCTAATAATAGTCGGTGCATTCATCTCTCCATCCTTCCACGCATCCAACCGTCCATCCATCCGACAAGCAGTGGTGTAGCCTCAGTGATCAAGTGAGCATGTTCACTGCGTTGCCGTGGTGATGACAGAGGTGCAGGCGGCCGGGCTAATGTACTACTTCTGTTTGTCTTCACTCACCAGAAAAAGGCAGAGGAGGCTCACAGGATACTAGAAGGACTGGGACCCAGGGTGGAACTGGTGAGTAGGGACTCTGATTTTATTTCAGTAATTCTGTTGGTGTATTTTTTATTTTCACAAGGTCTCATTCGAGGGATAAAGGATGTTTAGAAGATAAGAGGAAAGGGGCTGGAATTACATGCTGCCCTCTATTTTAAAATTCAAAGTAATCAAGTAAAAATACTTCCCTCAAAGCACCATTTGGCAATACTGCCTCCATTTAATAAGATGACCGGCATCAGAGCCAAATGTTAAACGACAACTTGTTCCTACATTCACTTTGACAATGACAATTTTTTCTCAGACTGCCTTTGTTTGCACTAAGAACCTTTTGGCTCTTCATATATATATATATATATATATATATATATATTTTTTTTTTTTTAAGATTTGCAGATTCATACTACACATCAGTCCATCTACCTGTCCAACCACCTTACTCCCACATATTAACAGTCACCCACTGATTTGATCACGTTGCTACATTGAATTCATTTTGATTGGGTTATTGGACTACACAATCAGAGATTTGTGTCACTGTTATTTGCTTGAGCAAGATCCAAATCACAGTGAATGCATGATAGAGTGCACTCCGTCGTGCGGCCTCCGCGCGTCTGCTATTTGAAATCTGTTGCACAGTTGAAAATATTGCTGATTGTTTCATCTGCTCGTTTCTTCTCCCGATCCAGCCGCTGTACAACCAGCCCTCTGATACCAAGCAGTACCATGAGAACATCAAAATGTGAGTCTGCAACTACATATGCCGACACAGTTCCTCTTTTTTGTTTTATATGCAACCACTGTGCAAGTTATGTCAGGCGATATCATAAATTTATAACATTTATATATATATATTTTTCTCTCTCTTTATATATTTATCAGTTATACATACAGCATTTGAAGTCATAATAATGATTCAAATTTCATTGGTGGCCAAGCAGCGAAGCTGCGTAGGACACCTATTGTGTTTCTACGTTTTCTTCCCTATTATTATTATTATTCCGCCATGGGAGTCTATGGCAGCCCATAGAACCGTATGGTAAAAAGTTGTGAAATTTTGCACACAGCTTAAGGACAGTCTCAACATTACCTTGACTAAGTTTCATGTAAGCACTAACCACGCTCTAGCGCCACCAACGGGTCAAAGTTTGAAGTACATTTGTGCACGTAACTTTTGAACCGTATGTCCGATTTTTGAAAACAAGGTATCCTTTGAATCCTTGGACCAAGCCAAGTTCAATGCACCCTATGGCGTCAATTTCCGCCATGATGGATTTTCCGCCATTTTGGATTTCATCAAAAACTTTTAAAAGTTTTCACGGGTCACAAATTTTGTCCGATCGACACCAAACTTCACACACGTCATCAACAGACCATGCTTCCTTAACGCATTACTTTTTGTCTTCGGAACTACAACCGGTCGCCCGTAACAGCCAACCGAAATCGGCGGCGAAGGCGCCGTTTTCCATTTGAGCGCATATCTCGGCAACGCTTCGGTGCAATGAAACCAAATTTGGTACCACGCTTCCAGACTCTGTTCCAAGTGTACGATAAAACTCTGGTGTCATTTATCCACTAGGGGGCGCTATAATTAGCAAAACATTGTTTTTGCTCATATCTCTTGATGCGTTTTTATTTGAAATGAAATTGTGATATCCGCACATACCGTGGGTTGCCCCAGTGACAGTTCATGCCAACTTTTCGCGTTAGCCAATCGCAGTCGCCGGCAACGCCGCCAAACAGGAAGTTTTCTTATATCTCGGCGACGCTTTGACTTCCGAAGACCAAACTTGGTCACGCGCTTCGACACTCCGTTTGAAGTGCGCAATAAAAATTTGGTGTCATTCGGCCACTAGGGGGCGCTGTAATTAGCAAAATTGCGTTTTTGCTTATAACTTTTGACCCGTATGCCTGATATTCAAAAACCTGGTACTGTTGGACTCCTTGGATCATGCTGAGATCAACGATACCTATGTTGTTGATTTTGCCCTATTGGATTCTCCGCCATTTTGGATTTGATCAAAAACACTTCAAAGTTTTCACGGGTCACAAATGTTGTCCGATCAACACCAAACTTCACACACGTCATCTACGGACCGTGCTTCATTAACGCATTACTTTTTGTCTTCGGAACTCAAACCGTTCGCCCGTAACAGCCAATCGAAATTTGCGGCGAAGCCGCTAACAGGAAGTGAGCTCATATCTCAGCAACCCTTACGTGTATCAAAGCCAAACTTGTTGCATGGACTCAGGACCCGATCAGGGGGACGCTCAAGAAATTTTGACGACCTTTGACCTCTAGGGGGCGCTGCAAGTAGCAACCATGCATTTTGGCCTGTAGCTGTTGATGTGTTTGGAATTAAAATGTACTAATGGTGTCTGGTAATACTGTTAGACGTCCTTAGGCCGACCCACGTCAACTTGTGATGTCATCGTAATTGATTCGGCCGCCATATTGGATTTAATCAGAAACATCAAAACATTTTCACAGGTCACAAATTTCATCTGATCTTCACCAAAATTGGAACAGGCCATCTTCGGACCATGCCTTATCAATGTATTTGCTTTCTGGAACAACTGGCAAAAGCATTCGCCAAACAGGAAGTGACCTTATATCTCAACCGATCCTTGGTTTTTTGGCTTGAAACCTGCTGTGACTGCTTAATGCTTTATGTCTGATGCGACTGCATTGAGTTACGTGGCAAATCTGCACTGCTGAACGTTCTGCTTGGCCACCTCAATGCTGCTTGCAGCTTTAATTTCTGTTGTATTCCGTTTATAAGAAATCAAAAACTTCTTGTGGTACTTGTATATTGCCTCAGCGAGAGAGACTTGAAACTTGTCTCCACCCTGATACCTCAGTGCTCCCTTCCCCCTCGACTGAGTGGTATTTCAGAGGGGGATGTGAAATTGCCATAATGTAAACTTAGTAATGAAACCTACTGGAATAAACATGTGTGACGAGGGAGGCTACATCGGATTAAACAAATGCAAACCACCTGGTAAATAAGTATTTCCTGAAAGTGTGACAGTGACATATTAATTTGTATTTAACGCTGCAGTAGGAGCTGCACTTAAATCACATGGCATATTTGTTTAAAAATAAGGAAATGCAGTCATTCTTCATGCAGTCAGCTGTATGAAGCTGACATTGTTATGTAAGTTTGGTGATAATTATCTCTACTCCTACCATTCGTTTACGATTCATTTGTTAAAATGTGCACATGAATCTTCTATAAAAGCAAATAAATTCAAGCGGGGGTTTTGCCTCTGAAGAGCATCTGTCACAAGTTAGTTTTTGTTAGGTGAGTTATTAATACATCATGTCAGCTCCACATGTTAGTGGATATCTGCAGAGAGGGGAGCACAAATTAGACAATACTGCATTGCACTGCCATGTCTATCAATAAGGCTCATGTCCATCTGTAATCTTTTAAGGACCATAATTTGCTGAGGCACAGAAAAGGCTGCAGGAGGGATATAATGGCTTACCCCACCGTTGGCACTGTAGTTCGGGCACAGGGGCATACCACAAGATGTGTCTGACCTCTTACCCGCTCACTGCTGTCTTCACTCCTTTTGATCCCCACACCGTTTGATCAGTATTATTGCCTCAAAGCAATTAACTGAAAACCGTCCTCTCTTCGTCCGTGTGTGTGTTATTAAATACCAGTGTGTCGCTCTGAGCCGACACAATTGACTTCTTTGTGTTGTTAACCGGTTTGATAGCCTTGGCATTCATCCCTGCTGAGATAGATGACTACCAACATCTCTATGGAGCTCTCAGTGCCTATCCTCGGTTCATCTCCTGCACGCTCTATTTCTACCTCTCAGTTTCTGACGTATTTGTCAAAATACCCATAAGGAAACTAATTTGAAGACAAATTTAAACTTTGAAGTTTAAAAAGCCTTTGCTCTGTGTGGTCATACCGCTGGAGAACATCTGTCACAAGTGTGTGCGTAATGAATGTTTCAGCCATCTTGTTTTGGAGGTATTATGCCAAATTACAGTGTTCTCCGATATCTCAGAAATGGCACAGGCTTAGAGCAAGACAAAGGAAACCTTTTATAGGGGTTCAGAGCTTCTAATCTTTCCCTTTGCCATCTGGTGTCCAGAGCACAATGCCATCTCTGTCTTTAAGGGACTTAATCTATCAGTCCTGTTTCTGCCATTCCTAGCTAGTTCTCACCCATTATATGTCACAAAATGTGGACATCGACACTGCATAACTGGATTTGGCTGCATTTATCTTTCCTGCTGCGTTGGCATGGCTCCACATGTGTCTGTGTGTGAGTAGGTGTGGGAGTGTTTATGTAGGTTGGGGGTTGTGGCTGTTTGGCTTTAACTTGGCTTTGTTACTGCTGATAATATGTTTGGAAAATGAAGAATAGGTCATCTTGTGTGTTTGTCTTTCTAGACCCCAAACGTTATCGTGTCTTCAAATTTTTACTGAACTCATACACCACCAGCCGCCCACTTCCTAGTCATCTGTCCTTGCCTGTGACCCGAAAGACCCTACGGCTGAGCTGTAGTGACTAATGTAGAATAAGATTACATTAATCAGTGGGGAACGTGACCTTACAAGTGACAGATTAAGTGTCAGGAATAAAACTCTGTCTTGCAGCAAAGAAAGAGACAAACTGAGTGGCTGCCTAAAGAGATTACTGGCCCTGACCTTTATTTGAAGCACTGTGGCTGACTGTTCCCAGCACAGACAAGTTTTATAAGTTTGGCTCCCCTCGCTGTCCTTTCCACCCAGAAGCAAGTTTGAGTTTATCGAGCGGTGGCATATAAGGACGGGCATTGTTTGTGTTTATAGGAGTATGCGTGAGCGGACCTCTTTTTTTTTTTGTGTATTTAACGGGTAAAATAAGTGAGGCAGAGGGTAGAGACCTGAGGATCAGAGGAACATTATAGGCTCGGCTATATTATGTGACAAATGTGATGAAAACCAAACCACTCAGTCTGATATTGAGTGTTTTCTTGAATGTTCTCACCTTATTCATTTCTTTCTGTCCCCCATCTTCACTTTCTCCCTTTTCTTTCTACCCTCTTAGAAACCAGGCGATGAGGAAAAAGCTCATCTTATACTTCAAAAGGAGAAATCATGCTCGTAAGCAGTGGGTGAGTAAAGAATTCAGCATTTTTGACTAGGGCTATACCATGATGGATGTTAGTATAAAACTTTGCCAGCTGCTCCTTAGATTGAGTGGCCATTTTAGTCACACCAAAGAAGAAATAAGCTCTGGGCATGATCTGTTGTCGGTACATGTACAGTTCTCTGAAAGGAAGCAATTGTTTTTAATAACAACAACAGTAAAAAAAAAAAATCTCCCATACTCTCATCTGAAAGTATAATTTCATGTGTCTGTTGAATTCGCTGTCTGCCAAACACTATAATGAGCATAGTACAGGGTTAGTCTGTGCTCTTGCCTGCCAGTGATTGAGCGAGACTGAGCCAAAGAGCATGGCTATAAATAAAACAGAGATCAATGGGGTTAGCTCTGATGCTAGAGCCAGGCGGACAACATAAAATCAACTGGCTTGACGGAAAATCATTACTGAAAATCAAGTCCACACTTTTACTATAAAATATCCACAAGCAGCAAATATGATGACAAAATAGCAATTTCTATCGGATTGCAAATTCTCTGAGACAGTGCCAGAAGCGACTATGTTACAGTCACAGTTCTGCGTGTGTTACGTCTTGTAAGTTTATGTGAGGCCACATTCATATGCAGCACCTGTGAGTCGTGGGCGATTGTCCGCTCGTCTCTCACGTTGTGTCTCAAGTGGGGGAGGTAGCTCCTTGTGGGCAGAGTGTGGGGAGACATCGCCTTGTGGTTTATGAGCCCGCTGATGGTCGTGTCTCCACCAGGGTTAATGGTCTGCTTTACAGCCTGCCTGTGAGAGAAGCTGGGAAAACAGTGGTCTGCCGTCTGCCAGTAGTGGCTCAAGGCTGGACTCCCCGTAGAATATCAACATGTCACTTTGCCCCCTCTGGGTACATGGTACCAAAGAGACTGGGCATTAGATGAGATTCCGGTTTTATCAGTAACTCATTTAAATACTAATTGTTCTAGTTCAGAGGCAGAAGGAAATTTCTTTCCGTGGATTTGCAGTGGACTGAGATCTTTCTCCCTCTATGATCCTTCAGGAACAGAAGTTTTGCCAGCGCTACGACCAGCTAATGGAAGCCTGGGAGAAGAAAGTGGAGCGCATTGAAAACAACCCACGGCGCAGAGCCAAGGAGAGTAAGGTGCGGGAGTACTACGAAAAACAGTTCCCGGAGATCCGCAAGCAACGAGAGCTGCAGGAGCGAATGCAGAGGTGGGATAAATTTTTTTTTTTTCTTTTCAGAACAGCCACTCTGTTCTGTCCAGAGTTAATGACTTAGATTTGTTGCCATGTTATTGCTGCTGTTATAAAGATTTACTGTGGGTTTGTTTCACTGAGGTGTAGGTGGCTCAGTTACAGTAATACGTGGGTAGTGTTGAGTGACTGGTCTTCTGAATTTTTCCTTTTGTAGTCGTGTTGGGCAGCGAGGAGGTGGACTGACCTCATCTGCAGCTCGGAGTGAACACGAAGTCTCCGAAATCATTGATGGAATATCAGAGCATGAGGTACGCTCTTCTTTTAAAAATTATTTGGGGTCTGTTCACATGTATCACTGTGTTACAGTTAAAATTGCCATGTTGAGGTGTTCACCTGCCATGGTTGGCAACACACCCAGAAAGAAATTCTGTATCGCTGTTGTGGGTGATGTTGTATTTATATGACATGCAGATATACTGTACTTTATAAATTTGTCCAGTTTATGGTAATTGGAAACGTCCTTCAAGACAGAGTTATCTTAACAAGGTAATTGTTAAACACTATGAAGACAATAGAAACAACATTACAGATTCCTTGAAAACATTGCAGTAGGGGTTTGTTTAGTAATTAGCATGTGGCACAAGATTGGCATATAGTACAGATGTTATACAGATGTATAGAATGCCGCTGGAATATTTGCAGTAGCTAAACTAGCATGGCTAGCCAAAGCTAAATGTTAGCTCTTTAAGGCCACCAGATCCCAGCAGCAGGCACAGCACCACAGCTGCTTTTAATTGAAAGGCTCCCAAAACTTTTCTGGCACTATTTACTGCCTGTCTCATTTTTACAATTTTCCCTCGTTTCTCTTTCCTCCATTTATAACGTGCGTAGTCGCCACATAGCACAAGCTGTTGGTTCAACAGTAATTACTGTCTGTGTACTCGTCCATGAGGAATCTTACCATCTATTACAGAGTGTGCCGGCAGATTTGGCTGCTTTTGGAAAACATTCAGTGCGGACCTGCTATCCGATGCAGGTGATATAAATAAAACTGGTTTGACTTGACTTTAGACATACCAACCAAATTCATGCCATTTGAGTGAACAATGTTGAAGGTGAACAAGAATTCAAAAGCTCATAGTTCCCACATTCGAAGTCTAGTTGTTACCAAATATGGTTGCTTGTAGTTTGTCCAATGGTGACGTCTTGTTTCATCTCAGTTCATGCCTTCCTTTCTCCTCATGATATAGCAGCACCTTCCCTTTACCACTCTCCCATGTCAGCACCTCAGACATTATTTTATCCAAAACACATTTTCATTTGTGAAGTTGTAAACTAATTAGTGAGAGGAAAACAGTTCTAGAAAACAGATATTTGAAATTGGCCCACTGGACTCTTGTTTTCTCTTCCACACTTCCAGATGGAAAAAAAAAAAACATTAAAAAATTATGTGTTGTTGCATTAGGTTTCATATAGTCCATGTCCGTATATGCTCTGTGCTCTCAGTTTCTCTCTGGAGACCAGCCCACTCACTCCAGGATGTTGTTTTTTTTCTGTCTTGTGTGCGTGTGTGGCACGTGTGGACATCAGAACACAGAGAAGCAGATGCGACAGCTGGCAGTCATCCCTCCTATGCTGTTTGATGCTGAGCAGCAACGCATCAAGTTCATCAACATGAATGGATTGATGGGTGACCCCATGAAGGTGTACAAGGACCGACAGGTTATGAATATGTGGAGCGAGCAGGAGAAAGACACTTTCAGAGAGAAGTAAGAAAACCACATCAGCTAGACCGAGCTTAATTTGCTAAAATTCTGCTTAACAGTAACATTTTGGCTGAACATTGGCACTCCGAAGAAGATATATGTATGTTTTTAAATAAGCTCTTTATATTTCTACTTTTGATTAAATGCCAGTATTGATTTCACTTCCATTCTCATGTGTATTGACAAAGTGCTAGACAGACTCTTTTCAAGCAACAAGTCAAACTGTGTCTTTTACACCCTGTGAAATATGTGTAACCAGTAGAGGGTCAGCGAGTTGTTGGTAAGGAAGTGACTCTTCCCCTTTCGTGAGAATCGCGAGGAGCTTTGTGAAGCTGCCAAATCAAATCAAATCCACGCAGTAAAAGCTGGGACTTTAAAGTTTGCCCGTATACAAAGAGCTTCAGTTCTTATCCAAAACAAATACGAAGAAATGTGATCACTTGTGACTGTGATAAGTAATAATTTGTGAAATTACATTTGTTTTAGTTTTGGATTCATGTTATGATTGAAGATTTAGTCATTTTCAGTTTCCTCCTCTCGTGTTATTTTGTGATCTTCTTTTGGAGCCTCTAACAGTTGCTGGTGTTTCTGAGTCATTATCTTTGTTCTGCTTCCATAGGTTCATCCAGCACCCCAAAAACTTTGGGCTCATTGCGTCTTTTCTGGAGAGAAAGGTATCAATTCATCAATTAATTTTGCCTTTGTACATGTTTTTTGAAGGGCCACTGTCTTCTGAACAAAAGAAAAATTACCTTTCTCTCATGTTTTAGACGGTGGCAGAGTGTGTGCTCTTTTATTACCTGACCAAAAAGAATGAAAACTATAAGAACATAGTGCGAAGGAACTACAGACGCAGAGGAAGAAGCCAGGTAACCTCACTTTTCTCACTTAAAGTTCACACAAATGCTTTATAACTGAAGGCCAATCACAAGGCTTGAAAATCTTTCTGTTTTGATTAGAGATTTGAGCATGTAGATGCAGTGAACCTCTCCTTTTCCTATTTTATTGTCCATTTACAACCGTTAGTTAGTCTGAAGCTTGGTTTATACTTCCACAAACGATCTACAGAGAGCCGATGGGCTATGCCGATGTAAGCATTTTTACTTGGACGATGTTGTGTCAGCATCGTTCTTTAATTACCCTTCTAAAACTATAGTCGTCTGCTAATCAGCTGCGTTGTTTCTCTGTGTACTGCAAACAGTGCTAGAACTGAGCTGCTCGTGTTGGAGTTGAAGTTAGTAAATGTTGGACCACAGCTACTTTTTACTGGAATCACTGCAACGCAGAAAAGTGAGAAGATGTCTGAGTAGGTGTTATGCAGGAGGTAGAAGGAGAGTGAATTTTCTGGGCTTGTTGGACCACTGACAGACGTTAACAAGGAAATGCATTTCAGACCAAACACAGCTATACACAAATAGTAGTTACATTTCTGGTAACCTTAAATCAAGGTTAATTGTTCAGAAAAAATGTGCCAATTTCTTAAAACCAACATGCTTAAGGCTGTTACATACTCGGCAAGAAGTGAGGAATTTGTTCCCATAGCCCCCGTTTAGGAGTTCTCACAGCTTGTTCTTCACTTTTTTCTTGTGTGGGTTCCGGCAACTATTCTGTGATTGGTCAGATATTGGATTGGGTGTGGTTAATGCGGAACTGCTAGCGGCCACTCTGTGAGCTCCCAAATGCTAATATTCACAGTGTGACTGTTAATCTCTCCTGGGAAGAGATCGGCATACTGTGTGAGGGTGCATGCTGAATGAACGGCGTCATCTGATTGACACAGTTATCTCGCATAATACTTGGCGTGCGTGACGCATGCTGCAGTGGGTGGGCCCTATGAGGACTTGCCTGGATTTCGCCACTTGAGTTTCACATGAAGGATAAATGACCTGGCCAAAATAAACTTGTTCTTGCTCACCCCGAGAACAAATTTCTTGCTTCTTGTGGAGTATTTAACAAGCTTAATTCTATTTCCATAATGATGAAACACGTGGTTATTTCTTCTCATTAGCTCCCATTTATTACATATCCTCAGACCAGGTACTAGCAGTATGGGGGTGGGCCCTAATGAAATGGCAAATTAATTTACTGGTGACCTTTTCCTATGGATATGAGGATGCTGTCTCCTCATCTTTCCTGAAGAAACCCCTGCTCATTACCTGGAGGTTTGCGCCACATCTCTTGAGTAGCAGCTGGCAACTAATAGCCCACAGTGACTGTACCTAAAAGTGCATTGCTATGCATCAACGGGACTTCAAATGCTAATGGAGACTATGTTTGGGTAGAGGAGAAATTGGGAGGATTAGTAATAGCTTAATGCAAATGTCAATGTGTTTTCTCCTTACTAAGTCGTTTTTCCACTGTGCTGTATTGCAGTGACTCGTTTAACTCCACTTTGTGGAGAGCTGCCGCTAGATCGGCTTGGAACATGTTTAGACGCAGTGCAGATCTCTGCTTGGTCTAGATGGAGGTTATTAGGCAGATTTTTTTGTCTTGAGAAAGGAAGATGTGTTTGTGGCCCACAGACTGGGGGGGACCATTAAGTCCTCTTATTATGTTGTCTGTCTAAAGGAAGGACATTAGTGATGCCGTTCAAATGGAGGAAAAGAGGTTTGCTTCTGTATGTGAAAGGTGCATATTGATTTTGCTCGTCTACCTGCTGCCTTTCTCTACTACTTGTACTTTTATTTACCAGCAGCCGCCAGTAATTTGCCTTTTCATTGAGCAAATATGTGGTAGAGATCAAGAAATTATATATTCTTCCTCTTACTATGGGGTCCTCTTTAAAAACATTACTATTGTTAGGTTTTTTCTTTTCTTTTAATAGCCTACTGCATTTTATTGACTTAGTGTTTTTGCACTTTGGGAGGTATTAATACTAAAGGATGTGGCAGTGTGACTGTGTTTAGAAATCGGAATCATGTGAAAGGATGACTAAGGGGAAGAAACATCAAACAGGAGAGCTTGGTGAAGATGTGCTCGGTTAATACTAAGGAGCGTTTAAAGCTTTCGGTTAGGATACATGTGTTCTAATCTGAACTCTAACCCTAAAAGCCCAGACAGGCAGGAAACTGGTAAGGAAGTGGTTCTGGGTGCTTAAAGAGCAGTACAGCAGAAATGTGCCGATGTAATTTCGGAACTTTCGTATCCTGTTTTGCATTGCCAGTGCTGAAAATGCATAGGATGTTTCAGGTTAGTATGTGTTCTGTACTGAAAGAGGTGACCAAAAAAAAAAAAAAAACTTGTCCTTTTGACATTTATAAAATCCTAATGTCTTTTTCTCGCTCTTGCTTTCATATAACTCTGTTACATAGGCAGAAAAATACTGACCTCTCTTGACTGGCCAATAAAATTATTCACATGTTTGTTTGTGTGGTAATAAGTACATGGTGCTTTTGGGATTATTTATTTATTTAGCTTTGTAAAAGTTGTTCTTTTCTGTTCTTGTCATGGCAGCACGGGCAGCAGCAACAACAGCAGCAACAGGTGAACCGGAGCAGCCAGGAAGACAAGGAGAAGGAGGAGAAAGAGAAGGAAGGAGACAGGGATGAAGAAAAAAATGAAGCTGAAGACAAGGATGATGGAATGAAGTGAGTCTTTTTAGTAATGACTAAACTCTACACGCCAGTATCATTTTATTTGCATCAAACACTCCACAAATTTGCAAGTGTTGCATAGATCAAAGAAAGCACATTAGGTGAGAGAAAATATGGAGCTGAGTGGTAACATTTTCACGCTGAAACTGTACAGCTGTAGGGACACTTTAACTCACTCCCTTTCACTAGCTCAGAATTTTTAGAAGTGTTCCAGGTCAGGATTCAGGAAATGGAGTAGGAGTAAGTTTTGGCTAGTAGGAGTGGATCTGGAAATCCAATCATTACCTCCCTACTTCCAGCCAGACTTTTCCACCTACGGCAAATTCTAGCATCCATTTGTACTCCCTACTACAGCAGCTGTTTTCCTGTTTATGCCCCCCCCCCCCCCCCCCCCCCTCCAAAGTCCCAATAGGATGCCAAGACACATTTTTAAAATTCTGTGCTTATTTTCTTAGTCTGGGTTTTCTTTTGGTGGGGAAAATAAGCAGCGTAGTACACCTAGCTGTCAACTATTGAAATGTCGGTGTGTGAGGAGGAGTGTGTATGTGGGTGAGTGCAGTGGTAAAGGAGGGGGTGTTTTTAGGCACAGAACCAGAAAGGATGCAAAACATCAGATGGCATCAGATATCACTGATTTCTGTTGCCTGAAAATGAGTAGATTGTACTGTATTCAGGTCGTATTTATTAGCAGTTGTGTTGGGCTGGAAGATGATGATGATGATGAAGTGTTGAACACTGCCTCCCTGCTCTGAGGCCAGTCCAGGGGACTCTGTGACTCCCAGCACACCCTGCTGCCTGCCTGTCACCCCTGGCACAGCTGGCTTGCCTATATTTAGTGTGCCACCAGCTCCCCTCAGCAAGATTAATGGAGCCGGGGAAAGATGAATGGAGGAGCAGAGGGTTCAGACTCGGTGGCTGTCTCCTGGCATGCCATTGTGCTGACACTCGATAAATTATCCCGGAAATAAAAAGAAAGAAAAAGCAGCGTTTGCATACACGTTAATGTTTTATCTTTCAAGTCTGTGTTTCATTCTGTAGCTTTCTTGCCAATAGTCATTCAGATAAACATGTCTGTCCCTAAGTTTGTGCCTCTAAAGTGACTGTCTGCACTACATACAGTATATTAAATGGGACTGAAAGGCAGTAATTCTAGCTTGCTGTCAGCACTGTACAGCATTATGTGTTTGAAATGTGTCAGTTTCCAGTTTTAATTGTTGTTTAATTTGCACCAGTTTACAATCGTTGAGATTTTTATAGCCCCCAATAAATAGAAAATAGACTCAAAGTAATCGCATAAAATATTCTGTTGCAACTTTGATCCGGAGTCGTCAGCTGCAGCTTGGCATCTTCTTGGTGATGCAGTACTCGCCTGTACAACAGCTGTTTCAGTTCCTCCTTGTTTTTGTCTTCAGTCAGATCTTCAGCAATAAAACCCATGATCAGTTGGATTGAGAACATTCAGTTGTTTGACAATAAAATCTTTCTTTTTGTCTAAATATTATAACCAAATTATTATTATTAGTGGCATGCAGTGCTACCGTAATGTACTGTTTATAGGGCTTTGGGTCAGATAGCCATCATGTGCTATCTCTTGTTCACTTCTTGTGTTTTCGTTTCTCGAATGCAGGGACGACACCTCTGGAGAGGATGCAGAGGACAAAGAGCCTACTGTACCTTTCAAGGGTCGACGCACAGCCAATAGCCAGGGGCGCCGCTCAGGCCGCATCACCCGCTCCATGACCAGTGAGGTGGAGGAGACCACCACACCACCACTCAACAATGAGCTTGGTGAGTCTCGGCTACAGATAGAGCAAATAACTCCTCTCTCTTGTGTTATTTTAACACAACAAAGATCATTGGGAGAAAGTGATGTGGATTATTATAATATCCTCAGCTGTTGGGATTTTTTAAAAATGTTTTTGCATCTGCCTGAAGGAATAGAGAAGGTTTATGGATACATACATATTTCACCAGCATCATGTAGGACTGAGTATGGACACCTTTGATCTAGTTGTGGTCTCCTGTCCCAAGCCACAAGAGTGCACTGTTGTTCTTTTGTCCCCATTCATTTGTTCACATTCACTCTTTTTCTAAGTACCTTTTGCCCAAGTGACACTCATAAATGCCATGATAAGAAATCAGAGCAGTGGGAAATTGTGATTGCATTAGGAATGCAGTCAAAATCCCATCTGTCGATAAAAAGACAGGAGTATTATTTAAGACAAAATACTGTGTCAGCAGAGTTCCCCCCCCCCCACTTAGCTCTTTGTTTCCTCGCAGATGGTAAGTCAGCCGTGCACACGCTCTTGCAAACACTCTTGCTGCAGGCTAGGATGGGATTTTTGATGTTTCAGCAATTGTGTGTTCATGCTGCAGTCGCTCCTGCGGCACATATTTAGTCACAGGGAATCCCCAGGTGACTCGGGCTGTAGGGGCTCTGTGTCAAAAGCCCCACCCATGCCACTGTTTGTTCCTCTGTTGGCAGCAGTGCTAGCTAGCTGGCCCACTGTGCCCTTCACAGGTCCATATAGAGGACACATAAGCAAAGACTCCAGCTCTGCTGTCTGCCACGCAGGGCCAGGGACAGCCTGGCTTATGGCCTGTGCAGGGAAAGAAGCCAGTTGTTATGTCTATAATCATTAACTGACTTCTCTCCTTGGATTTCCTGCTTCCTCCATCTAAAACAAACAGTCCCTAGCGACCCATGCTGCAGTGCTTCACTGGCAAGCAGCACAAGCCACCCTGCCCCCCACCCTCTTATTCTTTTTTTCTTCTCTAATTTTTGTCTCTCCTTCCTTTCCTCTTGTCAGTCACTCCCTAACTGACTTTGTGACAAGTGCCCACTCCCCCCCCTCCTCCCGCCTTCTCTAACTTGGTGGTTCTCTATTTTTTTTTTTTTTTTTGACAGCCAATCTGGAGATGAATGAGAGCTCTCGCTGGACTGAGGAAGAAATGGAAACTGCCAAAAAAGGTAACAGAGTAAAGTTTCTTTCTTCCTCTGATGTGTCGCTTTATTGCAGTTAATATTCATTATAAAACGAGTGTCAAAGGAAAGCGCACTAGTAGCTCGAGCGCTATTTGAAAGCAGAGACAAGTGATGCCGCTGTGACTTCCTGTTACTGAGGCAGCAACCGCCACGTGCTGCTAGGTTGTGTCTATGCTTGTGTGTCAGTCTGCCTGAATGTGGTCTGTTGCTCTTTGGAGCTGTTTCCCGGTCTCTCTGGGTCAAGGCAGCCCGTCTTTTATCACGGAGGCTGTAAAGTCTGCCCCTTATCAGCTAGCCCCTGCAAATGCAGCAGTCATTAACTCAGACTGTTTATTGTCTCTGACTGAAGATTACCCAGAATCCGATGGCTGATTCACAGAGGTCGCTGACATTCTGCTCGTTTTCCCTGCCCTAGTGCTCTGTGCGAGTGTGCTCAATAGTGTTTGTTGCGTGCAGTGCATAAGCCTCAGTTACTGATTGAATGAGTTCGTCACCCCCTGTGACTTCTACTGTATACTACTCTTAACTGGTATTCTCCACTGATCTGTTTCACCAGATGTTTGTATGTTTGTATATTTTAAAAAGTGCAGATTTACAAAAAACATTTTCTACCTGTGACTTTTTTAGAAAACTGAATACACATCTATATATTTTAATGTCTCGGTCTGTGTCGATGAAGTACCCCCTGTGTAAGTTCTGCGTTCTGCACATTACTCAGCGCAATTTCACTGCAAGGCGGCTGGTTTGTGGCCATTTGTAGGTGATGTGTCATCATGCTTCGTGAGACTCTCAGTTCTGCTTATGGCTGTTTTAATCTGTCCTTGTAATCAACAGTAAATGTAGTGCCTCTTGCAAGCAACTATCAGCATTTTGAATGTCGTATTGAAACCACATTTAATCGTAGAATATAGTGTCTCCTGCAAACTGGGATTTGTGCACGCCCACAGGTTCGTGTGTTAAAAGGTTATTTTGCGATAACTGGCGCTGGCCTGGCTTGAACATGGTCCTTTGTAGTAATCCTGGTTAATGTCTTCAGTTCCATTCTCCTGCTGTGGGATTAGTGGGGCGCTCCATCCCAGAGGATTAGCCTGGCAGCTTGGTGGGTGTAGGGCTTCTATGAAGGGCTTATGTAACCAAAACCACAGAACTCCAGTACCAAGAGCTGAAGAGGAGGAGCTGCTCTTAACGTTTTTCATCAGTTCTAGCAACCACCCCCACACCTGCCAAAAGGGATTCCCCTTCCAGGAACTCGCACTCCAAAATCATAACCTCCCTCCCTCCACAACCAGAGTGAATACGCTTGTCATGGTGCGTTCCCTGGCAGGTGCTTGACATGTATATGTTTTAAAGAGGCTTAGGTGTCCTGATGCTAATGTGTTTATCCCCTTGAGCTAAACAGATCTGAATAATTGCATTTATAGTGTGTGGCAGGACATCAGCATTCCAGCGTGGCACTGGCAGCCACCATTGCCTCTAGGATGGCATGGCCACACTTGGAGAACGATCGCAGGGGGTCTTTATTACTCATAGACTGGTACCTAAAACCAGGGACGTCCAAGCTTTGTAATGCTTCTGTTTTAAACCAGCCAGCTCTGCCTGCCAGCCAGCCTGTGTGTGTGCATGTGAGGTATGTGTTGCAAAGGTTGTACACTTGGTCCAAGCTGTGTGTGTGTGTGTGTTTCTATGTGCACCAGTCTTGGCCGGCGTTTATGTAAGTGCACTAATCTGCCAGGCTTTGCTTGGGCGCAGGCAGGCAGCTGGATAATGGCTCCTGCTCTGCGTGCTGGAAGAACCCATTTAAAGGAGCAGCAGGTAGAGAATGTCATATTATCTTTTCTCCCTTTCTGCTCTTGCTTTTGCTCTTGCTCTATCGCTCTCGTTCTGTCTCTCGGTTGGGAGATGGCAACGACCCAGATTGGCAGGAGCTGTGGAAGATTTGGCAAGCGCCTCTTTCCCCCACTCACTTTCTCTCTCCCCTCACTCTGTGTTGTTATAAACGGGAGAGGTCACATTCAAGATGAAAAGCAGGTCAGTCAGGAAAAATGTGAAAGCCTTTATGCTTTCTCATGGTATCAACATCAACTCCCTCTCTACCCCCTCATGCCCCCCTCATCTATCTTTGCTTACTCTCCACTTCTGTATCCTTTCTCTTTCTCCATTGTCTCTCTGGCTCAGTGGCTCTGCTCTCTCTCTCTTTCCTCTCTCTCTTTCCTCTCTCTCCCGGCTGCTCTCTCTCTCTCTCTCTCTCGCTCTGCTCTCTGTTTACTCTTGGACTGCCTGAGTGTGTGTTTGTGTCTGTGTGCGAGAGTATTAACAAGAGAGACAGAAAGAGAGGGTTCGAGTGAGTTTGTACTCACTCATGCGTTTGTGTGTGTGTGTGTGCGCGCTCCGCGGTGCCTGCTGGCAGAGTGAGGTAGGGGGAGGGACAGACCGACCGACGGAAAGAGGGAGGGAGGAAAAAAAAGAGAGATAGGAGAGATCAGATGAGGGGAGAGAGAGGCTGAGCACATAGCACCGCCCCACAGTCCCACTTTCCTGTGGAAGTCTTCCCAGACGACCGCCATTGGTGAGAGACACGGCAGAGAAGAACAGACCAGCACTCACCGAAGCACAAGGGGGACAGAGTCAGAGGAAAAGGAGGGGAGAGGCCAGGAGCAAGTGCTGTTTTGGAGCATGTCAACCTGACACCGGCTCAAGTATCAAGCCAGCTGGCAGGAAGAGCACGGAGACTTAGCTGTTTTCATCTCCTCTGCTCTGAATCGGAAGGCCCAGCCCTGAAGAGCTTCCCGGCTGGCCCTCTAGAGACCAGACCGTCTGATAGTGTTATCCAGATCAAGGCCACGAGACGACGGCTGGAGTGACAGGCATGTGACAGACAGGAACAACCACTTTCTGGCTGCACCAGGTGTTGATTGGACTTTCTCTGGGAGGAGCTAATGAAAATACCGTTTCCTGATTGGGCGTGAGGCTACCTCCTGTTTCAGTATCGCTGCTGCTGATTGGATGTTTGTTCCATGTGTTTTTCTCCAGCAACTAAGGCCCTAAGTCAACCAGAGCTGCTTGGGATTGCTTATTTTGTGGACTAAACTGGATATTTTTAGAGATCTTAACAAAGTGACCTATCACCTTCAGTAAAAGAACTTCACTGTTGTTGGTATAGCTTCACAGCGTGCGCCAAAGAGTTGGTCATACTTGTGTGCGTGATGTTATGCTGCTGATCTGACCATGTGTATGTTTGTGTGTAGCCTATGGGGTTGGAGGGTGTCTGACTCGGAGGGCAGTCCCCCCTTCACCTCCCCGCTTGTGAGGCAGCTGTAAAAGGTTAATAGGTGTTGTGTGTGTATCACGTGTATCTGTCTTCTTGGAGCGGTCTTTTCTTTCTAGGAGAAGCATTTCTGGCAGTGCCTTTCGTGGCAGCGATGAATATTTCAGCTGAAAAACCTCTTCCACTTTAACACTTGACAGGTTGTAGATTCGTAGCAGCTTTTAGACACCGCAACTCAGACTTGAAGATCACCTTTGCCTGTTGTGGCAGTTCCTTTTTTTTTTATTATTATTATTATTTTGGCATTAAAACATTGTCGGCCTGACAGTGAATATTACGTCTTCCCACATTTGTGTGTTTATTAATATAAGTAGGTCTGCGTGATGTAGTGTTTGATTTATGCCAGTGCACAGGTGAATATAATACAAACGATTTTTCAAGGGAAGGATTGAGCTTAAGTCAATTTACGTGTGACTGTGCAAACAGTTAACCGTATACTTCTACTACTACTACTACTATTACTACTATCGTATTTGGAATGATATTTTTATATGTATCTTCATATTTTGATTAAATACATATTTAGGTAACTAAAACTCGCTTTCATTGCAGCAGTCTTATGGCTAACTTATTCTGTCAAGCTTTGGGATCACTTTCAGTCTCTCTGGTTAATATAAGAGTTCAGATGACAGGGCTGTAAACAGCTGTCCTTCCCTCTCCTTTGGCTTGGAGTTTTGTTGTTGTCCTACTACCTCCATTACACGATGAGATGCAGAGACCTCTGAACCCATGTCCAAGGTTATCCCAAGGCATGTTGGCTCTGTGCCTGTTAATAACACCGCTCCCACCCACTACCCCCAACAACCTTTTGAGAGTCTGTCCCGTTGCCAGGACCTGTCAGGCTGGCACAGGAAACAAGTGGGTGGTGTAAGCTAAGCCTCTTACAACACACACTGTTAATGAGCTGCCTTTAGCTAACAGCAGACTCTGAGAGGGGGCACTGGTGCAAACTCTACGCTATCTGTCTTTCTCACTCACTCGTACTTGCACACCGACTGCTCTCCACATCTCCTCTTTCAGCACGCATACACTACGCATTTGTGTGCGTGCTTGTGTGTTTCATGACAGGTTGATCTATCACGGCTCTGGCCCAGCGGGTGTCTGTAGACTCTTGTGTAAGGCACAATCATGTGGTTGACTGGGTAAAGGACTTGGGTTTCCTGGAACTGGGTCACATCAAAGTCATTTAGAATATGACACAGACTGATCCTAATGGTGAGAGTTAGTGATGTCATTGGTGTTCACCCATCACACCACCAGTCCCCACTCTTTCATTCGGTGTCACTCTCTGTCTCCACTTTAAAAGTGCACGGCATAGAGCCATGCCGCTGCTAGGAGAGTCGGACTTTGTCTGTATTTGACTGTGGAGAAACCTCCCGGGCTGTGCTACACTTGGATCGCTGTATAGACACAGATATTTGTAGCTATTGATTTACCATGGAAAGACCTCCACACTGTACACTTTGTTTAGAGATGGTGATGATAGAATATAAACCAAAATAACAGCTAGATTTGTCTCGCCTTCACAGCATGTGTATCATATTTATTACAACTGCATAGAGAATATCATAACAAGTCCACATCCACGTCTGTCTGTCTTTCTTTCTTTCTGCCCTATTCTAATCCCTCTGCTTGTCTTGTTGTTTATTCCAGGCCTTCTCCAGTATGGTAGGAATTGGTCCGCCATCGCCAAGATGGTGGGATCAAAAACCGTGTCACAGTGCAAAAACTTCTACTTCAACTACAAGAAACGGCAGAAACTGGATGAGATTTTGCAGCAGCATAAAATGAAATCGGTGAGCAAAGGGAAAGTTCCTAGCCCTATTTTCTCTACATAATGCTGACAAAAGTCATTACTTTTGTGCACGATCATGCTATAAGATTGTTTCTGGTTTTCACTCAGACCTGGAGCTCTTTGTTCCCTTGGATTATTTTTATTTAGTGTGTGCTTGTTTTGACCCAGGAGAAGGAGCGAAAGGCCCGCCGTAGGGGCAAAGCCCCGCAGAATGAGGAGGCCAGTGCCCAGTACACACCAGAGGAGGAGGAGATGGAGGGTTCAGGAGGCAGCTGCAATGAAGAGGAGGCCCCTGAGGATGGAGAAGGTATACCAGTCCCAGGGACTACATACATTATAATAACATTAAACAAAATACTGTTTAAATTGGGTTCTATTGTATTTATTGGTCAAGGATTTTATATTTTCAATTTTAAATAATTTATTCTGAATTATTTTAAGTTCACATAGAGTATTCGTCCCGAGTAGTATTTGGACAATTTCTAATTTGCTTAACCTGTTGTGTTTCAAAATGGTGAACCTGTACTTATAAAGAGTCTACTGCATTTGAATGATTTAATATAATGACAAAACTGTTTGAGTAGCTCCCTGTTGGTTTGAAGAATCGTGCTTTGCAGCGACACGTATAAAAAGATTTTCGAGAATCCTGCTGCAGGTTGTTGTCAGAAGTATGCTCGGTAGACTGTATTTCCACAATAGAGCCCTGAAGCCCCAAGGGATTTCATCCATCATCCCAATTGGTTTTGTGTTCCCCTTTATTGTACAGTGAAACCTGATTAGGTAGAAGACTGGCACTGTGAAGAATCTGGTTTAGCAGAAAGAGATGGGGAAAAGATGGAAGAACGAAGGACAAGGAGATATAACATTATTTGCAGTATAAGCCCTAATCTGTGTTTCTTTTTGTCCTCTGTGCCCTGCCAGGTGGAGCCAACAACAGCTCTGACACAGAGAGTTTACCCTCACCACACTCCTCTGAGGACAGCAAGGCTAAAGAGGAAGGCTCAAGCAGGTCGAAGGGCAGCTCCAGCTCCGGGGACAAGGAGGAGGCCCGGACAGACATGGGCCAGGCAGGGGATGAGAAGCCTCCAGTCAAGGAAGATCCAGACTCATCCATCAAGCAGGAGATAAAGACTGAGGCAGGGGAGCCCAGCAAAGAGCAGCTTCAGCCAACAGCACCCAGTGATGCCGCAGATAAGAAACCTTCTACCGCAGAGATGGAGGAGGTCAAAAGCTCCACCAAGGGCTCCAAGAAGGACCATGCAGCCAAAACAGGCTCCCATGGGGACAGTGACTCTAGTGCCACTTGTAGTGCTGATGAGGTAGAGGAGACAGACAGCACAGATAAGAACAGGTGAGACTTCATAGCGGTAAATATGATGGAAATTGAAATGTTTAAATTAACAGCAATACTTTTCCTTGGTAATTTCTTTGATATCTTTGAGCTTGGTTGGGATAATTTGTGCCAGGATTCTGTTTTTTTATCGGTTTACAAGGTGTCCTACTTCTCTGGTCTACCACAGTAGAAAACAAGGCAGCAAGGGTTTTGAAGTGGTATTAGTTGCCTAGCTACACTGTACAGCAGTGAAGCCATATTTGGCAAGCCATTTGTGTGTGTGTGTGTGTGTGTGTGTGTGTGTGTGTGTGTACACCACAGGTTGCTCTATTCAACCATCCAGGGATTTTATTTGCACTTTGTGTGAATGAGAATATATATTTACCCTATCTATATGTTGTGTGTGTGTTTTTGTGAATAAGGCCACAAGAAATTGGTGTCAAAGTGTGTGGGAGGAGTGATTAGTCTTGTTTGAACGGTATTTGTTGAATTTTTTTCCATGACAGCAGACTGCATGTACTGGCAGAGCTGAGGGAAACGCTGCCCTCTCTGCCAAAGCAAACAAAGGGAGTGAGAGTGTGTGCATGTGCGTATTCACTCTTGGGCTGTTGTGCATCAACGTGTGTGTCTGTGATTCATGCTATGTGTGCTTTTGACAGATGTGCAACACACGGATATGGATTTTTACTTTTCCACATTCTCAGACTCTGTCAACACACCTCCTACCCACATACACACTCATTCATACCATATATTTCTGCTTTCTCCTTCATTTATATATTTTTGTGAGCAAGAATTTGTGAATGTGTCATCTGGGGGAGTAGGTAGCTGTGTGGGATATATATATATATATATATATATACACACACACACACACACACAACCACTGCTCTTTTTCTGATTTTACCCTTTAAAGGTTTCCACTTATTTGTTGATTTTAATTTGGTTTCAAATGGGCAAATCAAAGTCCACTATGCAGTTTGTGGTTATTAAATTTATGAGGTATTACATTAGATGACCTCCTCTTCACGCCCTCTGACTTGTTTCCGTCTGTGTGTTTAGAATGACTTCTCCGAGGCCAAGCCTACTGAACTACTCTCACGATGGGGTGATATCGTCCCCGCTACAGAAGCCCATGGATCTGAAACAGCTCAAACAAAGGGCTGCTGCTATACCGCCTATTGTGAGTTGCTCGTTATATATTTTGTGTCTCCGGGGCTAATTTTTTCTTCCACACGCTTTACACAACAGTTAGGCGAGGAGTATCTTTTCAATCTTTAGAAAGTGTCTCTGACCGAGGCAGTGTTTTGTAACTGAAAACTTATTTGCCCATCTCACCGGCGCTTATTCTCCCATTCTAGTGGTATCAACACCATCCCTGTCTCTCTGCTTACAGAGATAACAGTATAGCAGGTGAAATTGTTAAGTCATATTTGTATAAGATAAGCCAAACAGATGGAGGATGATGGGATAGGTTGCTTTGTGGGAAAGAAATGAGATGCCAGGCATTAGAGAAACTTTAGCTTACCAAGAAATAGGAGATGTGTATTAGCTATCATGTTTATCAGATACAGTATGTGGCTAACCATATGTCAAATACCAGGTGTGAGCTTGTGTCATGTGTGCGGCATGTACGTATGTAACCTTTTTATTTCCCCTCTTGTCCTGTGTGCAGATACCAGAAGCCTCTGTGCAAGGTGGTCAACGGAGTGGTGGTGGGAAGGCTGGGCTGCCCCCCCACGCTCTGGCATTATACCAGCATCAGATCACCATGGCTCATGGGGAGTCCTCTTTAGAGGTCAAACAGCAGCAGCAGCAACAACAGCAGCAGTTTTCAGGCCAGCCAGGCAAACAGCAGCCTTATGCCCCGCAGGCAGACAGAGACAGGGAGGCTCTTCACAGTAGCAGCCCTCGTGTTCGCCCACGCAGCCCCTCCACCAGTGAAAAGGATGGTATGCACACCTCCACTACTCTCATTACCCAGAAAATCATTCAGATGCTAAAGTTGCTAAAGAAATGTACACACTCCTCACAATTTCCAGCATTTGTTTCTCATTAATCCCCCTTCCTGTCTTTTTCCCAATGCAATAATTTTTCTTTCTGTTTGATCCATAGTGTCATTTTACTGCAGGGTATATGTCTGCATGACATTCTGTCAGTTTTAAAACGTGTAGGATAAATGGATGTATGGAAACAAGGAATAAGAAAATGGAGGTTAATGGAAAAATCTGCACGATGGGCAATTCTAGTAGCATCTGATCTAGTTTTACTTAGTTGGTCCTTGCTACAAGCTCTAACCTTGAGTCTGTGTTCTCCAGTGTTTAGGGCATTCAAGTGTTTCTGGGACACTCGTGGAGAGGAAACTGATAAATGATCTGGTATTGCTATTGACCCAGAAGGGAATATAGTCTAGTTCAGTGCATTTACTGTAAGCTTGTGGAACGTGAATCTGAGAGCACAGTGCAAAACTTTTAACAGTGCCGATAAGGACAGGTCTTTCATAAGTAACTTGGCACAGCAGCCCCCTTTATTTATATTCATTGTATGAAAAGGAAAAGACTTCCAAAGCTCTTTATAGCTGACGTAGGGGCAAGTGTAGACATATATTCAAGCTGATAATAATCTACTGCTGAACACCACGTGGTGACAGTAGTATAGTTTTAATGTAGTAAGCTCATATTTGCCGGCAAGCAAGAAAGAAATGTTGTGAGGATGCGATGATCTGTGGTGTGTTTGTGTCCCTTCAGAGCTGGAAGGAAACGAGAGGTGGTTACTGACCCTCCTGCAGGGATTAAGTAGGTTCACCCATTGCCTTTCACCCCTACTTCTTTCTAATCACACCTTTAGCACACTGTAGTGCTGGATTTTACTTGTGTACCTCAAATATTAGCAATGGGCTGGTGTTAGCATATTAATTCAGTGGATTGTCACTCTGAATGGGAAGTGACACGAAGTGTCCTCTTTATGTTGACAGTGACGATGGTGTCAACAACAGTGAGCTAGCAGAGGCAAAAGAAAGGCTTCTTGGATTAGTGGGGGTCTAGCTGAGTGTGTGCCTTGCTCCTTACTCTGTCTGTGTGTTGATGTTGCAGAAAAGTCCCAAGGTTTCTCTCCACATGGTGAAGCCAAGAAACAGGCGGTGGGCTGTGATGATCCGAGGACCTCCAACTTGGGTCGCCCAGTTCTCTCCCCCTACCCGATGTCCCAGGCCAAGATCACTCACGACCAGCACCTACTACACTTCAGCCGTGAGTCTCCTTCTGTGCGCTGTTCTCATAAGTATCGTATACAATTCATTGTAACCTGTAATGTATAATATATTGTGGAAACAAACCAATGTCTTGGCTCTAGAAAGGCTTTGCCAGAAATCAAATAACCCAAATTTCTCTCTCTCTTGTCTGCCAGCGTTCCAGCAAACAGGCCACCACTCACTACCTGGTCTGCCACAGGACAGTGGTAGGCTAGCAGCAGTGAGACCCCTCCCAATGCCAGATCCTCCACCTCTCATTTCCTCCAACAAGCCAGGAGGCTCTATAACACAGGTATAGCACACACAAAAAAGCTCTAGCTTTTAGTTGACACACAGAAAATCTTGAAATTTTTCTTTTTAAGTATGATCTTAGTTGCGCAATTTGATATTTACAGCATAGCATATAAAAATAGTGTGACAAAGGCAAGAGCATTGATGGTTTATATTATTAATAATAATATATAAATGTGTGACCCTTCTAGGGTACCCCAGTGCAGTTGCCCAGTCCAGCTCATGGGCTAGACCATGGGAAGATGCCCCCCACACAGATGGGGATGTCTTGGATGGATCAGAGGAAAATGAGTGAGTACAATTTTCTGGGGAAATTCTTTCTGGAAGTTGTGATCCACTTTTACTGCTAGCTTATATTGAGATAGGATCATCTGCTACCTCATCATAGACATGTCTTTCTCATTACCATGTCTCTGTTCATTCATTGCTTTTATCGTTCATATTCCACTGCAGGTAATTTCCCAGTGGTTAAGCAGGAACAGTTGTCCCCTCACAGCTCGTCCTCCCAAGCTGATAACATGTCAACCCAGGGGGCATCTCATGAAAGTGCCTCTGGACGTGGTGGGTCACTCATGTTTTCCTTACATCGTTTAATTTCTTTGCTCAGTGAATTTATAATCCAAGCCGTACTCCCTGGGCAGTCAGATCATAGAGTATATTCAGCTTTTATTCCTCCTCAGTATGACAGCGACTGAAGGCATTCAGTAAGGACCACACTTAAGTGACTTCGGGAAAAAGTCTCCGACTGTACTTGAGTGACCCAGTCTAAACTTAAATCTCAATTGAAATTCAGTGGGGAGTTGTGTTCATTGAAGCTCATCCAATCTGAGAGAGCTTGAGAGGATTTGAAGAATGGGACAAATGGCCCAAATCATTGTGTGCGAAGCTGCAAGACACACACCGCAATATTTAAAGCTGCAATTACTGCCAGTGGTGCCCCAACTGTGCATTTTTCGTTTCTGTGGAAAACTAGCTGCAACATAACCTCGCAAGATGCAGTGTTGAAACCGAAATAGCTTCTCGGCCAGCATCGCAGAACTTTCTGCCTTCATTCCCAATGAGTTTTTATATTTCTACTCTTTACACACTGGATTATATTTTTAAAAAAATAATGTCTTACTGTCTTTACAGCATCTATTCCAGCTGTTCAAGGGGGTAGTATCACTAAGGGCATCCCAGGGACCAGAATGCATCCAGATTCCGCAATTTCCTACCGAGGGGGCTCCATTACTCAGGTGAGCTCAGCCTTGGTTCTTTCTTAAGGCTTCTATAGAGGAGTTAGGTCTATGTAGTTTTAGCTGTACCTCCTTGGTCTTCTCAGGGGAGATTTCACTTGGATTTTCTACATAACAATTTTATACTGCCTGCATTCGATCTTATGTGGTGTGTTTTGAGATATAAGTAACTGTACATTCAGACTAAATGTGTTGCTTGAGGCATATTTGTTGTGCATTTTTAGTCAAGTGGGTCAAGAGTCTTAATGATCTGAAGCTGTTAGTTTGATGATGTTATCTTCAGATGATCCCCTACCACTATGTTTCAACTGTCAATATAGTCTTCTATATGTGCAGTTTGTTATCGCTGGGTTGAGTTGTGCAATCCTAATGTGTGTGTGTGTGTTTGTGTGTGTGTGTTCTGAATAATCTGCTGACAGTGTTCAAGGCTGAGTAGTTGCATTACAACAGACTACTGGCACACAGTTCTCTTCCCCTTTTTATTTGGAGAACCTCTGAACAACCTTTCAAATTCATTCAAATAAGTTACTTCTAAAGTGAGCCATAATGTAGGTGTTGGAGAGCCTTGTGTTATCTTTTAGATTATATATGGCCCTCTGCTTCTTCTCATATGACATTCTTGGCGGAGTGTGCTCAGGTTAATTTGATTTAAATGACGAACTGAAAGTAACACCTAGTCAAAGTGTAATAAGGTTCATCATATCAGCAGTTTATATGGCTTTTGCTCTGACAAGCCATGCACATTATTTTAATGGCCCCCACCTCTTCCGTTGGTTAACACTACTTTTGCTCTTGTTGATGCATTAATTGGCCTCTGGCTTTACAGTATGAAGCCACCACACTCAAATTTAGCAGCCTTTATGCATCTGAGCTTTGTTCTTATGATGAAAGATAGAGCAGCAGTGCTGGTGAGAAGTCATGAGGCTCACCGAGTGCTGCGGCTGCTGGATTTCCCTGCTGCTGTGACATAACCACAGCTCTGAGTGGCCCTGTCACCGTGGCAACAGGTACACACTGTACCGCATCTGTTCCCTTTCCTTTATCTATTTACTCTAGATCCTGGCTAAACCCAGTCATTGATATGCCTACTGTACAATCACGTCCAACTGCCGTACAAAGTAAACAAGTGTTGAGGAGGCCGATATCCACTGTGATAGATTAGTAGAAAGGGAAATGGTAGGAAAGGGGGTGATAAAGTGTGATCGGTCTTGTTAGAGTGTGACTACACTATTTATTAAGCATACAGCTTGATTGATAGATGTGAGCGTAAGCACTCAAATGTAGCAACTTCTTCATAAGTATACGCACACTTGCTAGTTCAACAGGTACCCTAGTGAAAATGAATGCATTCATATGTAACAGTCCTGCACTGAATCTTAGCTTCATGAAAGTTGTGGTATTCAACATTTGAGAGAGCTGTTGATTCAACTGTGTTTTCATTTTGAAGGCTGTGGTTTGTCGTACCGTTGCATTGTGTTGTTTTGCACGGACACGTTTGTATTATTTTGACAACCCCGTTTTAGACAGTGGGCCAAAAACACCTCAGTGTTTAATTCAGTACAGTTCAACAGCCCCACAAACTACATCCTCCAGTACAGTCTTACAGCTGAGTTACCACATTTCTGTTGCTGTTTCAGAATAAACTGACCTGATTATAATGTTGTGAACAGAGGTTTAGTGCAAGACGGTAGCATTTGTTTTCACTAGTCTACCTAATGTTTTGTCAAGTGAGTGTGCTTGGACTGCTCTAGTCGGTGTCATCTGATCCTGTAAACAGAAAGCTCCGATTAGGCAAACCCCTGATCGTCTGGCTCCCAGGCTTCGGCTTCGGCTGCGTTTTCTTGGAAAAGCAGAAACCAGCAGATCAGAAACATGCTCTCACAGCACTGCTGTATCTCAACCGTCCACTCCTGCTCTTATCCTGTCACCAGGCAATGTAGGAATTTGACTCACACTGAGTCAGTGTCCAAGGGAAGTGATTTTAGCAGAGCTGCCCATTGTCATCTTCACTTGTTAAGTGTTGATTCTTCTGGGAATGCCACTTTGTATTTCCAAGATTTGTTTTGGTGCGCTTGTTTACTCTTTGGGTCCCTGTTACGTCACAAAAAGACAGTATGTGCAGTACACATTCTGTATTTTGCGCAGCCAATAATTTTCATCACAGGCACTTGTAAATCCTTGCTCGTATTTGTCAAATCAAAATCATTATCACACTTTTTCTTGAGAACAGGTGCACACTGGGATGACAAAGTGCAAAAGTCTAATTTCCATATCTTGTCACCCTAGGGGACACCCGCTGATGTGCTATATAAGGGAACCATAACACGTCTAATCACAGAGGACAGCGCCAGCCGAGCAGAGAGGGAGCGGGAAGATGCTCTGCCTAAAGGACATGTGGTCTACGAGGGCATCAGTGGGCACATTCTCACCTACGACCGTGAGTTCATCACCTAGGGTGTATCATATTCTATATCTTCAAGTATGGTTTCTACTTGATTTTGTAATCACTATACTGTACCCTGAGTTATTAATACACATTATTAAGTGTCAAAGGTATCATTCCTACCCAAAGAATTATTGTCTTTGTATTCATAAAGTAACTTCTTTGTTATTTGTAGGCCCGGGATCTCAGCCCTCCAAAGATGAGGGCAGAGGGCCAGGGCAATCTGGGGAAATTCTTGGCCTGAAGCGTCCTTATGATGTTATGGAGGGAGGCATCTCTAGAGGACTGCCTATGAGGGAATCGCTGTCTGCTGCCAACTGTGAAGGTAAGAAAGGACCCCAGTTAACTATCATGTTTGACACAATAATGACGATGAACGCTCATTACTAATTAATTATTTACTACAGTCTTGTATCTTGCTGTTCTTACACTTCTGTCTCCATTTTAGGTCTGATTGGTCGAGCCATGCCTCATGATAGAGACAGTCCACACCACACACCTTACAAGGATGTGCATCACATCCGTGGTTCCATCTCACAAGGTGGGATAAAATTAAAACAACGGCATGCAATTTTAAATTTTTTTTATTTTTTTTTAACATGTATTCATTTTAAATCAAAATCCTCTTCCTTCCTGGTGGATCAGTGTAGATGAACCATTCACAGCTGACTGTGAAGCATGCGTGGTATTAAGGGTAGTGGGTCAGTCTCACAATAGGCTGAGGAAAAAGCCTTGTTCAAAATGTTTTTTGAACCGATATAAAAGTATCTGTTTGCAAGATAATGCTGTTTAATGTTGACTGTAATGTCTGTATGCTATTTTTCCTGAAAGTACTCACTTATTGTGCTCTCATTGCATTAGATGGTACTCTTTGCTCACTCAGCAGAGCTGCAGAGAAAGACTTTTCATTTTCTTTTGTTCTTTTTTTATTCTGCTGAAGAAACAAATTGCATTTACAGAAATCATCTACTGGCAGGAGTACTTTAATGTTGATATTCATATTTATTTCTCTAAAAAGTGGTGAAGTCAGATAACTATTTTAAACTATGTCTGACTCCTGGCTTTTAAAAAGCCTGCAGGTTCAGCTGAGCTAATAACATCCTATAAGAATCTTCCTTTTTGGTTCCTTTCTGGCTAAATTATAATTCAACAATTGAAATGTCCACTGTTGTTGGAAGGAAAATAGGACTAACATATCCTCATGATTTTAGGTATACCTCGTCATCTGGACACTCAGGATGGTTACCTGAGGAGAGAAGCAAAGCAGATGAAGAGAGAGGGCTCCCCACCCCGTGGGCCCGGTTCACTTCCTGACCAGATGAAGGGCCGAGAGGCCATTGTGCCCACAGTGAAGGAGCCGGGGCGCTCTATCCACCTCATTCCCAGTCAACAGCCTGCTAAGGAGGGCATCATAGCACAGGTATGCACATCCTAATAACAAATGTAGACACCATCCGAAACGTATCTTTCTTAACGGATTCATTCCTGTTGTGCCTCTCTTCAGGGAACACCCATGAAACAGGAGGCTTCTGGTTCAGGGAAACGTCATGATGTCCGCTCCATCATAGCCAGTTCACCACGTTCCTATCACAATACACCCTCCCACATGGAGATGCGTGCTGAGAGGGGCCGCTATGAAGAAGCACCTAAAGGCCGGCCCAGCGCAGTAGTCAGTACGGCTAGCCCTATAGCCCGCTCTTCTCCCCTTACACTGGGGTCAGAGCAGGGAGGCAAAGCCCATCATAGTCCAGTGGGCTATGATGACAAAGGTGCTTTAAGGGCCCCGTACTCTGGGGCTTCACATCGAGGCTCCCCGCTGTCCAGGGAGGCAAGCCAAAGGCAGCATGACGGTTGGTATATCTCAGACAAAAAATTTTACAAAGTGCAGCAGAATAAAAAAAACAAAAAAAACAAATCTGAATGAAAAATGCAGGAACACACTAGAACAAACAACCCTTCAACACAAATAGGGGTACTTCATGTTGTGTTGTTTCTTTGTTTTTACTCCAGGTTCCAGTAAGAATCCTCCTCAGGAGCGTAAAGCCACGCCGACCCCCAGGGAGATGAGAGCCACCAAATCACCACTCTCTGGTGTTACAGATCAACAGACCTATGAACGTCTGCTGCAGGGTCTCGGAGCTACAGACGTGTACCGTCAGATCCCCTTAGCCTTTGATCCTGCAGCGCTGCCCCGTGGCATCCCTATTGAACCAGGTACTGCCAACATTGTCTGCTGAGACTCTTTTTTCATTAGTATGATGTATGATTTCCTTGTAGATGTCTCAGGTGTTTTCAGCTGTTAAGACCTGAATAAACCTCACCTCAGTTGAGATTGGGTAAAGCTTTGCTGGTAATTACGAGTTCCCCAAAATCACTGTTTGAACAGTAATCATAAACGCCTGCTGCAAGTTGTCCCTGCCTTTTATTTTCCCCTTTGTGTTGCTGTGATGAGAGAAAAACACATTTTGACAGCTGAGACAAGAGTGTAGAGGCAGCAGGATGTCAACTGTCCACGGTGTGTACAGTTGACATCCTGCCAGCCAGTTAGATAATTTAATCAAGAAAACGCAAAAAGCATTTGTAGGCTTTAATGACTTTGATTTGTTTTTCTGTCTAAGATGAATGATTTCCTGACATATTGTTCCTACTCTTTATGCTCGCAGCCTACTATTTGCCTCGCCACCTTGCCCCCAACCCGGCGTACCCTCATCCTTACCCCTACCTCATCCGTGGCTTTCCTGACACCGCAGCCCTGGAAAACCGCCAGACATTGCTCAATGACTACATCACCTCTCAGCAGATGCACCAGTGGCCTGCAGCTGCTGCCATGGCTGCCCAGCGCTCAGACCTGCTGAGGGCCCTTCCTCCACGAGACCAGCCCCTTCCTCTACCCTACTCTGCAGCCCCACGTGGTAAGACTAATGGACTTGAAATCACATCAACACTGACTCACGTTTGTCTCTGTTTGAGCTCACTCTGGCTTTTCAAGATGGTTGTCAAAAGTCAAGTCAAGGGTACTACAGATGGCGTTTGCAGACATAGGTTATGTTGCCTGAATTTGATCTGTTTCAACCTGTAAGCTGAAATTTGAGGTGTAGTGTCCTTGTACCTCAGCTCCATAGTGATGTCTGAAGGATAGTGGGTCCAGTCACTTCTAGAGGGAAGGAAATATTGTGAATAATGTGACGGGAATAATTCTTGTTGTTCATAAGCGAGACCCTTTGAATACAGCTAATTTGCTACATAATTTATCATCCATTTGTGTGTCGATATAACAGTGTAATGCATAAATCCTCAGTTGCTGTTAAGTTGCCTGAAAGTTGTCATGTTGAGTCACTGAGGGAGGAGTGAGTCCGTTTGATTTCCTATGTAGTGTAATGAAGGAGCAAATATCAACAAACCAGAAGTGAAAGTATTTACTGGAACAAGGGTTGCATCATTCATCTGTGACTCTGTCTTGAAACACTCATTTAAACAGAATCTAATAAGGTAAAACTTGTTTCTTTTTTTTTTTTTATTACCATAAGCATTTTTTACTCACCATCTGTGTTTTGGATTATTGGATTGCTATTAGTTAGTTGAGTTACCTTTAGCTTTACATCACTATAATAGAATTGAATGATAATGAAAACACAAAGTCATCCAGTTTGAAGCTTTGATTTCTTGTTGTCCCCCGGACACATCTGGACCAGCTATTAGGTTGTTTTTTGACGCTTCTTTTCTTTCTGTCCTCTAGGGATCATCGATCTTTCTCAGGTGCCACACTTACCTGTCCTGGTCCCTCCCTCTGCAGGGGCAGCTGGCTCCCCAATGGATCGCATCACCTACATCCCTGGGACAAGCGCCACCTTCGCTGGCAGGCCTTACACCACCTCCCCCATCTCACCTGGTACAATTCAAAGCAAACTAGTGATAAATATGTTGCGCTGTTATTGTTTTCATAGTGATTTAATTATTAATTTTCTTTCCATACAGTTGGCTCCTCACACATAAACAAAATGCAAGGTGCACCCTCATCTTCAGAACGGGAGCGTGAAAGAGATCGTGAACGTGACAGAGAGCGTGAAAGGGAGCGGGAAAGAGAGAGAGAGCGGGAGAGGGAGAGGGAGCGCGAACGGGACCGGGAGAGAGATCATCGAGAGAGAGAACGAGAACGAGAACGAGAGAGGGACCGTGAAAGGGACCGGGACAGAGAGAGAGAGAGGGACAGAGACCGAGACCGAGAGCGGGACAGAGAAAAGGGCGGGTCTCTTGGAAACGTGGAACACGCCCCCATCTGGCGACCAGGTGTGGAGGAGATGGCATTTTTCATTTCAAGTGCAGTCACAAGACAAATGTTTGAGAGAAGTAGTAGTGAATTCATTAGTTAAGAGTGTGTTTGTGCTTCTCAGGTACAGAGCACAGCTTGGCGAGCAGTAGCAGCAGCAGCGTGAGACCTTCCTCCCAACCATATAGCCACCAGCACTCCCCAGTGTCACCTCGTACCCAGGAGAATGTGCAGCAGAGGCCAAGTGTCCTGCACAACACTGGGGGCAAAAGTCTTTCTGTCCCCGAACACTCCAGCTCATCTGTTTTACGGTAAACTACATTTTTACAAGAACAATACTGAGATATTTTCCATGGCTGAATTATCACAATACTCACAGCAAAGAAACAAGAAACCAAGAGCATTTTTATTCGTATGATTTTAAGTGTGTTTCATTTCGTTTGCCAGGTCCATGTCCTCAGGACCTGCCCGAAGTTACCAAGGTTACCAGGTTAGCCACATCCCAAGGACAGGTGTGCCTCCTGAGGCCTACGCACCTGCCATGGACCCAGGTGTAGCCAAAGAGCAGAGTCGCGATGGAGGCAAAAACAGGGGAGGGCTATCCAAGCATGTGCAGGATCAGCACGGGCCATCCAGTAAATCTGACCCCAAGCTGTCCAGCCCCAGCCCAGGAGGAATGTACCCAGGTCCATACACCTCGACAGGCCGTCCCCAACACCTGCTGCCTCTCCAGTCGGATAACCCCCCTGGCCTTGGAGAAAGCGGTACGCCCAGTAGGGAAAAGACTCAAAACAAACAGATGTCCAGTCAGGAACAAGAACTACGAGCACTCGGTAAGACCACCATGACTGCGGCCAGCTTCATAAACGCGATTATTATGCGTCAAATTTCTTGTGAAACGGGGATGCCAGAGACGGGCTCGCTTGTTGCCAGCAGCGCCACTGATGGTAAGACGCTCTGGATCCCAGGGTCCCCCTCATCACCCAGACCCTCCCCCGTCAGTCTGTGGCCTCTTGCACGCTGTGGTGATTGGCATTTTCAAATCAGTCCAATTCATTTACATCTTTTTATTTCGGTGCTATAATTTATTTGCTGTTTTCCCCAGATATATCATTAGTTTTTCTTTACAAACTTAAAGACCACCCAGGGTGCCCTCTGGAGAACTAAACCTCTAGCCTGTCCAAATTGGTACTGACTGGCTTACATGAATGTAGCAGAGGAAGTTTGATGGAGCATTGAGATAAAGAATTAAATTTTCCATTAAGAAGATCCTAGGTGTCCTTTAAGGTAGTTAAAGCTGGTGGGACAATACGGCATAACATCCTTTGCTGCTTATCTTCATTTTCTTTTCGCAGAGGATGTGAGTTGAATTTTACTTGTGGCACCCCTCCTCCTTCCCACTCGGCTGTTTACTTTAAACAGAATATTTCACCACAAGCAAGTGGGCGTGACGAGAATATTTAAGAGACTTGAAAAGGCAATTCTCTGCAGGAGACTTTTATATCCCCTGTTCAATAAGACTACCATAATCCAAACTATTTGACTTTATGAATGTAGCGACTCTAATTCCCTACTGCATGTCTGATGCAGTTAATAGTATTTCCTGTAGATACTCAAAGACCTTTTTGAAACACACTCTGTTGGGACACTACTTTGAACAATGGCCACATGTAACCCAGACTCCACTGATTTTAAAAATTGGCATGATAAAAGTTTCATTAAGCATCATGGAAAGCTTTATGAACCACAAACCTCACTCCCTGGGGTCCCAGAGTGCACCAGTGTTGCACAGACGGAAAGTGGGAAAGGGGAGGGAGTTTTTCAGCCGCCAGTGGGGAGGGGGCTACTGCAGCTTCTGGCCCTCTAAATCTCTGCATGTTCCTGTTTATGGCTCACTGTAATCTATGCTGATATTTTTTTTTCTTCTTCTATTTTTTTCTACACACGCCAAACACTCAACACATCTCTCTCAATCAGACCTCTGGGAATTTGTCTGTCATTTTGGAATGTGATTTTGTTTGTTGTTTTCTGCTTGTAGAGCAATGTGTCACATCTGTATTTATACAAGGCCTTAGGGCAAGTTCAAATGAGTGCCATGGGCTAATATAGTCATTTATATACCGTAGTAGACAGGAAGCATGCTTCTCAAAACAAATGAGACAGATGAGAGATATCAGCACCTTGTTGTTGGCGTGCATTCACAAATAAGAAGACAGATCCAAGCTATTGTGAGCTCTTGCTAAAATGAACCCAGAGTCTCTTATGTCGTTTGTAGCCAACAACAAAAACCACAGCATCTTGTTCCACCGTGGGATTCTTCCTCTCTGGGAGTCGTACAGGCAATCTTGCCCCCCGCACTGAAGTTGCATCATCCTCTTCTGAGATGAATATTGTAGTGCAAGAGTTGTGTAAGAGAAGACAGAGAAGTGATGCACAAGGGAAATCAGTCCTTAAATGGGGCTCATAGTGCACACAAGCAGAATGCTTTAGTCCCACAATAGTTTCATACATTTAGAGGTAATTGGGCCATCTTGAGTTAAGTTTTGATTCTTAGTATTGCTAGCCTATATGAATTCATAATAGGCAGTCAGTTGTGTTGTAGTATCCTATTCTTTGAGGCAATACCTTTTTTGATTTTTAAAATGTGTCTGTGGTCTTCACTTGCAATCAACTTTTTGACTTCTTCATTTGTGAGTCACTGATGCAAAGCCAGACAGTTTTAGAATCATTTCTGGTTAAAGATCAGCTTGCTAGCTATATATGCAAAGTATACACTAAAAATAATAAAAAGATGTGCAGTAGCTCGTCACATAAACTCATTCATGTACGCTGCAGTATTTGTGAGGAAAAGCTTGTCCTTCTGAGCTTCTGTGGTCAGATGTGTCATGAAATGTGTAAAATGAACACCCCCATCAACTTGTTATAGATGACCAAAAATACATATTTTAATTAGGATGGTGTAAAGTTCCTGAATTGTGTTACCTAAAACCGGAAATCGAAACTAATGATGTGTTTTTTTGTTTTGTTTTGCCTGTGTGTGCGTGTGCGTGTGCGTGTGCGTGTGCGTGTGCGTGTGCGTGTGCGTGTGCACTTCTTTGGATTGAACTCTCAGTTCAGCCACACGGTTTGTACCGTCCTCCCTCTGAGGAGAGACTGTCTCCGGGCCAGCAGCCCCCATCCCCTCGCGTTATGGGCAGCCAAAGGGTGGTCACCCTGGCTCAACACATCAGCGTAAGCCTGCTCATGCTCCTGCTTTACAGATATCAATATCAGTGCTTCACAAAATGATAGAATGATGAACATATATAATTGTTTTTTCACTTTAAAATGAAATCCTCAAGCTATCAAGGGATGCATGTGTGTCAGACAGTGTTGTGTAAGTCTGACATGGACAAATCTTTATGCAACCAGGAGGTGATAACTAAGGACTACACCAGACAGAGCCAGCAGCAGCAACAGCAAAGCTACCACGGCTCTCCTGTCTTGGACTTGACCCGTCCACCCAATGCCTCCCAGCCCGCGGCCACTTCACAGGAGTCTGGCCAAGGGTCCCGCTATCCAGAGGGTTTGGGCGGAGAACGTAACAGAGACCGGTAGGAATCACTGTTGAGTGTGATCAGAAGCCACAATCAGAAAATTACACAAGCATGGATATGCTGGAAAGTTGGATTGATGACAAACCTGCTTTAAATTCTAAACTCGTATCCTCTCTAGGTCTCCCCCCCAGCCCAAGACATCACCTGTCAGTGTGTCAAATGACTGCATTGAACCTGTTTCTCCTGCCGGAGCCAACTCTGAACCTGAAGTCCAGGGAGGTTCCTCCTACCCCAGCGAGCAGGGAGAGCAAGGGTAAGCCCTCACATTACCACATCATTGTTTCTGTTGAAGCCTGGACCCACCAAACTGCCTTCAAAGAACTATTGGCAACAATGGCCACCTGTGACGTCATTTGTGTGTCTGCCAAAAAAGTTGCACTTGAACACACCAGAAAGACCACAGACTACAGCCAACAGCCAGCTGGCACATACACATCAGGCATAACATTAAAACCACTGACAGGAGAAGTAAATAACATTGACCATCTTGTGACAATACAATGTTCTGCTGGGAAACTTTTGGACCTGGCATTTGTGTGGATGTTACCACCCACATAGACTTCTCGGCAGCAGCCATCCCCAGCAGGATGCAGCCTGACACCGGCACACACACATAAAACGGTTTAGGAACAACTCAAAAAACATGAAAAACAGCACAAGATGTTGACCTAGATCCCAAACTGATCAAGTATCTGTGGGATGATCCACAGAGGCCCCTCCCCTCAACCCATAGGACCCAAAGGCCCCCACTGATAACATTCTGTTGCCAGACACCACAGGACACCCTCAGAAGGCCCATGTCCATTCTCTGATGAGTCACAACTGTTTCGGAGGGAGACCTACACAATATTAGGAAGGTGGTCATAATGTTATGCCTGATCTGTGTATCTAATATAATTTTGTCATATTATCAAAATTCATGTAACATTTTTTTTTTGTAGGGTAGCATTGTTGGCCTCTTGAGAGTTCCTTTGTGCCACTTGGGATGCTGTTAGGTACCTAAAAAGCTGCAGGGTCTGGACAGTGCCCAGAGGGCAGTCAGGAAAGAAGTAGAAGGCATCACACTACTGAGCTTTTCCTTGGGAAGTCTTGATACTTGGATGCTGAAAGGACCTTCAGATTCATTAGGAATAGTAGAAAAACAGGGCTATTAATTATTGCAGAGATAGTGAAGCTATCAAGTTTGTGCATCTAGTTTAGTACAAATTGTCCAGCTGGTTTGCAGATGGAGTATGTGTACACGTGTGTCTGGTCCAATCACCCAGTTGTTGCTGGCAGTCAAACACTACTCGTTTTTACAGACTCTCTTGGCACATTGATGGAGTGAAGTGTCTTCATGATTGCATCTCTTTGTGTTGATGATTTAGCCTTTTTGGACTGGGGACGTTTACAGCCGGAGTAGTTGATTTGAGTGTCAGAACCATTTTCCATGCCATGAAGTGGTCTATTACAAGGATGGGATACACTGGGGCTGCCCTACTTTCAAGAGTTGGTCCTGATTGATAACCTTTTAGGGGTGGGGAGCAGCTCAGATACCCAGGAGAACTCCCCTTCCTCCTTGTTGAGAAATATTTTAACTGGGAGTGGGTATGCCCTCATGCTCAGATTAATATGTGTGTTGACGTGGCACTGCTTTTCCTCCTGCAGAATGGGCTCCCGCTCTCCTCCCAATACCTCCCAGCCTCCAGCTTTCTTCAGCAAACTGACTGAGAGCACTTCAGCTATTGTGAAGTCAAAGAAACAGGAGATGAGCAAGAAGATGACTGTGGTTGGAAATGACAGTGATTTCAGTAAGTTTCACCTCAGCACAGCCATAATCAAATTAATCTGTGTAGTAGAACGTTTGATTTAATAAAACCAATGGACCTGTGAAAAAGAAGGAATTTTTGCACTTTCAGATGCTGGTCAGCCAGGAACAGAAATCTTCAATATGCCAGCATCTACAACTGCAGGTAATTTGAAACCATGTCATTATAAATAAACATTTCAAGTTGGAAAATACAGACGTTCACCACACATCTTTTATTTTAAATCTGTCAGTAAAGCAGCTGTACTGTGATAGTAGCTTTACGAGATAGCTTGCATCATTCAGCTTAATAAAAATGCATGTTACATGATATAGTTGACTAAATGCAGAAAACATTATTTTGGAAGCCATGATAGGGGGAGCCCCAGAAAGACTGGTCTGTTTTAGATGATGTGGATCATAATGAAGCATGCTTTGCTGCATCTTTTCAGACTCAGGCTAAATATACTGCAAGCGTAGTACTTTATTGTCCTGAGGTGACCGAGCAGGTGACGTCTACACAGGAAATTATCTTGACTTGTTTTCCCACGTGACACGATTGAGAAAAATAATGAGAACTTCAGTGACGTCGGATGCGTACAGGACTTCTTAAGTGCTTCCTCTGTGCAGCTTCTACTGTCACTTTATATCAAGCCCAATGAGAGACTCAATACAGATGCAAATCCCTTCTCAGCTTTCATGTTGTTCTCAGTCAAGGTCCCATTGTCCCTTGGATCATAATTATATTAATCACCGCTGCTAACGACGCTGTCAATACAAGTTTTTTCATTTTATCGTCAGCCCTGCTTTTTTATTTATTTTTTTTTATTTACCTCAGCTCTGTGTACTTCTGTGATTCTGTAACTGTTGTTCCTCACTCTCTAATTTAGTTTCCTGTATCTTCTGCTTTATTTTTTTAACACTCCTTCCTTTTACAGGACCTGTGAATGTCCGCAGCCACCCAACTCCAGAGACCCCGGGTAACTCAATAGGCCTGGAGGCCATTATAAGGAAGGCCCTAATGGGTAATTACAATGATCCGTCTGAGGAACGCTCTCCATCCAACGCTGCTAACCAGATGTCTGCCGATGGACGAGCGGAGGACTCTTTCTCACAAGGTGACGCCTCCTCGAACGCTTATGTATTTGATCTATTTTGGATTTTATCTGTTCTCTAAGGTAACATTTCAGGCTCCGTTACATTTTTATATAACTTGCAGCCTTGTCATCTTATCACTGGCACTTGTCGTCCTCATGTCAACTGAGCTCTCATGCCTAACATTTGGGAACCATCTTAATTACACAAAATGCTGTGTATTGTATTTCTGTAGATCAACATCCTCCTCATTACCCTCTTTTATAGGTACATTTATAACTTTGGTCTACTAAATTCAACTAATTTTATAAATGAGCTCATATACTGACTATCACATTAAGCATTACCTGTTAATTCTCAAATCTACTGTTAAAACGTTTTGGTTATAATAGTTAAAGAAAGATACTGAAGGATTGAATTAAAAATGCATTTCCATTGCTGTGTACTGTGTGGGACTGTATGGAGCAAGAGGTTTGCATTAAAGCTCTGCCTCCACTGTTTGCAGGTGGGGCAAAGTCCTCAAAGGGCAGTGGACGCTCCAATGGACGCAAAGCCAAGTCCCCAGGACCAGGTCTGTCAGGGGGAGAGAGACCATCCTCTGTGTCGTCAGTCCACTCAGAGGGAGACTGCAACAGACGAACTCCCCTGACCAACCGCGTGTGGGAGGATCGGCCTTTGTCAGCAGGTACAAGCTTTCCTTTTTGATCAATTTATTTTTTTACTGACCTCAAACGATATTCTGTAAAATTAAAAGGAACATATTGGAACAAATCTGTCTCTGTGCTTTTTGCAGGTTCCACACCAACTCCCTTTCCATGTAACCCGCTAATAATGCGTTTCCCCAGCGGGACAGTGTCTGCTCATTCCCCCTCCTCTGGCCAACAGGGGGGCCAGGGCCTGGGGTCAGGACCTGGACAGGGTCGCTCCTGGGAGGAGGAGCCCAAGCCTCTGCTCATGTCTCAGTATGAGACCCTGTCTGACAGCGAGTGACCGGAAATGCCACTGTACAACAGGATCTGCTAACAGTCAACCACCTCTGTGCTGCTGCAATCACACACACCTCTGCTGAAGCATCTGCAGACCTACCCACACCATTCCAACCTGCATTTCCTCTGTCAGTCATCCAACAAGGATCATTTCCTACTCCTGTCACACATCTGAGATGCCAAGCAGCCATGAGTGGAACACTGCTGCCCCCTGTGCGTGTGTATGTTTGCGCTTCCTTGTTATGCATTCACTCCAGGACTACTCTAAAGGACAAATCACTTTTTTTTTTTTCTTTTTTTTTTTTTTTTTTTTAATTAAACTTTACTACATTTCCTCACTGGCCTTATCAATATAGACACATTGACCTGCACTTTCTGGGGATGCCGGTCTAATGTGCGTACACTTGTGTGGAAGGGACCCTGAGGTCATTTCGTTGGTCTGGTCAGGAGCCGACGACGCCGCACCAGCTGACAGAGAATTTAATGGCAGATCTGATGTGAGAGCAGCGGCTCACGCAGCGAGGACCCACTCATGTTTCTTCACGGTGAACTCCAGGTGCAGGCAGCCTGTGCACTGCTACCACTACAAGAATACATGCGAGGCGACAGGCGGGGAATCAACATCTTGTTTTTCTTGTTTTGGTTGTTTCTTTTTTCTCCTTTAAATTCTGTCAGTCCAGTCCTGTGTTTGGTGAGCTGAGACCTTTAGTACCTTTTGATGGTGAACATTTGATGGTGTCATTTGTTGTCTCTTATCTGCAATGATGTATCTTTTTTGGGGGCGGGTTTCGGGGGCAGAGATTGTTATGCGGGAGGGTCATATCATTGGTTTACAGGGTAAACATGCTGTTCATTGCTGATGTCATCATATATTAGAAAAGGATCCTGGAGAGAAGCAACGGTTTGCTGACTTCAGGAATCCACTTGGGGAGAGATGATTTGCCAGATGGATGGCACAGAGACAAGTGACACTTTCTCACTGTTTTTATATTAACCATGTCTGTGTTTGTTGGAACAGTTTTTGGATATTAAGCACTTAGTTGTCAATCTGTTCACAATGGCATTTTTAAGAATCTGTGTTTTTGGGGGAAGGTGAAAAATGGACTTAAAACAGCATTAGAAATCCCACTACGTTATCCTTTTAACACCTATCTGTTTGTTTCGGTCTTGCCACCTATGTTCCTGAGCGTTCCCATACTCAAAGCGACAATCACATTTTAGTGAATGATGACTAAGCCGCTTCGAGCAGGTTGCAGACCAACCTTAAAGCTGCTTAAAGGCAAATTCCACAGCATCACTTGGAGTTTTCCTTGCATTAAAGAGGTGACAAAAAAAAGCCATCTTTCTATGATCTTTGGTCCATGGTAGCATCGGCATCAGCTGGCCTGCCAGAAGTCCCGTCTAGGAGCAGTTGTGACAGTCCGACCTCTGACCTTTTATTGCCCAGAGGAGATGCTGTTGCTCAACTCCTCATCCAGGCAGATTTTGTACAGTTATGAAATATTCCTAGTGTTAAGTGCCATTTATTTTACATATACAGTACTGAAGTTACCAAGTGACGCACAGTTTTTCTTTTGGCCCCCATGCCAGTGTTTATACTGTCCAGACAGGGAAATCTAAAACAAAAAAAAAAAGATCTGAAAAAAAGAGACATCCTGTTTTTTTCTTTTGTTTTTTTTTTGTGTGTGTGTTTGTGCTTTTTTTTTTTTCTTCCAAATTCATCACTGCCTTAGCTTTTAACAGTTTCATTCAATTTATCCTCCAAACGAAACAAAACTGTCACAGGACAGGGCGGCTTTCCTGGATCTGCATTAGATGTTTTCTTCACAATGAAACCTTTGACATACTACTTCAAGTGTACTTCATTGCACCTCCTGTGTTCGTACGGGTTAGAGGAAGTTGAGGGCGAGGCATTCAAAAGCGTTCTGTTGGTTTTGTGTAACATTAATTGACATGTTTTCACACTTGTGGTGCAGCGTTATAAAGGTCACCGTCGTTGTGCTTGCGACTTGTACAACAGTCCTCTGGCTGAACTCTCTGAAGCAACGGCAGCGAGCCCGTTCAGCGGTTTAGAAAGACTTCATTTCATCACAACACAAACATGACTGTTATAGGACTACCTCCTCTCCCTCCTTCATCCTACCTGTCGACGGTGAAGCATCTAGCATGCCTTACCTGCAGAAAGCTCATCTCAGCCATGTTTTAGGTCTGATTATTATTATTAGTTTTTTTTCTATTGTGACCGATTTGAGGGGGTGGGGGTGGGGGTGTAATTTCATCATGCAAGGCAGAAATGCAGCCAGGCTTTGTACATCAGTCTGCGTGTATATCATTCATCCACAGGTGAAATTTAAGAATGTGACGCTAAACAGACTAAGCCATATCCAGCTGTTCCTTAAACCGATGACTAACACGTTGTTTTTAAAAGTATACTGAAATGAATTTTAACTTGCCTCCATTTTGTTTTTGTTCTTACACTTTATTCAATGCACACCTGTTTCATTAGAGATCAGATTTGAACCTAAAAAGACAAAGTCGATTGCTGATGTGTTCCCTGGACTGTCCGATACTGGGTGGGTGGGGGATCGACAAACAATATTATACATTGTTCAACCATTTTGTGCATAATTTTTTTTTTTTTTATTATAACCCACTGTATAATAGCAAGGATTGTATATACAACTGAAGAGATGTAAATATTTATGTGGCTTGCTTCAAGGTTGGTATTACAAAAAAAAAATAAAAATAAAAGAAGAAATATTCACATGGTTAAATTCTACATGCCCACCAGCAAGCTTTGTGGATAGCAGTGTAAAAATAAAAAACAAAAGAGACACTGCCTTAATGTTTAAATAAAAAGCTTATTGCCATTCATGATCTCAGTGTCACATTATTTCTTGGCCTCAGTTTGTTTAGGATGTGTCCATCATGTCCTGCAGGGTAGTGAATGTGCTGTTCCAGCAGGGGGCGGTGCAGGCATGTATTTGAGTCACAGTAGGTAGTAGTAGTATTAAATTCTGGATGAGATTATAATATAATAATTGAACAGAATAAGTTGAAATGCGTATAGTTAATGCTGCTGTGGATGAAGTTCAGTTTTGCAAGAAGCTGATGATTTAGCTGCGAATGATCTATTCTGTGAATCCTCAACATAACTGCTATGAGCTCTGCAAGGCTTGGGAGTAATTTACTCAGTTGATTTAAGCCTGAAATTGGTTTGTACTTATTTCTCAGCATGTAACAAAATCCTTCTGATACGATGCTTCTAATTAGTTTCATATAATAGCGTTGAATGGAGATCATGGTCTCCCATATCCAGCGGTGATACTATATCCAGTGTGCTACTGTAGCTGAGCTTTTCTGTTTCATGCTGATATCTGTTAGGGTTGTAATGTACCAAACCGATGGTCGGCCATTGGCACTAGTCAGACCCCTGTTGTTGTCTTTTCACATGATTCATGTTGAATGAGCGGCGCGACGAGTCAGTGAGAGAGGTCACTGCGACTGGCTGGCTGCTCAGCTTAAAGAACCAGTGCAGAAAAAACAGTGGTAATTCAACGGACCCACAGAAGGCTTTTGTTTTGTAACAGTCTTCATCTAATCTGAACATTTAAACAAAATTATGTTTTAGTTTTGAATGAATAGACGTTAGAGCAACTGATCAGTATGACTGAGGAGAGGCCAGTTTTGAACAATGGTTTGTAGGGCTTCATAGCTTCATAGCGTCCCAGTGTTATTTCCTTTCCAGACATAGGCATAAGAGTTAGCCTTTGTTGTCAATAGTTCTTTGAATTGTTTGGTATGTTCCTACCTTTATATTTTTTCCGCGTCTTTGTCTAGTGCTTTAGTTATTTTTTTTTTTGTAGTTTTACATCAGTGTTTTCTTTAAACATAGACATTATTATTTTCGCTGTGTGGTATTGTTACTTCAGGAAATTGTTTTTTTTTTTAAAAAAAACTCAAGCATGCACGCTGATAAAAAAAACTCTGCTCTACAGCGCCACCAGTGGCCAAACAATCTACAGAGTGCCTTTAAGTTTGTGATCATGTGCAATGTAAAACTATGTTTGTTCCGGAGTATAGTCTGGGGAATAGAGAGCACATTTGAGAAAATAAACCTTTTTTGATGACAAGTAAAGCATTATTTATACTTCTAAGACTTTTCTGTTGTCATTTATTGCTACTGCTCACTGACTGGAGGTTTACGCTCTTTAATTTGCCGCTTAGACGTCTGCTAAGAGTTTATATTCAGTCCTACAGTTTCATTTACCACATCAGTCAAGATGAAGCTTTTACTTCAGATTTGATGTTACTGTATAATCCGCTGACTTCCACACCTTAAATCTGTTTGTTCATAAATTTCAACAGCTTGGATTTATTTACATGAATCAAACCACATTAGTCAAGCGAGGACGCCGTAAATGTGAAACTGTGGTCGGGTCTGCTCGCGGCCTCACCATCGGGAGGCACCTCGGTCTTATCCAACACTGGAGGGAGACAGATGAGGCGCTGAATGATTTGAGCTGCTGTGGAGACCCCGAGGCACCGATCCAAAACCCCACGGCAGAGCCAACTGCAGGAGCTGCTGTTATTTTAGTTGCTGTCTGATATTTAAAGCCTCCTAAGGATATACATACAGGATGACTGGCACCTTCATTTAGGGTCTGTGTTCTCATCTACGTAGCGGGGAAGACCTTAGAAAATGTACAGTAAAAGCCATAGGTGATATCCTGTAAAGGCTACTCAACAAACAAAACCTGACTGGCTCAGGTTTCATGAGACTTGACACACCAAATTCTTCTTTTCTGTTAAATAAAGGTGACTTAATGCTGTTCTTATGCAGCATATTTGTTGAAGTTAGTTTTGATCATTACACCACATCACTATCTGCAGTGCGGAGTTTCTGTCTTTCTAACAAAGTATACCTGTCGTTCCCTGGGAAAAACAACTCGAGCAACAAACAGAATTAAGGTTTGGGAATTGTTTTTTTATTATTATTCATTTAGGATATACATCTTTTTAAATTATTTTCTTTGATCAGAACAGGAGCAATGATTGACGTACAAAAATATAAAGAGAATTATGAAGTGCCTCGATGCCACATATACAACAGGAAAATATTTTACAGTAACAAAATCAAGTGTTAGAAAACACAAAAGGATCTCGCGTGAAACCTCTCTGACAACTTTCTCTTATCGTCCTCTGACATTTCACAGACCATCAACACGTCCAGACTCTTCCGAGGAAATTTACAATTTGACATAAAAAAACACATCTCCGAAACAATTTCCTCCTCTCGTCTGCAAGACCTGCTCTCTGTATCGCCGCTTCCTCCTCCCTTTCAGTATAAATCCCTTCTCACAGTACTGATTCAATCCCAAGCTTCGTTCCCTCCTTGCTCTCCCTCCTGTACACTTCTCTGGAGGGTATTTCAAACTATAAAAATAAAACAAACGCTCATAGACCTCAACTGAACGCTCATAGACCTCAACTGAAAATCAGGAATATACAATTCTGCAGCGACATAAAACTGATACCTAAGAAAATTTGAGGTAAAGTTTCAATATTTGCCGTGTTCAATAATCTAAATATATATATTTATATAAGACAGACACATAAAGAAGGCGTAATAACGCGTTTCATCTTCAACAGAGAAATCTACTGTGGCTTCACTGCTTCACTTTTTACATGCTGATGTCTGAAAACAATACAGATCAAGCCTTTTGAAAGTGTTAACAAAGCCATCAGGTTGCATCACAGGAACTAGTTCTTATACAGAGACACGTGGCTATTAAATATCTGATTCTTATGAACATTTTTTAAAATTAAATGTCAGTAATTGTCAGGCTTTGTGGGTTTAATAGCGTGTTTGCTCCCATGAGACTGTACATCTTTGACCTGCAACAGGATTTTGTTTAAAGCTAACACCGAGTTACTTCATGAACAAACTGAGCGACGGATCCAGAACAGAAGGAGCTGGAACAGATTTACGTCGACTGCTTGTAGCGCTAAACCCTCAAACAAACAAACAGAAGCTGGAAATGGTTCTTGTTTTTATGTTTGACTTTCGCAGAGAAGTTGGTACAGAATTGTTGTAGAAGATGCTTCCCCCTTATTACTGACGTTGTTTTGGCACTTCCTCCAGCTCCATCATTTGGCACGAAAGGTTAAAAAAAACAACTGATTGAGAAACAGCAAATTATGCAAAGATGGCCACCGTTCCGAGAAGCTCCGTTCTCAATCATCACGTGGTCCGATATCCACCCAGTCCTCATAAAGCGGGAAGTGTTTAATAAATAATTACCAAGTATGATTTACCCCCAAAACGTTAACATTGCTTTTTGCTCTGCAACCCGGTTGTCATTTGTCATTTGTATTCTAATCATGTTGTTTTTGTACGACTGTCCTCAGCCAAATGAGTACCAATGTGGCCTTAAGGTGACCAAAGCATTCACATTATGTTTAGTACATGCTGCTGTGATCCAATTAGGCTGAAAATAGTGTTAAAGTTACAACTAAAACTGTCTCCTATATTCAGATATTCTAATAATTGTAGTGATCCTTCTTTAGCTGAATCTAGAGCTGATGATGTGTGCTAATTAAAACTGTAAAACAAGTGTTCTTGTCTTGGTGTGTGTAGAATTAGGAGATAAGCTGTTCAAACTATCTTTGGTCCAATTTTTTAGCACTGATATTTCTCCCAAGTCCTCTGAGAGGACTATGATATATAGAAAACAAGTGCAATAGAGCCATATTTAGAAAGCTTTGCATTGGTGTGAGTGGGCAGGCTCGGCTCAAATCCCCGACGTTTGTCATCTTGACTTTTCCTTATACATATATATATATACACACACACAAACATTTATAATCTGACACAGTCCAACCAGAAGGAAAGCAAAGGTCACCAATTTGTCAGCTCTTGTATTAAATAAGACATTAACCACTGAAGCGCAGCTTTACACTGTCCCTTTTAAGGACTGCAACCGTAGAAAATCTAAAAACGCTCAGGTGAAATCTCACTAAAGGGTTCAAGGAGTTTCCTCCATGGCCAGTAAAGATGATTTTTTTTTTTTTTTTTTCGTGGGCTCCAGGTATTTCCCTTTCAATGTGGGCCTTTCCAAGTTCCATGTCACTGCGCAGGCTGATGCAGTCTGGGCTCTACAGGTCCTCTGTGTAGATGATACAGGGACTAGTGTCCTCACTGGACTCCAGCTGCACTGTGGAGACAAACCAGCGACGGGAGCCTGTGGCGTTGTAGTTGAGCGTCGTGCGGTAAGTGTTCTTGGCGTGTTTCGGGTAGATGATGGTGGTGCTCTGGTAGCTGACGGGCCTCTGCCGTGGCTCCAGGTACACCTGGGTCTTGTAGCTCCTCCAGGTGCAGTTCCGCACCGCCACCACCGTCTCGCTGAAGGAGGTGGGCGTGGGAACGGGGGCGCAGAAAACCCGGTCCTGGTAATGCTTGTCAGAGTCGTACTTGACCTCAGAGTTACACCTGGCAAAAGAGAAGGTGACTGTTTAGAAACTCATGTGGAAAGTGATCACTAGGTGGCAGTGTTGACAAAAGTATGCTGATCGAAATACGTGAACCACGTTGCACAAGATGACTTTTATGTGTCAGGGTTGCCTTACTTGATTTCCTGCTCTGGTTTGGGGTTGACCTCGATGCTTTCTCCAAAGAACACAGGATGCATGCGGGTCTTTGGGTCTGTTCCTGTGGAGTTCAGCAGCAGGTAAGGCAGCTGTGAGGAGGAAACACAAGCGTCACAATCGCACAAAAACATCCATGAACTGCTGAACTGTTTGTAACCAGCCTGAATTACAGTAAAAAAAATAAATAAATCCAGGCATGGTTGGGGGGCTCTCAACGGAGCCAAAAACCAAAATGAAAAACACTGCCAGTCCCCTGCCCTCCCCAGGATCCTCCCTCCCGAGCACTCGCCTTTTCAATGGTTATTACTACAACGTCAATTAGACACCGCAGTCAGGGCAACACTTCCATTTTAATTTAGATAATTACGCTGTGTGGGTCCTGCAGAATGAAGTGTCGGTGGTATTTGTATTTCATTGCAGTTCAGGCTGGTTAGAGACGTGTGACCCAGACACAGCTGGTGCGCGTTTGTCTGAGACTGAAAATATGCATACAGATGTTGGGGCTTACGACAGAAGAGAAGGGGAATTCATTTACATGTAGTTAAGTGCCTTGAGCTGCTGCTGATGACACAGTTAGAAAACTTTAACGAGGTGATTTTGAAAAGTTTTCTTTTTGTCTTACAGCCTCCGAGGAGAAGTTCAAAATAGAAAGTCAACAGCGGGTAGCGGTGCAGTGCGTAAAATGTCCATTCTGCGGCGTGTTTGTCAGCTCATGTGGGAAATAAGATTGAAGTCTTGAGAAGCCTCGCTGTCGTTTTTATGGGTTTAATTATCAAGGTTGTATGTGTGTGTGTGTGTGTGTCTGTTGCGCGCTGTGGGCATCTCAGGTTCATTTTAACCTGGCTCACACACACATAGACAGTGTGTTTATTTCTTACGTGTAAAATACTCAAAATGACTTCTCTTATTTTTCATGACTGAAGTTTATTTCTCTATGTCAGGTTTTCAAGCTGCATCTCTTTTTTATAAATGACTAATCTGTTGGTATTCAGTCCATCATAGCTGACATATAAGATATTTTGCTTTCAAATAACTAATGTTAGATGAAATTCTCAGGATGTGTTTTAGGGTGGGTGAACTTTACTTGTGAATTTTGGATGAAGTGCAGACGACTCATATCGTACTCAGCTAACTGTTTAAATCAGGCCTCACCTCTGAGGCTGCTGCTTTTGGGGCCGTAAAAAAACAAAAAAACAACAAAAAAAAAGCAGACAGCTGCACCAATCAGAAACACTGACGCCGAAGGCTGTGACTGACCGTTTTCTTTTCAGGTGTGTCTCCTGACCGGCCTAACTCGAATGACACACCAACCACAACTGTGGCACCTCTCACATTACACCGGGGAGCCTGTCACATGCTGTGGTCTGACTGCACATGCCAATGCGAGGGGCGTGCAAGAACAGACCAAGGGCACTGCAGATCGCCGTGTGAAGCTCGTCTTACGTACAGCCCACGATCATCGTTGCACACTATCCGACGGTGGCACTGAACTTGCACACAGCTGCTAGTTTAGCAGTGCAGGACTGAAAGAAGTTCATGTGCAGACTGTTCATTTTCCGCCTCTGGAAAATGACCTGGAAACACTGTACTAATACGATTGTCTCTCTGCTCCGGCATGGAGAGCATTCCAGGTATTTCTCCACGGTGTTTCTGGCAACGTCTGCAAAGCAAACACTCGTGAACGGAGGGCAGGTCACCTCCAGGCAGCGTATCCTCTAGCATGCAATCAAAGCGTAAACCCCCAGGACGCATATCTCTGCCCAGAAGAAACAATGTGCAGCTGAGCAGCCCACACAGTGTACAATGCACAATGCAGAGCTACTGAAAGAAACGCCAACCCAAACATTTCCAACTGCTGGCTGTTTGGTGTAGCAAAGCCTCTTTACATCCTGTTTGCATGGATGTTAAGCAAAGCACCAGTATCCAACAGTGAGGCAAATTTAGAAAAAGTCATGGGATCTGTCTCCTTGCTGTCCTCATGTCTAATCCACCAAAAGTAGACATCTCCTTTAACCGGACGTAACTTAATCCCGCCCAGAAATATTCGCAATTACATGACCACATCTAGACCTGCTTTTAAATCTATTCACATGTAAAAAGATGCAGGTATAAGAATAATTATCCTGCCTCTGCATAAATTTGAACCAAGTTTGACAACAGACAGGCTGTCTGAGTGCTTATCCCTGTTTAGTTTAGAAGTGAGGGGTCATCAAACACTTATGCAATGGCTTGCAGCCACTCTAACAAGCCCCTGCACCTCAAAATAGAGCTTGAGGATTGTTCTTAGTTGGCATACAAAAACAACCAAAATAGATTTTTAAAGAGGAAAAAGCGGAAAACATTTATGCCTCCCCTTGTCCTGCTTGATGACACGAGCTCAAACCACTTACTTAAACAGCTCTGTATTTCACATGGAAACGTTTGATTCTGTAAGTGCACACAGACCCATAGATGGAATAACACACACAAACAGGAGCAGCGTCTATAGACACTGATCTCTACAATGGGAAACCACAATGCAAAGGAGTCCTACTAATCTGAACCTCCAAAGGATTAGAGGATAGTTCATTTTTTTCTTTTTTTGTTTGTTTTGGGCTTCAGCAAACCAATGTCACGCAACTCCCAGGATGCAGCAGTGCATTTCTGAGGCCTCCTTCAGACACTTTAAAAGCCACCCGGACCTGCGCAGACATGTTCTTAAGACTTTTGAAACTGGGAGTGACCTGCAAATGATTTTCAGTCAAATCAGGCTTGTCACGTTTGACACACAGGTCACTGGAGGATGTGTCATTAAAAATCATTTGTCCACTGGAAGAGAAGAAAATGCATCAATTATCATAAATCTTAGTTTCCTCTGAAAGTATTCTGATCGTGTTGGTTTTGTACGACTGTTCTCATCTAAATGAGGACCAATGTGGCCTTAAGGTGCGCTGACTGTTAGTTTAATGTGCAATGGTTTCACATATTGCTGAAAGTGCTCTGTATATTTGTGCATCTTAGACAAATGAAGTGCTGCTAATGCAGGGAGCAAAAATAAAATAAACAAATCTGTGGACTCAAGAATTCGACTCGGCTCAATAGTTGCCATAAGATCTGAGCTGAGAACTGATTGAGGCTAGCGATACAGTAGTATTATTACCAACCGGAATCCCTGATGATTAAAAAGGCCTCATACAGAACCAAACAAACAGGAGCCGTTTGATTGTTTCTATCGCTACCACATCCACACATGGTGAAGCGAACATGGCTAAATCTAGCAAGGCGCCGGCTTCCAGATGTTGATGTATTTTTAGAGTAGAGTAATAATTCCCTTGTCATTCGTTTTTGGATTCTTTGATACCCTGCTTTATGTTTTGATACTTCTCCACTTCCAGATTTTCCCTGGCGTCTGTTAATGTTCACCGACAGAGCCAACAAGAGCCAACAGGAAATATAAAGAAATATTAACAAAAGTTAGCCATCTGGAGGGAAAATGAAGGCAGGGGGCTGGAGTCGCCATTGTTATTATAAAATACTGTAGCACTTTATTAAGCTTAGCCTCTAGGTAAACAGATCGCCACTCAGTCTGTGAGGAAAGGCTGCATGTTGATTCACTTTAAATGGTCACTAAGCAAATACTGGGAAGGCTCTGGACAGGTAAACAAACATTTAAGCTGGTTTAGACAGAGGACACAGACCAGGGGCTGATGGCTAAATTGAATGGGTTTAGGAGTTATGAAAGCGTGGTTTTCTGTGCCTCATATTACTGTAAACTTAATTTAGCTTTCCAGTCAGCAGACATAAAAAAGACTGAATTTTTTCATGACATGCTTGATGTAAATCAGCCACAGACCACTCTGACAGAGAGAAGGTAGCCCGACCACACTGGTCATCCTTCTAATGGACACACGCATTCTTTTTAAGTAAATATATTGATATCCATTTTATAAAACTTTCTCTCAACTTGGAATCTTTGAGGGGACCCCTGGGAGTCCCTGGACCCTAGCTTGGAAACCCAGCTGGGCCTACCAACTCACTGACCTTTAAGGCACTCTGCAGTTAGGTCTATTTGATGCAGCAGAGAGGAGAAGAAAACATTTTACTGATTATTACTGAGGGCCAGTAGCATCTTTAGAATAGGTATAAGTGTAACCTCACAGCAACTAAGGAATTCCGGGCAGACAGAGAGAGAGAGAGAGAGAGAGAGAGAGAGAGAGAGAGAGAGAGAGCTTCCAGATGTTGTGTGAGAGAGACTGATGTGAAATCTGGTTCTGGCCAAATCCTAAAACGCTCTCTGATTTTCAGTTCGTCTCACAGCAGTGTCATTATTTGGCCATTAAGGCTTTTTATCCTTTAATCCATTGTGTCAATAAAGTGGCTCGCTTTAAAACTGACGCAAAACAGACCAGAGTCACGGCTTTCTCAATTATAAAAAAAGTTTCACATAATAAAATGAATACAGTTCTTCTCACCAGTTTGCCTTCTCTGCTTTCCTTCTTGTAATATCCATGATGGCTTTCAACGGGCGTCGTGCAGCTGCCAGAGCGCGACTCGATCAGACCCGGAGAGAGTGAGCAGAAGGGTGGACTGGGACTGGGGGGCAACCCCGAATCCGGGCTGTCGAGCAGCCCTTCCCGGTTCTTTCCTTTCAGGCTATCATCCATCGCTTGTAAATGTAGGTGCCCCACCATTTCTGGGACGGCTCAGCTTAAAAAACACCCCAGACGAAGTCGCACTGACAAGTTTTTTTTTTTTTCTTTCCTTGAAGCGCTCCGAGCTGCTGCCGCTACGCGCTCCTGCGTCGAGAAGAAACAAACCTGGGCGAACTTTTTCGAGTTGACTTCTGCAAGTAGAGAAAGGGAAAACGTCAGGGAATGGCGTTTAACCATAGGCCATACGTTGTGGACAAAGTTCCACAGAGTGATATCTACTCAGACTTTACTTGTCTTCAAAATTTACTGTACCTGCGCCTTGTGAAGTATCCAATTCAATCCGGATAAATATTCCAAATACGCGTGAAGAAATCTGCAACAAACCTAAATACGCCCTCAAACTCGTCTCCGGTGTAAAATAATTTATGTTAATAATTTAAAAAACTGAATAATAAGGTTGCAAACTCGCGCAACAACAAAGAGCCCACCGTGCGTCTGGCACCGATCTGGAAGAGAGCTCCTCTGCTCTGCTCTGACTGTGTGTAAGAGTGCGTGTGCGTACTGTGTGTGCGCACTCTACTCGAGTGGAGAGCTCCCTCTTAATGATCCTGCCAGGCTTTTTTTTTTCTCGCACCTGGATCCAGTCCAGCCCTCATGATCTGGATCACTTCCATGTACGACCGGCAGGGGCGAGCACGTCTTCCTCGCTTCTGCTGTACAGCAAAGTTCTCCTGGCTAAATTCAGCAGTTATCATTTGTAAGCAGTAACAATAAGTTGTTAATTAGTGGTGGTTCATGATGCGAGGCGTTTAGCTCTTAGTTAAAGTTAATTAAGGACTGATCATATTAACTTTGCCAGAGCAGTCAGTAATAATTACATTGACTATTCTCATGAATTACTCAAAGCACAGCATTAGTCACTGTGTTGTGTTAGTAATTACTTTGTGAGTTATCAAATCTAAAAACATGCTAAAATTATGATCAACATTTTTAATTATTGACCACCCTGAAGGTTTTTCTCTAAAGCTCTGGGATGAACTTTTTGTCTTTGATTTTGAGAAGTTCTAGTATCACTATGAGAAATATGTAAAAAGTCCCACTGAGGCCAAACTATAATGGAGATGGCCTCCTAAATTTTTCTTTCTGAAAAACAAATCATAATCACGTGCAGTAAAGAGTTTTATTTATTTAAGTGGAATCTAAAGAGAAAATCTCCGTACAAAACTGCATCATCTACGTAATGGCGAATATTAGCTCCATGTGCCATAGATACAAATGTCTTTTTAAATTCCTCTTTGTGAAAAAAAAAATCATCATGATAATGAACAGTAAAGAGGTGCAGTAACAACAGAGACGTCTAGGGAAACTATAAAACCATTTTACGAAGTGCATCTGAGAGAGAATCCCCACAGGTATATACAACTGCATCATCTGCATAGTGGCAAATATTAGCTGCATGTGCCTTAACACCTAAAGCGCTGATGTTGACTTATTTTATTTTTTTTGCTCAAGCTTGGAGATGATCTCACCATTACAAAGTAATCTCTTAAATGAATATGTGTACTGATTTAAACCCAGAACCTCCGACATGGAAAGCTATCCAGACAAAGTCATCCAGAAATGTTCCAAAAGTGCTCCATAGAGTTATTAAGATGCAATTGTACACCCTGATGACATGATCTTGATGATCTTATTTAGTTACTGTCAAGAAATAATCAATCAGGTGCCTTTTCTAGGCAGTCTGTTGGGGTTTGGAACACTTTTTGTCAGTAAAGGAATTATTGAAGGATTTCTGTGGTTATTTATTTCCATAAGACATGCGTATTTGTATGTCTTTGTGTGCAACTCTCCTGCCTGGTACATTTCAGGACTGGGTGGAGACGGCTGGGAACACTCCATCTACCAGTAACCAAATGAGCTGCAAACACAGACACACAGAGAGCAGACAACGCAGGCTTGAGTGAACAAATGGGCCGACAGCAGTCATCATGGCGTGGAAGAGGAGAAAGAATTGAATCCCTGTTGATGGTTCTCTCCACAAAATGTCTGTTCTCTCTATTCATACTGTTACTCTTACCAACAGCGGCTCTGCCAAAAGAGAAATCAGAGCATAAATAAGAGCCGATGCAGAGCTGCACAGAGAGAACTGTGTGTCTTAAGTGGCTGATTGTATCTTTGATGGTCCACCAGCTCTCCATGGTGATTACCACAGATTGCCAGGAAATCATGCGTGATGTTTTTTGTTTTTTTTCAGCTCTCATAAAAACTCTGATAACCCTGCCTTTGTTGTCTGGAAGATATACTTAATGGCATGCCTCTTAAGCTTGTGCAGCTGTAATCGTGTTTGCTGAGAATTGTTTTCCCTCCTCCGTGTTATTGTTTGTAAGGCCCAGCAGGAAGCTGCGGAGCAAAGTTTTACTGGCGTTCCCCGCATCAGGTGTGCTTTTGTGTCATCATGTCCATCTTAAAGAACCCATCACACTGATCCTCAGGCATTTGAAGGATTAGTGTACAGATCTGGTACAGATTAGCTGTAAGACACTGGGACACAGATGATGAGCGTGTTTGTGGGAGTAGGCATGTCTGTGAGCACGCCGAAGGGAAGAGTTGCTCAATTGCAGCTGCACTGAAGGAGAACCCAAGGAGCTCTGAAAATGACCAGAGTGACCATAGTGGAAGTTTATTTTGGTATTTTACCCGTAGGTTGGTCTCTTCACATATTTACTCTGCTGGCACATTAAAGAGTCAGTTCCCTCAAATTACAATTTTTTTTAAAAAAAATGTTGTACTTACCTGGTGGGTAATGTCTGCCTCCTTACCAAAAGTTGGGGTAGAACTTGATTTGTGGTTCTTATTGCTTTAGAGAAATCAGAAATAATCTCTTTAATAGAGAGCATTTATGCTGAAAATATTTGAATGTTTTCTGTGGTCTTGTCAGAGTGAAGCTAGATTTGACACTGCATTAGACCTGTGCAGAGCCAGAATTACAGTTGTAATCATTATTACTTGTGCGCCGGTGTATGGGCACAGTTCTGTAATTACACTGCCTCAGTTCCTGCTAAACATCACTGTATTATCACTGCCTTTATGCTTCAGTTAGCACTGAACCCAAAGCGCTGCTGTTCCTCCTGGAGACGCTGCCATAGCTAAAGACTCTTGTGAGGACCACAACTGAAATTCTACTTAACGCCGTATTGAGCTGGAGGCACAAATCTCTACACATCTTAAACTGAGCCAAAACCAAGACGTTTGTGGATGGTGTCCAGATACCTTCGAACAAACCACAAAATATGTATTTTTATTATTTAGATGAACTGACCACAGGGGTAACCAGAGCCATTAAATGTCTTGTACTGATTCACAAAACAGACAGGCCATTTTGTTACTAGACTGTGATTCTATTGTTGTTTGTCAGTGTTTACAGTGTGGGTTATAATGTGATTTTTGTACCATTCAAACCGCCATGTTCTCTCTGAGCATATGTTGGACACGTGTAGACTTAAATATGCGACTTCTCTTTCCCATCTTCACATTTCTACTGGTGACGCCGCTTGGCTCAGACGTGACAGCTTAATTTCAGACACGTTAAAAATTCTCCTGGGTTATGTCTATGTCCATTGTTTGTTTGATTTTGCAAGTTTGGTATAAAGACAGAGTCAGTTAAGCTCTAAGTTGGTCACAGTTTTGCACAAACAAACGAGAAAAAGGTCGTACTCTTACCATGCCTGCTTAATGTTTTCACCATGTTTTCTCATTCATCACTTGTTCAGAGGGATGAAGTATTCTTTGAAAGATTCATCATTAATTTTGACGATGGCTGACTGCGTACCTGTTTTACCTTTCTCATTCATCCAGGGAAGCTATGTTGACACTCTATGTCAAACCTGTGACCTTCCCATTATGGATGGTTGATCCTGGATGTTACTGAACAGACACCTTTACCGTTTGGCCAAGCAGCCGCCCCCGTCTCGTGGGAGTTGATTGAAGAGTTCAGCAATCAGGGTTCTGTTCCTGAGAGCTTTGAGATCCCAGGAGGTTGAGACAGACACAGAGGGGGAAGGATCGCCAAGCTGTCTGCAGATGATTCATTTTTTTAGTGCTTCATCATTCTCTCCTTTCATAGTGCAATTCTTCACATCCTGCCACACATACACACGCACAGAGAAAACATGAGAACGCAGTGTTTGTATGCATAAGTGTAGTCACTCACTCATGCATTCTTGAGCTGCGGATGCGTCTGGCTCGCTCTTTCTGCGTTCGCATAATCTTGCCAAGCCAGCTGTGCGAATTGGGTCGGGAAAACGGGGAGGGCTTTCAATACAGGTGTGTCTGTTTGTCTGCGTGCGGCAGAACGAGGGAGACAAACGCACAGACAGATAGAGGTACACTCATTTCACCCCGATGAGCAATTTTTCAGGTCTGTGTTTTCACTCTGAGGTACACATATTTTCTGGAGGCGTGCAGTTCAGCATGCACGTTGGCGTGTGCACCTGCTGTCTGGAACAGCTCTAATGTAAACAAACCACAGAGAGGCCGGTCCTGGCGTGGAAGTTGTTTTGAGAGGTCGGGGACGTCACTGTGGTTTCCACGCACAACGCTCTTCTTCACACCCCCGTCCATGAATCTTCTCCATCTCGCAGATAGGTGACCATTCATCAGTTTGCTCTCCGCACAATGTACACATAAACACTAGCTGCTTGTATTCACACGATCCCACACCTCCGCCGTGTTCCCCTTGGCCTCTTTGAAAAGAGGTTATGAACACCCATCTGACTAGACGACGGATGGGCCTGGCAGATTTTAAATGTGCCAACCACACCTCAAAGCTCGATCCATAATACACTTCACTTCTCTGGAGCCTGGATGCATCTGGTTTCAATGTGTGCAGATGCTGCATGGTTGGAAAAGTCGGTCCTCACTCTGCAACTCCCTCTTTCACCATCAAGCCTCTTCCCCTCCCTTCATTTCTAATCTCTGTTTTTCTGTAGGGATCTTCTAACGCTTCCAGTGATCACAACAACACCATGGTGGTACTGAAAAGCAGCCCTTTGTGGCTGCTTATGAAATGTCTCATTGGATTAATGTGCAATATTATTTTGTTTACATTTAGATTATTGAGAAGCACGTGACCATACACATATTAGAGCATTTACTTACTTTTAAAACTTAGTAAAATTACCTTTACTTTAAATGTGACATTTAAATGTTTGGAGCAATGTGCAGAATTGAATAGAGAATTGAAAACGGATATAATTCAGGATTATTTCAGTTAGTTACTTATTCACTCAAGTGTCTAGTGGGTGTCTAATGAAACATCCTGTCGTACACCCAGGAGGGTAGCAAAAGGAAACAGATTTCTGTGTTTAGGACCAACTTATTGCTACTCATTGTCACAGTGTCTATAGAGGAGATTGGGGTAGATGGATAGGTCAAGTAAACATTCGACTCTGATATGGGGGGGCTGCTGTTCCTTTCCCGTTTCCAAACCAATTGTCAACTTCACTATAATGTCCATAAATGGGTGTTTTGACTGTGACAGTGAAGGATATCCTGATCTTTCCTTAAACCTAAGTGGTTGTCGTGGCTGAGCTTATCCCGTCCAAACAGGGTAATATATATCTGTGTTACATTATTAAGTAATTTCCTTGTATCTTTAATGTGCTATGTCCTAAGTATCCATGTATCCTGGATTTAGGGAAATAGATGATTTCGATTTGTTTATCTTGTAAACTTCTGGCTCGCTGGCATTTTATTAAAAAGGCAATTTACCCACAGTTGACGACAAAACAGTGCCCTGCTCTACTTCTTGGAACCTCTTCCTTTTTTTGGAGAGCATGATTAGTTGGTGTGTTGCTTGCTACAGTCTGCAGATTCTGTGACCTCCTTACCGGGACTCCCCTGAGGCTCCACAGCTGTTGGCCTTGCATGCTAGCAGCTCATCCACTCTCAGCTGTAATCAGTGATTCACCTGCATGCCGCTTCCTGTGACATTTTCACTTCCTCTCAATTTTGTGTGAACAGTCAAAAGGTAAACACAGTAATGGCTTTTGTTTAATGTGTAACAGTCAGATATGTGAGCGACTCTGTTTGCTGACGTACCCTGTGACACAGATTAAATGTATGGCTCGTTATCTATACTTTTGTGGATCTATATTCTGTGACGACAGATGTACAGGGGTAATTTGAAAACGCATGAAACGCTGTCAAATAAATCGACTCTGTGCACAGACAGTCAATACTCCGTCTCTGGTTTAGTTATAGCTGGTGCACATGAGTCACAGATCTGTCAGACAAATACCAGGGACGCAGGAGTGTCAGTGATATCCACCCTGAGAAAAAAGAAATGCGGGCAGAGATACAATCTCTGCTTTGTGTCAGTGTGTCCATTCTCAGTGTTATTTATTGACTAAACAAGGTGTACAGTGGCCACAGGGAGAGCCAGGCTCAGCAGGGGAGCAGAGTCTGCCAAGTGGGCGAGCCGAGGATGACAAGAAAGGGTCAGAGCAAGGGGGAGAGGACAGCCAGATAACGGCTGTTTATGTTTCTTGTCCCATTCATCTCCATTCAGAAGCATTCATCTCTACACCCTGCTCTCTGTGCTTTTGAAGCATAAACAAGCCTCACTCTCCTGACAACAGCCCTGCCTGTTTGCTCAGTGTGTTTGCTCAGGCCTGTGGCTTGGATTTGAGCGTAAGTAGTGCATAGGTAGCCCAACGCACCAAATCAAATGCAGCCATTTCAGATTGATGTCGACGTGACAGCAGCTCACCGCAGTAACATAATATTTATTTCCCAGAGATTAGACTGGTTGTGATGCAGACCAGGTTGAAGGAAAAACAAACAAGCTGGGACTTCCTCTTTGTTGACACAGGGATTTATTCTCTTCAATATATTTTCACCATAGAGCTTCCTCTCCTTTGCTGCAGACCGTTAAAACTCCCCATCTCCAAATGATTTGTGCCTCACTCAGAGTTCATGACTTGTCTTCCTGCCACACTGACAGCACCTCTAGTGCTCAGCCATCAGGGAGGCTTGTGTTTCCCATGGTGCTTTGTGCTTGCCTTTTTGCCTGCAGGGATATAATGACAAGCATGGACCACCCATGACTGCTTTGGCCCGACTGCTATTGAAGAAATTCCCCAAGCTTCAGTGTGTGTGTGTGTGTGTGTGTGTGTGTACGTGTGTCAAAGCACGAGCTCTCGTATACGTTTGCATGCTTGCTCTTTAGCCAGCATGATGAGCCTTTATTTTGAGAGGCTGCCATAAAGACTTAGAGTGATCACACTGTGACAACTCATTGTTGATCATTTTATTTTTCAGGATGCAAAATGCGTGATCATTCAAGTCAGAAGAAAACAATTAAAAAAAATAAAAAATAATCTGCCTTTTCTTAAATCTTAAAGGTGAATATGAGTTTCTTAAGCCATATTTTTTTTTCTTTTTTTTTCGTACTACTTCAAACTAGATTTGGATCTCTTTTTAAGCTCTGCTTTAGAGTGGATTTACTAAAGCCTTGGCAAATTCTTCTCACTCACTGGGTACAATGTTACATGCAGTATTGCGGATCTATAATCACTTGCAGTGCCTGTGTCAAAAGCAATCAGCATTATCATGGCCTCATTCCTCCTTTTCTCTCCCAGCCCTAAAGGAAGACTAAACTAAACTCCAGTCGGAGAGAAGCTCTGTGTGAGCAGGAGGCTGTAAAGTTATTCATGAGCTGCCCATTCCCCAGAGGTCAGAGGATTCAGTGTGGAGGACGGTTTACTGCACTCTGGTGACAAACAACATCTCGACTTGGCGCCTCTCCAAGGGTACAAGCTGCTGTCAGTGTGGGTCGTTGTGCGGCGTCAATGCCTTACATGTGTTTCCAACTTCCCAAGCATCCTGGCTGAGATGGTCGGGAGATCTTCTGTGTGGTGACGTGCACTCTCAACAAAATGAATGACACATTAAGTTATTTCACACATGCGGATGAGTCAGCTGATTGTTTGGTGTTATTAAACTAATAACCTCTATAGAATATCGATAGAATTTCCATGCTGTTAGAAAAACTGTTATGAAGGTTGATGAATACGATAGAGGTGTTGAACTATTTTGTTTAATTCTCCTGAAACCTGCAGAGCTAGTTTTGCAAAAAGTGGTATATATAAGACTACACACCTTTACACTGCTTTGGGTTAAAGGGAATCAGTTGGACTAGTTATTTGGCATATAATTAAAACCTACAGAGAAACTGCATACTAGTCGTAACCTTTTGATCAGTGTAATAAATTCTATACTATTAATACCACTGAAATCTAGTATGAATCCATCGCTCAGTGGTTTTGTCTCATCTCTGTCCTAGTTTCTGTCTCTGTCTTTACTTACATTCTTTCTCCGTCATGCAAACTCAGTTTCACTCATTCATCTAATCACTCACTAACTCACACGCCTTCTCTCTGTCCTTCCACTTGTTTTTTTTCCATCTTCACTCTGACATGACCTCTTCAGTGAAGTGCTGACCTTTGAACTTCCTCTTCCTTCCTGGCTCTGTGTTGTGGTGTGAAGTGGGCAGCCATATCAGGGGATGAGTCTCGTGACTTAACATATATGCATCCATCTAGCACACGTTAAACTTACACCCTCCAGGTCATCTGACAGCGGAAGTGCACAGGGACAGTTTCATGTCCTGTTTTACAGTCGCACGTAGGACTGGAGGTTTGTGGGACAGCCCTACCAACATGACAGAGCAAATTCCTCACATTTTTCCTCATTACATTTTCTCAGCTCAATGATCCAAAGCGAAAACCACTTGAACCCCTTCGCCCTCGAAAAGGCACATTATCACTGAGTCCAAAACCATTTCACCTCTTTCATTGTAATCTTCTGAAAAGTCAGACATGGACTATAAAATTATTATAAAATCGGTCACTGCTGAAAGTGCTCATGCCGGCGGTAGACTCGTGAGTCAGTCTCGTCTGCAGTGACACATGCTGATCCAGGTTTCTTATTTTCTGCAGCCGCTGTCTGGCCTCAGGGAAGACACATCTCTGAGCTGTTGCTCAACACAGCTGAGGGTAAACAGGCTGTGTTTAGATGCCCGTGTCTCAACCTGTACACACACACCCGCAAGGACGCATACATAAAGAGGCAAACAAACTGAGACCTACAGAGTGGGTGTATTTGCAGTGCCACACCAAAAACTCCTGCCACAACTTGTTAGACTGAGTGAAATTGCTCTCTTGCACACCCGTACAATGTAACAACATGCAAGCAGCTCTTCGGTGCAGAGCTCAGAGATGTGAAGGAGTGTGAAAGTATGGAAGGTAACTTTTTTGCTGCTTTGCAGGAATCAAGCAGGAAAGCTGCAGAAGTGACTTTCTGCTTGTTTGATGATGGTGCAGGATGAATCACAGTCAGTGGTCTCTAATAATAGTCAACAGTGTCTCATACTGTGTTCACTGAAGAGGATCTTTAAAAAGCTATAAAATATAATGTTGCTAGAATTTAGTTTATATTGCATTTGTATTTTATGACTTACCCACTCAAATATTAAACAAATGAAGTGGGCCCAAATACAGTCCACTAACATCGTAGAAACTGGGAATGTTAACGATTTGATATTTTATTATATTATATAGAATCTTTAATTTACATATTATCACACTGGTTTTGCCATAAAATCATATAGAAATCAGCATTTGAAGTTGTTAACATACTTGACAACAATAACAAAAAAAGAGAATTTGAAAATCAGGAAACTGTGTCTTAATATGTTCCTGTTTATTGACATTGTTCCTGTTTATTGATGTAGTATAACAATACAACAATACACTGACCTATTCACTGTTGATCCCATTCATCATCATTATTTCCCTCATGACAGTAACCACTATCTACTGATTTTGCCCCGTGGTGTCACAGTTACTGATAGTGAAGGCGTCAGAACGTCTGACCTGAGTCAGGGGGAAGGATGATGATCTGATGAAACAACAGTTAGTCAGAGCGGCTGCTACGTTCCAGGCTTTTATTTCCTGAAAGCAGGTTAGCCTGTGCAACCTGTCACAACTTTTGATTAGATCTAAGAGCAGTCTGACTCACTGGAGAAACTATGCATCTGTCATGTTTGATCTCTAATCTTTTAGATGTCTCTGTGTTTGACAAGTGTCTGAAATCTAGTATTGTTGCCCTGCAGTTAAACTGTGTGTGCAATATATTTACACAGTAGAAAATCATCTAACTCTGACTTCAGAAAAACCCAAAATGTTCTGTATATATTTTTTGACTCAACCACTTCGGTGTTCTAGACAAACCGCTGCAATTTATTTTCTCTCACATTCATCATTAAGGTAGTAGGAGATGTTTTTTTGCATTTTCATACAGGATTCAAACTTGTGCTTCAGCCTGGTTTTGGCAGTTAGCTTGTTCAGCTGTGTGGGGCTGGACTGAGGTCACATCCAAACCACTGTCCCACCAGTCCACGTTGACCCTAAGTGACCCGTGGGCGGCTTTAACACGGAGCCAACAGCAGCAGAGAGTACAGCTGCTGCCTCCATCGACCTCCTTAAGCTGTCCAACAAGCCTGGCAGACGGGTACCGCAGGTTAGACTAAAAGAGAGAAAGAGTTTTCTAGTTAGCCCGTCACAGGCCATTTCCCTCCACAATGGTAATATTTTCACATTGACTGCATCCAATAGCCCCCGGGCATCCAAACAGGGACCTCATAATAAGATTTGTGCATATGTAAGCTATAAAGAGCCTCAAACATTGTGGCAAGTGCAGCCCTGCTGCTAAACCAGGGGCCCTATTTGAGTTGGAGAGGAGGGATTTGGAGCGATGTGTTTCTATTCGCCGCTCTGCGTTGTGAGCCAACTGGTCCATTTTCCCCGATTCACTTTCACAGGCCGCTTTTATCCCTCACAAAGCCCAAATACCGCAAAGAAAATGGGACGGGGCGGAGTTCAAACGACAGCTCAAGAGTTTTATGTTCAATGGAATTAGAAATGACTTTTTAAATGCCACTCTGTTTGGGCTGCCCTACTGTAAGAACTCCGCTAATGAATTTAATGTGCACATTCTGGCATGGGATGTTAATTTTTCTCCTCCGGCTGATTAAAAAGTTGAAGTGATTTATGGCTGCACTGGGAGTCTGGGTTGCTTTGTCATGTGGGTGTCTTATAAGTTTAGCTTCCCTCATCTGCGTCACCAATGTATCAAACTCTATTTGCCATTTTTCCTAATGCATTGCGCTGATACTAAAATACAGATTTTAATTTTTTTATGTTATTACTTGAACCTGCCAGAGTGCCCCAGGATGCTGACTGACAGACTGAGATTTATCATGGCAGGACAGAGGGTTTGAGATGAGCGGTTTATATCTTCAGCACATTCCTTCGTTTGTTCTCTTGTAATTTTTGAGAAATTGAGTTAAAATGAGACTTTCTTACATGTGGATCTGACCTGCACAACTTGTCCCTGTGAATCAACTCATGGAAATCTGCGTGTAATCATTTACCAAAAAGTTTTATATTGGCGTTGTAATCGTATTTTTTCTTGCGAGACAGCCGTGTAATTTCCATTGACAGTTACACAGGAGCCTTGTGTTTGCAGCGCTTCATTTGCATCCTCTGTGTAATTTGAAGTCCTTATGAACATTTTTGTGGACAGGAGGAAGGGAAGTGGTGGCACTTATCTCTGGTGGTGGTCCCACCTCAACCACAGAACCTCATCTGTTGTAAAAGTCTTGAAAACTGAACGTGTTGCAATGTTGCCGGATCTAGTTGACCCAAAAACAGCAATTACCTGAATAAATCTGACATTTCTCTTAGGATAGAATGTGATATTTGGTGAACGGAAGCTTATTCCCTTTCTTATGAAGAGTTAGATGACAAGATTAATTGTACTCTCATTTCAGTTTTGGTGAGTTCGTGTATAGAGGATGGACCGAGAGAAGCTCAAAGAGACGCAGCAAGAAACTGGTGAGTCAAGGGATTCCAAAAGACACATTCTTGCCCCTGTGCTCTCTCAGCACTGGGAGGCCATAAATATAATGCAGATTTACTACTGATGCTGCTGATGGATACATTTAAAGCCAAAGCTTTTCCATTGCCAAGTCAGTGAAGTCTCGTCCTTGGGGTACGGCTAAGAGACAGCGTTTCACTGTGATTTATCTGAACTGAGCTAACGATGTGATAATTGATAAGGAGCAGAAGTTTTTATCACAAAAGCTGCACAGTCTGCCCGGCCCTGTGTGTTTCTGTGTAGCAGACACTTCATCACAAAGCGATGGAGGAGTATCCCTGGCCGATGTGAACTTCAGCGCACCTGTGGGCTTTAGATGGCTATCAGAAGAAACTCAGAACTCCCTCAGTCTTCCTCACCTGCATATAATAAATAAAGCTATTCCCTCTTTTATGAGTGGTAGTAATTCTCAGTTTTGGCATTCCAGTGTGTGGGCAACATTTTCAAATCAGACGTTAATAGAACCTGGTGGGAACAGTTTTTATTACCAATGGAGGATTTTCTTGTTAATAAATCAGAGCTGGCCATGAAGACCTTAACTCACAAAGGAAATTTAAAAGTAAAAATTGATCAAGACCGCTGGGAAAGAATCTACAATCACAATTATAATTCAATTTCTTTGGTTATAGGAAGCTTTGCATAATAAACTCAAAGTGGGAAATTATATGCATATGTTCTGGATTTGAATTTGTTTTCCTGTAATTTTTTTTTTGCTGAAACCTTGGCCACAGTTATTGGAAGGTTTTGCTGGTTATCGGGCCCGAAATGTGAGATTTCATTTGACTTTCTAAAAAGACTTGCCAAGAGTGTATCTTTGCGCAGTTGAGTTGTTGCTCCCCTCCATGCACAAATGCGATGGTGTGTGAGTGTTGGACATGCTCGCACAGGCACTGAGGGAGTGTGGTGGCTCAGCAGGTTTAATGTTTTTGGTTGGTGCTCGACACACACTCTCCTTGGCGGCCGAGCCGGGGTGGAAAGGGATGCAGACTGTGACTCAAACCACGAACGTGACACCTGCACCGTCCCGGCCGTCACATGTCACAGAGGCACACCCTGCTTGCGCAAAAACCTTTCTTCTGACGTAAACACTGCAAATGAGTCCTGCCCGTCAGCCCCTTGAGGCACAGAAAGACCTTTTAGGCCAACGAGATTTTTTTTTTCTTTTCGGGAGCATTTAATGGCTGCAGGTGGTGATGCCCACATTTCCACTGATTCATTTATTGATTTCCCTCATCGTGTCTTGAGCTAAACGCCCCCAGCTTTTTCAAGGACGAATATTTCCTCCACATGTGTATGAGTCTATTGATAGCATGTGGCTCCATTTAATGCAGACACATAAAACAACAAGCAGGAAGCATTAAAACCATGTGAGGCTGGCTTTGCTGCTCTGCAAGGGACCCACTTCTCAATTCGGCCTGTGTACTCACATCCCAAGACGGGGACGCGAACACACGCACACATATAGCTGTTCAAGCAATTAGACACGCCTGTTGTTCATATTGAAGTAATAAATGCAGACTGAGGGGTACTACAGTATACTGTACCCAATAAATGCCTCTCTTTGAGCCCTCTGAGCCCCATTAGAATAAACAGAGGTGGTTTGCAGGTTTGGCAAAGTTGGCAAGTGGCAAACAGACCTACGAGTTTGAGCTGTATTCTCACATATTTCTTGTGGTTTGTTTAACCACTGTATACCATACAGAGCAGTGCAATCAGTGCGAAAGGTATATTTTAACGTTAATGCGCTCTCCTGTGATTAACCAGACTCTGGTTAAATGCGGTTCTCTGAGGAGGGAAAACAAATGCTTACTTGAACTACTGTTTGACCCGGCTCTGGCGGTGGATATCACTTATTTGTGACACCCAAGAGTGTGGAGGGCTCTCAGCAATACTCCCTCCATGGTAAACAGTCATAAAAAGCCCAGGATTCAGTTGCACAAACACAAATAGCGGACTATTCATAGCACTAATGAGAGCTGCCAGGGACACCAGCGGGCCCTGAAATGCACTGTCGCCACTTGTAGAGTTATGGCACGGCACAGGGTAGAAACCATGGCTGGGTGAAGAGCTGGGGCTGTAAAGGCATTCCTGTTTAACTTCCTCTCCCCCCTGTATTTTCTTCTTTGTCTCCCCTTTTATTTGCCTTTTTTTTTTTTTTTACAAAGAGGAACACTTCTTTCTTTCTCTTTGGGTTTTTTCTCCACTCTTTAATTTCCCCTCAAACAAACTTCTTTCCATCAGTTCCACCAACTCGATATGGGGACATTTTCATCAGAGATGTGGTCCAGTAGCCTATTTGTATATTGCATTGTTTCCTCTAGTGCTTGTTTACAGCAATACACCCTTACACAACCATGTCACGTGAACCTTGCTGCAGATTGGATTATGAAGGTGTCAAGTCCCTCCCTGATGGCCACGAGCTATTTTCTGAGTAACACATTAACTTACTATTACCCCCTACAAACCACAATGGAGGGGAGGGGTGTAATTTAGCAGTGTGCTGATTGATTGGTCTGTTTATTTTTTCGTTTGGCCTGACAGGAATTTCAGACTTCAACTTTCAAATTCCTTGCAGATGGCCAGCCAGCCCTTTGAATCCCCACTGCAATTAACCTTTGGAGGAGAATAACAAAGCAGCACACAGGGGCACTGTGGCCTGGCTCAGCTGCTTTGATGTGGTTCCTGTGTTTGCTCTGTCATGCAGTGGAAGGGAGGTGAACTCTGTCGACCATGTCCGGGGCTGCTGAGAGGTGCAGGGGGCGTCACACCCAGGGGGTCTGCCTGCTCCTGTCACACCACAGCCAGCATGGAAGGAACTGTTATCACCTTTCTAAAACATTGGCTACATTTACCTACACAGAGGAGCTGGCCTTTAGCCATAGTTTTAGTAGTACATGTCATACCCTGCAGCTGACGCTCCCTGTTGCCTCAAATGAACCACTGGACATCATATTCCTGTGGAGCTTAGGTGGAGGGGCTGCTGATTGAGGGATGTCTGTAATCACTGGTGGAAGACAAATGCATATCATTTACTAAAGTAAAATTATCAACAGTATGAAAATACAAGGCCAGAAATTACTTTTTTTGTCTCCTTTAATTATAATTTCAGCACATACACCCATCAGGCATAACATTATGACCACCTGCTTAATATTGCGTAGGTCCCCTTGTGCCTCCAAAACAGTTGTGACTCAACAGAGAATGGACATGGGCCTTCTGAGGGTGTCCTGTGGTGTCTGGCAGCAGGATGTTGTTAGTGGGGGCCTTTGGGTCCTATGGGTTGAGGGGAGGGGCCTCTGTGGATCATCCTACAGATACTTGATCAGTTTGGGATCTAGTGAATTTGGAGGCCAGGTCAACACCTTGTGCTGTTCTTCATGTTTTTTGAGTTGTTCCTTTTTGTGTGTGTGCCTGTGTCATTGCTGCATCCTGCTGGGGATGGCTGCTGCCATCAAGGAGTGTCATTGCTATGGGCTGGGGGTGCCTAGTCTGGTCTAGGTGGGTGGTACATGTCTAAGTAACATCTGCACCAAAGGTTTCCCAGCAGAACATTGTCTTGTCACAAGATGGTCAATAATTATTTGCTTCTTGGAAGCTTGGGGAAGCAAACTTATTTTACAGATTCGACACACGTGTCAGCATTTTTACATGCAGTGTTGCTGGTACAGTAATGAATGTAATAAATGAGCTATTTTTGCAGTTGTTATGAATGGGGAAATTAGCTATGGGCACTGATGCAGTTTTTGTGAACATGTTTATTTCTGCTGAAACGTTGTAAACATCATAACACAGAGGTTTATGGGGAATGATTTGCTTTTGGAGCCGTCTCAAAGTCAATCATTTGCTGATTTTGACACTTCAGCCACTTGCTATTGATATTTTACATACAGTAGTCAGTGTTTAAATGTTTTACTTGTTCAAAACTGAGCTAAATTTAACTATTATTTGACATGTTATATTATCATATTTCCAAGTTTGTTAAAAAAACACCAGCATTCATTAAGCTGTTGAATCATTCTGTCAACGCTGATCAATGTCAAACAAGTTGGTAATGTTCTTTTTCTAAAGTCTGCATCTCGAAGGAAAGATCAGTACTAGAAACTTCAGTCTGTCGTCAGGGGAATCGTGTCATTGCTGTGTTACCATGTCAACATTTGTCAGCATCTTCTCCATGCTGAGGTGTCCCATGGGTTTCATTTATAATTCTACTGAGAGATAAATGTTTTCTTCCTCTTGCTAGGCACACATTCCTACTTGACTGAAAACTCCTGAAGGCAGCCGTGTTTGAATTAGCAGTTGGGTCCAGAGGCTGTATTTTAATTAGCTGGGGCTTTAGTGCGAGCTCAATCATCAACCAAGGGAGTCTCGTTAAACCTGCTGTGCTCATTTCCACCCGTCAGGCTGGATGGTGTGGCATAGTTATGATTCATATAAAGTGCCGTTCACTGACTGGATTGACAGATCGCTGCAGCGCCATAGGAACAGTCAGTCATCTCTCTTCCATCAGAAAACCTGTTATTTCACGAGGAGTTAACGCTAAACAGACCATTGATATCTGGCTGTGGATTCTTTTCCCCCGGTCGTTTTGCTTGTTGCACAACCGTATGTGTTGAGTAATGTGTCAAAGCCTGTGATCTGCTCACTCCTTGTATTTACATTTCTCCTAAATTACCTCCTACTGTGGTGTTTTTTAAAAAGATTTAGCATTTTTACTACTTTTTTTCCAAAAAACAATGCACTGTGGTAATGCATTTCATACCAATATCATACCTCATAAATAAAAGCAGATTTTTGTTCAGCCCACTTCCAAAGATCTGGCACTGGCCTGAACTCTCACCCACAGTGCAACATTAGAGTTTTTTTTTCCTCAGCACTGTCTCCATGTGCATTTTAACAGGCCTGAGGAACAATGTTGGCCTTGTGACGGCTTTCCATGCGTTTTCTGTTAAGGACGTGGCATTTCAGAGAAACAGATTCCTTTGAATGCGTCACAACGGCAAAGGATTTCTGTGCGTCTCAAAGTGTGGGCAAAGTGTGCTCTTATTAATTTTCAGAGTTGAAGTTTTGAAGGAAATAACAAACACGCCCAGTGATGTTGTTTGCATGTGTGCACATAAGTATGTACTCGGCCGCTTCCCTTCCTCTTTCGCAGAGGTGTTGTATGCGTGTTCATTTTGAGTGTGCAGTGGGAATTTTTCCACTGGCTCTGAATTGTCGGTGGGTGGGAGGTGGTGGAGAGCAGTGCAGCAGCTCTAAGCTGTGGACAGATCGGTGCTCCGTCCTATCTGCTCTGTATAGCTGACATCCTGGCTCAATGGGCCATTTCAACACCTCGACACTCTATCCACACGGGACTGCACACGGAGCGGTAGAGCTCTCCCTCACTTTCAACTCATCTCTCTCTGCCTCTTTTTTTCCCTGTCTCTGTGGGCAAAAATGCTTCTTGCTTCCTTTTTATTATACTGTATTTTTTACTTTAGATCTCTCCAAGACACACAGAGTATGGAAAGAAAGACGAAGAAAATATAATTGATATTTAATTAATTTCAGCCTGCTGGGGCATTTTAGCATTTTTTAAGTTATTGTTTTGGTTTTAATAAATACGCCTCTCTCAGCACTTTCATCAGTGGACTTTCCAGACACAGCAGGCAAGCTGTTTTCAGCTAGGAGAACGTAAATAAAACCAGCGGCAAAACAGCAGACAAACAAAGTTAGCTAGTATATTGAAGCACTGAAGCATTTTGCAGCTAAAGCTCCAGATGTTTCCCTCAGGGGTTGGTGGAGACCAGAACAGAGCAAAAAGGAGAATAACTCTCGGCTTTACATTCATCAGGTTGCCAGGCAGAAATGTGACTCCAGAGGAAAGATAATATTACTCATTACAAGAATGTTACTTCTCAGCCATTATAGTAAGCCTTTGTTTGCCATACAGTATATTATGTTAATTCCAAACCAGGAATAGAGGATTACACAGTGCTCTTCAGTGCCCCCAGAAATCAGATTTGATTAATCCTGGTTAGTCCTCAGAGAAGATAGAAGTCATAAGATGATAAGCAGTGTGTTTCCACTCTTCCTTTATTAAAAATGCATTAGTCATGCATTACTATTTTTCAGCTATGTGCTGTATACATAGCTCAAAGCAAATGCCGTCAGTCAGAATTCATTAATGTTTTCTTCTGGATGAATGCTACATTGGAGGGGTTTTCCATTTCCATAAGACAAAACAACAGGATAGTGCAAGGACAACCAAGTAGCCTAGATATACTCAGCGTATACTGATAATATTACAAAGCAGCTAACAATTATTAGTATTTCTAGAAGAGCTGAATGATTGGTGGACGCTGATGGAGTCCACGAGAGAGACAGAGGCAGAGAAACAGAGAGGGAGTGCCCTTTCGCTTGCACTCCGCTCTTTTTATAACTCTCTGTGGGTTCACGGAGGCTGGCTCCTACATGGCTGCCCACGGCATTCGGTTACCATGAAGAATTTAATGTGTGCAAGCTTACATCAGGGGGCCACTGGCTGTGAGTATATGACTGCAATCTGAGGCTGTGACAGCGTGTGTCACCTTTACTGGCAGCAGGTTCTCAGGGGGCGCAGTTTTGGGACGCCTGCACAAAAGCAGCTATGCAGGCTACTGAAATGAGGTTTGAATTACTGTCGGCTCTATACATGAATTTTGTGTATGACTGGAGCGTTAACAGAGTAAAGAGTGCAGGTTTACAGTGTACGTGACACATGCGTGCCACGGCAAGCTGTAAACGCAATAATCTGACATATACTCTACATGAAGCTAAAGTAAACAACCAAAGGCAGAAGCCAACAGCTACCTATTTACATATTCATGACCATTTAAGTCCAGTTGAATTTAAGTCCAATATTAAGCTCTGTTTTACCACTAACTCCTGTGGAAATATCTGACAGCTATTAATTGCAGGTTTATCTGAGCTTTCACTCTGAAAACAGCTTCCTGCTACTATTGAAAACTTTATATATGAGAGCAGTGACAGCGAATAAAACTGCAAAACAACAATGAGCAACAATGAAAAATGTCAAAATGATATAGGGCAACTACAGAAACTGGTGTTAATACAAATATTACCTCTGACATTACACTAATTTGATTTATTTAGAAATGTTGTAATCGTGCAGCTTTAGGCACACGTGGTCACAAATCCCTGTTTAAAGTCATGTTCCATATGACAGTGATAAAACAGTTTTGGCCAGGTTTTTTCAGAATGACTTTCTTGTTTAGTTTGTTAAACCCCCCGTAAATACTGTAGGGATTTTAACTGATATTTCAGGTACACACATAGTTATTGTCCTTATCTCCTAGTATGGACAAGTTCTCACATCAGCAATAATTCTGGTGTGTACACTGATATTGTGGAAACCTCTAATTACTTACTAAAAAGTGTTTTAATGAAGCCCGCGTCATAATAAAGAGATTTTGGATGACACCATCATTGGCAGAGGAGCAGGTTGGAATTGCTCATGCACGTCTCTGTTAAGGGACTGAAGACAGTGTGGGTGGTCTGACCAGGGTTCAGGTTCTCAACTGCTAATGTCCTCTTGCAAAGTCAGCAAACACCCGCTGCCCGCACCCGCACCCACACCCACACCCACACAAATCACTTGACCATCAATCTCTTCATTTGAAGCAACCAGGAGAAGCTCCAACCAATCCGCTTCTGCTGCCTCCACTGCCACCTCATCTCTCTATTTACGCCAGTTTACCTCTTCCTTTCCAGACTCACTTGCTACCTCATTGCAACCATTCCTTTTCTCTCGCTCACTGCTTCTCTAATTTGCCCCTATGTGTATAACAGGAATCTACTGCATGGCCCCGCTGAAACTAAATCCTCAGAATGGGAGTGGGAGAGTGAGCAGAGTGCTTGGGGGAGGTCACGCAGTTTTATGGAAGGTCACGGCGGAGCCCACCAAACAGTCTGACCTCGACTCTAATCAAAGAGACGGAGTTGTGCTTTGATTGTGTGCCTTGATGTGTGGCCAGGGCCAATGCCCTCCAACATTTTTTTTTAGTTATGCAAGCCTCACAGGAGGGGGGTCCACCTCTAACAGCTCTACCCTCCACCCTGACCTCCTGTCTCACCTCAGTCCTGTGACTGCAGGGCACAAAGATGGTTGTGGGCCAAGTGGAAGGTGATTCCTGGTGCCAGTGTTGAGTTTCAGACTCGACCAAAGTGAGAAGCAGAGGCCATGCGCCACGTCTCTCAAGCCAGTGAGTGAGATATGGGGGAAAATGGAGAGAAAGGGAGTGACAGTGGTAGATTGGAGAGAGAAGAGGTAAAGAAAGAGAAACACCAGCTCCATAAACACCCTCACCGCTGCGATGCGTTATGGGCACCAATGTGTTTCACCAAAGAGCTCAAGTCCTCACCACCACTGACAGCCCACAAACCCAAACACTGAGGGAACGCTTCATTTTTGGGATCATGATGGTTTCTGTAACTAAAGCCAGAGACTTAATTTATTTAAATTTGGTAGATATAACTTGTTATTAAATATTGGCTCTGAGCAAACATTTTCACCACACAAGTGTGGGTTGGGTTGCTGTAGGGATAAAATTTGCACTTGGTTGTACAACTGGCGTCTTTGTCACCAGCAAGTATGTGTGTGGAGGTTTTTTCACACTTTCATGACAAAATCCTGGACTGAAAACTGATGCCACAATCAGTGACACGAGGATGAAAACAGCCATTGTAGTTTTCCACTTTTGAAACATTGCCTGATCTTTACGACAATGTCTGGTCAACAAAAAAAAAGTTACCACCAACAAAAAAAAAAGATCACACACTCTATCTCCTTTATCTTTGATTACAGCACACATTTGCTGGGGCATTGTTTCTATAAGCCTGTGCAATATCACCAGATTTATTTCCATCCAGTGTTGCATTCATTTTTCACCAAGATCTTGTATTGATGATGGGAGAGTCTGACCACTGTACAAAGCCTTCTCCAGCACATCCCCAAGATTCTCACTTGGGTTAAGGTCTGGACTCTGTGGTGGCCAATCCATGTGTGAAAATGATGTCTCATGCTCCCTGAACCACTCTTTCACAATTTGAGCCCCATGAATCCTGACATTGTCATCTTGGAATATGAACATGCCATCAGGGAAGAAAAAATCCATTGATGAAATAACCTGGTCATTCAGTATATTCAGGTAGTCAGCTGACCTCATTCTTTGGGCACATAATGTTGCTGAACCTAGACCTGAGCAACTGCAGCAACCCCAGATCATAGCACTGCCACCACAGGCTTGTACAGTAGACACTAGACATGATGGGTGCATCACTTCATCTGCCTCTCTTCTTACCCTGATGCCCCCATCACTCTGGAACAGGGTAAATCTGGACTCATCAGACCACATGACCTTCTTCCATTGCTCCAGAGTCCAATCTTTATGTTCCCTAGCAAATTGAAGCCTTTTTTTCTAGTTAGCCTCACTGATTAGTGGTTTTCTTAAGGCTGCACAGCTGTTCAGTCCCAATCCCTTGAGTTCCCTTCACATTGTACATGTGGAAATGCTCTTACTTTCACTATTAAACATAGCCCTGAGTTCTACTGTTGTTTTTCTGCGATTTGATTTCACCAAAAGTTTAAGTGATCACTGATCACGATCAATCAGGTTTCTTTCCGACCACATTTCTTCCTCAAAGATGATGGTTCCCCACTATCCCCACTATTAATAATGCGTGGGACAGTTCTTAACCCAATTTAGTAGTTTCTTCAATCTCCTTAGATGTTTTCTCTGCTTGATGCATGCCGGTGATTTGAACCTTCTCAAACAGACTAGCATCTTTTCCACAACCACAGGATGTGTCTTTCGACATGGTTGTTCAAGAAATGAGAAGCTACTCATTGCATCAGTTGGGGTTAAATAACTTGTTGCCAGCTGAAAGATAATCTCCCATGCAGTAATTATCCAATAGGAGGCTCATACCTATTTGCTTAGTTAAATCCAGGTGGTGACTTTGTTTTTGGCCAGGCAGTGTATATGGACTCACCAAACCGACATCAAAGGGTGACTGGCAACTAAGACCAACAGTGATATTGACACACATTGCGTGAGTTTGGACCAAAAATTGCCACACACAATACACACATCACTAAGACTACAGTCAATGGAACAGCTACTACATATGTTCTGTGCCTGCATGAAAAGCTCCTCCTGGAAACCAGAAGAGCTACTATTAGCTTCGAGGCTAGGAGACTAGAAAAAGCTACAAACTGTGGTACAGAGCTGACCTCTCCTGAATCATGCTGGGCTGAGTCCGACTAATGCCAGTGGTGCGGGACACACCAGAAAAATTAGGGCCACAGATGCTTACAGATGGCCTGACACTGGAAAACGTCTGACTGTCTGTTACGTGTATCATGGCACAAAGAGAAAATAAATCAGAATCCCAGCAGCTTAATTGTGAAAAAACTCCAAGTCTCTAAGCAAGAGGTCTGTCTTAGAAAATATTCACATCAAGTCAAAGGATCAGCAATATTATCCCGATTGATCCTGAGGAGGACTTGAACTCATGCACCACATTTCATAGAAATCCATCTGATAATGGTTGAGACAAAGCACTCAGTCCACCAATGTGAACTTCACACTTGAAGAAAAGTCAGGACATGACCTGACACACATATAAATGTGCAATATTTTCTGCCAGTTCATCTTATAGACACTGAAATGTTCACTAAACAAGGGAAACTCTGTCCCAAATGTCAGAGTGATCCATCCAAATGTTGACATTTGACATTTGACTAAATCCCTAAAATGTCAGCCTCTTATTGGTCTCAGAGAAAAAGTGAGGGTTGAGAAAGTCAGTAGAATGAATCCCCTGGAAGCAATGACTGATACACTGATATTGCAATGTATCAATGAATAGTTGTTGAGATATTTTGGTCTGGACCAACCTGGTAAATTGACTGATTTTGTCACTTCTGAGGCTAGGTTGCAAATTTTGCCAAAAAACTAGAGATGCTGAAAGGTCACACAGCTTCTGTGTCCTAGAAATGTGTTTGTGTGCATTGTGTTGGAACTAATGTACTGCATGTGTTGATGTAAACGCGTAGCATCTTTCACATGCTGCACGCTCTGTGCACAGTGCTTGAATTGCGATCGCACTGAACAGAATTTAAACCCAGAATCAGTGTCTCTGTGTAGAACACAGAACAGTCTGCTCTAATGTGCAGACAGTGACATGTCCCATTTATAAACAGCAAAGAGAGCCAGACAGAGAGGTGATAGCGTGATACAGCAGTGTTCATGCCGTTGATGACAGATTATATGACAACACCATGTCTCTGTCTACCACACGGGGACATTTACTGGCTCACCCTATCACATTCATTTCCCTCTATATGTTTGTTGCTGGGCCTCTGTAGATGCTGCCAGCACAAGTGGACTAAAATTAACTCCCAACCTACGGTGGATTTTGAACATTTATTACCACACCCTTCCTTGTCGGTGCTGCCTCCTTCTTCTCAAACATACAGTGTGTGTTTCTGTGCCTGCAGCCAAACCAAAGCTGCAGCCACCAGGGAGGCTGTGACTAACTCCTCGTGAAGCAGACAGACAGAAAAAAATAATAAAAGAATGGAACATGGCAGTCAAACATAAGACATAAACAAAATGCCAAAAGGGAACCCATCTAAAAATACCTTGGAGCTAACCCAACAATAGGACCAGTGGCACTGTCCAAAAATACACAGTGCATGGTATGGGAGGAGACGGCAAGCTGCTGTGTGTGGCTGAGTGTTTGGGTGTGTGCGTGTGTGTACAGTACGTGATTTCTCCTGATCCGTGAAAACAAGTCAATTAAAGCTGACTACCACTAAACACAGACACAAACACTACCACTGTTTGCCCTGAGACAACAAGGAAATCTACCAGTACACGGACAATGAGTCAATCTTGATTTTCACTGCTCTTCAAAATGTGAAAAAAAACAAAAACAAAACACAGTTGTTATATTCGTCTGTCTTTCTCAGTATAGTATGGTATTTGTCTGTGTGAGAAAGAAAAAGGTGAGGGTGGGAGTGGAACTGTGTTTACATATCCCAGAGTTCTTATCAACAGTGTCGAGTGAGTGGGAAACCTAATCTTACATTGACCTTGAACCTGCGTGGGACGGCCTCCACCCAACACACACTCAAAGCAGATTTGGCATTTTTTTTATTGTAAATGTTTCTTATCTTTAGCACTGACATACCACTCTTCAGTAGATTAACTCTGTATGGTCTCCAATAATCCTTTTGTTCCACAAACCAGATGATTCCAACTCATCTCTCTACACTAAAGTACTTTATTTTGGTGGATTGGAACCAACTCAACCAGTTCAAAGAATCATAACACTCCGCTAGATCTTGAACATAATTTAGGTTTAGATACACATATTTCTTTTTGTTATGGCAGCACAGATGCATTTTTAAGTCGCCCACAAAGGAGAACCATGGTCAATTCAATTCAATTCAATTCAGTTGTAGTTATATATTGTTAATAACAATAGAAATCATCTCAAGATGCTTTACAAGCACAGAGGCAAGGGAAACACAGGAAGGAAGAAACCTTGAGCTTAACCCATATGGGGGGTCGCATTTGCTTGCGGGCAGCTGGGTGGAGACAGAAGAAGAGAAAGAAGAGAGAGGAGAGGAGGAGAAGGGAGAAGCAGGAGGAAATATATAAACATACATCTGACTAAAGAATACATGTAGAATCTAATCATGATACAAGATGATAGCTGATTAAGTTACATGAAAGATAGTGAATGTAAACCAGAGTGTAGGGGCATAAAACAGACTACCGTCATTCTAGCAGCTGTGTACAACTTCTCACGTGTCTCTTCTTGCCAACATTTACTAATTAGCAACAACCTGCCATGCTTTAAAATTTCAGTTTGCACCAAAGTGGTGGGCCAACTATGACACCCAACTATAAATTCATGACAAATGCATCAAAAACATCACAGTGACACTGGGTATCTCTGGGACATGCAGGGCAAAATCACCACAGTGCTCAGCAGGATATTAAATTTACTCATGCTATATGATTTCAATGAATGTCCCAATGTTATTTACTGGCTTTGCTATGAGCCATTGAAAAAAATACAGTGCAAGATGGCATGCTACTATTATGTCTCAGACCACAGGAAGTTCATTAATTGACATCAAGTGCACTTTAGAGTTGGGGATGCTGTGTAAGTATGTAAAGCTTGCTCATGTTTCTGAACCTATGTTTATTATAACGTACGTAATTTAAACAAGTCCAGATCTATTTATGTCGAGCCAGTGAGCTGTTGTGGCTCTGAGCTACAAACTGAACTATCCTCTAGTGGTACACCAACACAAACCTCTTCATACTAATGGATCCTTAAATGATTTTAACTTTTCTTCTGGAAGGCCTGTTTCATCTCATGCCAAACCTCACATCTACAAATCTACACTGAGGTGGAAGAAAGCAGCTCCATCAGTGTCAGAACTGCTCAACAGTCTATCAACAGAGGTTTAGTTAGACTGATGCTAAGATATATTACCTGAGCTGGTGGGCGGCAAGAAATCAAGTGCTGCTGACAGCCATTTAGTCAACCAAGACCTTTATTAGATTTGGGGGAAAAAAGCAGCCAGGCTTCTAGTGAAGATGTCCTCATATTTCTTTGTCAACACCAGCAACCGTGAGAGCGGACGTCCGGTGAGTCGGTCAGGCCGTGGTCATCCGGGAGCTCGGTTACTTGTCTTCCGCAGCTGTGGACAGGCTGTGGTACCTGGGGGCTTCTGTAATGTTATTCTCTTTTAATAGGAGTGCATGAAATGGTGTGCAGTATGGAGACAGAGCGAGAAAATAGCAGCTGTGCAAACATGGATTTTAGCAGTTTGAAGCAGGTGGGGCGAGTATCCGAAGGTTTAGTAAGCGATATGTGGAGAAGGGAAAGATTGTGATTTAATCTACAATAATCAATATAGGAGAAGAAGACTTCCTCTTAGCACAGCGTGGGAACCGGCTGATGGGTGCCCAAACAGCAAATCTCCAGGTATGTTTTTTAACAAAGCTGATGTCTTCTGGAGTTTCTGTATAAATTTGCAAAAAAAAGTGGTAGCCACATCCACAAAGGCCCAAGTGGATCGGATTATTTAAATATAAAGAAAATATCTATAATATTTCTACATTGATCAGGTTGTGCTCAGGTGGAAGAAAACCGTCAAGAAAAAACAAAAAAAGTTACGGCTTGCTCCTCCCACTGGTTCCCAGAATAACTGTGACCACCACCGTGCACATTTTTCCTTTAATCATTCCCATGCATCTAGCAGGCATTGAGAAAATTGCTGTCATAAGTGGTACACAGACATATGCTGTTCCCTCCACGTTAAAGTAAACACAGGGGAAACTTGCTCTCTTTTTTTTTTTTTTGATTACCCTGCTTTTCCAGTCACCAAACAAATACAGCAAATTGGCCTTAATCAAAACATTGTGAAAGTGCAAATGATTTTTGAAGGCAGCCTTCTTGTCTAGTTTGAGCAGTAATCCCACTTGAAACATGTGAGAGTCAGTAATGTATAGCATCTCTCCGTCCTCTAATTCTCCAAGCCACACAAACATTTCTCTTTCTCAACCCCCCCTCCCCACCCAGCCTCGTCTGCACAACCTCTCATTTCCCTCCAGCCATGCTCATTAATTAGCTTTCACTTATAGAAAACAGATGACTTTTAATAAAATAGAGGCATGTTTTGAATTGCTTTAATACTTTCAAACTTAAGAAGCAACATGAAAGCATTCCCCTGGCAGTTCAAATCAAACTTGCAGAGGAAATTCACAGAGAATCGAGAATGGTAGGACGGTGGAGGTAGACGCTGCAGACCAACACGTGCATGCAGGTCTTGTATTAAACCCTTCTCACCAAATTTTTCTTTTCCCAGGCGTGGAATCTTGTTTTGAGAGCCAGGCTGGCTGATTCACCAGACACCAGAGCCTATATTTACAATAATCAGTGTCTTTATCTAGGCAGTCCCTCATAACCGTTTCTGCTCTCCAGATTAAGCCCAGGCCCAGTTGTCGTATCTTACCTTACCCCAGCTTTTCCTTTCAGTCAACTCCTTCCAGAGATTTTGTGGTTTCATCTCAAGTTCTCCACTTCAGGGAGATTTTCCTGATTAGTGTCACAGAGCTCAGTGGATGAAATGGCAAAGCTTTCCCCGTTTCTTCTTAGTGCCAGACCTTCAGCCTCTGTACAGCTAAATCCTCATGGCCTTCCATCACTTTCATCCATAAGGATTTGTCATGCATGGCTTGCCCAGCTATGGTCCAGCAGGAGTAAAACAACTCTAATGCACCTTTAATCGAACCTCCCTCAATGTCACACTGTGTGCCCGTTCATTTTCTTCAGAGTTTGATCACACTGGAGCTGTGTGGCCTCCTTGTGCTTTTTTTCCCTCTTGGCAAATTCAAAGGCACAAGCGTGAAACTCTGTGAAACATTTGATTTGGACCACAGCCCGATACTTGGAACTCGCCTCATAAATCCACCTCTCCTTTTCCACCTTATTCTGGACTTTGGTGGCAGAACTATTAGTGAGTCATTACCCCATTGCTTTTATTTGCAATCCACTTAATTTTAGCAGGTAGAACGACTGCACTAATGTCCGACTCTGTTTTTGGCCGCTCACAGTGTAACTAATCTGGACATGGCCAGTATTCTGCTCCTGCACACTGCTTTCTCCCTGTTTGCAGGAGGAGGAAGAATAATGGCTTCTGAGCTTTCCCTCTGCAAGTTAGTCTTGAATGTACTTGGTCACTAACACCAACTGAAACGCTTTTCTTTGCCTAATGAGACAGATAATTTCTTGGCTCACGCTGAGTTTGGATACTCTCATTGGCCACCTTTGGCTTCATGCTTTTGGCATTTTATAATACCACAAACCATGGGAATTAGCTTTAACTGCATAAACCATCGGCATTTGCCTTGGTTTACTTTCTCTGTTTACTTTTTTGTTCTGTGTGAATTAACAGCCTGTACAAATGTTCTGCATGTTCCAGACTGAGGTAAATGAAGGCGAAGCTGTGTATTTAACACTAATTAAAGATTTATATTAACTATACCACCTCTTCCATGGCATAATTACATCATGCAAAAGTTATGGCGTTACTTCTGGCTACATGCCTGGTTTTGGTGGCGGTTGTCATTATGGCTAGTGCCATCTTGTTTTTTAAGCTAATCTTATTGAAAATTTCAAGGTTTTTATCAAACGTTTTTATCAATTAAAGTGTATTTGATAATAATAGGGGAGCCCTATTATATGTTACATAAATTCAGACCAACATCTAAAGCTGCACTAATGATTTGCTCACAGTGACAGATGCATTACCTGACACAGCAGCTCATCTCAGCTCTGCACTAGGGGTGGATGTTTTTAAGTCGACTGCTATGACACTGACAAGTCGTTAATTACTTCATTAATTAAAAAAAAAAAACGTAGAAAGCAATGCTTTGCAACAATGAAATCAATATTCTTACCTGAATACATTTGCTGAGAACAGACAGCTCATGTGCTACATACTGTGCGCTGCAGATGTGTATAGTCTACATAAAAACAGGCGGCAACACATCACCATCAATAGCATTTGATAGAACTTCACAGTGTGTTGTAAGATGGGACAGAGTAGCCAGGTTAAAATAAATAAATAAATAAAATACGGTATTTCTCTGAAGCCTTCTTCTGAAGGTGTAATAACTTTGACAATGAAAAAGGATTTTTTTGTCACATGATCAGTGACTAGTTGATGTGATACTTGGCATGGCACAACAGTGTAGTCAACTAGTCTGTACAACCATTCTGTAGTGATTTTTATCATCACACAACTCATTGTCCTTTGGATTTTGGGCCCTTCACTGTGTTGGTTCACTTCCACTACTCATGAGCCTAATTTTCTGTCACACCAAGCCATCTTTTTTAATTTACTACAGTGCCTACACCAAACATGAGACACCAAATACCTGGGGATGGCTTTGCTCACTAAAGAGCTTGGGACTCAGTAGATACAAGAAGCAGAGTGAACAATGGACTGTGAAACACAAACTCTGCGGGACAGGAGGAAAAGCCCCCAGCCGCAGGAGGCCGAGGCGTCCCGATTGATGACAAAGCGACCCTCAGACAGGTGTATTGTCATTCTGGAATTGGAACAGCAATGTATTTAAGGATGCTTGTGAAATGCATTCTGGGAAACCTGGCTGTACCAAGTCCATACAAGTTCCCTCCTGATGCACCCTCCCAAGCAGTGACTAATAACGTTTCGCAAGTCCTCAAGTACTCATGTAGATACAAGAATGCATATTGATAAACATGGTTTGTCAGCACCTCATCTCTGCCTCAAGCCTCCTCCTTTATTACAACTGCTGTGTTGTAATAAATGTAATATTATTTACTTTTCAAACTTTCTTCTATTTTTTTGACCATGTTTCTGGTAATTTTAAATTTGTAAAGGTAGTGAGCGATGGGAGGACCATGATGAGGCACACAGGACACAATTGGAGGAACCATCAACCCATCCCAATCCACCTTCTCCTCACCCTCCTGTTCATCTCATTGGCTTAGTGTGGGGAGCCCCTCACCCCACACTAAACAAATATACAATCCAGTCTGGGTCCTGTTTTGCTTCCTCCCCCATGCAACCTCCACCGGCTGTGATGCCCTTGACTTTGTACTTGATGTCTACAATGCTGATTCTCTGAGGTTAGGACAATAAACACCGCAGTGATGGGCCCAGCCCAGATGAGGCCACACTTCCTGTCTGCCCAAAGCTGCTGTCTTGGAGAAAGACCAGAGGATTGACAGGAAAGATGGTCAGGGAGACAGAAAGAGAAGCTAGATGAAGCATAAAAAATGTGGAGAGAGAAAGAATGTGTGCAAGTGAGGGAAAAGTGTGAGGGGGAAAAAAACAGGGGATTTAGACAGTTGCAGTGAAGAAGAATGTGACGCATGACTTATGAGCCTTCATGCGTGTTGTTGGTGGTCACCTCAGCCTGCTTGACTTCCTAGTCCTATTCAACATTTGTCATTGTTCAGACAGTTGCAGATTTGGCTCCTGGAATTTATATGTGGATTTATGTACAGTATAAAAATATAATTTATAGGACTAATACTTATTGAAAGTTTTATGGTGATCTTTTATTAACATTTATATTTATATGATTTTTTTTCTTCATATTTCAGATTAAAATATGTGTGTGCTATTATTTTTTGATCCCTGCGGATAAGGATGTATGGTTTTCAAACTTTACAAGCGTGAGGAAAACTCTCTTCTCTTCTCTTCTCTTCTTTCTCTCTTTCTGTCTTTCTCTGTGTCTTTGAGACATCTGGCTGCAAGCATCTTTAGGATTCCATCAATACCACAGCAAGGGGGAAAACCCCACAGCTGAAAAAAGCAGCCTCAGCAGTATGAGTATGGGCCAGCTCAAATCGACTCCAATAACCTCTCAGTCATCTTGCAGTGCTCCCTGAGATATAGATCAGGCATTGCCAAGTATCAGAGAGCCAAAGGTATAAGGGGTGAGGTGCAAAAAGAGAATTCATTTGAAAGCGCTCTGAAAAGAGAGTGAAAACCAGTGGGTCACTGGTGCGGGAGGAGTTGTGTTTGTGTGTGTTTTCTGCGTCTTTGAATGACAGCTATGCAGTCTCTCTCTGTTGTGCTTTATCTAGGCAATTAGACCTCTGAGCTCTCTGGGTGTTCTGCAACACTTTCACACACTGGCACCGGATACCCCTCATCACCACATCCCCACACATGCGTTCACACTCACACACTGAGGACTACCTGGAAACTAAAGTAACTGTGTGACCCCTCCATCCCCCCACCGCCCCACCCCCTCCCACCCTGTAAAAGTGGAGAATGTACATGAACACGGTTATTTGTGCAACATGTGTGTGTGAGTCCATGTGTGAGTGATGTGTGGTGGTTGTTTGTAGCCAGGTCTGTACGGGCCGCTCCAGCCCGTGGCTCTCGCTCTGTTCAAGCTTCACCATGTGTTGCGCACATGTTCCCATTAGCCCTGTGAATCAGCCTTTGTGTCTTTGAGCAGCATCCTTGACAGCAGTTACTGTATTTCCCCTTCTGCCAAACACTGAACTTGTCTGCCTTTCCACCTGAGCGAGAGCACCTTCACTCCAATATGCTGGACAAAGTGGGTGCATAGACTAATGAGGACCCAAACTATACACACTGGAGTGATATTCCACTAAAGAAAAACATACATCTGAGCACAGGCATGGACACGGACACAGAGAACAGAGGTTATGCTCTACCTTTTCCAGATCAACTGTGACTGATCCTTGTTACCATGGGGGATTACTGGATAGTCCACTGAGCTCACTGTGCCACTTTTCATCTCCACAGTGTGTGGGCCGAGTTGGCCTGCAAAGGCACTGCAGGCAGGCAGGACGACTGCTGCTGTGGGCAACAGCTGCTAAACAAAATGGAGCTGAAAGATTCCTCTCCCAGGTCCCATAAGTGGTACAAAGATACACATCGTGAGATGGGAAGAAAATGAAGCACCTTGCTGCAGGGCAACTGTGTTACAAATTAAGATGCCTCAACAACCCACAACGATACAAGAAAGGGCTCCAAAAGCTCATATTAGAAGTTATCACGTTCTTCAGAATTCAGTTTATGGATAAAAACATTTTGAGAGATCAGAGGTCGGGGTTAACATCACCATTAGTATTCCTGAAGAGCATTTCTGCATCTCAGTGTGGTGGCTCCAGCCGTTGTGCCTGTGTCCACCTAATTCCTGGGTAATTAAAAAATAGGCAAAGAGTCAGAGTGTGAGTGGAGCCGAGGCAAATAACTTGTGGCCTGTGAGGACACCTAGTCAAAGCTGCCATGATCTTAATTATACAAATTTAAGCTTACACAGAATTTAAACAGGTGAGTTATATAAAGAGTCACCCCTGTACAGTGGTCAAGAACAGAGGAATTAGATATAGAGACCAAAATAATTAATTTTTTTCCAGGCTGTAATCATGTTTATTTGTACTGTAAAGTTGGCCGTTTTACCATGGGGCTCTATGGGGATTTAGTATCAGAGACAGCCTTAAGTGACCATTTGAAGAATTGGACTTTTTGTCACTTTCACAATGACTTTATTTGAGTACCAGACGTTGTCGCTTAGGTTAGATACAGAGCAGGGAGAGATTTAATGTTTTGCTTGAGGATACTTTATTGGCATGGGTGCCCACAGATGTGGTGGAAGAAAACTAGTGACTTTACTCACGCTGTAAAACAACGACAGCTGCTTTAAAGTTGTATTAAATCGAAACTGACCGTAATGGTTTCTGTTGGTCTACAGTTATCCTCCTCAAGCACCTCCAGCCTCATTAACTTGAGCTCTTCATTTCACATCTTCAACTTCTCTTCACACACTGGTTCAGCTGACTCATGCCAGACCCTTCTCTAACACGCCTACACACAGATAGTGAATGCCACAGATAGAAACATATGCACACACTTGAACGCACACACATACACTCGGCTGACCCCTGGCCAGAGTGCAGCTCAGCACATTCTTGTGGGGCATGTTGACACCCTGGCAGGATCTATGAGGAGGTTCTGGCATCAGGAGCATTTTGTTATCCCAACGTTTTTGCTCTTGCGAATACTAACTCCTCCATCTCAGAGCCACAGACCAAATAAGAATATTGCCAAGTATTTCAGTTGCACCACATGACATTAGTGGATTTTGGAACTGCAAGCAAAAGGACATACATAATTACTTTTCTGGCTCACCCGCCTTTTCTGCTCAATGTATTTTTTTATACATTTATGCCTATAAAGCTTTGGCCATGGTACAAATCTCTGCAGTGCAGATTACTGAAGATGGTGAATTCCCACCTTGCACAGGCAAAGATAGCCATAAAAACCATCTTCATTTAAACTCACAATGGAGACTCGTTCAGAAAGATGCAGTCACGTATCTGCCCAAACATCAGCCAAAATGATGATAACAGAGCCGACTCATATGTTAAACCATAGGAGACGTATGAGAGAGTGTTTATTGATTCTATGATATATGATACCTATTTTCATTTTAACAGAGATCTCATGTCATCCAACTTTGTCTGAAGCTCCCCTCAGCTCCACAGAGCGTTTTAGCATCTTTTAGCATCCATTAGAGATGCTTCCAACTGCAGCAGCCAGCTGTTTTTAGCTAAATACCATCATAAATTCTGCACACCTGCCAAGCTGAAAATATCAGACAGGCTAGTGGGTGAACATAGTTGAGCCTTTAGCAGCAAAAGAGACAGATATTTCCCTCAAAATCCATATGTTGTCCTGGGTCTGGTTGATTTGTATGTCAAACATATCCATATCCACTTTATGATTAGATTACTTTCTAACATGTCAGTCCTGTTTTGACAGCTTGTTTTGAAATCTTACATTGCAAATGCTTTATGTTAAACGCTGAGAACAATGACTAAATATGTGCATCCAATTAGCTGCTTAGAAGCAGATATGCACTCTCTGACACAAACCCATTAAACCCATTCTGCAAACAATCAGCTTTGAGCCAGTGCTTATCATCTCCTGTGTTACATTACATTTCCCTTTCTGTGATGAACCTGACTAATTACTGGGAGCTTGTTGTGACCCGGGCCTATAAATAAGCTTTCGTGCGCCTCAGGCCTCCTTTTAGTCGGGCCCTCTTAGAGGTCTTAGGATGCCTTTACCGATGTGGGCCACCGGTCGGCTAATGTCAAACATATGTTGAGAGGAAAAGGGTTTACAGCAAAGACAAGCAAAGATGTTTCATCTTTTAAGTGATAATTACTTGATTCCTACTCCGCTTCTCTCAGCATTAGCCTTTGATCTCATGCGAGCCAGCGTGCAAGACAAGCATAAAATTACAGGAGAGTGTAATTATTTTAAAAGCCCTTTACTTTGCTGTTACATGTGTAATTAGAAAATCTCTCTCCTCCCTCGCTCCACGCTTTTTTTTTTTATTCCTCTCTCTTCCTATTGTATGCTCTGTGACACTTTCAGTTTTCTCATTTGTTTATTGTTATGTGTGTATGTGTGTGCAGCATGCATGCCACTTGACACATTCGCCGCTGACTGTGGCATGACTCAGATGCCAGTGGAACAGGGTGCGTCTCCCAGAGCCAACTGCACATACTTCTGAAGTCAAGATTTGCAAGTGTCTTTCAGACAGCCCCCTCACTTGTTAATAGGACAAGGGTCTGTAGGAAGGAAGCTGAACCCCATTGTGGGGGCTATTAACAGCATTCAGTAGAATACAGTATTATAAGTTGTGTGTATCCGCTTTACAAAATATGTCAATGCGGTTTAGATTTTTCTTTTAAAGTAGCATCACAAAAGCATAAAATCTTTCTCATTTGTACCAGCCGTTCAAAAGTCTACAATGGTTCATGTTGAAATGTACTGAATTGAAAATGAGGAGCTCAAGAGGCCATTCATTGCTGCAGGGCTCAGTTTCTGGCCTTGTCTTCCTCCTCCCCCTGTCCTGCCTACCTCTCTCCATCCCCTGACCACTTCCTCTGCCTTTGAAGCCAGGCGCCCCTCTCTGCTGCTTCCAGACAGGATACCCCACATCCTGTGAGAGGCAGGAAGGAGCCCTGCTCGTAGCCCCAGACACAAAATCTGTGCCCCAGCAGCCTCCAGGAACTCGCTGCAAGCTCCCTTCCAACAACAAAATGTTTTTAACTTTGGCACAATAAAGAAACAATAGTCGACCCATTCTTATCAGGCTGAAGGAAAACTGCCTCCTCCAAAGAAACACTAAACAGAAAGATCTAAATAAGTTCTCAGAGATGCACCTCTAATCTGTGAGGATCTCAACAGCTGACACCAATTTTCCTGAGCCTCTTTTGGACGGGCTCGCCCATGCTTCAGTGAAAACGGTCCAGACCTCCATCTGCTGCAGAGCTAGTAGTGGTTTTGGTTGCAGCACTGATAAGCCTCATGCATATCAGAAATTTGGTTAGCAGTAATTCCAGAGTTTTCCTCAACTCATACAAATGTACAGTCAGGGTCTGTCGAGGGATCAGCTGAGGTGAGGAGTGTCTGCCTGTCTAAATGAATTTATGGTCAGCAGCAGTGCTCCATCCTAGCTGGAGGACAAGTTCTGTGAAGTTTAATTTCACATGTTGAGACAAATACTTTATTTTGTATTTAGTACAGCTCAAAAGGGAACTAACTAGGTTGTAATAGGTAATTCACTCACACCACGATCCTACCAGTTCATTTACTAATGTCTGATGTGAGTTCAAAAAAGATTTGAGCTGTTAAAGTAGACATGTATCTACATGTTACGCTAAAATTTAATATACTGCAGCCTCACTCTGCCCAGGTTGTCCATCAAGATCCTGATGTGAAAATTTTCCTGCTTTTTTCCATACGCCTGCAATTTTAGGTCAAAGAGAGACCCACCAAACTGTCACTTGTTATTGGACAGGCATGTCAGCTTGTCAGAATATTGCTTTTCAGTGCAATGAAAACAGACGCACGCCCAAAAAGCTTGGCCTCATTCCAGAGAGCAGGGAGTGGGCGACAGTGGCAGTTGTGGCCGTGAACAGGATAACTCCACAGCTATGGCCAAAATGACTGTTCCCTGTCCAGCAGAGGCAGTCTAGCCTCTGCCAGGAGCAATCAGCCTCGCTGCCCTGTCAGCTTTCAGGTGTGGGAACCTCCTCTCTGCCAGGCAGCCATTAAATGCAGCGTTGTAATTTAGACCATTAAGATGCACTAGACGTCTCAGAGCTGCTGTTCAGGAAACTGGCAGGGGGACAGAGTCACACACCACTCCCAGCTTTAAACGACCATGGAGAAGATGGCTGGAAGGTGGACTGGCCGGGCTGGACTGGCTAATATAACTCAATTCACTAGCTGGTACCTCAGTGGGTCAGATCACATGCTTCGAATACTTGAGTTGCAATGTCCATTTGAATGTCTTTATAAATTCTTTCTTGTCATTTGGCCATGTCCATCAACATCACATGTGTCAGCCTGAGCCCCTTCATTTTTGTTCCACTCTCATTTTGTTGTTTTTATATTGCCAATATGTTCAAGCCATATTACAGTTTGAAGGTCTAAAACATGTGTTGAGTGAGTGGTAAAGGATTCTGCCAAGATTCTTTAACATGATTTAGACGGAGTTTTGGGTCCACGCCGGTATTGCTTGTTGGTTTCCTGAGATATATGTTTGTGTTTTTGATCAAATAATTTGCTTCAGAATAAGTTACTGCCTGTTTAACTATGTAACAATTAAAGGGCGACCAGTTTTTTATTTATTAATGCACTGATTAGTAGTAGTAATGATTATTAATACAAAATAAATATTTCCAGCAAGCTTTTAGTATGTGGTCTGCTGTGACCTGTATTTAATATGTGTTTCTTTTGTTTTTGACACTGTGCACCGGTAACTAAGCTAATTTCCTCTCTGGGAATTGACATACTTTCAGTGCCTTTGTACTATTGTGCAGCTCACCGTGCATTTCTGCATAAACAGAAATCCAGAGGCTGGACGCAGTGACAGGAGACACCTAGTGGCCTGTTTGGACTTGGTGCAGAAACACTGACCAGACTGACCACATAAAAGCCGCATGTGCATCTTCATACTGGTCTGCCCTCTGAGACTCAGACTAAGTCTCCTTTCTTTTCTTCTCTTCCCTCAGGCCTATTTGAGAGAGACATTAATCAACTAGTCAGGAGGTTATGTACATCCTTCGTAGCAGGGGTTCTGCTCTGTCCAGCACCCTGCTGTAATGCACATGTTTTGCCAATTGAAAACAATTGTAATATTATCTTGCAAAATATGTCTTTAGCCTCACTGTTGTTTGCGAACTCCAACTGCAACAGTTGGGCGTGTAACAGAAAAGAGACATGGCAGGAGAGCACTGCTGCAGCATTTAATATGCTTGAATTGGCACGCGAGTTCATGTAAGTTAAGCCCAGTGTACAGGTTTTATTATGTTTCTGTCAGACTATATGCACTCCACTCTCCTTTTCCCTCCAGACCTTCTCATGCTGATTGTTTCTGCCACCCATTACCCTCATGGTTGCTGTCAGGTCAGCACAAGACCTAAAAGTCTAAGAGCAGTAGTTCTATATGATGCTTACAGTGCTGGCTTATTCATTTTTTGCATGTATACAAATCTTACATGATACATACTGTATGTTCCATGTGGACTGTAAATATAGCTGGAAGACTAATTTCAGAAATCTAAGAATAATTGTGAGTCAAAGAGCCCAAGCAGAGTTGAGGACCATTAAAACAGAGAATGGCCTCTTTCCTGTGACAGAGGGCTGTTTGTTGCTCAGCCTCACGGTTTCTCTGCTCAGGACAGAGGCAGCAGTGCCAGCGTGCCAAACGCTGGAAATGGGTCAGTGCTCAGTCACACAGTGGCTGTAACACATACATCACGCGTGCACCTGTACAAACATAGAGGGGGAGGAAAAACAGAGGAGAGCTGGAATGGTGACACCTTCGAAATCTGAATTTTAACTCAAGTAGTGGGCTAGTTTTTAAGCTAAAAAAAAGTGCTCTGTATCCAAGGCTACACGTTTAGTCACTAGTCACTACTTAGAATAATGTTCACACAAAATACAAGATGGGATGTGACTGCTGTGTGAGCCTGTATATTTTGTGATCTGATGCTGTTGTGCAGTCTGCGGTAACTGTCTTGTTTGTCTGACTCAGAACAAGGACTCTCGGCTGCAGCAAAGCCAAGACCGCAGCAGCAATATATTTTATGGCTTTATTTGCATTCAACAGTCTCAGCTATAGCACTTTATGGCTCAGAGTCCATGGCTTTGTGCGATTCAGGATTCCAAGGGCACACACAGATAAATGTAGAAAAGCTGCTGCCAAATGGCCTGTGTGGTTTTGTGAGTGTATTTTCAGGCATGCCTGGAAGGGGCATGGTGTTATTTTATGTCTAAGGTCTCTGCAATCACAAAAGTAGAACTTTAGTTACAGGTCCTCTAGATTCTGTGACTAAAGGCACAGCCATAAAAGGCCATTGGGTTTATCCCTCATGAACACTAAAAACCTTTAATCCACACTCATGTCCCATGCATGTAGCCCATGTCTCACTGGGTCCACAAGCACAACCTCTCCTATGTACCTCAGTAGACCCAATAACCACCCCACGCCCAGCAACTGCGATGGCGCACCTCAGAGGATCAGAGGAATAAAAAATATGCGATGGGATGAAAGAATACTGTTGGGAAATAATGGAGAAATTTGGGGAGTTGATTGACCAGTGTATTTATACCTAAGGTAAGACTGAGGTGGAGCCCACAGACAAGGGCACTAGGCCAGTGGCTAAAACTAAATGGAAAGCTTAGACAGATCAGCCACAACATTAAAACTACTGACTGGAGAAGTAAATAACATTGACCATCTTGTTACAATACAATGTTCTGCTGGGAAACTTTCGGACCTGGCATTCGTGTGGATGTTACTTAGACATGTACCACCCACCTAGACCAAACCAGGCACCCCCACTCCGTAGCAATGACACTCCTTGATGGCAGCAGCCATCCCCAGTAGGATGCAGCCTGACACAGTGATGAGTCACAACTGTTTTGGAGGCACAAGGGAGACCTACACAATATTAGGAAGGTGGTCATAATGTTATGAGCGGCGCAGTGGTACTTTGAGCTGAATTCTGTCAACATGCCAACATGCTCACAATGACAATATTAACATGCTGTTTAGCAGGTAATTCCATTTCCAGAGTGGCCAGCTAAGCTTAGGGTGTTAGCATGCTAACATTTGCTGCATCTCGTAGTAGTGTCGGCCGTTTTAGACTAATGCTTGTTTACATAAAAATGTGAAAAGCAAATGTAGATGATTGACAGGACAATGCTTGATGAATTCCAGGCCGGTGGAGGAAATGTAAGAAATGATAAGGAACAGTGGGTGTCACTGTCAAGTCCGTGAGTCTGGAGAAGATCAGCCAAGAGGAAAGGTCACGTTCATATCTGGGGTCAGTCAACAGCATCTCTCAACATTAACCCCTGTGTAGGAGAGTGGATATAAACAGCATGTGTGTGGCAGGCACATACTCGTTCTAAGGTCAGATTATCTCAATGTGGGCTTTATTTTTCTTTGCCAGCAAGGCATGTGTGTATGAATTAGGGCCTATTTTGGTATGTATTTAAAGAGCCAACACTGGGGGAAACTAAGTCAGTCGTGGGTAAGTTTAGACTGTATGCCAGTGTCTTGATTGGCGGTTTGTTGGGAATTTAACAACTACCTCAGTGTGTAAATGTTTTTACAAGTTTATACAAATTGTCTGAGCTTTTGTGATCTAAAATATGAAAAGGTGGCTGCCCCACTGTCTCTCCCCCATGTCTGTCTAATTCTCACAGCATGGGCTGTCCTGCATGACCTCAAGTAAACAACCTCTTCAAAGTTTTGCTCTTTTAATGTTTGAATAAATTGCTGCAAGCCTGTAAACTTTAACAGCTGTTTTGTTGCTCATTGCAGTTTCCTGTGAGGCTCATGTTTAGAGTGGAAAGAGTCCCTGACAGCTTGTCTGTTATGAATCTACGTGTTCTCATAAAATATTTCTTTATTTCTGTGGGATTTTTTTCCAGTTCTTGGACTTGCAGGCAAGTCTCGACATTTCTTCTCATCGAGGGAAGCTTGTAAAGAGAAACTCCAGTAAAGTGGTTCATTAAAAGTGTTTATAACTGCCAGTTGATTAGAGAGCTTTCATTTTGAAAATACAGATTATGCTGCATCAACAACGGATCCATGGGATTCACAAATTAACACAACAGATTGCCAGTCTGTGCCGCATGCTGTCCAATTAGAGACTAAGTAAGCAATTAATTTTTTTTACATCTACATCAAATGGTGAGAGTGATTTTATTTGCACTGTTTTGTGTGAGCTGTTAATCACAGCTTTTAAAGGTTTACAGTCCTATGATATAACTTAAATAGGACTTGTTCACCTGACTAAACAGATGCTGAATAAACAAGTTGGTGCTGGATCTTTGCTTTCCCTTCTCTGGTTTTTAGTGAAAGGCAAATATCCCACTTCAGGATGTTGGCTGCCACTGAAACAGTCCAGAGTAGGCGCACTCCAGCCTGAGATCTGTTCACTGTAATGTGCCAAGTACATAGATCTAAATATGCTGTAAATGCCAGCTGTGCACACAAGTCGTATTTCCCTCAAATTCACAGTTTATATATCCTTCCACTGAAATTTCAGTCTCCTGTCGTGTTGAAACATCTATACCTTGTTTATCAAAAATGTTGAAACCAGTGAGCAGTGTGTGTGCCCTGGTGAAATACTGTTGTCCCTGTTGGCAGCCGCAGCCCTTCATTTTCAGTGCAGTAATAAGCGAGTTTACCTGCAGTAATCATCAGCTGTGTATCTGAGCGGCTGCAGCAGATGTGTCCTCTCCGCCCCTGCTGGTCTGGCGGAGACAGACTTACTGTGGGAAAGAGGGAAACCTGTCTGAAGAGAAGAAATCTGCTGAGTCATTTAAATAACACGTAGTGTTGCATGCAAAAAGATAACTTTTAGTGCAAAACTTTTCATGTATAATTAGTGATTGCCGCGGACATCCAGCATGTATTCATCTGTGGTTTTTGAGATTGGAATCTTCTGAACAGGTGCTGCACATTAGGAAACAATAACACGTAGCAACAATGAATTAATTAATGATGTTAATTCATTCATTCATTCATTCATTCATCTTCTATACCCGTTTAGTCCTGTTAAGGGTCACGGGGGTCTGCTGGAGCCTATCCCAGCATCATCATCGGGCGAGAGGCAGGGGCACACCCTGGACAGGTCGCCAGTCCATCGCAGGGCCACACACAGAGAGACAGACAACCATTCACACTCACATGCACACCTACGGCCAATTTAGAATCACCAATGAACCTAATGAGCATGTCTTTGGATGGTGGGAGGAAGCCGGAGAACCCGGAGAGAACCCACGCAGACACAGGGAGAACATGCAAACTCCACACAGAAAGGCCAGCCGGCCCATGGATTCGAAACCGGTGACCTTCTTGCTGTGAGGCATCAGTGCTAACCACCTCGCCACTGTGCCGCCCTAATGATGTTAATATGAAATTAAATTAAAATTTAAAATGAACCATGATTATATTGCATTGCATCATTACCATCATTACTTCACATTCCTGTAACATTATCAGAGCATGTTTCAAAACAGACTTTGTAAAATGCTTTATCATTCAGTGAAAGGAAAACATCAAATAGACAGGAAAAGGTAAAACCAGCTTGTACTGTAAGGTTGCATTTCTCATTTCTCATACTGTGTACTATGTCCATCCGTAGCTTTCTCCAGGCCTGCATACGGTGCACAAGTTTTCATTGCACATTTCTGTTTCCCATATACCATTTTACTTGTTTAAAATGGTGGTTTTTGTTAGTTGGCATAATCTATACTGTATATTCCACCACAGACCTCATAGTGTGGACAGAGCTTGGCTAGCTGTTATCCCATGCTTCCAGTCTTTAAACTAAGCCAAACTAAGTAGCTTGTGTCTCCAGTTTATATTCATGAGAGAGTGTTTGTGTATTTGCGAATATGAAATTATACCTTTAGGTGTAACTATCAACAATAGGCTGTAAGTACAACTGCCACTAAGTCTTCATCTAACGTGAGTGGCATAGCAAAGCTCTGTGAGGCTCGTTCCTATATTGTGGTTGTGCAGTTTACACCTTTTCTGTCACGGTGTGGCCAGACTGTGTGGTTGCTGTTTGTTTATGTATGAAAAACGCAGGAATATATGTGTGCTGAGTTAGAGAGGCCCAGCAGACCCACTCTGAGCCCACTGGCAGTTGAACCATCTGGGCCACAGAAACCCTCCATTACACCGCAGCTTTATTTTTAGCCAACATTCTTCAACACAACAAAGAAGTCATTCAAGTTAATCCTGAAGCAAATATTTCTTAACGACTTATAGAAATAAACCTTTGCACCTATTTACATTTATGCTACCGTACAGTTGTCTATTTACCCTGAGAGGTGTGTATGCGTTAGATCAAGGCCAAAATAGTGAATCCTGACATGAGTTTTGGTCAGTGGGATTAGAAGGAAAGAGAGGATTTGCTCAGTACGACATCTTCGCAAAGCTTCAGCTGAAAGAAAAAACAATGGTCCCGCTTATTGAATATGACCGCTCCACTGCTTCAACAACATTTGAAAATTCTTCAGTGGCATTAGAAAATATTTGGAGAGGGAGGGAGAAGGAGAGAAACCCAAGACATAAACACGTGGAGCTGGGAGGGCTAACAGGCACAGGAGGATAACCTGCCAACAGGAGCTGCGGCTTCCAGGAATGTGCACAAACACACCGCCTCTCTGTATCATCTGTGCTTCCATTTTCTCTCTCCGTCTGTCTCACCTGCAACTTGCAGACGCTTGAAACTGATATTTTTCAGCAGTAACTTGCTGAATGCGGTCACAGAATTGTGGGCCAACATTTTGGCCTCTTAAACGAAGAATTTGAAAAATACGATTAGCAGCTTTCCTGCCAAGACTTAGATGAACAGAGTGATACTGCTGTCATATTTGTATGCTGAAGACAGTGGCTAGTTGGCATATAGATTTAAAACATAGACGAGCTTACTGGTCTGAGACAAAACGTGCTTCATTATTTTCACAAGCACTAATACTTTTAGTTTTTGTACTAAGCTAACCCAGCATAGCTCAAGCCTCCTATTCAGTTTTTAAGAAAGGCTAAACACTCAAAATCATTCTATTCCTCTGGATTCAGGCAGAAAGGTCACTGTTATGGGAATTTCTGCAATTCACACATCATAATTCAAACATTTCTTCTTGTTAGTAATCAGAAACAAATACATGAAAAACATGCTATAATACATGTACATAATGCATAATTCAAACATTAGGTCTAACCTTGCTCCCCCTGTGATTACCATTCTTGGGTCAAAAACTGTGATGGCAGGGTGTTGTTGTTGCTCCTGTCCCATTCACTTCACCTTGATGGCTCACCAGCTGCTCGCTCTGCAGAGCTGACAGAACAGACAGCAGCTTAGTTTACACAACCCCCAATTCCAATTTCTCCCTCCATCAAGTTTGTGCACTTTATTTCATGCATGTCACCCATGTCAGTGTAATTTCCTTCATCACACACAGCACCAACAAACGTTTTGGTCACACACGATTGCAGTTTTACACCTTTGTGGAGTGACATGTTTCTGTAAAGTCCACAGTTTGCCTGGTGCCGCTTCTTTACACCATGTAATAGATCCTGTTGCGGTTGCACCAGACCTTTTTGGACTCGCGCTTCCTAATATGATTGTGCAACAATGTCATTCAGGTTAATTCTTGCGTTGCATTTCTAACATGACTGCAAGGTATTTAGAGATGCAAGTCAGAACACTGTGTCATCTGATGTTCCTGTTATCAAAGCCAGGAGACGCTGCCAAGTACTTGATTCATTAAAAGCTTTGTACCTCCAGGAGAAAAAAACAAAACCGTTAAAGAAGTGATTTATATCGAGGTGTGTTTATCAGGGATATTGCTCCAGGAAAATTAAATGGTATGTGAAAATTACTCTCCAAACAGAACATGTTGCATGTGTCATCAGAAGGTGGAAATGCACATAATGAAAGAATCTGCATGGAAAGATGATGTGCTGATTGAGAAAAGGCAGTTATTTTGTCAATCTAGCAGGTAGATCACACCCCATTTAAAATTACTGATAGGTTGTTTGAGTATTTCTGGCAGGGTGTCATTTGTGGTAATGAGTGAGCGGCAGATAAAGACTTTCTTCATTGTGCTCTCCTGAAGCAGGGCTCTCACAGAGTTTCAAGGCAGAGCTGTACCCCTGCCTGAATTAAAATACAGCATGGGAAGAATTTCCTGAAATGAAACTCAATCACATTTGCCACTAAACAGCAGCATGTGCACTGGAAGAACCATTTGCACAGTCTTGGGTTTGAGTGGCTTGTTAAAGTTGTTCCTGAAAATTGAAGAACCGTGCCCCGACAATCAAAAAAAAGGAAAAAAGACTGCTTTTGCTCAGAGAAAGGGAGTCGTCTGCGGATGGGACAATAGCAGCATTCAAAAATTGAATAGAATATTGTTTTTTGTCTTTACAATTATTCAATTTATTCCATCTGAGACTTTCCTCAAAGCTGGACTGACAGCCAAGGACGACAGCGGCGTTACTGAAGATGGTGTGGCAGTGGAGGCTGTAATCCATGGCTTTCCTGTACTGACTGGTCTCACAGAGCCCAGCTGGTGTTGGGTTTCTGTCCAAGCAGCTGGGCTAGGGTGTTTTGTGGTCTTCTTCAGTCCTCTTTGAAAGAGGATAGTCAAGTTGAGTCCCTCCATGAGGCCCTGAAGACCCTGCCACTGCAACCACATTGAGGAGAGTTGTCCCTGTTGCAGACATCTAAAAAGACAACAGGCCTGTAGCGAGCAGCTGGAAGACTCAGGGAGACATTGGCAACAGGTGAATGCTGCACCAGTGTGAAGGAGAATATCTGGCAAGTGACCTGGAAGGTCCTGAACCAATGTGGGAACTCGGGATCCTGTCAGTGTGTGTGAAATGTGTATGGCTCAAATGGAAATGTTTTCAGTTTAGGCAGGTTGCTCAGAAAGGGCGTGGTGAGCCAAGCTTGTGAAGCAGCTCTCCTAGTGAGAGAGGAGCAACGTTTGCTGAGGCTTTTCACTTACCCCCACAGAGGAAGTGGACAACTTTAGGAAGGGCTTTGACAATGTGTTGATTGGGCCTTTTCGTCAGTCTGACTGATCTAGTGTTTTTTTGTTTTGTTTTTTTTATCTGGAAAAGCCTGGGTAAATGGTTTCCTTGTATTTTGCCTGGCCACACAGATGGTGGAAAATAGCTCTGTAGTGGGTTTTGCTTGGCTAAGGAGCACTGTTTTATTTGGAGTCCTGCTCTAAAGGATGAGTAGCCCAGCTTGACTGGAATGGGTCCAAGGCCTTTGGAGATCACACAGGCACTAAAATCCATATGTGAGATGTATAAACAACGGCCAGTGTTTATTTACAACATTCAGACTTTCAGCATGTGTCCCATGCTTAGCCCCGCACTCTGGAAAGAGGGGCTGACGTACCTGTGTTGGGTAAGGCCACGAAGCACATACAGAAACCACAAACTAAGGCACACATCACTGTCCATTTATTCCATTTACTCCACTGGAGTAAAACATTTATTTATCAGTATCTTCTTATTTGGCTACAGACTTCAAGGTTACAGCCATTAACCACTAGTCCACTTGTTTGACATTTTGGGAAGTGGACTCATTTGTTAAGATCAGTATCGCTCTCTGTCTGTCAGCCTTACATAGAGATTGCTTACATGTTATGATGGAGACAGGGCCAAACAGCTGGCTCCATTCAAAGATAACACAACGCCACATAACCCCTCATAAATCAGCAAATTGTTGTTTTTGTCATCAGTTTTCTGTAAATTAGGAACATGGTTTAACATCATTATTAGTGAGCTTTAAAGGTGCAGGTAGGTGAATGTTGTTGTCCCTGGGACTTTCACAGTTGGCTGTAGCCTCGTATTTGATAGGTCAGATTTGAATACCATAGCAGATATGGTATTTTGTGCACATTACATCATTTAGCTGGGACAAGTAACTTATAACGCACATAACACATATAAAGCATTCAGTTGTCGTTTTTAATCTTAGTTTTTGCATGACTTAAACAAATGCAGTATAAAACTTTAATTAGTTTAGATGTGCAGATCATTTTGAGAAATACCTGGCTAGACCAAGAAGTCTTTATCCAAATTATCCATTTTAGCCTCGAGGTGTTAGGGATGTGGGTTTGGGTTATACCTTTCTGTCATTCTCAGTATTAAACTGGGCTTGCTCAAACCTCCAGCAGGTTAAAAGCCAAATTCTAGCGCTCTCTGCAAAGTCCAGAGAATTGAGCGGCACACACTCAGCAGGGCTTAACACATTACTTAGCAGAAGCCAAAGCACTGCGTCACACAGGGGTCACCACCATATCCAATCTCATGTACGGTATATGAGGAGGACACAAACAACCACAAGGACATTTCAAGTAGTGAGCTTTCCACTACCTTTGCATGTGCACTAACTGGAAAGTTAAAGGTTAAATGCAGTCTGCATATTATTTAAAACTGCTGGTAATGTTCCATGAGTTATATTTCAAGTCTTGACAAGCACTCTGTTGTTAAACATCGAGCGTTCCAAGATCCATTTTTGCACACTCAAGCAGCGGTTTGAGGATGGATAAAAGTGTGCACATGAAATGTAGAAGTCAGCACAATCCTCATCCTTATTGTGACTAGACACCAGAATGAAATATTTCTATTGAAAACAGGGAAAACCTACATCTGCTCTCCTATGTCTCTGGAAAAACAGAGGATCTTAGCGCTGTATCTCGGAGCAGTGATTATGTCGGTGCAGAGTGAATGGCTGAGGTGGTCGAAATAGGAGCCCAGAGGATTTTATGACTGTTCTGAATCCAGCAAACGAATGACTGTCTGCCTCTCCCTCTCTTTTGGTTTTTCTCTGAACTGTGATAATCTGTACTTCTTCTTATATTCCAAGTAGATTTACATCCAGCAAAAAAACACCTACCTAAAACACAACAGATCAAGTACTGTCTATGCTTGATAGAGGAGAATTACACACACTGCATTTTCAGATTTGCATAAGGCATTTGATACACTAAATTATTACATTATTTCTCTGCTCTTTTATTTTAAGCATTGGTATAAATGTTTTATATAGATTTATATCACAGGGTGTAATATGCTAAAGTTTATTTAATTTAGATGCATGCCAAAGCTCAGTGTTGGGCCCCTTACTCTTTTGTCTATACTGTATGGTAACAAATTTTTTTTATATATATTATCACCTTTATTTTGTGGTGGTTTGTTATTGTTTATCGTTGTTCAGTTGTGACCTACCTGGGGGCTGCAGATGAAAAGTAATTTTGCGCCAATCTTGGTATACTCTACAACTTTTATGTTTAACAATGTGCATGTGAATAATAGCTTTAGAAATGAAATAAATATTTATCCAACACTTAAATGCTCCTATACTGAGTATTTTTGTTGACCAAAAATATTCAGACAGAATACTCAGAGACACAGACCAACCAAACCACAAATGGCTAAGCTCTAATGATTTGTGTTTCATTAGCTTAGTATATCCCAGCTATGTGTCTCATCACTGTGTGTCTTGTAATACTTGTGGAAGGATTATACCATAGCACACATTTTTCCTGTTGAGGCTGGCACATTGAGTTACGGCCGCTTCAAAGTCTGGTGTTAGTGGTCCATTAACCACCACTAATTAAAGTGCCACTTTAAATGGCAGCGAGTGCAGCGCTCTCCCTGGACTGTAAAACAGTTAAAAAAAAAAAAAAATGTCATAGTGAACATGGGTTTCTGCAGTCCAGCCTCATTACCAGAATAAAGGCAGAGACATTTTGGCAGTAGCCGAGTAATGATTCCATAGCAGGCCTTTCCATGAGGGTCCTATGTAACACGCTGGCAACAATTTCCTCTCTGCGTTCACCTATGTTTTGTCAGCTAGTAAATTTGTCAAGAATTAATTGGAGGTTACAAAACTGTGTCAGAGAAGCGGACTGCTGTTGAAATAACCTTTACTTTAAGTGCTCCTTTTACATATTGTGCCACTTTATTTTCAAATGGCCTCATATAAAGCATTCACACTTTACATTTTGTGTAAGTGCTTGAAAGGACAAATACTTTCCCTCACTATCAAGTCCAAATAATTAAATATCTACTGTTTGACAGACTGGTGATTGAAACTTCAATACAGCCTGCCTATACCTATGAGCATGTATGCTTACAGCCTAACGTTTATTGAGAATTATGGAGAATTATTAAAAAATAACATATGGATTTTACATCATAATACTGAACATCCAATTATTATAAAATTGTCAGTGACTCCCTTTGAAGGTTTTAGATAAATGACACATTCATGAATGTTTCTTTGGGCAGACAATTAAAAAAAAAAAAAAAAAAAAAAGGCCTTGGAAAATTAAATTAGGTTTTCAGAGTTTTAGAAGCATTTTGTCTCGCCAACCTCAATATAATAACTGTAAAACTATTACAACCTGAGAAGTGTTGCTATTGGCAGCTTGTCAGAGCAGGGGCAGTAAAATAGCACCATTTCAGACAGGCTGCTCACGTTTAATTTGAAATTCAATGACAAAGACCAGCACTATCTGTCGTACTCCAGCAACTATACCAATGAGACACATTTGAGAATGGTATAAATTAGCTTTTTGATCCTCAGTGATGTGTGACTGATGCCCAGAAGTTGTAACAAGAGCTTAATAGTTCACTCTTATTGCTTTTCCATCAGTATAAAATGTGACGTTTTGGGCATATGTCCAGCACCCTAGCCACCATCACTTGGATTATTTGTGAGTGCATGGCTATATTTGAAAGAGTGTGCTTTCTTTGTTGCTTCATAAAACAAAAACGAATACCAATTGAGGACTTAGCAGTAAATTGTGGATGTATTTATGAGGGCTGCCAGATTGTTAAAGAAAATACCACTGTGGACACATCAGGTGGGAGAGGGGCTCAGGTCAACTTGTGTAAAGGACATTTCTCAGCTTGATTCTTCCCAGCACCAGATCCCCTGTGGGTAAAGGCCAACAAAACAATGACCATCAGCAAATTAGAGTACCGGGAGGAGCCAGAGTCAATCGTGCTGGTTTTATTTGTTTAATCTAGTTCCTCTCAATGAGTTACTTTACTACCTACAATGATATATGGAGGTCTCTAGCAGTGTGTAAGCAAAACAAATCACGTAGAAGGTAGGGGTCTCTTTTGGGGAGTTATTTTTCACCTCACTGTAACGTAACACTGATAACTCACCTTCTCTTAAACTGGTCGCTTTCTGTAGGAAGTTGGGAAGTGTGCCAGAAACCCTATAAATAAAGAAATGAGAAGAATTTAATCCCTATCACAAACATGCCCCAGCCAGGGAGAGATTAAAGACTGCTTCCGAAAAATAACATTTCTGAAGGGGGACAGTAATTCCATTTATTCCATGCGATATTTTCTTTTTGTACATGCAAGACTCACTCTCAGGCCGAGAATGAAAACTGATGCTTTTGTTATTGGTTTGTATCATTTTACGCAGTAGCTGCGTCGCTGAGGAATTTCTCTAGCCAGAAATAATTTAAAGTGATATTTTGCTTCAGTAATGAAAAGGCTACTGTTTCTGTGGTGGTTTTTTTTATGACCTGAAAAGGAAGCTCACAGTCAGGAGTGCTGATATCACTTAAGATTAGACAAAGTTCACTTATTCTTCAGGAGAACTGTAGTAAATCGTACAGTTTAATGTCAGTTTCAAAAAATCTAATCTGAAGTGCAGATGATATAAAAAAATATCGAACAAAAGGGAGTTCTGAGGAGAACAATTCAAAAGAAAAGAAAAAACAGGAATGGCTTTGCTGAAGACCACGAGGTAAGACATACAGATGTGAAAAAACAATAGATTCCTTATTTCAAAAACATCTATCAGGTAACATCTAACTGTATCTACATGTTTCTCTCACTAAGCAGCTCCAAAATTTGGCAAATGCCTTTGATGCTGTTGCAGATGCTATCCATAAGGTTCTGTTTGATAAAGTTCTTAATTTATGACCCCCAAGTTTATTCATTAACTGCAGGACTTTGGTTCCTCAGTGGCAGATAGCGCAGTCAAAGTCCACACATAAACAAAGTTGTTTTTAAGACATATGCATATCTACTTCATGCATTGATTGCACATTAATTTACCTACTAACCTTATCTACTAAAGACACAAGAACACATCTACAGTCAAAAGGTCTTAAGCCTCATATTGTACTGTTTACTGTCATGCAACGTGTTTTATTGAACGCTTCTGTTAATAATTTGATTGATTAAAAGTCAGTTCTTTTAAATCTGTTAAACACGGAAGACACCTCAACACTGAAGACAAGCACTCATTCACATTGATGCCAGGTAAATGTTCAATATTTGGCTGCTTTGGCACACAATCATTAATCTTCAAGTCATCACAATGACTAATTAAACAATTAAAATAATTATATAAATACAGATTGTTGAGATTACAAGGCAGTTAAGATCAGACCTGCAGCATGTTTAACGTTCCTCAATACGAGTGTAAAGTGATCTTGACTGAGTGTGTGTTGTACATTGGAATATTTGGCATGTGAAAAAGTAATCTCAGTTGCTGTTCCCTGAACCACCAGTGAAGGGCAACACTTCCCTCTGCTGTCCACTTGCTGCACTCTGCCCCACCGCTTCCATCCACTTTCATTAATTTGTTTAAGTCCCGTAGTTTGACACTTGAAACATTAAACCTGACGCCTGAAGACAATGCAATGAGCGCTTAGAAGTGATCAGATGTCCCTATCATTTCAGCAACGCTACTTTCCGACTCTAGGTGGCGTGAACGCATCACTGCTGAACAGGTGACAGATTCTGTTGCTATGGTGATGACGCTTGCCACTGCAAACGGGAGCACGTCGCCGACCACCGCCACTTCAACATTTTACATGATCTAAGGTTAGTAAAGCACGTTTTTCTGCCCTTGTTGTATTTTTATGAAACCAAATAGTGATTGTAATCGCTGATATCGATTAGAATCACCAGAGATAATTGTGATTAAATATCTTTAGGTTAGATAGGTTACAATTTCCTCTGGTTACCCATGATGCATCGCTTTATTTTGTCTAGTAGCTCGGGGAGATGATAGGAAACTGTCACAGCCACCCTCCGCTCTCACCCGACCAAGGCGAGCCCCTGACAGCATCACCGACATGCCCCGCAACGCGGAATGCGCTTAGCCGGCACAGCTAGTCTGCTTAACGACATTTTACAAGCTTTTTTGAAATATTCGACGGCCTGGTATTTTTAGCTTTAAGGTAAGCTCCCCGCTTGATAACGTTAAGGTGCTGTTGTAGCCTCGTTAGCTGTTCAGCTAGGTTAGCATCAATAAAAGCCTCCTAGCTTATTTGGGTTCCCCTGCATTAATAGATAATTTCATTCAGATATCAAAAGGCTGCATAATAAAATATACATTTGGTAATCATGTATATTTTAAATGACAGTGTCGGTTGAGTTCAATGACATTTAACTCTTAAAATTATTTGGCTTATTGTTCCTGTTGTTACTCCATCAGAAAAATATTAATAATAAGTGTGGCAGCTGCTAATATGGACTTTTATTTATTAAACACTGCTTTAATTCATCACAAACATCTCCATTGATTTCTTCAACTGATTTCTAAGGTTGGTACATTTCCAATCCTGTGTAGCAGGCTGTGGAGATGATAGTAAAGCTAACCCTAAACCGTAACACACCTACCCGGGCTAGCTTGTTTGCGGTTCATAGTGGACAGCTCCTCCCTGGACAGCAGCAGCAGGCTGCAAGGACAGCCTTTGTGATGACCCCGTGGACTGCAGTGATGGCATCCTACATTACACCAAGTCATAAAAACAACACGGAAAGTGAAAAATTTCGAGGTCGCTCATAGACACCGCTCGCCTTATGCCGAGTTTACCACCACCAACGATTTGTTTGATTAAGAAGACCTGAATGATGTCTCTGGTCGAAGCTTAGAACAATAAGGTTAGTGTTAAGTAATTATCTTTTGGCAGCCACCCCCAGGACTAGCAGCGGCTTCATTTGAGGGTGCTGTCCGCAATGCAGGTGCTGAAATTGAAGGTTGTCGCGGGAAGTATCTAGCGTCCCTGCCTGCTTGGCATTATATCCTGTTACAAGCTGCATGCGTTGTTTGTGATCGGTACACCAATTTAACTTTTAGCTGTCTGCGTTTTCTAGCTCTTAGTGTTGTTGTTTAGATAAATCAATAACAAGCAACAGATTTTGTAAAAACATGCGAAGAAGTGTGGGCATGCGTTTAAGATACTGCTTCACTGCAGGAAGTGACTGCTAAACTCTTGTTGTGGCTTGGGATGGTAGCTACTTGGTAATGTTTCATGCTACTGCAGTTCATTGATTATTTATATTCTCTGTATGGGAAGATACTCGTGGGTGTATTAAGGAAAGCAAGGCAAATATACATGTACATAGCATTAATGTGTTTTGGGTTTTTTTATTGTTTAGCTTTAATTTACTGAAGTTATATACCCCTGTAGGCATTTGTAACATTACTACATCCATTGTATGGCAACATGATTATATGCAAGTTGGCTGAGGTCATGTCTTCGCAAGTGGAAAGGCTATAAGCTATTCTAGGAAAGAGCTGGGATGAGAGATATGCTTGCAGCGCAGGGTTTACCGGAAGGACTCCACATTACTCATCAATAATAGATTATCTCTTCAGCCTTCATGACACACCAGTGGCTGTATTTGTTGTTAGCAGCCCGTGTTTTGGTCATCGCACGCTTTCCTTTTCCTCTGTAAGAAGGAAAAATTGGACACAGACAGCAGCTGAAACTAGGAAGTGTGTCCTGTCGGGTGTCATGAGATTTATTATTCATGTTGGTGAGCTGATGATGTAAGAGTGAGAAGCTTGAAACACTTTATGCGTGCAGCGAGTTCTCTGTGCTCGGAGGTGGTGTTTTGCAGGGATCAATGTGCTCTCAGCCCTTAGGCGAGTGCATCTGTCTGGCCGAGGGTGGAGATGTTAGGGCTGAGTGATTGTTCCTCTCTCTCTCTCTTTCTCTGCCTTGGCTCGGAATACAAGGACACGAAGAAAGGGAGGAGGAAGATGGGGCGAGGCGGGGAAGGAAGAGGCTTTCTCAAAGCTTCCATGCCGCACCCACTGATGTTTACTAATGTGTTCAGCTTTTACTTTTTGTTGTTTGTTAGTATCAGTCATATACTAAGGGCTGAGACTGTTTTGTGTTCCTTAAAGTTTTCAAATTTGAAAAACTTCTGTGTTGAGGATGAATATTTCCACTTAATGTCCTAATAAATTTACACTTTAATTTAGTGTAGATTGAATTAGTGGATATTAGATTAGTGTTCCTTTATTTGTGTGTTTTGGAACATGGCTCATTCTGGGTTCCAAATCAATAAGCCTGATTTAATGGATTGATTGTTAATTACAGCAACCAATTATAGCACTTAGTCTTTCTCTGCCACAGGCTGATTAATAATGATATCCTATACACCCACATATCACTAGATGTGCATGTTTACTTTTTTATTATCAACAAAGAGGGTTGATGCCTTTGCTCTTGGTAGGCTAGTTGAAGAAGCAAATAGCTTTCATTGTGGATTGAGTTATCCAATAGTGATTATTTCAGTCTGTCATCTAAAGCCGATTGTGTTGGCTGCTTTGCAGGAGAGCAAAGTTGGAGCCTATCCCAAAGCCCAGATGTTCAAAGGGTGAGAATTAACAGACTGTCTGCCAGATGGGCTGACTTTTGTTTATGGTTTTCTTTCTCTCACTCTCTCTTTTGTCTGCTCCCCCCCCCCTTTTCCTGTCATCTCTCTCTGGACCTTGCAAGGCGTCCTAACATAATCCATCATGGCGTCAGCAAATGTTACACTGGAAAATCAGCTGCACAGTGCACAGAAAAACCTGCTCTTCCTCCAGCAGGACCACGCCAACACACTGAAGGGGCTGCACGCAGAGATCCGCAGATTGCAACAGCAATGCACAGGTGAGAGCAGCCACAAGTAGCTACATCTGTGGGAAAACAAACGATGCATCGCAAGAGCACGTAGAACAGAGAAAACTGTGCCGATTATGATGTGAGTATGCTTGGAATTCGTAGCAGGGCCAAATGTAAAACCTGATAGAAGATACTGTTGTGCCACTACTAAACCTTTCAGAGAAAATATGTTGACTGATGGGAAGTGCAGCTTGCACTGTAGTGATACAAAACCTTTATCGATCTCACCAGCAATAGACATACTGTACTCTGCCACATCAGGAGGCGTATAATATAATGGCTTTGATTTCCTGTATCCTTGGCTAACCTGTTTACAAAGCAGACGTGGAACTTTCACTAATCTCATTAAATGAATACTCGGCCATATGGAAAGCACTGACATGCTTTCCGCAAACATGCTATACTGCCAGTTAAGTCAGTGTGAGGGGCATGCTGTTTGATAGCTGCACAGTTATGTGAGTAACCTTGTTCTTTTTTTCACAGACCTGACATACGAGCTGACTGTGAGAAGCTCTGATCCCTCAGGTAAGCCTACATCATAGCGTATAGCACACACACACACATCAGTTGTAACCCCAGCATTCACTGTCTGGTGTCATTAGTTACCATCAATATTAATCTGTTGCTAAAATGTAATCCTTACATTATCTAACAAGTTAAATAAGCTGCTGTGCTGTTTCGAATTATACTGAATTCAACATGTTTATTTATTTAGATCTGGTTTAATAAAGGAGTACTGATTCAAACTGTGAAAGTGCACAGGAGCAGCAGACAATACTTTCCAAAAGTCACGCCTGTAAATCAGCGATTTCTCATGTCTGTGTCCGTGGACAGGCCTGAGAGCAGAGGGCTTTCTGTTCCCTGGTAACAAAGTCCCACTCAGGAAGCATTGCACTGTGGGACTCCCTGCTGTTCATTAGAGTTCCCAGCGCTCACTGCCGAACGACCCTCCCCCCACAGAACCATGACCACGACATGAAGTCATATCACTGGTCTGATTCACACCCGGCCCCACAGTACAGTCAAGGAGGCTCCTAGTAGGATGAATACAGTTTAATTCATTAACAGAATGCCGATGACCACACCTCTGAGTTTAACTGAACAGGAGGCATGTTGCATGTCAGCAGGATCACAGTGTTGTGTAGGCTTTTTTGACACGGGTGGCTTAGATCGATATTGTTGAAGCACAATCATGTTAGTGTGGGACATCTCAGAGATTGGAGTGCAGGAAATGAGATTATCTGTCACAGCCCTAATGCACGGCCTGCAACCTGCTCAGTGTAGCAGGGCTCAGCTGTTCCAGCTGGGGTGAAAATGTGCCAACCCTCCCTTCAGAAAATGAAGGGAATGCATGACTCACACACTGACATCACAGTTTAGAAAATGTACACTTTCGTACACATTTTTTTGTACATGTAAAACATGACTGTATAGGCCATAGGCTGTATAACTGGGTGGGGCAGGACAGGGTGGGGGCTGCAGTAATGGAGGTCAGACAAGAGCATTGCCCTTGCTGTCTACCAGAGCTGTAATGTGAGACTGGAGCACTCTGCCCACTGCAGATGAGTCTCCATAGGATCATACTGACTCTGCTTATAGTTAGTGTCTGTGCTTAATGCTTTTATGGTTAGTGTTTTTAATGGTTTGTATTTTGTGATGTGTGTTTTTTCTCGTAGTTATTTTTTTGTGGATATCTGTAACAGCAGTGTTTCTTTTTCATTGTGTGCGCAGACAGCGGTGAGATCCGATGCAGGGAACTGCAAAGGAGATGTGAAGAGCTGGAGGCCCAGCTGAAAAAGAAGGAGGAGGAGAACACAGAGCTGCTCAGGGACCTGGAGCAAAAGAACGCCATGATTTCCGTCCTAGAAAACACCATCAAAGAGAGGGAGAAGAAGTACCTGGAGGAGCTTAAGATGAAGAGCCACAAGCTGGCTGTTTTGTCAGGGGAGCTGGAGCAGAGAGCGAGCACCATTGCTTACCTTACATCGCAGCTGCACGCTACAAAGAAAAAGCTGTTGGCTGGGAGTTCCTCAGAGGCCAGCCCTAATGTCAGTCCAGTCTCCTCATACAAGCCCACGCCTCCACCAGCCAAAGACAGGCAGCCTGAAACCCCACGTCGCCGCATGAAGAAGAGTCTCTCCCAGCCTCTACACCCAGAGTTGACAGAGGTGTACCGCCTTGGCTCGGACGGCAGGCGGCTGGTTCTGAGGGAGACAGTCGATGCCATGCCTGACCCCACACCCTTCCTACAGGCAGGCAGAGATTCTCCTGAACCACAGGTAGTGCGTGAACGGCCTGCAGTAATCCCTCCCATTGCCTCCGAGCGCTCCCCTGTGCATCCTCTGGGTGCTACGGCCAGTCCTCGTCACAGCCCTGCTCGGGACCGTCAGTACAGGGCTCATGTGGGCGTGGCGCACCGCATCCCGCATGGCACCCCTCCCCTGGCCCCACCGCAAGCCGAGCTGGAGACGCTGGCGGTGGACCAGGTCAATGACGAGAAGGTTGTGCGGAAGCGCTCGGGAACCGACAGAACAGTTTAACGCTGCAATGCTAACATGCACATAAACGCGCACACATCTACTGTATACACAGCTCACTGCAAGAACTGGAAGGAGCCTGACCCACTGTGTAGCCTGCTTTTTACGCAACACTGCAATATAAAAAAATAAGAAAATATAACCTATTTGTGGTGTTCCATAAAGACTTTTTGTTTTTCTTGATATACAGGAGAAAAGGACTACTTTAAAGCATGCCAAATGTTTCTGATTTACGTCCCAATGAGATCTTGTAATTGACACATAACTTTTCGCTTCGACTTTGACTTCGTTTTGTTTTATGTGGTGCATACAACAAGTTCTCCGCCAAATATCTGCATCAGTGCCTGCTCAACCTGTTCAACCATAGTGTAGCCATGGCTAGTTAGTTATCTTTACGTCTCTGTGCTCCATCTTCTCAAAAACAGTCCGGACATATCACTTATTACAAGATGTCTGTAGCTGCGTAGGATAGAACTGAAATTATTAAACTAATACTCCTCGAATGTCTTTCACCTGCTTGTTATATCAGTATAATAATATTACAGTAGGTATGAGCTGCACAGTGTGCAATTGAAATTTGCCGGCTGTCAAGGTGAAAGCTGCAATTTCACCTTTTCTTTTGCTGACTGGAATAAAACAGCAGGGTTGTACATGTTTAAATGCAGTATGAGATGACGGTGAACGGCGCGTGCATTTGCGTGAGTGAGAGAGAAAGAGAGAGTGTGTGTTTCCGAGAGACGCTGAAGGCCACCGAGAGAGTTTGGTTTCAACAGTACCCATCGATGTTAATTGTGACACAAGGGCATTTTTGCAAACACCGCTGTACTAGGATTTTGTGATATTATTAACTGTACTTTATAAAGGCTGTCAATTTGTAATGAATTCTTTTTTTAATTTATTGTTTAATGTAGAGCACAGTAGAAATACGACAACACCTCAGATACTCACGTTAGTCATTATGCCATCACCATGATGGTAATTGAAATCACTTAATAACCTGCTTTTCACTTTAAGATCACTTGTCCTTGAAGTATACAAATCAATACAATAAAGCATTGTTTGGTTACTTGGTTTCCTTTTATATTACGATATATAAATAAAATTATATATACTGTGTATTTAAATTATATAATGTTTGACAAATTAAGGGAAACACTAGGAGTGGTAATAAGGTGATGGGTCACAACAACAACTTGAGTGTTATTCTTCCAGAAAATATTCTTTATGTTTTTGTGGTTTGATGATAGCTATGAAGAGCAAACCCCTACTAGGATTAACCTTATGATTCTTATCGTTTTCAAATCATACTGTCCTCTGCAGTGGGGATCCTTAGGTTCTGGGGCGGGGGCAGGCAAAGTTGTGTTAAGTCTCCAAACCACACATATTGAACACAGGCAGTCAAAACTGTCACAGGGTATAGACAGGGGCCCTTAGTTGGGGTTGTGGAGTATTGTCGATTGGTTTAAGAGGGTTTATGGTGTCACTGCAAAATATGTCAATAGGTCTCCATCAGGGTTTATCGTGTGCTTTGTTTGTTTTTCACAGGGCTCCAAACGATTGGTTAGCCGGTCCTGATGTTGTGCCCCTGGGATTGTGATCCCCTGTGACAAATGCATAAAATCATTCCCAAGGAATTATGTATGTAAAGATGCTCAGCTATCCTATTTCAGTGTCAGTAAATGTTGACCAGAGTGTTGTACGAAAGAAGCCGAACACAAAGGAAAGTGGACTTGTTGAGTTACCTTGAAGATGTTTCACCACTCATCAAAGTGGTTTCTTCAGTTCTAAATGACTGGTGGGGAGGAACATCTGTGGTTGGTGCCAACCTGAAACTCACATGACTTGGGTCTGTTAACAACCCAATACTCAATATTAATTAAGGGAATTTGTTCAGATTAACCTGGGTGGTGTCCTGTTTTTATTCAGAGTTTGCGGTACTCTACCAATCAAACTCCAGACTCAAGGTATGATGGGGTAAAATCTTTTAGGGACTGATGTTAAGACTGTGCTGTAAGCTGTGGCTGATAAATGGTGTGTCAGTCCACCTCCCTTATTCGGAGAGGGGTTTTCCTCTTTTTCCTTGATGGTTTCTCCTCTTTCAAACCGTCCATATCTCACTTTACTATAGAGTCCTGACCTTTGACTAGGCTTGGTTTTGTTTCCCTAATGGACAGACTTGTACATTTATGTAAGCTATGTGAGTTTCTCGCAGGCACCACCCACAGACAATTTGAATAAACTCCCCAATAATCATTTAGAACTGAAGAAGCCACTTGGATGATGGTAAAACGTCTTCAATAAAGTCCAGTTACCCGTTTTAGCTTTAGAAAAGGTAAACAAATACCATTTTTCATCAACAACCATGCAGGTTCATGTCACTATATCTTACAGAATAACGCCTTACAGACCCCAAAGCTGCAATGTTCGTAAAAAGAGGTGGTTTCACAACAAGCTTAACAAACCTGTGTATGTAGTTCAATCATCTAGCCACTAGATGTCGTCATTGGGTTAAATAACAAAGTTCAGCATGAGACGTCACCTCAAACATAAAACAGTGATATTAGTATAGGGAAAATAAGGTACATTGATAGTTAATTACTAATTAAAGGAGACTTTGCATTACTTGGCACTTAATTAATTTAACAAGCAGCAAAAAATGGAGTTAAGTGCTGGAATATATTGAAGTTTATATTTAATAAAGTGTGTCATTTGTGGAAAAATACCAGTGGAAAGGCACATAGTGTCCATGGTTCTTCAGATCACATTCAAATAAAATGTTTTAATCACTCCAAGACACCGCCTTTGCCATATAAGGTGTTTAAAATACAAGTAAAACCTTTGTCTGAAACACAAAGTATTTTGATCGAATCAACCAGTGAATGACAGCGAGCATAATAAGAATAATAATAAGAATAAGAAAACCTTTAATAGTCCCACAATGGGGAAATTGCAGTTTGCAATAGCATACAGAAATGACAGAGACAGAACAGATAATAGACATATTGCACATATTAGGAGTGCTCGCCATGGAGCCTAACAGCAGCAGGAAGGAAAGACCTTCTGTATCTTTCCTTCACACATGGAGGGTGAAGAAGTAGTAGTACTTAAAGCAATGGAATCTACTGTATATCGAATAGTGAGCAAAAGGTAGGTGAGCATACAGTATTAGTATATGCCTCCAAAAAACATTTGACTCCATGTACTACATGTATTTTAATACTGGGAATTTCAAAATAAAGATATATAGAGGATCACTTATGTATGAGGCCGGTTGCTTATGTTTTCATTTGGTCGCTGGTGTAGGTAAATCAATATAACTCCTTAGAAGGTCAGAAATAACATAATGGGTTTGAAAGATTACGTTCTCAACCCTGGAACAAAAATTAAGACATGTAAAGTGTGTGCAAATCAACCAGAGTGCCGGGTCTCCACTACTTATCTCTGCTTGAAACACAGGGACTCACACAAACATAAAAGAAGCCTTCCAGCAGGTGATTAAAATAAATTTTATTTTGAGAAACATATTTGGTTAAACTCACTTAAGGTAGACGTCTCGCTCCTCACAGGTATGTGGCAGTGAGTCTATATTCTTAACATCTGTACTAATTCATTTGGCATAACATTCTCTGTAGGTTCAGTTCAGAAGGCCACTTATTACACATTACAAGACTGCCATTTACAAACATTAATAAACACACAATAAACCACAAACGCCGTTCTATTACCCTTGTCGAAAATAGCACAACATTGAAAGCGGTGAAACACCAAACTGCTTATTTCGAAGGGTTAAACATTCACTTGATTTGAGGGGCTCTGGATCTTGATGGTAAGGAGATCTGAAAGCTTTCAAGTTAAAAGGTGGATTAATTTACAAGGGAGAAAATAAAAAACAAATAAAAAATAAACTTTTGTCATGCCAAAACACAGCAAAGGAGTTCTCTTTTTTTATTAAATGAAGGAAAGTGCCTAGCTTTGAACCTGATACCGATATAATGACCCCTCTAATTGTTATTTAACTCACATGTTACAGTTTGATATGTTGATGAAGACGTTCAAACTTCTTTGCGCCATCACTGTGCTGACTCCCACCTCCTGGCTGGTGACGCTACTTTCTTCTCCTGAAAGCCTGGACACAGAGTTGACAATATGTTATTTCCTAACATTTGTATATTGCAGTTCAGTACCAAAGGGAATGGATCAATCCAAGAGCGCAAACCTGAATCTGATAGAGTTAACCGATTCAACTCTTCCTCCAGCTGCTCATTGCTAATATTCAACGGGCCGTGAGGTACGGCCGGCAGAGAACTGAAGACTGGCTCACCAGAGGGTTGCAAGCGGTTTGCTGGAACTGTGGGTAAACCTGAGATGGAATCTGGCTTCGACTCGTCCAACAAAGACTTCAGCTCTTCCTCCAACTCATCCATGTCTTCATCTACAGAAACAAACGTGACTGACTTAGGGCTCTTTCATATTCACACAAAATATATTAAAGATATGGCGCCAACAGAATGACATACCTCCAGCTGTCACACCAGTGGATAAGGTTTGGTTCACCTCATCTTGAGTGTCACATAACTGTTAATATGATTAAAAAAAGACACATGGAGAAGCTTAATGCTAAGGATCAATTAAAATAACTAAAAAAAACACATTAAAATAAACGCGTACCTCCTGGATTTGATCCACGAGGCTCTCGGCACGTTCCACAGTCACATCTTTAAGCGAGAGCCTCAAGGCAGCCACTCCAGCCTGATAGGCTTGCATAACCTACAGATGTGTTCAGCAGACAGATTTATAGACAAATGTACAATAAAGCCAATAATACCACACTGTCACCAAGCTTACCATCTTATCAGTCTGTGACTGGGCGATTCTATCCAGGATTCCTCTGATAGACTCCATTTTGGCGAACAAGTTGTCTGCTCTCTTTTCCACCCTCTTGCGACCTCTCAAGCACCTCAACGCCTTTGGGATAGACAGTGAATATAATAAACTGCTATGGCCTATTTGAGTGCAAGTACCCAATTGTGTTTTTAAAGGCGATATTAGTACTAACCTGAGGTTTCTTCCCTTCCCGCAGCAAAACCTTGGCTTCCTCTTTGCACCTGCAAATATACCATGTTAAGCAGCTTTAGCATTGCTAGGACTGATTCTGATACATCAGGCTGCACACATAGAAGAAATGAATCCTGACAGAGTCATACACTGCATATATCACCAGCTGAAGCAGTAGTATGATATGATAATGATGAATGCACAGTTGATTTGCTCTAGGATAGCAATGACAGGTAGACGATGTATGTCAATTTGCACAGAATATGTTGACACTTAAGATAATTCCTAAAAAGAATGAGACAGCAGCATCAGTATGCATTTGAACTATTATAGTGAGTTTTGTTTGATTGTTGGTAGTCAATGCCTGGGAGTCACAGTTGCCTACTACTAAGAAAAACGGAAATGGCTACTATGGCAATGCTGCTTTCCATTTCATTTGCAAGTAGGAAGTAGTTTGTTTAGCCATTTCTATTTATAATGTGCACAAGCCATCGAAGTTAAGCCATGCTCATCCCTAGCTATGCTAACAGCAGAATACAAGCACCTTTCCTTATTAGGTCTAGACTGAGTAACTATGGTGTGATGAACAGTATCAACAGGTAAAAATGAATGTTTGAAATGGCTCATTCATTCACAGATTTTATGTAAAATGTGAGAATATGTTTGAATGAATGTTATGCTTATTATTTAGTGGTTAATTAACCAAAGGATTAATAAATGTTTGAAGCGGAGTATATTCTGTGCATCCATCATTAATCCGTATGTCTGAGTTGATTTACTTGTCAGCCTCCAGGCCCAACTTGTGCACCCGCTCTCCTAGCAGTTTCTCACTGCGCTGCAGCTGGTAGATGCCAATATCCACATCACTGACTGGAGACACACGGTCCTGCCCAGGCTGACAAAACTTAACAATCTGCAGAGAAGGACAAACAGATGACTGGCACAACGTGCTTCTTGACATGTTGAACAAACAGTTAGTTGAATGGTGTGTGGGTTGACTTACTTTCTCTCCTTCGTGCAATGAAACTGTCACTTGCTTGTCCCTCTGCAGCTGCAGGAGAGCCATGCATAGGGTGCTCTCATCTGCACAGATGTCAGACGAGAAGGTACAGATATCTGGAAATGATACGATGGAGGAACTTGAGAATTCACTGCTCCGGTAGGCCCTGAGTAAGTCCGATGCTTTCTCCTGGAAAACAAAAAATAAATTTGTATTGAACAACTGTCAAAATGAACGTGTTTGTTCAATTAAAGTGTAGCACTGAAATACAGGAGAGAGGGAAAGAAATTACACCACAAGGTTCAAAAATTATGTTTAGCACCAAAGATTTAATGGACTTAAACTTCAAGACTTCAATGACAGTTCAACTGAGGACACCAATCAGCCACATTATGATTTCTGACAGGTGAAGTGAATAACACAGACTATCTTGTTGTCATGGCAACTGTCAGTGGGTGGGTTATATTAGACAGCAAGTGAACACTTCGCCCTCAAAGTTTATGTTAGAAGTAGGATAAATAAAGAGGCAAGTGGAAGCATTAGAGTGACTCTGTCAAGGGCAGAGCATCTCCAGCAGGCTGGCCCATGTGATCCCATCCACGGGACGAGCTACTGTAGCTCACACTGCTGAAACAGTTGCCGATTCTGATAGAATCACAGTTTGTTTTGTGTGGAGCTGTGTAGCCGCAGTCCAGCCAGGGTGATCACGCTGACATTTGCTCACTGCTGAAAGCATCAACAGTGGGCATGTGAATCATGTGAGCATCAGGTGAATCTGGTTTCCTTTGAGATCACATGGGTGGCCAGGTGGGTGTGCATCAGTCAGCTGGGCAACACATGGCACCAGGATGCAGTGAACATAGTTTTCTAATACTACTGTAACGTGGTGAATCTGACATACTATTTTAAAACACTTTTTTTTTTGTTTGACAAACCTTTACTAGTTCAATGACAACGAAAGATTCCTCCAAAGGCACCCGGCTGCTCCCCAGCAGAGTGGAGAAGGTCCACTTCAGGGGCTTCACCAGCAGCAGGCCAACACCCCAGGACAGCCAGCCACAGTCCACATTGGCAGCAAACTCAGACTCCCTCTGGATCTTCCCACATCTGGCAGAAGTTAAAACAAACACAGACAATGTAAGCCGGGACAGTGAGCAGTGACAGAGCTAACGCCGCGACAGATACCTGGCCATGGACTGGAGGACAGTCGCCAAGCCCAGCGGTGATTTTTCTTTCCTCCTGAAGGTCTTGTTGAGGTCTTGCAGGTTGACACAAACGGTGCCGCGGTCCCTGCAGCTCTTTATGATAACAGCAGTCCAATAGTCCATCTTACTGTCCCAGTCCGTCGTGTTGACATCTCGGTTCTCCTTGAAATCGGAGAACATGAAATTCATCCGCTCGTCGTCGTCCCACTCAGGGGGCATTTCACTTAACTTAGACATCTCAGACAGAAGTTTAGCTGAAGCCCTGTTACCCTGTTAGCTCGTTGTGCCAAGCAGGCAGCTGACACAGCTAGCTTAAAACTAAAGTAACCTAGCTAGCTAGCAGCGACATCCACTACAAACCTTCCAACAGGAGTAAATATCACCACTTCACGTTAAAAATAACGTTTACATTCAGATTGACCCATGACACAGCTAACCCTCACTTCGCCATGATGTTATAAAACCTCGCTAACAAGAGCTGAAGCTTCACATAGCAACAACAACAACACATGCTCGCTTGCATTTGTACCACACGACCTTTCGGGAAAGCGGTGTTCTGGTTTTAACGAATAGAAACGCTGATTCCGCCCACGCAGACACGCTGAACAACAAAGCAAGCGCACCTGGAACTCTGCTCAGGAACGTCGTATTTGCGCCAGTTATGCGCATAAAGAAAATTTGACATTTCAACAACTCCATAATTATTTTCGCATTGAACAATATTATTCGGATTTAACAGCAAATTTTTATATAATAAAAAATATGTTTTTTTTCTTGTAAAAATGGAAAAATGTCTTTTTCCAGAACTTTGTGCACTGATGGGGGAGTTGCTTACCAAAAGCTTGCTGTACTGGTTTTGTGTATTGACAATAAGGGAATTTAATTAAAAATGCAAAAGGCTTTCAAGATGTTTAGATACTTGAATGGGCTAAGGGAGCATTGTTTTAAGGATGCAGCTGTATCCACATATGACATGGGAAACAAGATGTTTTTGGGCCTCAAGCAGGATTTAATTATACCCCCATCCCACGCAGCTTTCCATATGCATATGTATACAGCAACAACTAACAACTACAAAACATAGACTAATATACATCCCCTGATTTTGTAATAGGTACAACAAATCTCGAAACCGATCATGTTATTTGTTAGTTATGTACCATCAAAAGAAGAGTGAAAATTGCATTATAAAGAAAAATCAAGAAAGTTTAAAAGAATAGAAATAAACAGAACAATATTGAATTAGATTCACATTTTTAATTCATTTTGTGGTCGTCTCTCATCCTGTGTCATTATTGCAGAACAAATATTCAATCCAAAACAGATTCAAGAATATCTCACGTTTAAAGATAATCAAGGATTTAAAGTATTGCAATACTGCAAGCTTGTTTTATAGTTACACAGCGTCATGCAAAATGCTACTGGGATTAACTTTACCGTGAAATTTCAAACAAAATCTCCGTCGTTGCATAATATCCAGTCTCATCCCGTGAATAATTCAGTAGATGCACATGCACGTTGTTTTCACATTAGTAAAGGACAATATTCAAAGCAATAATTCAAAAACAACACTGTCCTAGCCATGTGGCTGAGCAGAAGCAGTGACATGACACTAATGTTATCATTTCATTAGGAATAGTGCATAAAAATAGATTAAACAATCATTTAATTAGTTGCCTTGCTTTAATCATCTGAGGAAACAACAGACTTGTAGTTACATGGCTTAAACGTTTTGCAGTCTTTATCATTATTTGGCACGTTTGATACATATTCAGAAACACCTCCTCTTGCTCTGATATGTCTACTTGGCACTGAGATCCACCAGCAGGTGCTGGTAAGCCAGGGTATTGCCTTTGAAGCTGGCGGCCAGCAGGATGTCCTTGTTGTCGACAGATACCAAACTGAACGCCCTTGGTGCTCTCATGTTGAGCTCCTGGAAGGGCTGAAAGCGCTGAGTGAGGTCATCCCACAGGTATACTCTGGAGAAGGAGAAATCACTTCCGAGAATGAGGTACTGGCGAAGGCCCACTGTGAACGGATACACTGCCATCGTACCCCTAGAGGGAAGAGTCTGGATCTCCACGAAACGCTGCCCTTCCCAGCGGAGTATCTTGGAGTCACCAATGAAGCGTGTGAGGCAGAGGTAAAGGACTTTCCTGACCCAAAAGTGCTTGACCATTTGCACATCGGCTAGCTCTAAGATTTGTGAGTGAAAGGCAAACTGCTTCTGGCTTCGGTTCCACTGGTAGACCAGCGGTGGTTGAGAGGCGCTGGAGAGGATCATATGAGGCTTGCCCCCGACATCAAGGAACTCAACATGGGTGTCTCGGTGCCAGGGATGGAGGGACTGATGTGAGTAGAAACCGTTGCTGTTCCAGCGGTAAATGCTGGTGGAGCCTGCCTTGGAGCTGTCTGCTACAACAAAGTACCACTCTCCATCCAGCTGGAAGGTCTCCACAAAGTTGGGTTTCCTCACCCGACTGGTGTCAATGTCTTGGATCTTTACAAAGCGCTGCGGGTCGTCTTCCCACCTGTGTCAGCAGAAAGACTGTCAGTGTAATCCCAAAGCTTTCCACAATGAAAATAATATTGTTTCATCTCAGGAAAGACTTTCAGGTTTCTTAGTCAGAGTTAAAGGAGAGGTTCCACTTTCATTTGTAAAGCTCCTGCCAGCTGGGCAGCTTAGTTTAGCAGAAATCCTGGAAACAAGGAGGAACAGCTAGTCCGTCTCTGTCCCTAGCTAGCAAGCATAACACATTGCTGCATGTGACATAAGTTACTTCAGCCTTTACTTTTTTATTAGTCCCTGGGGGGAGTACTGTCCATGCACTGTTGGACTTTTATACGTTTAAGGGGGTATATGTTTGTCGAATATGCCGAAAGGTAGTCAAGGGGGCCCGATTTTTTTTTTCAATTGCTTCGTTTCCCTGTCCAGACTTTGCACCCCTGTACACACATGGGTTGGTTGAACCACACCATATTACTGCATTCCTCCACTTCAGACTAGTGCTCCATCTGGTGGACAGATTTCGTTATTTGTTGTCCGAAAGATCTGCTGTTTTTTTTCCTGTTTCCAGTCTTTATGCCAAGCTAAACTGCTTGCTTCGCATTCTCTGTACAAACATGAAAGGGGCCTTGTTATTCTCATCTAACTTTCAACAAGAAAGCAAGTCAGAGTATTGTATGTTATAGGACTGGAAAACATCACCTTGATGTAACTGCAAGCCTTACTTGTATATATGAGATCCACCAAAAAGCTGAGCCACAACCATATAAAGTGTGTTGTTTATGACCACCGGTTTGCAGTACACAGCAGAACGAGCTTCAAGAGAGACACACAGATGCCCCAAAAAAAAGCCCATCAGGATGAATTTCTCAACATAGCATTGTGCAGTTCTCATGTTTCAGTAACTCACAAGTAATGTTGTGAAACTTCCTGAAGATCATCTCCACGTGATCCCATATATACAGTGTGCAGAACCCTGAATCAGGCTGAGCAAAGGCCACAAACTGATCTTCATTGAACTCATACGACTCCACCGACACGGAGTGGAAAGGGAAGGTTTCATACACTGCAAAATCTGTAGGAAGAGAAACCAGAGTTACAGTAGTCACAGTAGGAGTCAAGAAGTGGTGCTATGGTATTTGTAAAAGAGAACAAAGATTAGGGTGAAACCTGCGCTGATGCAGTTGAAGTCTCGTGGTGCGAGATCATGGATCCTGCGTCCCTGGAATTCAAAGGGGCTGGCGCAGTAGATGGCAGGAACAGAAGTGTTGGTTTTCTCCATCCAGTCTACCAGCCACTTGATTTTACAGTCACAGCGGAAAGAGTTCCCACGCAGGTCTCTGGGTAACAGGTAGAGAAAGAAGGAGAGCTAAAATCCCAAAGGATTAAACAGAAATCACCTAAACCTCCTTTACGGTGTAGCCTGAATATCAGAAGGAGTGCACCAGCATGTTTTGAGCAAGAACCGAATTAGAAACAAACCACACACTGCAGCCAGACAGTTCTACAGACTGTCTGGCTGCAGTGTGGTAGACCATTAAACCCTCAGGGAACTTGAGCAAACCAGTGCTTTGTAGTGACAGATTGTAGGGTCAAACCTCTCGGAACGGAGGACGGCGTTTAGAGTTCAGTGTGGGCACGCTTACAGATCTGTGAGGATGTCTAGATGTTTGAAGAGGTCTCTAGGCAGCTGCTGCAGGTTGTTGTTGGAGAGAGAGCTGAAAAATGAAAATGAGTGGTTATTATTATGTCATGATGTATAGGATGTATTCGTTTTGAAACCCTATACGTATTAACTTAATCAGACAGTACAGCAACAAAATACTCACAGATGAGTCAGGGATTTGAGGCCTCTGAACGTATACTTAGACAGAGCCTGGATGTCATTATTCTCAATGAACCTGAGAAGAGAACGAGTCACAAACTGATCTTATCCTCAAGAATGATAGATAGATAGATAGATAGTTTATTAATGTCATGATTGTTGGCAAGGAGTCTGTGCTATTAGATTACTATAGGAGTCTGCTAATGTGCTATTAGAGTACTATAGGAGTCTGCTAAAACTAGGGTCTACTTCTGTAGGATTTACAGTCAAATGAAGTAAAAATCATCTAATATTACAGTTGAAGGTTTAAGACATTGCAGGCTCTTTTTTATTTTTATTATGTATGTAGCATAAATTCAATGTATTAATTGCAAACAAGTTCAATTTACTGTTACCTGTAAAAGCTCCAATCACGTCTTTGTTTCACGTGTTCAAAATGATACACAGACTGCACCAAGTATTACAAGGGCCTACGTGTCAGCATAATTTAATCCTGTACTCTCTGTTTTGTCTATTGATAGCACAGGGCATACGGCATGTGCAGGCTCTCTGGAGGTGGCTCGATATGAAAATATGACTTTATTAGCATTCACAGCGGGTGGCAGCGGTAGTGGCAGCAACGCAGTGGCCTGCTGGTTGGGCTGCAGCCAAAGCCACACACAGCGAGCAGCCTGAGGCATAGCCATTACATAAGGATGTGCCATCAGCTAACTACTTTCTAAAGCCCATCAATTCACAGGATGGCATATTCAGCTTTATCACACTGCAGAGGCAAAGTGCTCGCTGTCGTAGAGGAAATTCTGGTTTTCTTTTCTGCATGCTTTGCCACGCTGCGGAGATCACCACAGACGGCGCAGTTTAATATACGACAATGAATCATTCGCAGAAGCAAAACAGTGCACGACAGAGATAATGGCTCAAAACTCAGCTTTGAGGTAACTTTTGAGGAACAGTTCCACAAGATGCAACTATAGCATTATAGTCAATGCCAAAACATACTCTCAAGTACATAATGCTTTCTCAAGTTTGCAGTCAGCCACAGTGGTCATAGCAAAGTCCCCGAATGTTCTGAAGGGGCATTTTATTGCATTTTTTTCCTTTAAAAGCTTACATAGTTTTGCTTTAACATAAAACACTTCCTTGATTAAGTTGTACCTTTTTTGTCAGTGCATACACAGCAGGAAAATTTATCATAATAGTTACAAACACATACACTTTACACCATTCAGTCACAGACCATTTTCAAGTAGTAGCAGCATGAAGTGAGGCACTCACAGGTACTGTAGGTGAGACAGACCAGCAAACGCATCATCAGCAATCATAGTGAATGTGTTGGAGTTCAAGAGCCTGTAAGAGAGACAAGAGACAATAATATAAAATGTTTACACATGTTATACACGTCCAACTAAAGCCACAGGGGAGCTGCTATTTAATGTATCTACAGTTTCACACTGGATTAAATTACGTAAAAGGCAGAAGTTCTGACCAATACAATAAGTGCCGTTGGACCTGCACGCAAACAGACACATATATATACATATACACACACACACACACACACACACTCATGATTGCATCTGAGGAAATAAAGGACCCTTTGTGTGGCAGAGCAGAACTGAAGGGAGTCAGTCATTGGCAATGACACTGATACAGAGCCACTTTACCCTCATTACTGCTATGTCACCACTGTTTTCAATAACCATTCAATTCTAGTACAGGAGCTGAAGTGCTTTCATTGTCACCGCAAAACAAAAGATGTCTGCGCGTTGTATGAAAACATACCTGTGACATAAAGTGTTATGACTATATTTTTAAAGGGGGGGCCGACCCAAACGGTTGCAGGAGAGATAATGATGTTTATGTTTACAATGTTTTTCAGCTGTACTAAAGCTCTGGTTGAGTTCGGAGCACTCACAGGAACTGCAGTAGGTGAAGATGTGAGAAAGCCCCCTCTGGGATTGTAGTAAATGCTGCGTTCACCATCGTCCTGTTCAGACAAACAACGCAAACGTACAGAATAATTAAATGTGTCATCTTGATGTCAGAATACAGATTATCAGACAGGCAGTGGAAAGCTTACAAGAATGACGTCATGTGTTTTTTAATGGTGGATTCCCAATAGTAAGCACGTCAATCAGGGCAATCATATCTTTCCTATCTTTGCAGTTTAATTTTCAGAAGGAAAAACTAGGACACACAATTTCCTTCTGTGCTTCTTTACTTCTTCTTCTATAAAACGAGGACACCCTCCGCCAGCCTGTGCTCTTTGAATTCCCTTGACTGTTTAAGCTCAATGGTCAATCCTCGGGCGATGGGGATCAATATTAGATGAAAAGGAGTGTCTTGTAACCTTCTGAGCAAAACATAACCTTGCCCTCGTCAAGTATTAAGATTCCCTCTTCATTATATGTGCTCCATTTATTGAGCGTATCTCTCCTCCCTTCAAGATTGAGTCTCTCGGAGGAGAAGCAGGTCTCCTGCAGTGAGAAACTGAATCTATTGTTAGTATTCCTCCCTGGAGCACGACTGGGTTTTATTGCTGTACTACCTCAAATAAGTTCAGCATATGGCACCATAAAGCGACATTGTTATATAACTCTGCCCACACACTGACACCCTGTATCAGTGAAGCATCAGTGTATTCACTTTTAAGTAGTTAAAAGACAAGCAGGGGTTCATGCATCATTACATAACGGTGGGTGACATCAGTGATGTAGCTATCTGTACCAGCCTGCATACTGCAAAGTCTTCACACAGGTTAGGATGCTTTTGAGTGAAAGGTGCGCACAGACTCACAGAGAGATGATTCCAGGGGGGAAGCTCTTGGGGATAGCCTTAGTATCCACACAGAAGGCACTGTCTTTGGTGCAGGAGCAGGTTGCAGGACAGCGGGGTATCTTGGGGGCTCTCCTGGCATTTGATTCGCCCGGCAGGCAGAGGTACACACACAGGGCTGACAGGCAGACCAGCTTCATCCATCTTCGTCCGAATCCCAGCATCATGAGCAGGAGGACGGCAAAGCTGTATAAAGCAGCTTCTTGAAGTTTTACCTCAGTGGAAAGAGGCTTGTTGAGAGGCGAGGATCAGCCTGACTACAACCCCCAGCAGTTCTGATGAAGCAGAGCACAGAGTTGAAGCAGACAGCATGAGAGAGAGAGACAGCATATGGGTGAGAGAGAAAGGAAGGGAGAGAGGAGGGGGAGTAAGGGTAGTCCTGTGTATCCTCGGTGGGTGTGGGTGCTCTGCAGCTTCCCTGGATCGGTGCAATCTTTTTTTTGCGTCCCCAGTCAGGAGCTGCTGCCAGAATCACACTGCAGGAATGATGAGCGAGGCTGCTTTCTCTCCACTAGGACCTGTAGGCAGGCTCGCTGACAATGAATTATTTACAGTTACACATGCAGAAAACCTTAAAAGAACAGCAGCAGCAGGGAGTGAGGCAATGAAGATGCAGCGGGAGTCACATTAGACTTTATGGAGGGCTTCACTGCCAGGAGTCTGGTTGTTATGTGGACATCTTATCAGGTGTTAGGTCCAGTTGAGCTGCTGCAGTCATAAGAGGAGACAAGTTGGAATCAAGATTGCAGAAAAAAATGTGTGTGCACACATCCATGTGTCAGTGGCTGCGTGTGTGGGCGGGTGTTTTTATTCTGGTTCTGCTGAACAGCAGACAGTGCTTTTCTGAAATCCTTACACAGTTGACTCATGAAGAATAAGAAGGTCCACACAACATGAAGTCAATATGAATACCTCATGCAGCACAATATAGCAGTGATACAGAAGGAAAGAAACATAAGTTAGTATATCAGTTTGTAAGTATAGTATATCAGCTAATATTATGTTTAATAAATTGGTCATATTGGTAACCAATCAGTGAAAAATGGCAATCACAAGTTTCCACAGGCCAGCTTTTGATGTCTTCTGTCAGGACAAATACAAAGATGTTCAAAGACTAACACAACCATTAAAAAGCACAAGCAATCATTGTAACCATGGTCAACATTGGTAAAAGAATACTTCAATAATTAATAAAGGCCCTTTATATTAAAATATAATTCGTTGTGTTAAATTTCAAATTCAAACTGAGCATACTGTATATTTTGAGAAAATCCAAAATCAGTTTTCTCAGTCTGATCGTTCTGTAAGCCAATGTTTTGTTACATTAGTGTTTAAATGATCTGTAAATAATTTCACTCAGGTTTAGGTTACATTTACACAGCATCCCAACAAGAAGCAGGGCTGTACATACTGTATATTTCATCTTGTTTTGTTCTTTTCAGCATGTCACATTGAACTGTTTATGAAGTGCTCTCACTAAATATATTTCAAATGGATCCCAGGAAGAATCTAAAAGCAAAAACACATGGCAATCTGAAGATGTGATTCTTTATATATATAATTTTTATTGTTATAATCTCTTAAAATACACATAAAAACATGTTTATTTGCTGCTGCACATCTTTGCCGTTCTGTAAAGAATCACACATGCTCTATCTATTGTATTTAAAAACAAATCTGTAAAATCTAATCTAATATACAACTGAAAGGATTTGATTTACAAGAGAACTGGAAACAAACCTGTAACAATATTTAGTAAGATGATCATGTACCAAATGTTAAGAAGCAACAGAGAGGTGGAAACTATTGTGCCTTGTCCCTCTCAGTACTGACTCCTGACACCAGAGAGAGCTGTTGTTCATAAAATAAAGTCTTATTAAGTGAGAGCGGCTGATTGGCTGGTGGCAGGGCTGCAGCCTCAGTGCCAGGCATTACCAGCTTTCCTGCACAACGACTCTGTTGTCTCAAGCAAAGACACCCTGCAACGTGCTGTCTGTCAAGGTCCCAGGGCATTGTTCCCAGCCCAGACATTTGGCATGTGGTTTTACAACATCAGATCCAGTATTATCTATCCACGTTTGTGCGTATTTTAAAGCTGATTATAACTTTACAGACAATAAATAACTTATGGCATGTTTGATTTTGTCACTTCTTCTTCCCTTTTCCAGCCTGTTGTTTTATGATGTACAACTAAGCTATGACATGAAATAAAGCACATTATTTTGAACGATGAAAGAAGAAATCCACAGGATGTCTGAAGGGGATTCATTTGAAATTTCTCCGAGGCCGCGGGATCGTTTATCAGAACGCAAATCTGTCTCCCTCAGATCTGAGAAGCCACACTGTAGCTTACAGAGTTACACCTTCAAATGTGAGTCAGTTACAAAATTATGGGTGGTGTCCCTTTGTGCCTTATCCAGTTAAGGAATGTCGTTTCCTGTACAGCAGCTATGTTTATGATTTTCTTTTGTGCCTTGGTGCAGTGTGTTTGCAGGTGCCCTAACTTTTTTTGTGTGTCAATTGTGTTTGTGGATTTAGGTAAGTTACGCTCAGTCAGGAGCAGTTAATGCCTGAGCTTACTCCTTATAGAGCTCCACCCAAGTCCAAGCCTCGGATGGGAACCAGCATAATTGCATGGCATGGAGAAGGGAGCATGAAACAGCAGCTGGAAAGCCTAATATACCCCGTGTGAGGAAGAGGAATCTGGAATGCTGCTGAGATTAATCCTCAAAATACTCTCAGTATTTAGGTCCATTTACTAAACTACGGGTCTCGCATTAAATTACTGTTTTGGGAATTGTGCTGTGTTATGATATCAAATCGTGCGTCATTTCTTGTTGAGAGACAATTCCTTTGCATTCTGAATAAGAGAGAAACCTACAATTAGATGTGGTGTTGAAGCTACCCCAGTCAGCCAGTTAGCACAGCTTGGTACAAAGCTATCCTTATAAAAATCCTCAGAGGTCACTGTAGGTGGATTTCTGGACAGAGCTGTGTTTCTATTAGTTTCCCTTCTTGGTGCCAAGCTAAACTGCTGGCCTTAGCTACATATTTAGCATAGAGACACAGGACATCAGTCTTGTGTCTAAATATGTAGCATATAATTATCATTTATTTGAACTGTTTTGACTTTTTTTGGTCATTTGTGGGCAGCAGAAATAATTTATGAACACAGCACTGCCATAATAATCACCTTTTAAGTTGTAATCACAAACTTGTTAGCATAGCGTTGCTATCCAGCTGTTGTTGTGTTTGTGTTCAATTTTTAGCTCTGTTTTTGGTCTCGGCTTGTTGCCAGGTTTGTCTTTCTGTAGCGTACAGTGAACTGTAACTGAATCTGAAAATAAGGCTATAAAAGTGGTCAGGGTGAACCAAAACAGTAAATATGCCAGCTGAAAAATGAAACAATGAGCTCAAACTCACAGTTAACGAGGAACTGCGCATGTGGGCGCTAATCGTCTGTGGGTCCTTTAGCAAGAATTGTAAAATTATTTACATATTTAATAACATTAATTTTTTTAGATATTAAAGATTAGCCATTGCTGCTTTAAGAAAATAAATACATTTTATATTTTAATATGACTGATAGAGCAAGCCCTGCGATAGACTGGCGACCTGTCCAGGGTGCACCCCGCCTCTTGCCCCATGACAGCTGGGATAGGCTCCAGCCCCCCTGCGACCCTTCACAGGACAAGCGGTTACAGAAGATGACTGAATGAATGAATGAATGATAGAGCATGAACATCCAAAGGCCTTTTCAGTAAACCGGGCCTAGTTCTGCAGCAACAATGAGAACAATCTATGAGAATTTACTTTTTACGAGTAATCCATTCACATCTATCAGTCATGAACAGTATAGAACAGCTGCGCCTCTTGTTTCATTTCAACCCTTCAAGTAATAAAGTAAAGTTCAGCCAAGTTACCACTCACTCTGAGCGCTCAACATTAGAAGGAGCACTTGGCCATGCCGCTGTTTGGCAGAAATTAGTCATCAAACATTACAAGTGTTCCTGTCAGCCAGACTCTCGCAGTCTCCACATCCTCCGCTGTCTGGCATGTATGAACTCTAAAATCAGAGCTCTTCACCCCGTCGTCGGCCAGCCCTTCCCCACTGGGAACCGACACTGTTTGGACAACTTGAACGCAACGTCACAGCCACAGTTAACAGTGTTCTCTTCAGTTTCAAGCCCACATCCCATTCTGATTATAAGCCAAGCAGCCTGAAAAGACCTCTGTGTCAGTCTGTTTCCATTTCGGGTTGGTTTTCACGGTTTGGCCTCCTGGCTGCACAGGAAGCAGGAAAAACAAAATAGGAAGAAAGATGAAATTAGTTTCACCTCAGTTCTTTTCAGGGAAAATCCCAGATGCTCCAGGCTACGGACTCACAAAGGTGTTGCGGCTTCAGTCCGACATGTACACACACGTTGGTGGTGTTGCTATACTGTAGCTACAACACTGTTGGAGACATGAATATGTCTGCACCTCCTCTGTGATTCTTTACTCAACCTGATTAACAGAGGTGGACAGGGTCACAAATAATCAGGTGATTCTGAGGCACTAAATCATTAACTTAATCTTCATGTGTCTTTGTGAGGCAGCTAACCGATAGATGCCAGTAATTCAGTTGGCCAAGTCTGAGGACAAGTTGACGTCAGACCGGTGAGTCAGGAGCAAGTAATACATTCACACGTGACCAGGAATTCAATAAGGTAAGTGTTTCCTGCAACACACCTTGCTGTGCTCAAATCTATCATGTTTGATGAGAATGTATTTAACAAGCAATCACAGGGTTGCAAACATGCTAATAAAATTGGCAATAATTTCATATTAGACAGTAAAGGTCGAGGCCTTGGTTATGTGTGTTCCCAGCTATAAAACGGAGCTGCGGAGGAACGGCAAGCTGAAGGATACGTTTAAGGTTTTATATGAAACTGTGCCAAGAAAACAACTGTTCAAATTGTTCTAATTCCTTGCCTTGCTCTCTAAGTATGGCTCAGACGCTGGAAGGTATGTCAGCCAATCTCATCCCAGGCTCAATTCAATTAAAGAGAGTACAAAGACATATGGCTCAGGGGCAAGTGATATGATTAGAGTCCTGTGCACAACGACGCTGCTGCTTTGATTCATACCCTCTCTCATCTGCTGCCTCACAGCTTCCATCTGAAACACCTGGTTCAAGGAGGGCTCCCTCAGGTGGGCTGCAGTATCCTCAAGGGGCTATAAACGGCTTTCTCAACTAATCTCTCACAATCGGCATGTCTTATCGCCCAACTAGACTGCAGTCAACAAGAAAACCCCAAATCTGTCCTTTTTAAAACTGGCATTCTCTGTTGATCAGCATTCTGGCATTTTGAGATTCAGGGGGATCAGGAATATCCTCCAAATCTGAAGGCCATGCTGCTATCTTGGTTTTCAGTCAGGACAATGCGGAGGAGCAACTGTACCCCAGCCCTCCCCCCCACCATCAAGCCGAGCTGCCATAAAAGATAAGCGATACGCCTCTTGGGACAGGGATGTGTCGAAGGAATGCATGTGCAGGTATCCCTCTGCCTGTGGGGACTGCGGAGAAAGGCCCAGCACACCAGTTGATCCTGTTTGATAAAGGCCCTGACAGGCCCAGATTATATGTCTCAGCCTGGAGGAGGTGTCTGTGTCTCATTCCAGCGCTGAAGAAAGTCGATCTGGTGGGAAAGAGGCGGGGCCATGCCTGTAGGCGTCAGTTTTTGTATGGGCGCCAGCACACACCTTGTCAGGCAGACACCACTACCACTAACCCCTCACCACCACCCCGCTGCGCGCTCAACGCCAAACAAACACCCTCACCCATCTCATTTACCTGACCACACCCGCGCCTCCAGACGCCATAAATACTCTTTCCACAAATCATGACAGATTTGTGCAGCAGGAACATTTGCCTTAAAAATGGATTTATTTTTCTCAGTTTTGTCTGAGGCAGTTTTGGAAAAAACAAAACTTAGGGAAGCTTTTAGACGGGAAGTAGAGATAAATTAAACTTGGTAGTACCTTTAGCAAAAATACAAAATAGCACTTTATAGTGTGCTTTCATTGGATGAATCTTTTACCAGTAACATTTTACTTTTAAAGCGCTGCAGGAAAGACTGCAGTGGATGAACATGACTTTTAATGATAGAAACTACAATGTGTAGTTCAGATTGTAACAATGACGCATACACCAGTCAGCCACAACATTAAAACCACTGAGAGGAGAAGTAAATAACATTGACCATCTTGTAACAATTCAGTGTTCTGCTGGGAAACTTTAGGACCTGGCATTCGTGTGGATGTTACTGAGACATGTACCACCCACCTAGACCAGACCAGGCACCAGCACCCCATAGCAATGACACTCCTTGAAGGAAGCAACCATCCCCAGCAGGATGCAGCCTGACACAGACACACACAAAAACGGTTTAGGAACAACTTTATATCATCCTCATAACACAAAAGAAGACAGTGCTGTTAAAACTCTGCTTTATTTGATTTAATTCATGTTGGAACAAATCTGCATCTTTTTGCGTGTATTTGTCTGGTGAGTATTTAGGTGTGTTGCTGTTGTTGCTGCATGTGTCTGAATAAACCAACTAAAATAACACTAAAGTCAAAATTTTGGTACAGTGTATCTTCTCCTCTGTGATTAATGCATTTTGTACATGATCCCTGTAAGAAATAAACTAAATAAACTAAACTAAACTAAACATTGTTAAAAACTAGCACAGCTAATTATATCAACTTTGTTTTTCCATCTTTTGCTGCTTTGTTTTCTGTAACAAGCTGTTACTTTATAGAAACTTTTAGAGAAAAATGTATTTATTCCCTCTTTAACAATGAAGTTCTCACAACCTTTTGAAAGAAAATATTTTCACTGTTGTATTCTGAAGTGTAACCCTGTAACTGATTCTTCCCCATGAACTTATTGACTTATGGTTTTTTCGCAATGAGGAGAGAGACAGTAGTGAGACAAGCAGTGAGTGACAAGGCATGCCCCAGCCTCAACCCCTCTGTCATGTCTGTCCCACAGAGCAGCCAGGGCACTCGGGATCTGTCATATAAAGACAGCCTTCTCACAGACAAGGGCCCGGGCCCTCAGCAGAGACAGAAACATCAACAACCAAAGAGCACGGACGGGAAGAGGAGACCAACTGTCTTCAGCTGTCATTTCTACTTCAGGAGGCCAACGGAAGGTTCAGACGAGACTTCATCGTCTGTAGACGACCTATTTACATCATTAAAAGTATTAGAAGTTAGCAGCAAACGAGCCAACTACACCCAAAACCACAGGGACCGCATTTGGACGTAAAACAGCTGTACATCATCTTAACTATTGTTAACGAGAAGGCAGAATCTGTCACAGTGAGCAAACAAATTCCCCTTTCTGTTTTGAAATCAGCAATCTGTGGTACACTGGAGTTAAGCCTGTCTGCTGTGGTTTTGCACACATTTAGTGTCTGAGCTCTCTTTTTTATGTACTTGGCATAGGGAGGAATGCCAGCACAAGAGACGCGTCTCCTTCACCTTGCACATGGACACTGGCCAGAATGATATTCATGAGTTCCAGCATTGCGCTGCTGTAATCCCTCTCTCAGTCTTTTCATGCGGATTGACAGCTCCCCTGCACTAAACTCTTCTCCCTGGTGCCCATAAATAATCAGTTCATTTGTGAGGAGACAGAGGTGCACAACAACAGGCTGATGTAACCTCTTTGTTTCCTGGAGGCCCAAGTAAGCAAGAACACACACACACAATGTACACACCACCACCAGGGCCACCGTCATCACCACCAGGACCCTCTCTGCTAACTGCATGAAGCTAAGAAATGATCTCTGATTGACGACGTGTCGCCTTCACAAGGGTGGCAGAGAGTTGAAGGGCAGGTCATCTGTCAGTGCTGACAGGAAACACAAGGTGGAGATTAATGGAGAGGATCAGGCGTTTCTCTAGACCTGCAGATGATGATCCCGAACTGGAATAAATCAAACCTCTCTGGTAAACAAGAACACAAAGCAATTCATCTAACAGGCCACCAAGGGAACATGCACGACGCTCATCTTGCTCATATTACTGACTTTCAGAAGTTATACAGTTTGCAGATTTATAAGTTCAAGATGTGATGCATTCATAACCACGGAGGGCAATCCATTACTGTGACTGTATGCTGTCAACTGGAATATTTAAATTAACTTAACTATTTAATTGTTAATTATTACTATTATTTTCATGAAGAGTCAAAATGCTGTTATCTCATTGAAGCAAAGAAGCATAAAGAAGCAACCACATCTATGTGGAAAGGCAGACATGGGGGTTAAATTATAAACTATATGCTTTCATGCATATGTGATAGCATAAGACAAAGATGGCTAACATTACTTTGGGCTATCAACTTCAACATGTAAAATGGTAAGATAACTTCTGAGCTGTGGTTTGTTAATCCTTTTTGCTTTGTTTTGATATTACATTCATTATAACATCCAAACCTATCGCAAAAGAGAGTCTGTCATTACAGTTCTACCATTACAATTAGGAAATAAATACTCGCTATGTCATACCTATTTACTGACAAATAAATTAATGTAATTGATTGAGTACTACAATGTTTAAATACACTGCCTGGCCAAAAAAAAAAAAAAAAAGCCACCTGGATTTAACTAAGCAAATAGGTACGAGCCTCCTATCTTTCAGCTGGCAACAAGTTATTTATCCCCAACTGATGCAATGAGTAGCTTCTCATTTCTTAAACAACCATGTTGAAAGACACATCCCGTTGTCGTGGAAAAGATGTTATTCTGTTTGAGAAGGGTCAAATCATTGGCATGCATCAAGCAGAGAAAACATTTGACTGATCATGATCGGCGATCACTTAAATTTTTGGTGAAATCAAATCGAAGAAAAACAACAGTAGAACTCAGGACTATGTTTAATAGTGAAAGTAAGAGCATTTCCACACGTGCAATGCGAAGGGAACTCAAGGGATTGGGACTGAACAGCTGTGAAGCCTTAAGAAAACCACTAATCAGTGAGGCTAACCGGGAAAAAAAAAGGCTTCAATTTGCTAGGGAGCATTAAGATTGGACTCTGGAGCAATGGAAGAAGGTCATGTGGTCTGATGAGTCCAGATTTACCCTGTTCCAGAGTGATGGGGGCATCAGGGTAAGAAGAGAGGCAGATGAAGTGATGCACCCATCATGCCTAGTGTCTACTGTACAAGCCTGTGGGGGCAGTGCTATGATCTGGGGTTGCTGCAGTTGCTCAGGTCTAGGTTCAGCAACATTATGTGCCCAAAGAATGAGGTCAGCTGACTACCTGAATATACTGAATGACCAGGTTATTTCATCAATGGATTTTTTCTTCCCTGATGGCACGAGCATATTCCAAGATGACAATGCCAGGATTCATGGGGCCCAAATTGTGAAAGAGTGGTTCAGGGAGCATGAGACATCATTTTCACACATGGATTGGCCACCACAGAGTCCAGACCTTAACCCCATTGAGAATCTTTGGGATGTGCTGGAGAAGGCTTTGTGCAGTGGTCAGACTCTCCCATCATCAATACAAGATCTGGGTGAAAAATGAATGCAACACTGGATGGAAAGAAATCTGGTGACATTGCAGAGGCTTACAGAAACCACAGCGAATGGCATGTGCTGTAATCAAAGCTAAAGGCTCTCCAACGTGTGTGTGACCTTTTATTTTGGCCAGGCAGTGTATTTACACTATTATGAATTGGGTGATGGAAAAATGCTGTATTAAGGTTGTGCTAATGTAATGTTGATGTACATATATCTGGATGTGAATGCAGAATGATGGACAAACCCTCTGTGACATCACCCGTAAGACTCAAAAATGGTTTGAATGGAGTTGAGAAAGGCGGCTGACACCTAGGAACCTGAGAGCGCACGACCTCTCCCAGTTGTCATGAATGTAAGTATTGGCTATAGGAGCCAGAAGCATTACTTCTACCAGACTTAAAAACTTCACAACAGAAATGCTCATTTAGAAATGCACAACATGTCTAAACATGTGACTTGCATTTGAAACCAGACTCAAGTGGTTATTTGAGGAACTGCACATTTGCTTTGTCTGTTAGCTTAGCACACTCCACTATTGCTCATCAAGAGTGTTTGTTTTGCTGCCCTCAATTGTTACCAGGTGCATTAAACCAAATTGGCTACTAGATCCAGTAACTACATATGCCGTAAAATCAACTCACACGAAATCTGCGAGATCTTGATGTTTTAATTTGCCACTTTAAGGTCAAGATTGTGAGTTAATGTCAGCGCTAAGCTTTTCTAAATTGCATCCTGCAATTAAGGGCATTAGTCAGATTGAATGATCCTTCTTTCTCTTATGCAGCAAAAGGTCTTAAAAACAAACTGTTGCTATATTGGGAGGCAGTATATTATGTTGAGCAGAATTGAACCAGGGTGTTGCTGAAACTTTAACATGCCAATTACAGCTGGCTGGAATTCCAGTATTCCCAAATCAGTTTGCATTCCCCAATCAGTCATCAGATAGTAATTTCTCTGAGGAGACAAAACAGGACATAGCAGTCCCTTCTTCTTTCATCTCAGCGATTAGAAACCATTTAATTATATACCGTCTCATTCCCCAGTCATAACAGCCAAGAACAGACACCTTCCCTCGTGTGCCCTCAGAGTAAAATATAGACACAGGCTGATTGAGTTCATAAATCACAGCTATCGGATGAACACCAATAATTTAACTGTTGCCATACTGGAGGACAGCTGATGAACTCTGTTCTACCAAACTCTTCCTGTGCCATCTGTCAGAAGTGATGATACCCTCCGCCTAATGGCACCTCTGCTCCTCACTCTGCACCATTAGCAGGTTATAAAGCAAGGCCTCATCCGTCCTTTCTATTCTTGAATACAGCTCTTCATCGTCACCTCAACCACAGCACACAGATGAGTTTTTATTACTCCCCGTTTCCTGGAGTGAATGCCATTTTTACGAAAAACAATTACAATTGTCTCAATCCTGAAGATGTGTGGAAATCTGATGGAAACTATTCACAATTAGACAGATGTTATATTCTTAAAGGCCATGACACACACTGTTGAGTATATTGTATTTTGGTTTTAATTTACAAATCCCAGTAGCATAAACTTGTGTATCTGGCAGCGTAAAAGTTAACACGACTCTGCCGTCCATTAGCAAATAAACAGCTCTCAACCTTGCTGTAACACAGTACGCGCTGAAGGCTAACTGCATTGACCTGAGCTGTAAGAGCTGGCTTTTAAAAAGGGCCGAGCGAGTTGCGCCGTGTGGCCGATAGTACCCTGTTGCGTGGAGACTGCAATCCAGGTGATGCATCAGCCAATGGCAGGAAGCCAGAGTCAGACACAGGCATCAAGGTTGGCGCGGCTGATGGATGGAAGTGTAGCACCAGCACTTGCCAAGCCATTCACACGGCCATAAATTACATGTTTACTGCCGGCTGTGGCTCTCTGCGCTCGCTAGCATTTCGTCTGATGTCAGCAGCGCATTATCATATCTAATCAGACCCCAGCAACCCATGTTAAATGGGTGTGAGATTGAAGTGGCCATCTTTCCATCTCTGTAAACATAATTTACATCACAAACATGAAAAACTTGATATTTATAGACTGGTTTATGGAGTAGAGTTCAAATTCTGAAAGCTCCTCTAGTTTGTTTATTATTAACATTTTATTTAATGTAATTCTTTTTATGATGACATACGTGTTCAGCAACCCTTCATCAGAAGTTATATGGCAGCAAATGTAACTCCTGTTAAAGCATTTACAGTAGAAGATCAGTTCATCACATGGAAGGCATGCACAGTGGAAGTGCATGATGTTGACTGAAGCAGATAGCTCTGGATTTTAACAAGCATGGCGTCCAACCAGGAATATTTACAGTTGTGACCATCCTTGAAGTTAAATGAACATCTTGAATGAGACAATAAAAGTTTCCACACACATCCAGCATACACACATACATACATACACAGAGACAGTCGCGCACAGACACACATACATTTTCATAAATCTATTTTTTCTGCTGGAGAGACACTGAGTTACACTGTATTGCAAAGTTGTGTCATGAAAAGCATTTACAGTTAAAAAAATATAAAACCCGATATATATATTTTTCCACAGACGATTATGTAGTAAATTTAAGGGGAATCGAGGCTGTGATACAGCGATAAAAACTGGCCATGTAATTTTAAAGTACCCTCATGTAACAACTGCCCCTAAGGACTATATTCAAAAAATGGATCAAAAGAAAATAAATCAATTACGGTAATAAAAATAAGAATACAGTGTAAATATATATTCATATTTATAATTTTCTAACTGTATTTACAAGAAGATGGTGAATGATGCAGCAGACCATGGCCCTGTATGTCTCTTGGGTTTGGTCTGAAAAGCAGTCTGCTCTTCTTCAGTACTGACGAAACGACCATGGAGGAAGGAACAAAATGAAACCTACAAAAAAAAAAAAAAAAAAGGGGACATAGTCCTAGTCAGTCCTTCCCATTCTTCTGACCTGACTGCGGGGGGTGGACTGCTTTTTTCGAACATAGTGACAAATAGCCACTCCTGTTAATATGAAGTGCCCCATAAACATCGTCACCACCAAGAACCTGGAAATGGCTGTAATCTTCAGTCCATAGGATCCAACAAGTTCTACAAAGTGTCTCAAAGCTCCTTTCTCACCGAGCACCAGTGTTTTTTTTAGCTTCATCTCTGGGAATGTAGGGGGAGAAGTCCAACCCCATGAGGCAGGGAGCAGAAGAAATGTCAATGTTTGTCTGAATGAAGATGAGGTATCAGCGTTTCTTAATGGCTGCCCCATTGGAGTGGGGAGGGAACTTTGGCAGGCAGGGCTCTTCTGCTGCAGCATCATGGGAGAAAACTGAGTCCTCGCCAGAGGAGCAAGTGGAGCTGCGGGTGTCCGGGTAGCTGGGGGAATATTGGTCCAGAGGCACAGAGAGCTCTAAATATTCCTGTAGGCACAAAGCAAGAGGGAAAATCAGCATTTCACTCAAATCAGACAAATGCGTTGCTCCTCTGCCCTAAAGAGATGACTGACCTGGTTGGATGTCATGGCCAGACAGCGATCTAGGTCCTCTACCAGCTGTTTGAAAGTGGGTCTCTGAGAAGGCACTGCATGCCAGCAGTCCCTCATCATCATGTACCTGAAGAGATAGGATTCACAGTGGTCAGTTTTATCCTTCCCTCTTGTTTCTCAGCATTCATTTCTCAAACATCTGTTATCATAGATTGTTGTGAGGACTGTTTAAAACCACACCTCCAGCTGTACAGGTGACGGTATAAAACAAAAACAAGGGTGAACAGTATGTTCCAGCTGCAGCTGACGCAACCTTTGATCCTCTCATTTCATTGGTCATCACACAACCTGTGTCAAGGAGCACTACTTGCTACGTTGCTAACTACCAGATTTTATTGGGATACACAACAATGGCCAATATTAATGCCAAGCATGAGACAGGTGACTGAGCTTTCAAAATTATTTTGTAAAGAGTCATGAATTATCAGGTTTTGCACATTATTTCACAAAAAGAAAAAATATTAAAAGAAATTACAACATATTTGGCAGTATTATGCTGTTTAATATTATCCCCATTAATCTCACTTCATCAAATATAGTAACGTTGGAAAAGAGCTATTAAGTGTTCAAGAACATGTAGAGCGTTATTGACTTTGTGCAAGTAGTTTCTTACAGCTCATGAGTGCATGTTGAGGGCTTGTCCATGCGGTGACCTTCTTTCAGCAGCTTGAACAGCTCTTCAACTGGGACGCCGGGGTATGGAGAGCCTCCCAGGGTGAAGATCTCCCAAAGCAGCACTCCGAATGACCAGCTGCAGACAGAAACAGACAGGAACGTTAAGATTTTCGGCACAACTAACATTCCAATCTAGACTAAAAAGCAATGGCACGTGATACTCACACATCACTTTGGTGTGTGTATATCCGGTCAAACAGAGCCTCTGGAGCCATCCACTTGACCGGTAAACGGCCCTGTGGGAAAGGTAGTCATGTTAGAGTGCTATCTAAGACAAGACTCAGATTTGTGTCCAACTTTAAAACAAATGATGAGAATACTCACATTGGTGGTCTTCTTATAGTAATCAATGTGGTGGATGTCTCTTGCCAAGCCAAAGTCTGCTATTTTCATCACATTGTCCTCCGTTACCAAAACATTACGAGCGGCGAGATCTCTGTGGATGCACTACACAGATAAAAACAGACGTTACTAGAATTGAACCAGTACAACCATATCTATTAGAATATTTATTAATTTGTCACATAAAAGCTGGTTGCAGTTACCTTTTTGGAGGCCAAATATTCCATGCCTCGGGCCACTTGGTAAGCACAGGACACCAGGTCTTTGATGGACATGTTCTCTACAGGAACCTGGTCTGGGTTGTAACAATATTCCATGCCCGGCGGGCGCCGAGCTCGCAAGTACTCCCGCAAGTTGCCCTTGGATGCATATTCAACAATCACATATAGAGGACCTAGAAACAATTGAAAGGAACACAAGAATAATTTAAATGTCAATGTGTCAATTTCCCTGCGGAAACCTTCCAAAGGGATCAGTCAAGTTGTCTATCTATCTGTTGTCTATCTAAATGTGATATAGCCATGTAACCTGCAATTCTAAACTGAGGCATGGAAATTATGCTACAGAAACAAAGTGATGACAGCACTGAGGACATAATGGCACCAAAATAATCTACATTATGTGAGCGCATGTATGCACCTAGAGTACAGCATTAAATGCTGGGAAAACTCTTGTCTGTTGGTGTCACAAAGGTAAAGGACGCCATCAAAATCAACTGGGTTCTCACTATTCGTGAGTGAGAATGTGTAGGATTGATTATTTTAGGATGCATGTAAATAACAATTTGCACTTATTGGCATGAATACTTTTTACTTTTTGTGTAACTTATTTTCATTTATCTTTTGATTTCACAGTCAAAAGAGGTGGGAAATAATCCAAGTGCTTTGTGTTGCTGTGTGACAACAATAGAGCGCTGTGCACTCTAGGATTATTAGGGATATTGTTTATTTTTCTTGTCAGGTGTGACTGGAGGGAAATGACAGCAGCTGCAGTCAATTCAAACTGCAAACTCGGAAGCCAGTGTCAGAATCGTTTATGCACGCTTTTCTACACATCTCACAAAGTAAGGTTCACAGCAACACTGTTGTCTTAGGGACAATAGTGAGTGAGTGTGTGTGTATGTTGGTTTTAGCAGAGTGGGGCCCCTGTCTGTCTGGTCTTACCATCCTGTGTACAGGCTCCCAGCAGATTAATGATGTTCTTGTGCTTCCCAATGATCTTCATCATCTCCATCTCTGAAATCAGATCCGACAGGTCTTTCTCTGTGGCATCAGCTGGAAGGGATACAAATCATGTTAAGGTAATTAGTCCATGTTCGTTCTGCTGGTGAAAAGGCCAAGACGGCCTCACAATAATCACCTTGCTAAGTATATACACCAACACTGCAGCTCTTAAAGAGCTGGCTGGAATTTGTGGATTGATCCCTGGGGAAAAGCACTTAAAGTACAAGACAATAAATGCTACTTTCCCTGCATCTTCACTCCTCTGTGCAGTTTAATGAACACTGTTTTATATGCGATGTCAAGGGTCCTCATAAATTTTTACTCTGCTCTCCCATTTGTACAATGGCTGGGGTCCAGTGGCAGATGTCTCTTAAAATCTGTTCATCATAATATCATAGAGTTTGAATTTTTCTCATCCCTGAAGCCTGGATTTGAAGTCTTTCTGAAATCTATTAGTATCCATTTACTGTATACCAATTCTTAACTTACATTTCAACATTTTAACAGCAACCTTGGTCACACGGTTTGGCTTCTCTTTGTCTAGACCCAGCGCTTCTCCCATCACCACCTGACCGAAGCAGCCTTCGCCCAGCGGCTTCCCAAGAACAAGCCTGTTAGGGTGAAAAGACACATCAGATGGTTAATTATTGTGTGTGATAAACTTTAAATATTAGACTCACTAAATGTTACATTTTATACATAATTGTTTTCATTTTATACAATACCCACTACTACAGAAAGAGTCCTGTACTACCACATTGGTCCAGTGCTGTTCAAGAGCACCTAACCATAAGCTTTACTTTAAAGGTGACAGAGAATGAAAAAACGTTTTTACCTTGTCTTAGTTGAATAACGGTAGTCTGCCCGCATTCACGAACATACGAAAAGTGCTAGACATTCTGAACATCTCCATTTCATAGAAATTCCTCCTTTAGAAATGTCAGCCAGAAAATGGCCCAATCTGAACAACGGATACATATTACGTAAAATGCATCTCACTGCCCCCCCACTCTCATTCAATTCCCTCCCCTTCAAAATAATTTGCATACATCCGCCCTCTCGCCTCCAACGGGAAGTACATTGCAGCAGTGCTTGCGGAGTTCAAGGCGAAATGGCGAGTCGCGTTCCGAGGTGTGCTCTTCCAGGCTGTGCAAGCGGTGTGCAAACTTTCCATTACATTCCCACCGAAAGAAATGCACGAGATGCGTGGCTGCTGTTCATTTATAATCGGATTCCAACTACATTCAACCACAGACTGCTACTTCGTTTGTGAACGGCAGTCTATGGCGAAAGATAAATTATTTTCTGGTCCCGATCGACTTGTGCCTTGGATTATACATATGTTGTTTTTCAGAATAAAAAATGATTTTACATGTCAAGAATGTCACAGTTTGTCGCAAGATAGTTCAGTAAAACGCTATGGAAAATACGTAATTAAACGAACTACAAGTCCCGCATGCTGGCGCGTACAGAACCGACCACAACTCCCTTCGGTAAGTAGAGGGGCGGGACTTCGGCTCTCTATAGCGAAGTTTACATTCTTTTGAGTGGCAGCAAATGCAGCCAATCAGCGTCAAGTGCTTGCATTTCATAATGAGGTTGCCAGTTAAGCCCGAAGGGGCGCCAAATAGGTGCAAAACCACGCGTTTAAAATCCCCCACCCTAATATAGCTTTCTGAGAGAGGTTTTTAGGAAGCTTCTAAGGCATTACAGACCCAACCAAAATTTTGTTGTCTGCATGTCACATCACAGATCAAGGATAAATACCCCGTTCAATCATTCTATGTCACCTTTAAGAGCTGGCTCTTCTTCCAACACACTGACTATTTCATCGAGTACCATCAAGCCTCTAAGCTGTTATTGGCTTGTCTGAAATTTTTAGGTCAAGACACACCTGTCTCTGGGAAGCTCCCAGCGGGGATCTTGGGGCAGTTCATACTCAGACACTCCTGACAACATTGGAGAGCCACTGGAAGAGAGGCGGGAGGGACGGACCAGCATCACTCCAGAATGGATGGAGGAGCTTGAGTCCACAGACACCTGATGTAAGAAAGACTGACATTACTTTTCTCATAGTGGACCAGACAATGATAAATAGAGATAATTAAGCCAAAAGTGCCCCAAAGGAAAAGAAACCTAGAGTACAGTTGCTGCAGTTCCTATAGTGAACCATATAAAATCCTCTGGTGTGGTTTAGGCATGGTGCACCATAAAAGCACTTTTTGAATTTGCATACTTACCTATTGCACAAGACTTCAAAGTTGACCTGAAAGTTCTATGGATTTAGTGTCATGGTAACATCAACATGAACTACTATGAATGTGCAGATGAGTAAAATTATTCACATAATTGACTTCATTTGAATTTATGAAAGAATAAAGTTAAAGAAGAAAAGAAATGTAAAAGAGTATAAATATTCCAAACCCCCTATCTACTTTCTGTTACCTGTCTGCGCAGAGGGATGCTTTTGGCCAGCTTGTGGACGGCCAGCTGACTGTTGAAGTCACTCTTCTTTGAGGAGGTGCGAATCTTGACGATAATTACGATGACAATCATGACGGCGATGAAAAAGAAGCCCACGCAGTAGATGACAACCTCCAAGTAGGTGTGGCTGGCTGGAGGGTAGTGTGTGACAGCTAGATTGGGATGGGGAGCAGGGTGACAGGGGTCAGGGAGGGGTAGGGTCAGCTGTCATGAATTAACTGACAGTACAAGTACACCAAAACACATTCATTCACTCCTTCCAAGTCCTCAGCAACACAAATGGCCCACCCACACACAGACACACGCTGTCTAAAAGCCAGAGCCTTTGACACCAATGCATATGGTACACAAATTCACTTCAAATACTTTAGAAGTGTGAGAAGTGATTATGGTCTCTTGAATTTCTGTTAAACGCAAAACTTTAGAACCATGTGTAGTAGGGACATGTCAAATAGGGTTTAGTTGATTGTAGCAGTGTATGTAAAGGATCTGACTTTTACACAGAATAACCATATATTTCAATGTTTCAGCAGACATTATTTTTACTTTTGCTATGAAATAGTCTAATGCACGTTTTACTTCTAGCTTAATATAGTAGATAAATAGTAATATCTAATATAGTAGATTGATATAATATAGTAGATTACTATAGTAGACTGATTGACTTTATCAATACAAAATTCAAGTTGTGTGTTGGTGCTGGTAATACAATATTTTTTCTTTTTAAGAAAAAAAAACAAACATTTGTGTACTAATTTGCAAAAAAAGGTCAAACACATTCCAAGGAATGCTCCAATTCAGATCTTGTTTTTATCCTCCCACTCAGAGAAAGCACCACCGTTTATTCATACCAGTAGTAGGGGTGTAATGGATTCCAGATTTAGTTAATAAAATGGTTTGATCATTCTTTGGTTTGGGATGCAGCTTTGTCCGTAGATGCCAGATCTCAGCGAAATTATTATTTTTTTTCATACCCTAATTAATCTATACATTCAAATCACATTAAGCTCATAATGGTGGAGTTGATTGTAATAAATTATTTTTTTCTCAAAAATGTTAATCGAATGTATGATATTAAAAAAGGCCTCCTAAATCCAATAATCTGCACTCATCCCAGTTTCCCAGTCGTTTTTTGAATCTTCCTAAATTAGATGTACGTTTCAGAAAGTGTGCATTTAAACTTTGGATCATTACCACTGATAATTATGTTTTGTCACCTTCTGAGAATATCGTACATAAATAATTTGCGCTGGAAGCACTCCATGTTGAACAATGCATCCCAAACCAAGGGTGCCATACCGACTGAAGAATCATTACATCCCTAACCAACACCAGCAACACAAGTGAGCTACACTTGTGTGAAGAGGCTGACTGACAAGCATCTTGATAATTGGACAAATACCCATTCCAATCCTCAGGAATGAGACACATCCACTACAGAGAGCCAATTATCAAAGCCAGCCGCTGTGCTCACAGCAGGAAATGACATCAGCAATACATGTCATTTGCGGCACTTGTCAAAGAAAATCAGCTTCACACCAAATCAAATGCAAACACCAATTAGAGAGCAGAATGGAGGAGACAGATCAAAGTGAAATCTGATCAGAGCTGCCAAACAACCCTTCTATAACTGGGAGGTTCTACCTGGCTGAGCCCATTAAATACACTTCTGTGTATATACTTGGTTTTCAAAACACTACTGGCCCTGGACTGTCTCGGGCTGTTTGGCATTTGTCGATTTCATTTAGGAAACAGCAGAGCATGGCTCTTACTCTCTCATCTAGAGAGTTAAGATGAGCAGTAGCCATGCTGAGCAGAGAGGGGTTTGAGTTTTAGTACTTGTGCCCTGGCTTCCACTCACATTTTTACCAGAACTAGAGTCAGACAAGACCCTTATCTAGCAAATGTAAAGGCGGAAAGCCAGGCTTGGGTTGGAAAGGGAAGCAATGGAAATATAGGAGAGAGACAGAACCACTGATACCTTCAAAAACGGTCAACCATGCAGAGTGATGAGAGAACCCGATAGAATTGCCCGCCAAGCAGGTATACTCCCCAGCGTCATCAAAAGACACATTTCTCAGTTGAAGGACTTCCATTTCCTTGTCCGTGGTGTTAAGGCCAGCGGTCTAGAAAATAACAAAGGAAGCAGACCCAACAAGAGGCCCAAGAGGGAAAGGGGACCATGAGTAAAGGATTCTGAAAGAGAAAGAGGATGGAGGAGCGTTTTCCTCCTCATTACAACACCATCTGCCCAAAAAGTAACACCGAGAGCCCTTGCAGAGGACTCTGTCAGGAAGAGTCCTCCAGTATCTGTTAGTGGAAAAGATTGTTAGGTTATGTCTGCACTGCTGAACCCCATATTGGGTCACACCGTCACCACATCAAATACCTTGGTCTCATCTCTACATGCAAGAGATGGGCATGGAAATCTCCTCAGCAGAACAGGGCACACTCAAACTCACACTCACACCAACTATGCGAAGATCAGACAAACAACAGGAGGTCTGTGAAACAAAGGTAAGCAGAGGATGACAGCTGGAAATAAAGGGGAAAGAGTTTGTGAGTCGTGCACACAGGACTTTGAAGGGCAAGGGAGTGAGAGTAATAGAAGATGGCAAGAGAAGCCCTTATTAGGAGGGCACAGAACAGGCATGGGGTAGGAATGAGAATGGGCCCAACATAAACCTGAGACTAAACACTTTCAACTGTTCTGCTGGGAATTTTCCATAGCGTCATTTACAGTCAATAGCACTGAGGAGAGAAGGGAGGGAGTAATGGAGGGAGGGAGGAGAGAAACAGCTGAGCTTGTCTCTAGTTATACAGCCCTATTTTTTCCCAGGTGGTCCTAGAAGCACGTCCACTGTGTCGCCCCTGAACTTCTGCGTGGTGGTTACCTGTGGGCTCATATCTGGTGACAGTCAGCCAAGCCGACTGATTAGCCTCTCCTATATAATTGGACACTTTACAAATATACTCTCCGCTCTCCTCCTCAGTCACATTGTAGAGGGTCAGCACCTGAGCATCCGAGCTATTGACCCCAGAATGCTGGAAATAAAAACAAGTCATATGCAGCAGAGGAAAAAAAAACAAAACAGGTTTGGCATGGGTTATTTCAGAGTTAAAACAACAACAATCACACACATTTTCCAGAGACAATACCAAATATTTTAAAAAAAAACTACAAAGTTATGGAGAGTAAACTAATACAAATGACTCACTAAAATCTATTTCCCATTAGGATTACAAAAGCATTTAAACTATTGCATCAACGTGTAGAGTTGGACTTGTTGTCACAGGAGTGATTAGACAGCTCATACCTTGAGGACACGGACATATGGTAACCCATCAGGACCAACACGGCTCCCATTGACCTCGATATGCTTCAGCCACTGAATATGAGGCTGAGGGTCGCTGAACACCTTGCATTCAAACTCCACGTCACTGCCTACCACTGCGGTGCGATTAGCTGGCAGGCCAGCCTGCAGGATTGGCCTGTGAGGAGAACGCTCTGCAACACAACCGAACGACACACAAATGTTAGTTTTGACATTCAGCGAGCAGTGAAGCAAATGTGCAATAATTCAAAAGTGTTCACGGTTGACTGATGTTCAAACAATAGCCAAATAAAACTTCTGGCACATTGAGGCTTTGTAGCTGGAAATGACCCGGGTTGATGGTAAACAAGGTCACATGTTTGTTAGAGCCAATACTATTTCAGGCAACAATTTCTAAGTAACCACCTATAATGGAGAATTTAAAAGTGTATTTCTGAAGCTATATGATGCTTGTGGAAAGCCCTTGTGCCTTAAACTGCCCCCCACAGTTTCTGCATATCAATCTGAAAAAGAGCTGGCAGAATAGTTGGGCAAGATAGTTACGTGTCTCACCTGGTTCTGTTTCTCTGAAATCAAATGTTCTTGAGTTTCAGTTTGGAAGACTAATAACTCTACAAAGTAAACTTACAAGCCAAGTATCCGTGGGGACTTAGAAAGCATTTGTGACAGTACCTCCACCCCGAGAAGGAAGTGGAACTCTGATTTATAAGACCAGTGGCGTAAGAGCGAGTCAGAGGGCAGGCCCTAGAGGAGTAATCACTTCTATCCTGTACATAGATCCATCACTCATGCCACGAGTAAACAGGCTCAATTTATGAAAAGCGTGACAAACAGACCCAGTAGACTGTGTCCCATTACTTTTGCGATTCAGATCACATTTGATTGCTTAATATATACAGATTTGAGACATTCTGTGAAACTGATTCACCATGGTACTAGTGCCTCATCACTATTCAACAGGTGATTAAACAACCAGAACAATTCTTGTTACCAGTAAGATGATGACAGTGAACTCTTACCGACTACATCCAGCTGGTAGGTGTGATTAATGCTGCCATACTGGTTTTCCACCACACAAGTATAGTTTCCCTTGTCAGAGGGTACTACGGATTCCATGATGATGGTCCACATATGGTCACGGACCTAAAAGGAAGGCAAGAAAAATTAAGAGTTGCGCACATTTATATCATTCGATGGGCAAACGCTGCCTAAAATATGACTATTTACAGTGAAAGACACATAAAACACTATCTGTGTGCATAGCCTACCCCACGGCTATGGATTTCCTTACCGACTCACCCCCAAAAAATCTGAAATGATGGATTAAGAATTATAGTTTTGAAATGGAGGTATATTAACTTCAAAACTAAAATTGTCAATCACCTATAAGCAAGAAAAATGTTTAAAACACTACTTGAAAGAAGTTGTGATTTTTTCCCTCCATTGTCTTGCATTAAAGAAACATTTATAAATCAACTTTATTATACTATACTCTTTCTGTGAGAGTACACAATGTCTTAACAGCAGATCTTTGTCTACCTTACAAAGACCACATGAAAGTGGGTATATGTTTTTCTATACATACATCTGCCCCAACCCGTCTTATTAGCACCAACTGAGGTCTGCCTCTTTTTTCCGAGACATGTTATAATTTTTCTTCCATAAATCTGCCAAGACCGGCAGTGTGTGATTAGCCAACAAACCTCTAAGGCAATGGCAACATCAAACATGCATATACAGCCATACAGTTCCCCTCATTTAGCTAAAAACGTGATGAGGGATTCCAGCTGCCTGCTGCCAGATGTGTTGTGCTTGGTTTCATATACATGTGGTCTACATTATTCTCTGCCTCCTGCACGTCTCCATGTAGACGATACGAACAATAGAAGCCCGGTCATAAAAGCATGAGTGTGGGAGGGATGAGAGACGTCCCTGGCCGCTGATGCGGACCTTTGCACCTTAACTGAAAAAACAGCAGCCAGATGGTTAAGTGTGCGTCCTGGCTGGGTGGTGGGGGGGAGTTTAGGAGGGACGAGGGCAGCAGGCAGCTGAGAGGAAACTCCTAAATGTGTCCCAGCTGGGGAGGGAGATTGGCTGGAGAAGCAGCACCAGACAAGGCTGGACAACTCCACACCTTGATAGGAAGAGCAGATGTAGGGACGATCTGTTTCTTGGGGCTGTTTCTTAGTCTCTGAACATGAACATACATCCCACACCTGTGGGGCAACTGCCACTGAATGGAGCCATTTACAGGAAATTCATTATTAAGGTTCACACAGCACTATATCTAGATAATGATCTTATCATATATAGCTTGATAAGGTTGTGGATTAATACAATAACAATGGCTTTTCAAACATCCTAGTGCCCAGTAGGAAATAAACTTAACAGTTTAATTATGATAATCTCTAAGGAGTGTTGATGCCAGTTACAGTAAAGTGGGATATAACAGATCCGGTTTACACCCATCACCTGCCACACCTCTGTTAAGTAAATCTGGAGACTATAGTTAACTGCCTTATCAACCATTATAACCTCAACGCTCTGTCAGCAGTTTCCGCCACATTTGAATATAGCCTGTCTGGAAAGGGGAAGACACTGACAAAAAGAGTAATCACGCCACACATCATAGATACAGCAGGTATCAAGGTAAATTTACTGCTGCTTGGATGGTATTACAGAAAGGATGACGCACCGATACCTAGAATGAGGACAGCCAATGATATCCTTCATCCAAATGGATAGCTAGGATAGCCCACCTGGAGGTATTACTGTGGCACAACGTTCCTTTTTGTGGCATAAGGTTTCATCTTGTATTGTTACTCGGGTCAAATGTGACACTTGGTTCTTGTTTTTTACTTGCAGAAAGTGTTTCTTACTCCAAGGGAGGGGGTGCGGATCTAACACGGAGATGAGATCACTCACATATCTCTACTCATGGTGAGTAAGTTTGTAGTGATTCAGTAATAAATTCTAAAGGTTGTGTAGCATCAATACAAGAAGATGGCAGGAACAAATCTAGAAACTGTTTTAGTATAAACCTTGAAGCCGCCAATGCGATGATCTCTCTTGAACTCCTTTCCATTCTTGAACCATTTCAGAGTTGGCATTGGGTTGCCACTGGCCTGGCATCGAAACTTCACAGTTTTACTGGCCGGGACAGCGTGAAGCTTCTTCTCCATTTTTTCTGGATGAGCCCATTGTGGGGCCTTAGCTAAAAGAATTACAAAGAAAAAGAAGTTGAGGGTGGTATAGTTTTACAAAATACACAATTTTTTGTATCTATATTAAGCTCATAATTGTAGCTATTCTTCATCTTTCACAGAAAACATTACATAATCATGTTCACCCCCAAAATAAAAGACTTGTAAATTACAGTCACATGGTTCGGCAGTGGTAGATGAATAAGGACCTTTAGTTTCTTTAAATAAAACCACTTCTTTTTTAGTGTCTCTGGGTTCAAAATTGCCTCAGTTATGAAAAAGCCATGTTGTGTAAATTTCATTTAAAAATAAATCTGCAGGAGTAACAGTACACATGAGATTGACACGTTCTAGCCATGCTTGGTGGCAGCTGGATTTTTTGTGAGCAGAGAGGACAGTAGTAGTTGAGAGACTTAACTGCTCGATAGACAAATTGCAAGACATCTAAGCTTAACCACGAGTAGTCACCTCAGGGGCAATCCTTGTGTAAAAGTTGGCATTGAGGTAGTAAAACCAGTCTGATTCAGAGTGAAATCATTCACCCACATGTGACCCACACACACACAGCATGCCCATAATTGAATTATAAAGCTCTCAATTCACTGACCATTGAAATACTCACAACCCTGTGACTTGGGTGAGTCAGAAATGAATATACAATGACGTAGCATTAGTAATGTGAAGGGACCTGTACACTTACTCAGCAGTTTTTGACTGCCTGAGAGTTTAGCTTCCTCTGATGAAGACTCTTCATCTTCATCGTCATCCTCAGATGAGGCCAAGGTATCAACTATTGACGAGAAAATAATTATGAGAACATAATTCCATTATTCCAAGTATTTTGTCAGCGATAACATATTTTAAAGGATAAGGCACACTTTAAGCCAAGTCACAACATTTCAGTGTCTTTTCTTCTCAATGTACGTTAACAGTGTTTGAGAATATATGTATACACTAAAGACAATGTTCAGTATGTACACTGAATGGATATGCACACTGCATTACACAATCACTGTGCTCGTTACAAATCATGTCTAAAGGGTTTTTAAATTATTAGATGTTAATAATTGGAACAGTTTAATAAATGCAATGTTTTGTTGGTGTTGTGCATTGTATTCACTGTGAATCCAAGGAGTTCTTTATAAACAAACACACATCATTTGGATAGCATTAGCTGCTATATTATTGTGAATATAACCTGACATTGTATATTTCTATTGCTGAACTCTACAAGCTCAAAAAACACTCAGCTAAACTATAGGGGAAAGTTGAGAAAGACTCATGTTTGTTACCTGAATAAAATAATAAAATGGGACTACAATGGCTTTATCTATCATATTTACCTGTGACGTTGAAGTAGTCACTGTGGTTTCCGAAGGTGGTGCATGCGTACAGCCCAGAATCAGTTAGCTCCACTGCTTCAATCTCCAGCTGGCCGTTGCGAATCCGCGTGTGTTCTCCATCCACTACAGGCACATGGTCTTTGGTCCAGTTGACAATGTGGATGGACTCCTTGGTAGGGCAAGTCAGAACCAGAGGGTACCCAAGATAGAGAGTAAACAGCTCTGCTTGCATTTCCACCGAGACTACAAAGGAAGCAGAACACAGTTCCACTTGAAAGCTCACCATTTGTGAATTTGTGTACTGACAAAATGGAAACTTTGATGGAAACTATATATACACACTGCAAGACATTCACAAAAGTTTAACCACAAGGTTTATGCCCAATAAAAAAACTCCATCTCAGACTAAGACAAAGTGATGGGGTATCATTTTAGGAGTGGTCTCATACACACCGGCTTTATCCAAACAGCAAACACAACACAAAAGGTACTTCAGTCGTAAAGCAGGATCTAAAAGTAATCAGAAAAGTCCTTCCTTGTTCCTCCTGTAACACCGTCTGCCTAACCTCTCCCCCAAATTAAATCGCATCCCAAATTACTCAAGGCTCCATTGCCAGGCAGGCAGGCAGGCAGGCAAGGAGCTACTTGGGGAAGGAAGGTGAAATTCAATTAGAGGAGTGAAGAGAGGGGAGGTGTCACAAAGAGAGACACCTGAGCCCCCCTATTCTAAATGACTGCATAGTACGCAAGAGGGAGGGAGTAACCCAATTATGCTGACATGTTGTCCATCACAGTGGTGTTGTTTGTCTATTTACAAAGGGTAAAGATCACTTGCCAACTTGCTTGACGTTTCTGCTTCAGGATCACACATTCTAGTCAATAGGTGTACATGGTACACAGTCCAGATAAAATTAAACAGCACGCTGATTTTGTGGATATAAGAGCTCCAATTAATTATTTTTAGTATTAATTAACAATTTCTGCTCATTTTATCTGTCTTGTTAATTTTTGTCTCAAGAAATCAGTGAATCACAACTGTTCCAAAGCCCTAGATGATTAACAACATTTCACTGTTGTTAAGATGTTTGGAAATGATACTCAAATGATTCATCAATTATAAAATTTAACGTAGAAAAAACATTATGTAGGTTGATTTATCAACTGAATTGCTAGTTGGCATACTAGTGTTGTTTTATCCAGGTAGCATCTCCAAAGTCCCTGCTGGCGGCAGCGATATGATGTAAAATCTTGTTACTTGTCCTCCTTTCCCATTTCGTACATGGCCCATTCAGCTTACAAATAAAAATTTATTTAGATAATCAAATACCATGGCGGTGAACAATCCTAAAAGCACACCGTGTTCTCACAAACGCACTTCTTCCTGATCGCTACAGGAAGCACATCTATATAGAAAACCCTCAGGACAACATCAGCAAACCTGACTAATCCCTCCCACCATCACAACAAAGGACTCTGAACAATAAAGGGGAAGAGGGAGCAGAGAGAGCAAGCCAGTGAGCATGTGCACAGGAGCGAGCAAGAGAGGGCCTGCAGTGGCAGGTTCTAGTGTGCCAGTTGCTATGGTGACCCCACTTGGGCCTAGTAAAGGTATTTCCTGGATCACATATGTCTGACAGGCCCTTAATCCCAGCAGGAAAGGGGGCCAGGGGGTAGGATCAACTTTCTACTCAAAAACAAAACCAAAGGGGGGATGCAGAGGAGCCATTTAGCCCAGATTTACATTAAACGGTCCAAATTTAAAGATGTGGGTTTCAATCGTATGCATTTACATCAGCTTTCCAGGCCACCTCTGTCTATACCGACACGCCTGAACATGAAACAGACATTTCACTTTTTATTTGTCTGGCTTTAAATTGGCAGTCAAAATAGCTGCATCATAGCCAACATCTGTTAAGAAATCGGACAGAGAGACCAGCTGACCAAATCATTATTTCATGGTTGGAAGCTAGTCTGATGAAACCAACACAAATCAACTACGATCAACAACAACTGTGCAGTATCATCAACCATGCTGACATTATCTGATGCCCCACAAAGGCTGTCTGTCACAGGGACTGTCTGTGACAGTCTCTGAATTGCATAAATGGTGTAAGTCTGTTTTTGTTGTCAAACAAAAGAGAGAATAGTTATTTACTTCCAGCTCATGTTAATTAGCAGTTATTCCTAAACAAGTGTGGAAGCTAGTCAAAATTCCCCATCCACAAAACTTTATTGTGGATATTTAGGTCTGGAGTCGCTCCGTTTGTAATTCTTTATGCACAGCAAGAATCTACCGGGCCAGCAAAATTGTCTGGACAGGCTTTATGTGGTGATTGACAGAAGAATAACAGCAACATACAGCATACATGCCATCTGAGTGCTGCTGAGTTGACTTTGTTTACAACAAAATGGGTGCCAACGGAGAAAGGAGAGAGTCTCCTATCCCAAAACAAAATGGCTTTAAAGGACTTACAGTTAACAGCGATTAAGGCATTTGTCCAGAAGTGTATGTCTCATAATCAGTTAGGCTGATTGGTTGGAAGATTATCCAATTGCATGCAGAGGTACTTTTTCCCTGCTTTGGTCGAAAGATGGCCGATAATAATGTTACGGCTATTATATTCTTGATTATGACAGAATTTGAACAAATTCAGTAGGTTAGCACTACTGGGAACAGTGTTGCTGTGGAAACACCGAGGAAAAATAGGTGTTTTAACTGGCTTAAGGGGCACATACAGCAAAAGACTAAAACTATCCCACCCAGACTTAGCATTAAATACAAGGCCTCTGTTATGTGTGGGGGCTGTCCAGTATGTTTCTGTCCCTGCCCTCTAAATGGAGATGCCACTGATAAGACTGTGTAACATCCCAGCTGTTAATCTTACTGCAGACATCATAAAACACCCACAAAAGCTGTAAAGTTTGCTTGTTGCTCTATTCCTGACACAGCCACAGGACCATTTGTGCTTCTGTGATGACCTTAAAACTGGAATAACATAACACAATGTGGTCACATCAACAACTTTCTGGCTAACTCAGTGTATAAATGTCATGCTAACAGCTACACACTTGATTTTTTTCACTGTAAAATTCTTTTTTTGAGGGTATGTGCCAAGTTTTCACACTTCCTTTGAGGATGTTTCGTCTCAGTTAATCTTGCTTCTACTGTGATTGGATTAAAAAGGATTAATGAACAGAGTTTCAGAAAGCAACCCACCTGGAAAGGTCTCACATGGGTTCGTTCAACCATCTGTGAACACTGACTGACATAATTTAAAATCAGACTAATTAAACAAACCTTGAAAGGAATTTTGGTGAAGAAGATCTCAGTGAGAGTTTTTACAAGTCCATAAAGCCAAGACCAACTAAAAGGAAGAGTTGGCGCCAGTCTATGGAACTTTCTCTTGCTACAACATAGGAAGTAATATGCCGCGTGAATGACTTCTGGGATTTCCTGCTCTCACTGGAGTGATGGTTGAATGCAGGAAAGTCCGGCTAGCTGAGGCTCTGCAGTGGCACACAGAGAGAAATGACTATGGCAAAATTCCCTTTGCTGATTTGACCACACCACAGTGAAGGGGTGGGTGCTGTGCAGAAAGGACTGATAAGAGACAAAAGGCAGCACTGGCAGGAAGCAAAAGAATAGGACAATGCCCATTAGCAAGCCCCCAAAAATTCACAGAGCAAGTGTCCCTCCTTAAAGCACTCCAGTGGAGGACCTTTTCATTCTTAAATGAGCCACTGACAATCAGCATGGATTAACACTTGGGAGCTACATGGGTTACTGTGCACTGCAAAGTTGCTGTAGTGTCATTCAAATGAGTTCAGCGACATTTAGCTTTACATTATGTCTTTAATGGACAAACACAGTAAAATTAAGACCTCTTAAAATAATAAACCTATGCTGTTTTGATTACCGTTTTCTCCTACTATACATTTGGAATGGTTAGTCGCCAAACAGACAGGTAATCCATTTTAGTCGACTGACAAAAGAACATATGTAAATGAAAACAACTATATTGTGAATTTGGCTGCATTAAAAGGACTAGAAAGAAAAGAAACCAGGAGGATGATGAACAGAGGTGAAAGCTAGTCATTTTTCACACCATTAAAATGTCAGCGCAGCCCATTATGCATGACAACCATGAAATATGGACTTTGTCAGGTCTGTTTTACCAAATGTTGACTGCAATCTGCAATTTTGTTATTTTCCAAATGAAGTACTACAGAAGAAATAAATAAAATAAACTGAGATTTAACCTTTTTGGTAGTGAACAGGCGTTACACTGTGGGTAGATGACTTTACAAAAGACATAAATGCAAAATATGTTCACACAAACAGCACTTTACTCTAGAGTCAGCATTGCTACGCTCCTCTGGGCCTCAATTTCTGTCTAAAAAGAGTCTCACTCAAGAGTGCGGCAGCTCGCAATTTTAAGAGCCCTCCAGTGAAAGGTCAATGTCTCTTCAACTGTGACTGACATTAGAGTATCAAGTCAGAAAGAAGAAATTCTCAGAGAAGAACACTAATAACTTCCTCATATTTCACTATCACAAATCATTTTAAGACAATGGTCTCTCCAAGTGATCACTCTGCAGAAAAGTTAAAGGCTATCCATCTGGCCCCTAAAGCCATTCAATGAACTAAATTTGTTCAGGGAATATTCTTTTCTTATGTGAGCAACACAAAACAAAAAAAAACTCAAGACAAACAATGAAGCGCGCATAAAAACAAGAACATTTCCATCTAACTATTTTGTTTCTCGACCCAAAACAAAAGGAATGCAACCAAATGCCTCTGCTGTGATTGTTCGTCGACAGCTGAAGCCATCCGTCACCCAGCAGGGAAGCGGGGGGAAAGTGAAGCATTCCCAAGCAAAAGTCAGCGGGGGAGCAGCAGAAAAAGCACAGAGTCGCATAGATAGTACCTGGCCATTTGGTGATCAAGAAGTGGGTGAGGTGTAAAATGCATCAGACTTCCCCCACCCTGGTAGAATTTTATGGCTCACCTCAGAAGATAAACATTATCCTTGGAAAGCCTATCCTTGAGGATAAGGAAGGGTTTAAAGTAGCATCTTCTTTTCTTTTTCAAAAAGAGGCTAATTTATAGTTCCCTGGCAGTTAACTCCTCTCTCAGTGACAACAAATACCTTTTCATTAAAAGGAGGAGAGAAGCAGGGACTGCTAGGTAGTGGAGTTGCCCTTGGGCTACAGATGGGAGTCATTTACTCCTCCCTGTCCCACTGCTGGCTTAAACACAGCCGCACCAAGTTTATTTAGGGCTCAAAGCCCCAGAGAGACCCTCTTGCTTAATTACTTCAATTATAATGCTGAGCTTTATCATATTCTTTTGCTGCTCTCCACTTCCGACTGCAGAGTGTAAACATCCAAACCCATCTACCCACAAGTCCAGGCAGCTATTACACTGTTGGACAGTATCCAAGAAACACATTTTTAAGGATTTGATTTCAGTGCCTCTTCCCCCTTTTCAGAACTGAACTTGTGTAAGAGCCAGAGTGGGCTAAATTTTTTACATTAAGTCCCATGGCAATAGTGTTCAGTTCAAAACCAAAATAAAATCATTAGACAAGAAATTTAGATAGGTGATTTAAAAACACAGAGGAGATTGTTTAATTAGACAAAAAAAATCTAAAGGTGATACAGACAGCCAGAACCCCAGTTGTTCAACACAGTAAAGTGGGCTCAAACCAATGGGGGTGGTGAGGGACTATTGACGCTACAAAGGACAGACTTCACCAAAGTCTGGAGTGTGTTAGGATTACATTCCCTGTACAAAGAACAAAGCTTTGCTTATCAATGGGCTGTTTCTCAAAGCAGGAGTCAAGATAAGTCAGACTTAATAAGTTATAAGTTCAAACAGTTACATGATATTTAATAATACTGCAACAGGAACTAGAAAAAAAGACTGTACACATGAAGTCCGAGTAGCTTTATCAAGCCATCTTACCTTCATCTGTGATCGCAGGCCGGCACTGGGTCCTTAAAACTTGGGCAAATAAAGCCAGAAACAGAAGTATACTTGGCCTCATCAGCATCCTGCTGAGGGAGCTACAACTGTTGGCTTTTCTGCGACTTGAACTCCATTCAGATCTTTGGGGCATCAGCAGCGGGTCATTCACAGTGCACAGCTAAAAACAAACAAGAAATAATAAAAACAAATGAATGCATGTTCATGTCAACAAGCTTCACCCTTTCATAGGTCTGTTATGAGTAGAAACAAAATAAGCTACAATCAATTCAGGGTACATTCAAGTTCCTCAGAAAGAAACATCTACTTTGTCTGTGGAGAGGAAACAAAACAGAAAAAATAAACTCTCTGTAATCATGTGAATTTTTACCAGTGACAATCTATATTGTTGTTGTGCAGGAAATTCCTTAAACACCCCCCAAAAGAAGAGAATATTCTGTATCTACAAGGTTCAAGGCAGGTACTTTAGCGTTTAGGCCTGCTTGTACTAACCACTGATAAGAAACTGTAGCGCACCAGGCTCACTCTGATAACTTAAACAAACAAACAGTGGATACGTCTTGCTCAGTTCTAAGGAATGAAATGTTTTGTTTTCAATACTTCAAAGTAAGTATTGAAGTCTGAACTCATAAAGACCATCATCATACTCAGAAAAAGCCACGCATTATATACAGTACCCACACAAATGGGCAGCCAGCGACCCTCACATTCACATCTGCTTGAATCATCACCTCTGTAGCATCTGGCTATGAAGATTAACACTTGCCCATAACCCCCTTTGCCTCCTTGAAGAATTTGTTAAAGACAAAAAAGTCCAGCCTGTTACATGACACCCTTGTAGAGAGAGACTGCCCGGCCATCATTTCCACGCTGAGAGATCTATCACCTAACAGTTGGTTTTGGTTGCCAAACCCAAAACGATCCCCTGTGCATCCATTTGCTCCCATGAGTTGTCAAGTACTGTTAAGTCAAACCTGAGAAGCGTCATTAATTAAGAACTTCAAAAACTAACAATTTACTTTAAAATAATAAAAAATTTAACATAAAAGTCAATTATGTAAAACAATAAGGCCACATCTGGGTCAAAGAACCCCCAGCTTGGTGTACGTTTTCACATTTAGCCCTGTACAGATGCAGCTGTGGTTTCCTTTAAGATGTAATCGCTTGTATGAGTGTTCCTCGCTGAAACGGTCATTGTGTTCTCCTCAAAAACCAATTCAATTTCACTTTCCAAGAATGGTCCAGTGTTCCAGCAGCTGAGCTGGGTCAGGGGGGTCCAAGGGGATAAAGAAGCTTGGTCATCTCTGCTCTGTAAGCTGTGAGTCAGTGTTTGGGAGTGCTCCAAGAAAGGGCTTCTGCTGCCAGACAGAAGGCCCCGCAAAGAGCCGCCGACACAAATTCCCCGGGCCCTCATCACTCCGACAATCGTTAACTTTTGAGAGAGGAGGAAGTAACCTCTTCAGAGTATTTGTCATACTAAGGGGCTAAACATGCAGTGAGTCTTACTATCCACATCCAGGGCATTTTGAGCTTGGGAGTAGTTCTGAATTGAGACTGACACACACAAGCTGATAGTACTCGCTAATTTATCAAAAGTTTTAGTTTATTACTCACTAGAAAAATAAAAAGCAGTTTTTTTCCCCCAGAATATAAACCAAACTAAACGTGAATTATATTTCTATTATGTATACTAAATTAGATATATTACGTGGTATGTTATCAGTAATATGACATAAACCTCACAATGTAGCGTAATTTTGTCATTTCAATCTAAATTTAAGTCAGAGTTGGACATTTAATTGACAAAAACACTTTCAAGCAAAGTGGTTTTTAAACCATCTAATCATAGTAGACAAATGTTGCTCATAGTAATGCCACTAGGGAATCAAATGTCCCTGCAATGATGCCATTGAGCAGTTAAAACTTTTCCATTGGTTGAAGATGATAAAAATGCTTTTTGTGCATATCCAAAGTCATTTGACTTGTGTGGCAACTAAAAGGCAAGGTACACACAGTCAAGCAGTGGAAAAATCAACCTGAAATACGAAAAACTAATAATGATCTCCTGCTTGTACACAGCGAGTGCTCACAAAATAAATATTTTAGATAGAAAACTAAAGTTGGATATTTTGCTGCATTCCAAATTCAAATGTTTAGCAAAATCCCATCTGTTTCCTGTGTTCTTAAGAAATGAAAGCATTACCCTGAAAACCTGCCAAATTAAAAGGGGTCCAACTAAACAGATTAGAACACACAAGACACATTTAGCTTCTCTCATTATACAAAGACAAAGGTTACAGGCCTGACCCATAACATGGCCTGCACCATAATTACTGTTCCCTGCCATCCATGCATAAAATTCCTCAGCTCCCCAATTTCTGTAGCCCCCCCCTTCCAGTCCAGTCTGCACTTCCAGCCAGCAACAGGCCAGTCTACACACGGATGCAGTTCAGTGGACATTAGAGCATCTGACCATTTCCCCGAGGCTACTGTTTTCACAAAAACAAGACACTTCTGTTGTTTTTGCTCCTTTGCAGCCACACAATCTGATTCAGTGGTTCACCACCAGCGTGCCACGATGGTAGATCAAGTGTCATGAGCTTACACTCCAAAGTAAAGACAATTAATGTCAAGCCATCTGACACTGTGCCATTTGGTTTGACACCTAAACCCAAAGTGCTTTTCAGTAGATGAGTTTACCTTCTTGCCTCATACAATGACAACACAAAAATCCTGGAGATGCCAGCAAGAAGCCCAAGACTAAAAACAAGGAGAGACACGCACAAAGTCTAATTAAATCCTAAAATTTGCACTCTCACAAATCCCACACTACATTTCTCGATGGATTTGGTTACAGTAAAATACAAACGCACAAGTTAAGAGACAATAATTCTGTGAGGAGAGCAGCCTGGTAAATTAAAGGGCAGAACTACTCCTAACTTCCCATTATGTGGTTCAGGAAAAAAATCTTTTTTTTTTTTTTTCCTTCTCCTGGTGAACTCCCCGTGGACATACTGCTTTTCTAAACCATCCATCTTCTCCCTGTCCCTTTATAACATAACATTTAGAGCTTTACATAACATCAGGCTGGCCCCTCCAGAGCCAGTCTTCATGACAGATGAAGTAATGATGGCCGTCCACTGAGAATTTTTAAAGATGCAGCACAGGAACATTTCAGGAAAAGTAGTATGTCCCACGATGAGAAAGAAAGACATGAACTTTACAGAAAATATTCGAGAGGTTTCGCGTGAGACTGTGACATAAATGGGACAGAGCTGCAGACACAGAGATACAACACAGCTGATAAACAAATCACAAGACAATACAGAAGACCAGAAATCTGTTACGGATCCATGAAGCTAAATTAATCTGATTAAAAGGCATCATGTGAGGTTTAAATCGTTTGATTTCTAGGTTTTTATCCTTGAAGTGGGAACTACTTACTCAATAATTATTATCTAATCTAAGTAAAGGCGCCTGCTGTGTAAAGCAACGCAGATTTAAGGCAGGACTCCAGGTAACATATTGGGTCTTTTGCCTTAACATTACTGTTTGTGGGCATTTTATTTTCAAGCACGGAGGAGGGGTGAGGTGGTTACCACGCACGAAACCTACTCCAATGTCTCCAAAAGAGTTTACTAAACCCCGAGGTCCTTCTCTAAGATCAAATCACGACAATGGCAAACATCAGGTAACATCTTAAACATGTAAACAAACAGTAAAACGAGGCCAAGTCAGAGAGTGGAGGGATAAAAACGAGGAGCTCACCTTACTGGCGGGGAGCTGCGAAACAGCCAGAGTTGGTCCGATAAGGAAGACTCCTAAGACGAGACTGCACGCAGGACAACTTCCCAAGAAAGGAAAAAAAAAAACGTATATCCAGACTTCAAATGTGTCCGAAGCTCTTTTACTCCGTGCTACCTACGGTTAGCTAACAAGTTTGCGCATATTTTCTTTTCTTTTCTTTTTAACCAAACTTGTGCGACAGTCCGAAAACCGCAACGAATCAACGGAGAAGTGAAAAAAAACACGAAGTAGTATTAAATTTGTTAACTGTTTAATTTTTATTCGGGTTTGCGACGAGCTTCTTTTATCTTACCTAGCTAAAACAGGTCGGAAAGTATGGGAGTGCAGCCTGTGCGGTAGTTTTTGTTAGTCCCTTTATCCCAAAAACGTTCCGCCGGCGATGAAATTTCGTCCGCTCACTTCCAAAGAAAAATAGGTGTAAAAGTTGTTCAACTAACTCTAACAAAATATCAGAAAACGAAATGTCGGTCAGTGTTGTATTTTCTTCAAAGAAAGCGGCACTTAAATCAGTCCTAGAAAGTATTTAGACCAGTCCTGGCGGAGAAACAACGAGAGTCCGAGCAGCTCCAAACCTCCCCCCTTAAATCTGAGACTATGCGCATCCTCCGGACCGTTGTCAAGGCAGCGTGAGCACTAACACGACTTCCGGTATGTCGTTACAAAATAAAAGCCATGTTGGGAAAATAAACAGCGATCGGGATTGAGCTGGGTAACTTTACAGGACTGAAGTAAATAAAATGTGCTTGCTATTGTTGTTACCCAGGTTTGTGGTAGCTTTGCTTTGTTTGTAATGACCTTAAATGTATTGCTTTTACTTGACTTCAAATTGGAATATGATTTTTGTTTTTGTTTTTTATTATTATTATTGTTCAACTGTGTGTTTGCACCAGCGTTGGTGGGAAAAAACACGGGCTTAATTATTGATCCGGAAATATTACGCAATACTGTGTTTGTGATGCCGTGATCTCTGGAATAACTCTTACATGAATATTTGCATATTTTTCCCTTTTAAACTGCTACGAAATGGTAGATCTTATTTTGAATATGAAACAGCCGGAAATCCGGCACTATGCGCGATATTACTTTTTAACTTGACGCATGACTGCAATGTGGTAGACGCAAACCTGGCTCCCCCTGCCATCCATAGCACCTCTCCAGCAGAGCCTCTACAACTCCCCACACCGCGCTCTTTGTATTGTGGCACTGGAGGCCTACTCAACTCACAGGCAAGACAAACACAGTCCTGCTCACAACAAAAACACTAGTAGAAACAAGAAGGAGCACTATCAAATGAAGTTACTGATCTATGGAGTTATCCAACACACCATGAGGACCATAGGAGACATACTTTAGGTTTATGTATGAAGGATAATTCCCATTTGACACTAAATAACAATAATATAAACGTCTTCTGAAGTTGAGATATTATAGGAAACCTTATGTACACTTTAAACAAAACAGTATATTGTGACCCTGTGTAAGCTGTGCAAGTCAGCACAAGCAGATGGTGCAGATGTGAAAACACAGTCTGATGTCTGCTGACTGACTCCATGGACAATAAAACTAGTTAGTTGGAGGGAAAATCACTTTCTTTGCAGGATTCCAGAAAACACACTTGAATACTAATCCGCTGACGGAAAGCAAGCACTTTCATCAACTTCCTGTTCAAGGCAAACTATAAAATAGCTTTATTGTGTTGGCGTACATATCATATGCTTTGGCAGAGTTTCAAAGAGCATCAGAATTTCAAATGTGTCTGCCAACTCAGCATAAACACCAAGTTTGCTCTGCCTGATCAAACACATAGTTCATATGCGAAGAGCTCATATGGTCTTTGATTCCCTGTCACAGTTGACAAATGACTGACGACTGAAGCTGCAGAGACACATGAAGCACAGCTTAGTAGTTAGATTAAAGAATGACAAAGGCGCTGATTTGTGTTTCAACATGTGTTAGCCCATCAGGGGGTTGAACGTGGGGTTAAGGACAAGAGAACATGATTAATATAAATCGCTTTACTTTATTTGCGATCCAAATTCTGTTTTTTTAGGGTCACTGCTAGAGAGTCATGTTAATAAAAAAACAAAAACTCATACAAAAGCTATTTTGCACTGGATTTTGAGATGATGTATTAGTGTACTACCTGTCCTCTACAGACAAAGACATCATCTTGTTAGCTCCAAACACAGGATGATCTTAAGGTGATGTTATGATATGTAGGACTACACTGCATCACCTACAATTTAAATGTAAAATTATGAAGAAAAAGTGTGAAAAAGAGATCACAACAACAACAACTTTGCAAATAACCAAAGAAATCTTGCATCACACCAGAAAATGCATGAACATACATTCATAGTACCGTGGGAAGTTACAGTATTTACTCAAAATTGCTGAAGCACTCAGTGAAATGAGAATACTTAAACTTACATCATATTTAGATATTGTTTTTTAATTTTATAATACATGATAATGGGGCTTACGCTGCCCCTTGTGTTAGGATTAGTTTAAAATGTTCAGTTTCAGTGACTTTTCTTCTTCATCTCCACTGATGTTATACATCAAAGTGTCTTTATAGGAGTTGGGGAGTACTAATCCATATGTGCAACAGTTGTGTAAAGCCTTCTGCGGCTCCAGAGGGAGCTGTGTTGAGTCTGATGAACTACCTCAAGGGCCACACTTGAGGCAATTCATCAGGTTTGAAATAAAACAAAATAAAAAACTAGGCATGGGAAAGAAAGGAGTGAGCTTACCTCGAGCACGGCCTGCTCCTCATCTCTGCTTGAAGCTAACGGCTCAGGGATACATTAGCAGTTACTAACATACAGGCTTGTTGTCTGAATCTCCAGTTGGTGGTTGTGTTGCATTGTGAGTATTGCAGGCACCAGGATTAGACAAGAAAGAGGAATATGTTAAATATGTATGACAATTATATCTGTCATACATGATTCAGGAGCAACCTCACTGGAGTGCAATGCTAAATTGGTCTCTTTTAAAGGAATAGGTCTACATTTTGTGAGAACATATTTATACTTTTCTTGTTGAATTAGGTGAGAACACTAATAGCACTTTCACATTTAGATGAAACTGTTAGCTTAGTATGGATACAGAGGTTTTGTGATTTTACATCTGGTTACTTGCTAAACTATTTTTGTGCAAGTCTTGCTGTCAGTGCGCAGCTGCAAAGAAACTTGTGGAGATTCCAGGATTTGGATGCAGTTAGCCAAGAAATAGTCAAGCTGATAACACCTGATAGATGTAGATTTAATACTTTAGTCTCTCTAACGTTTTTTTTTAGAAGCGACTGCAGCTATTTAACATACGGACACGAGAATGGGATCCATCTTCTTGTGAAACTCAAACATTCCCGTAAAATGTCAACTATTCCCTTAAGTTGTAACTTTGACTTTGAGCCAGGACATGCTCCCTTCATGGTACACCCTTGCTTTTAACATTTCTAAACCGCCGGTTTGTCCAATGCACTTTGGGCTCAAATTAAGTTTGAGCTTCAAAGAGTGCTGCTAACTACGTAGCAGATGGTGAAACTGACAACCGCATACATACCAGAGAAAAACCAAGCGTGTTTATTAGCGTATCTAATAGTGAGAGTAAGACGTGCGACTGCTGCCATCAGCCACATCTTACGGTTCCAGCATCAAAACACGACCAAGGAGATCTTTGATGCAACAGCAGTTTGGGACCAGGGATTTTTACAGTCATCTCTTTCCGTGTCACTGATAAAGAATTCCCTTGAGATGTGAACAAAGCTGTTAAATAAATAAAAAAAGACCTCTATAGAGGACATGAAAGCGTTGGCAGAATTCACCACATATGGTGACTGTTTATCCATTTAGTTGCTTATTATTTTACACTGATGGAGATGAGTTGTGGATTAGAAAATCTTGACACCATTCTCAACAGAGACAGCTTAGGGTGGCAAAATTTGTGCAAAACAGATGAGAAAACATAAAGGAGATAATTACAGACCAATAAAAGATTGTCCTGAGTTGTTTATAGCAGCACAAGGGAGACGTACTGTCTATATTTCTACAACACACAAGAGAATGAAAGCAGCAAACTTATATTATGTGTGCCTAATTTGAAAAAAAAAAAAAGAAAAAGCTTCAGTAATCATTAACCCGTCTCTGGGATGTGTACATTCCATGGTAGCACAAGAAATATATAGGGAGCGTTTACTGACAAGACTAAACAGAGAGGCTATAAAACGAAGGCATAAAGTTTATGATTTTTTTATTAATAATTACACAGTGCAGTTTTTTTTCACCTGTGTGGAAATCCTTCAATGTTCACGGCTTGTTTACAAAGAAAGGAGATAGTGTAAATCAGTCATTACTTGGGACAGGACCGGGACTATGTAGATTTTAGAGTCAGTTGAACCTTTGCTTAGAGGCAGCTGACAAAAGCTCAAGCCACGGTCTGTTTCAAGATGAGGTGGGGCATTTCTGATCGCTCCTTGTTTCCTTTCAGCATAAGGAAATGTGCCGGACACTGTTAAAGCCAGGAATACCATATGCAAAAGCAAACTGAAGGCAGGCTAAGCCACACATGAGCATGAGAACAAACACGGAGTCATGCAAGCCTCAGAGTGAACAATATCATTGCTTTGCATGATGATTTCCCTAGCAGCTTCTTCATCGCCCCAAAGTGGTGTTTTATTGTTCTCGCTTTTTGTGTTTGCATTCCATTGTTACCGGGCAAGTACAAATATCCTCCTTTATGCACAAAAACCTCAGCCGGGCCTTCCACTACGTCGCTTGTGTCCAGCCCTCATCCGTCCATCAGCAGTGCCCCTGTTCTACACAGGGCCCCCCAAGCTCTGCTCACCACCCCCAGCCAGCTCTTTGACATAATGCTGTTGTGGCTTTCCGGGCCTTTATGCTGGCTGTTGTCTGAGGCAGATTGAAGACCCTTTGTGTGTGTCAGCCCCTGTCCTGCGTGGCCCGGGAGGAACCTGCTGGGCTGAGAGCAGAGAGACAGGAATGCGCATATGAATGGGCTAGTGTGTGCCGGGCACCTGCTGACAGAGGAACGGCGTGCCTGTATGAGTCTTAGTTCATCAGCGTAACCATCTTGTTCAATTACACGTGCAGCTCGGTGTTGCGTTCCCCTACTCATTCACACTGAATGGAAGTATTGTCACCACCATTGTGACTATTTTGCTGCTTGATATTCTAGAGGAGTTCTTAATGAATGAGGTGCCAGCTCCATTGCTGTAGTTGTGACTGATTATCACCACTAAACGCAGCCTTTTACTTCTGCTCTTCCACGTTCTCCCTCACTTCTGAATGGGTCTGGGACTTCATCTGAGCTGATTTAAATAAAAAAGAGGGTTTGCAGGATGTTGTCTTGGAGTGATGTCAGAATTACATACGTGGGTATAGACTATGCGGGAATAAATCTGATCGACTCTGCTCCTCTATTTTTTCTTCATCCTTAATTATTTCTTCACTAGTGGTGGAGATTTTTTGAGGATTCGGATCCCTTTCTCAGTAAAAGCAGCAATACCACGAAAATTACTTCTAAATTACTAAAGAAGTGCTATATGGAAAAAAGCTACCAGAAAACCGTATCTAAAAATAAAGGTATTCATATTGTAGAAAATTGCCGTATAAGAGTGTCATACTGTTACATAACATTTCAACAGTCTGACACATTCAAGTGTTAAGTAGCATTTAAATACTTTAATTAACTGAATTTCAGTGATTTTCAGCTACTTCACCTACTACTTCAACACCCAACCAAGATGGCGCCACAGATGGCTGCCTCGGTACTGCACTCTCTCCAACAGTAAATGATCTACCTCTACAGAATACTACACTCATACTTGCACTACAAATTAATGGCAATAATCTGCTCAGCCTGCTCTAGATTTATTGAAAATGCACACAGACACTCCTTGCAAATGTACAATATATACCTTCCTTCATTTTTCTCTGTAAATACTGCCAAATGTACTGTATGCGTATTTACTTATTTATCCTGCTCATGTTGACACACAAACTTTACCCTGTACATAAAAGTCCTGTCCACATCACCTGTACAGGTCCTTCCTTGTAACACCTATTCCCTCAAGTACACGGAGAGCAACATGTAGCTGGAGTCATATTCCTTGTATGCATTTACATAAGTGGTGAAGGTTTTTGTAATTTCTTTTTTACTATTTATGAGGCCATCATATATTTTGTGTGTAAAAACTGATGAGGAACTAATACCTTTTGCTGTCAGATGAATGTAGTTAAGCAAAATGTATTTTTGTGACAGTGCAGAAGTATGCAACTAGATAAAATGGAGATACTAGTCCTCATGCCCCGTCAGGGACAATAGTGTCCTTTTTGAGTGTTATTTATTTGCAAACTTTGTAGTGGTTATGCTTTTTGCTCTGATATTTGGCAAAGGTGTGTATTTTTTAACCAATTTTGATATTTCAAACATAAATCCCACATTACTCTATTTTAACACTGTGTAATCTAAGTTATTACCATTAAAGGACAAAACACACAAAAACTGACGATATTCCAAATATTAGTTAGAGTGTTTCAAAATCCTGAAATCCATTAAATATTTGGTATTTGTGATCAGGCCTGAAGTTGATTAAAAGATTTATATAAAAATAATAAGAAAATGATATTAAAAGAACACATTTGTCCCTTAATGGTGACTATCTATTTTCACACTTCAAAAAGAACAAAAATCCATCAAAATCAGTGTTGTTGCTAATCACTGACATATCCAAGACTGTAAAAAACACTTTGCATTCAGAATATTGAATATATTTGTGTGTGTGTTTTTAAGAAAAATGTGTGATCCTGTCACAAACACTGGCATATAAAGGGTTAAAATTTAGAAATAAATTAAATATTTGGTATTTGTGATTAGGACTCAAGTTGATTTAAAGATTTATATAGAAAAAGTAGAAAAAAATAATATTAACATTTTATGGCATTTGTCCCTTAATGGTAAACACGTAACTATTTTAAAACAGGGTAAGATAAGTCAACATAGTTTGTCCTTAAGTAATGAACAACACAGCGTTAAGGTGCTTGTTTACGACATGCTACATTTGGACTTTATGTCATTTTCTGCTGCCAAAAAAAGCAAACACAGATTAAAGTCTATATTCGTAAACTGTGTGCAATATAATGTAAAATGTCTTGAAAACAGATGAAGCACAGTTAAATTCAGCGACATAAAGGTACGTTTGAAAGGCAGCAGTGGTGCGGTTAATGCACCACAAACCCACATCAGCATATTAAAACATCAAATACGGCAACGGTTTTATTAAAGCAATACTGGTTTATGCTATCTTAAAAGGTTCTCCATCCTCGTGGAAGATCAATATCACTGGCTGCATAATGAGTTCAATCCAAGGAAATATATTGTCTTAAACATGTGAACTTAATGAACGGCCTGTAGGTGAAAAAGATTCATTTGAAAACCATCACCATAAACAACGCAGGTAAAATTAAAATTCCATCTGGCTGACGACAAAACAACACACTTGAACAGCTCAAGTGTACCAAACAATTCAATAGATTTGCAGAGCTCTATGCACATTTGTCAGATGATACATTACAATATGATTTCTAAAAACAGCCTGTTACAATCGTGGACTTAGATGTATGATCCCAAACGCTTCATTAATTGTCCTCTGACTTATATGGAACCGATTACGAGTTGTTTCTCTGGTCATGCTTTTGAGAAGATTACATCTCCATAATCAATAAAAAGAAACTTAACCATCCATTCTGGAGACCGAAGAGAAAAAAAAAAAAAATAATAATAACATCTGGGAAAATAAACCTCCCCCCTCGAATATACCCACAGTAACATAAAACTCACAGCATGTTCATTGAACGTAATTATATGTAGGAACTTTCTCACAATTATGGTTGATTTTAGGGATATTTTGACATTAACTAGATATGAGATGCATTTTAGTCCTTTTAGACTTGGCTACCGTATCCAATATAAAATGACTGGGAGAGCTATAATGTGGTAGTAAAGTAAAACAACCTTTCAAGCTTAAAAACAGCACATGGTCTTATTTGTGCTTGCCTGAATCACCTGATAAGCCTGACACTTCCCACATTTGCAGTGCTTATTGCCAGAAGGAGCTGAGCTGCGGACTCTGGACTCATGGATCTCATCACCCGCTGACCTGGAAAGTGGCAGCATAAGATCTGCAACATCACATCAACTAGCAGACAACACGCTCTTTTGAAGTGGGAGTGGGCCTAAATTGGATTATGCAGCATCTCTGAGAAGCAGCTCCCGTATATTTGATTACACACGCCCCTAGCCCAACACCCACACTTCTACCTCTCCCGATGCAGAATAGACGATGAGGAGCGGCCCTCAATGCCAGAGTCTGGTACGCTACTTCTTAATGCGTGCCCATCTGCCAGCCATTTACCTGATTACTTCAAGATAGCTCAGACAGGTCCGGCTCTGGCAGGGCAGCTGGGAGGCCGGAGAACGGCATTAGTTTTATGCAGGTGGACACAGAAAAGACAAGGACCATGTGATCCTTTTATATATGAAATCATTCATAGAGCCAGATAAATTATATATTTTGTGATACAGTGGTTTACAGCTATTTGTAGCGCGGTAATCAGTAATTATACAGCTTAAACATAATTCTCAAACTGTAGTAATAGAGGAGAGAGCAGAGGACAAGCTGTTCTCATTATTTGCTCTCAGACTAAAGTGCTGTTTAAAATAAAGTCCCAAGCACTGATTTCTAATCCTCCACACAAGCATGGCGTACAGACCACCTTCTATTTCTGAGGAAAATAACATCCAGTCCTGGTTTAACTTGGGCTCATTATGGTGGAAGTGGGTTCCAGGGCCAGGAAGTTTCATAGCTTTCCAAATAAATCTCGCTAAACAGAGCTGTAGTCCAAATTCCTCAGCTTGCGGAGTGCGTGAAAAACTCTGAAATGCCAGACATGGAATCACATGCTATGCTTCTAGTTATTGCTGCTTTGACATTTGTACCAACAAAACCGAGTTGAGTAGCACAGTTGTTTCAAAGAGACTAAAAAAAAAAGTGTGGAAAAAGTTTCTTTTTTATGTCTGACAAAGCTGCTCATTTTCACCCAGCACAGGCCAGTCTCTGATTGCTTCCACACACAAGGGCAAAGCAGTCCTCCAATTCAAACCAGCTCATGAAAAATTATCAAAAAAGTATGAGGCCCTTCAACATCCCCTCAGTTTTACCGAGTGACACAGAGGGTTTTCATTACCTCACTCACTGCTAGCAAATCAAAGACATCAACTTTGATTACGTTACATAGAACCTGGCAAGGGATCAATCAGCGGGTGCTACAGTGGGACTAACAGTCTCTGTGCATAGAATGAGGGGTGTTTCTGTTTTTGTGCCATTTAAAAGACAGTGACAAAAAAGGCTGGGTTAACCCCGGCTATCCCTGACATGTGGCAATCAAAATGGGTGATCCCATTTACGGCTCTTCAGTTGCGTTGAAGGAGGAACTTGTCACTGAGCATAAACAGCTCCCTTGGCTTAGTTCTCCGAGCTAGAATACCCGCATCCCACCCCGTCTACCCCCTCCAACACCCCATCTCCTTGTGCTGTGTGGCGTCAGCTGCAATGAGCTCCAGATGTGTCCTGGCACCCCTCCAGTCACGGCATGGATGTGGTTTGAAGGTAGTTTGGAAACACCACCCACCAGCGGACCCAATGAAAGTTCCTCAGACTGGAGCAAGAGATTTCTGCAGAGGATTTGCATTTGTCCGGACTGCGGGGAGAAGTGCAGTAATGCACATCTGTGGACGGCCGAGAAGAAGAGGTATCTGACTCTTGTATGTGCATGTGTTACTTATTCAACATGTTTTGAGTAAGTAAGTATGTGACACAATAGTTGAAAGTATTTCCATCTGTTTCAGTTGATAAGGAAATATCAATAAACTTAATGCCGCTCAAGGCATCCATCCTTTCTTTCTTTAATATTTAAACACGGGTTAAACAGGCACTCTGTAATTGTTCCCTTACTTTGATAAGTCACTTCAGTGACAGTGACAAGACAAAAGCTAACAGTGACTTCTTTTTCTTTAAAAAAAAAAAAAACTATTCAGAGACAAGGATTGCCTTTGAAAAGACCTAAGAAAAAAAGTCTGATGCTGAAGCTAAGAGTTTCCAGGTTGCTGGATGTGTTTGGTTTCAATTACTTCACCAAAAATACAAAGACTATCAACCATCAGCATCTGCTTTTGGTGTAGCAGAGTGTAAGTGCTCTACAACAGAAGCAGTAGGTCCCATATATTTTCTAAAATACTTAAAAGGCAGACAAGTGGTACAGATGAGTCCACTGGCAAAATGTGTGGTCCTAAAGAGAAGGCCAACTAAAAAAAAAAAAAACATGTCTCAGGACATCTGTGTGTAAAAATAAACCGTCATCAGAAAAAAGAAAAAAAAGAAGAATCTCTTTAAGTGTGTTGCTGATTGATCACTGGTTGCATTGCAATGAGTTGTCTGGACACTGGTGTGCCTCCATGATGTGTAACCGTTACACTGATGCTTTTCTCTTGAACAGTCACGCTGTTTAGCTTTCCAGCAGTGTGCAGGGAGGACTGAATGAGGTCACTCAGTTAGCTGCCATTTATTTCACATGGTGTCCTGAAAAGCAATGCATTTTTATTTTAAGGCAATAGCGCCCCCTACTGCCCGATATTTAAAATACCAGCAAGGGTAGCCTCACATACATTTGGTAGATAAAATAAGATAATCCTTCATTTATGGCACAGTGGAGAGATTTGCCAATCAAACACAGGCAAGATGTCGGCCTCCAGTTTTAATACAAACTGTTATATAACACATGTTCAAAATAAAATAAACAATCATTAATGCTGCAGGGATTACAGGTGTTTGCAGTGCAATCCACAAACTCAGTGTGTGATTAATAATCGTGTGGTTCAGACCAGTTATCCCAGACCACTTACAAGGATACACTTAGAGTTTTCTGACTCACAATGTTGTTCTTCGCGTGGATTTTTTATTTTTTTTTTCATCATTATCATCTTTCAAGTTATTCAGTTTATACCATTTCTGCTCTTTTAATGTCTGGCTATCCAAACTCTACACACAATGACTTTGAGTGCAGTACGTTCAGCACTCATTCAACCCTTTTAAACTGGGACACTGTCCCTGTCTGTCTGTTTCAGATGATGCACACCACCACATCTGTCTGTTTCCTGAGCATGTCTCAGTTTCAAACTTAATACCTCAGTTGTACATTTCTCTAGCTGATGTACTGTTTTTTTCTTAATGGTTGTTGTCAGTCATGAGAAGAATATGGAAACTGTGTCCATCACTGACTAGTTTAACAGATTTGAGATTTAGTGGATGACTAAATGGTAAGAGTAGGAGTATCAGAGTTACTTGTTCCTTTTAAGTCAGAAAACTCTAATCTTAAAGGTATTAAGAAAATGCATTGTCATGTTCATTATGTTTCATTCTGTGTCTCTTTCTGTTCTGTGTCTGCTCTGAGTAAAAACACAAGTCAAATGTAGAGAATGTGGGAAAAGATGAGTGTGATCCTGACTCAAGCAGACTTCACCTAATATCCATTGTGTAATCACAGCATGCCCCAGATGCAGTTTTATGTGTCATCAATGAAGTGGCTTTAAGAGCTCTTGCAGGTTTGCTTTCTGTGCCAGCTGGTTGGGTAGCTGGAGTCTCTTGTTCACCTGGTTGCAGAGTGCAGGGCAGTGCTCGACAAGCAGCTGACACACCTCTTCATGGCCTCGTTCTGCAGCCTGCTCATGCATTTAGCAGAACAGCAAACACAGACATATTTTAAATGATATCAAACTGTGTCCGTACAATGATTTTATTGTCATTACTGGCTGTTCTGTACCTTATGTAAAGGGGATGAACCATCGTCATCACAGAGCATTGGATCAGCTCTGTGGTGCAGAAGGAGTCTAACCACATCCAGATGGCCGCAGTAAGATGATCGATGGAGTGGTGTGGCACCGCCTGGTGTCTGGGGAGAGGCACATGCACCGTTCTCTAGAAGAAACTTGCATACAGCAAGATGACCACTGCGACTTCCATAGTGCTGAGAAACAAAACACATAAAATACAGAATGACTTATTTAGTTCACGCTGTTGCACAAACAGCTTGTCGCAGTAAACTCACCAGAGCTGTATATCCAGCGGCGTCTCTCATGTTAGGGTCTGTTCCCTTCTGAAGTAAAGACTTCACCCTGTCCAAGTCTCCATCCATAGCAGCAGACCAGATACCTGCACAGAGGAATGACACACGATTCACAGTGATGTACTTTACTGGCAACTTTAGCTATTTAAGTAAAGGTGAAATATGCAACTAAGTTAATATTTCAAAGCTTTTAATTAAAGAAAATGTTAACATTCAGCAGGTTGTCCAGATGTATTGGGAGCATGGTCTAACCTCGTTCAAAATCCATTTCATTTAGCGTCTGGTAAACACTGGGAGAGGAGACTGGGTGGGAGCAACACGAGCAATGGTGTCTGTCAGACATTGTGTTAACTGGCACAAATGGAGAGAAATAAATACTTCAAGACCGATTCAAACCTGATGGTGAAGGCTAATTTTTGAGTTACATAACTGCACTGACATGTTTGACAGCTCCGTGTTTCTTCTTCTTCTATGTTTAATGGTCGAGAATATGTGGTACATTACCACCACTACCAACGGGACTAACTTCTAAACAAAGAAGCCCCAAAAAATAAAGTTAAGAAGCCAATTAAACGTTTTACTCTATTAAAAGAATATGCAAGTCAGGTTAAAGTTAAAACAACGCGAATGACCACTGTTTTTGTAAAATACTACGATAAACTTGAGGATGGCTAAGTGTTGGCTCGAGACAGCGGACGTACGAACGTGCTTACGTTTCAGCTTTCTGACCAATTGCAGAGCTGCAGAGGAAAGGTCCCCTTCAGGTGCTCTCCGGTTCGGTGGTGTTTCCCTTTAAACGGCAGCACAAACTTTTTGATATGTAAAACTTAAAAAGCGCCATATCGCAAAAATATAACTCATAACGCTACTATTTATATATATTATCAAAAATTCACAAACACTCTATGATTAATATGTTACTAATAGCTGATATCACTCTCATTCTCCTCTCCGTTACATTACCATGCATACAGTGTATGTATATAATTATTCTGTAGTAAATAATAAAATGTATAAATGATTTTAAGTTAAACTGAAGTATTGATAAGCTAAGGCATGGGTAGGAGTCCAGTATAAGCCTCAAATAACAGAATATAGCAATAAATTGCCATTTTTCCTGATCGCTTTGAAGGCCTCTTTTGTCTCGTGTTGTTGTGTGATGCAGCTAGCTAGCCAGCGTTATATGTTTCCGTAAGCCATCAGTTAGCTAGCTAAACCATTTCTTTATTGAAATTATAACAACGTAATTATAACCAAAGCACATAAAGAATGAGAAGAGTCACCTTATTTGTTAACGGGACATCTAAAAATGGCAAGGTGAGTAATAACTCAAGCTGTTTAGTGTGGGAGCTACTTGGGCCGCAGAATGACTGTATTTTTCCACTGAACATATGTGTGTCATGATGGATTACTAACGCTGGCGGTGCCCTCAAACTAGTTCATATTATCATTTCGTTTTAAGTTAAGCATTCATGACATTCTTCCCCTCATTATTTGGTAAACTGGTACCCCAAACCCCCCGTTACGCTGTTTTTTTTTTCTTTTCAGGTTGTAGCAGTATACGGGACCTTGTCAGACTTACTATCTGTAGCAAGCAATAAGTTAGGAATTAAAGCCTCCTGTCTATACAATGGAAAGGGTGGTCTTATAGATGACATTGCCCTTATCAGGTAAGCTCATATGTAGACAGTGTTGCTCAATTATACTGGACCTGTGGCCTCGATGTGTCTTTGATTTGTTTATCTGTGGTTCCCATAGAGATGACGACGTGCTCTATGTGTCAGAAGGAGATCCGTTTATTGGTGAGTCCTGTCAGGCATGCTGCAGGAGTCTAGTCCACTGTCAGTCCACACGTTTTGTTCATTTCTAACTCTGTTTACGATCACAGACCCCCAACATGAAGCCAAGGTTACATCTGATCCCCACGGAGCACACACTGACTGGCTGACCCTTAACATTGGTGGGCGTCTCTTCACCACCACCAGGTATCCATGGTCTAAATTCTGCTTTCGCTATTAGAATACACAGCGAATGCCAATAGATTAAATGTGTCGTGTCTATGTTCAGGAGTACCTTGGTCAGCAAAGAGCCAGAGAGTATGCTTGCTCACATGTTTCGAGAGAAAGGTAGGAGAGCAAGCCCATCAGTGAGCATTTAGTATTATCTGAGCCTGTTTTTAGAATAGGCTTCATCACCCTCTGTGTTTGCTCCAGATGTGTGGGGGAACAAGCAGGATGAGCATGGGGCTTACCTAATTGACCGCAGCCCTGAATACTTTGAGCCTATTCTCAACTACTTGAGACACGGTCAGCTCATCATCAATGAAGGAATAAATATACGAGGTGAGCATTTTTGACAAATCCTAAATTAGGTCTACCAAAAAAGTATCCTTGCATAAAATTCCCACAACAATTGACTGATTAACATAAGCAAGGATTTGTATTATTGTCCTGTTCCAGGTGTTCTTGAGGAGGCTCGCTTCTTTGGAATTGAGCAGCTTGCTGAACAGCTGGAAGTACTAATCAAGGTAATACGAAATGTGGAAGATGGATTGTTTATATTGAATAATGTGACCACTCCTTTGAATGCATCATGTTTGCTTTCAAAACAGAACTCCCAGCCACCTGAGGACCACTCTCCCATTTCCCGTAAGGAGTTTGTTCGTTTTCTGTTGGCAACACCCACCAAATCAGAGCTCCGCTGTCAGGTATGTCCCAAATGCATAAAGTCACCCCCAGCAATTCACCATATCATGTTAATATTTGACACTATCCCTCTCACTGTTTTTAGGGACTTAATTTCAGTGGCGCCGATCTGTCTCGACTTGATCTGCGTTATATCAATTTCAAGATGGCTAATCTGAGCCGATGCAATCTGACGCATGCCAACCTGTGCTGCTCCAATCTGGAGCGGGCTGATCTTTCTGGAGCCAACCTGGATGTAAGCGCTAAAACTATTTTCTTGTTGGCCATAAATGTTTTATATGCATGCACTGTTTCGGCAGACTCATGGTAAGTGCAGAATGTCCTCACAATAACCTCACCACTTCACCGTGGCAACTTCCTCTATCTATGCTTTGTGGCATTTTTTTAAATGTTAGCCTTCCTGCTAGTGAGCAATGGAATTGGCTGACGCTGTCACACCTGCAGCCCCCTCAGTTATGTGGAGGAAGGACCATTCTGTTGTTTGCTAATGGCACATACCCACTTTCAAATTCACGTCATTAAAAAAACAAGAAGCAGATTTTTTTTTTTCAGCAGACTGGTGATATTACATAATTTTTGTAGCTCAGTGTGAACATAAGCCAATATGATGAATAAGTTTTGTCTTTGTGTCTTGTTTTGAAGGGTGCCAACTTACAAGGCGTGAAGATGCTGTGTTCCAATGCTGAGGGGGCTTCTCTCAAAGGATGCAATTTTGAAGATCCATCTGGATTGAAGGCCAATCTGGAAGGTAATCTATCGCAGCTCTTAATCAAAGGAGACAGCGTCCCACCATTTGTTGCCTCAGATTAACTAGATGTTTTTGTAATCAGGTGCCAACCTGAAAGGAGTTGACATGGAAGGAAGCCAAATGACCGGTATCAACCTGCGTGTGGCCACTCTCAAAAATGCAAAGCTGAAGAACTGCAACCTGCGGGGAGCCACTTTGGCAGGGACCGATCTCGAGGTTAGTCAAGGTTATCAGAGAGGATTATCTTTAAAAAAGCTGATTAAAGCTGACTCAAATGTCAGGCTTGTTTATGACGTCTTTCCAGGGCCATAAAGGAAGAAACACTGGAAATTTGAGTAAAACCCACAGTATGGGCCATTTTCAGCATACAATGTGTTCCTGGTCGTTTCGCTAAAGTGGCTTGATTTCTGAAAAATAAGCAACAGAGTTCCAAATATTATGCTAAACCAAGGTTGATCTTTTCTATAAATAAACCAGTGAGTTCAGTCTTTTTTTAATCTTTATTAGAATGTATTTTTTGTTCTTTAATAAACACATTCCTAACTGGAGATTTCAGTTTGAGATTGTTGGACTGAAAGATTAGTGGACTTTTTGATGGACTTTGCCTTTAATCAAAGTAGAAGACTAGATTTTGAAACTGAAACCTGTATAATAAATTTAAATATCAAATTCAATTGAATCTTGTCACCAGTAATGAAACAAAGCCACAGTACTGGAGCTTGAACGATTAGTTGATATACTGTCTAGCAATAATCAAATATGATAATACATCAACATACATTTTGGGAAAGTACAATAGATGTTTGCCACCATATTCAGAAGTTTCACTGACAAAAATAATCAGATATACACCATAACATTATGACCGCCTGCCTAATAGTGTGTAGGTCTCCCTTTTTTCTGCCAAACAGCCCTAGAATGCACTGTGTTCTTCTGACACATTTCTATCAGAACCAGCATTAACTTTTTTTTAGCATTTAAGCTACAATAGCTTCACTCCCCATATGCATTAAAGAGCCTTGGCCTCCCATCATCCTGTTGCCATTTCACCACTTTTCCTTCCTTGGACCACCGTTGATAGATACTGACCACTGCAGACCAGTAACACCCCACAAGAGCTCTAGCCATCACAACTTGTCTAAGTTGCTGAAATGCTTTCACATGCCCAATTTTTCCTGTTTCTAGCTCATCAGCTTTGAAGACAAAATGTTGAACTTGCAGCCTCAAATATATCCCACCCACTGACAGCTGTTATGATAATGACAAAATCAGTGTTTTGCTTGACCTGGTCATATTGTTATGGCTGATTGTTGCCCATCCATTATTATTCATCTGTTATCTATTACCACTTATCCTTAGAGGGTCACGTGGGGGGCTGTAGCCTAGCTTGTGACATGTAGCTGCTACAAGAGATGCTGCCAAACGAAATTTCGTTGTATTCTTGTACAATGACAATAAAGCTGCTTCTATCCCTGGGGTCATCAGTCTGTCACAGGGCTAATACATTCGTGCCAAAGCACAAATAAAACGTGAATATTTTCCAACCTGTGTCTGTATAACATAAATATAGTTTCTTAGTTGCATTACAGGTTTTTCTCCTGAATCATGTCATCCGTCCTCTTCATGTCCCTCTGCTGTCCTTATACAGAACTGTGACCTGTCCGGCTGTGATCTACAGGAAGCCAACCTGAGAGGGTCCAATGTGAAAGGAGCCATTTTTGAAGAGATGCTGACCCCTCTGCACATGTCGCAGAGCGTGAGATAACTCACCACTCACATCCAAGCCCAGTGTGGGGCCATAACTGGCTTCTTTAATGCTCTTTCCCTCCATCCTCTCATACAGTGCGGTGTAGTCCTCCTTTTTGAATCCCTCTTTACCTGTCTGCCACACAGGTATTTGTATGCACATCCCTGGCATTCCACCAATATTACGTTAGCTTTAAATATCTTGCACTAGAGTTTATCCAGGGTTGTCCGTGTATGTTTGTATGGTAGGATGTTTTTAAATGTTCAGCTGCGTATATCACCAAAACAAAGTAATGTTCTTAGTGTGTGTAGATGTGTCTGGATGCAATCCAGTGACTATATTCATGTAATGTTTTGCATAATTTATATTTACTTCATATTACTTGACATGTTAAGAGTCAAAATCAGATTTCGTGTGAGCAGTGAGTTCAGAGCACAGAGCTTCACTGAATGCTGCTGTAGCAGAAGTAGAAGGGGATGCTTACCAATAACTGTGTCGTTATATATTCCTCTTGAACTTAATTTTGCTGGATTAAATATGTTATAAAGGAAATAATGCAAGCCAAAGCCATACAACAGCACAGTCTGAAAGGCTTAAAGTGCTGTTGGTGTAAATCTATGCCACAGGCTAGTTCTAAACACAGCTTGGGTATGCAATACGTGATTAGAGCTGTGAGGTTTCTCCTTTCCTACTTTGAAATATTGTTTTCTTAAAAAAAAAGCTTTCCCTTGTTTTGCGCTCTGCAAATCTACCTCTTTGATTAATCTGGTGTGTGAGTGATCCACTATTGCATGCATTTCATTGCGGCACGGTTTATTGTAACGTCTGTGTGTGCCGCTCATTAGTCTTCATATTCCCGTTACGAGAAGAGGAGAGCTTTAACAGAAAAACCATTTCCCACGTGTTCATGTTGTTGAAGTGCGTTTGCCTGGAAACTGTCTCAATGTATCTACAGTATGTATATCACTTAATCATGCTTATTTCAACTTATTTGCACAAGTATATGTAACACGGTATACCCTTTCACCAAAAACATGTTTGGTGCTTGTAATCTTATATAAATCCAATCCAGTGCTTCCGAATCTTCACCAAAAAAAAAAAAAGTCATTCTTAGAGTAGGCAGGTGTCGTCAGCTGTTTCACTTCGGTTCTTATTAGACAGTGTCTGTTTGCATGTGTGAAGAGCTACACTTGTCTTTGACTTGGTTGAAGTCTCTCTGGCCGTAGCTCAAAGCTGCTCCGATGCAATACTATTCACTCAGTTAAATAGTAGGTACCCAGCCTGTGAGAATGAACGATGAAGGCAATCATGTTGTATTTCGTATTGAGTGTGGAAATCAGTGGAAGAGCTATGGTTATTTATTTTAATACACGCCACTGAATGCAATCTGGGGCAGGGGTTGATTTGTTTATGAGACAGGTAGCGGTGTAGTTATCCTTGTCTACAATTATTGCACTCGACCATGGAAATATGTTTCCATAAATGACTGTTATAAATAAACTGAAGAAGATGAAGAAAAAAAAAGTCTTAGTTGTGTGTGTTTTTAATGCTCTATTGTGCCTCATTTACGCCGATCAGCCACAACATTAAAACAGTCTTATAAACAGTCTAATATTTTGGAGGTCTCCAAACCAGTTCTTACACATTGGGGAATGGACATGGGCCTTCTGAGGGTGTCCTGTGGTGTCTGGTAGTCGAAACGTTTGGGTCCAATGGGTCGAGGGGAGAGGCCTCTGTGGATCAGGCTTGTTCTAGTGCGTCTTACGTACACTTGATCAGTTTGGGATCCAGGTAGTTGGGAAGCCGGGTCAACGCCTTATTTTTTTTGTGTTTCTTGAGCAGTCCTTTAGTAGTTCTTATGGCGTGGCGAGCCGCATTGTCCTGCTGAGGATGACTGCTGCTGCCGGGGAGTGCCGCTGATATGGGGCGGAGGCGCAGTAACAGCCGCATGAATACCAAACATTTCCCAGCAGATCATTGCACTGTAACGAGATGATGATCTTATTCATTTCACCTATCAGTGGTTTTAATGTTGTGGCTGATTGTTGTACGAATGAATGTTGAATATACACCACCGAAGCAGCAAGAAAACGCCTGTAACTAGCTGAAAATGACCGAGTGACTTTTGTGGAACAGCACAAATCACACACCAAGTGTAATCTTTTAAACAGCTCTGCGGGTTACCAGTGTGGCCAAGTGTTGCTTAATCCCACTTTGTGACCCCCCGCCGTGAAGTGTTGGAGGATAAAACACAGCGTAGGCTTATATAAACCTTGGAAAAAAGCGTGCAAGCAAGATTTCACCAACAAGGACTGCAGACGAGATTCAGAGAACCTCCCTGCATAAAAGGTAAAAACTTAGCAGTGTGTGTCTGGGAAGTATGACAGTGTTTGGAAAGGAAGTAAATAAAGAATAAATCTTTAACATGACTAATGTGTTCAATATGAAACAATATTTTTTTCCCCCCTTCAGAATGGCTGCAAAAACCTTGGCACTGTGGTTGCTGCTGGTGGGCGCAGTGTTCCCACATGGCTGCTGTCAGCACTGGTCATATGGACTGAGCCCAGGAGGGAAGAGGGAACTGGACAGCTTCTCAGACACACTCGAAAATGTAAGCATTTATCTCGCAGCTCCTCTCACTTTTTCTAAGCACTGGCTGCACCTCTTTGTTTTTTGTGTATCGGCATTGTGATGTGTTTTTTTTTTCCTTTTCTTTTCTTTTCTTGAGCAGCTAGACGGGTTTCCACACATGGATGCACCCTGCCGTGTCATGGGTTGTGCAGAGGACACGCCTTTCGCCAAAATCTACAGAATGAAAGGGCTCATCGTACGTTTTGCTCACTTATAATCTTGTGTTTAGTTTTAGTCATTTAAATCTCTTTAATATCTATGGTCTATGGGCTCAGTCCGACTTGCACATCTGGGCAGTTTTACTCCACTTGTCTCTGCAAAATTGCTCGAGCTCTGTCGGGCTGCGTGGGTGTGTGTGTGCATGAACAGCACTTTCCAAGTTGCAGTTCCAAGTTCAAGCTGACCACGCCTTGTAACACTTTGATTTTGAAAAGAATGTTGTCTAAAAGGCCACATTATATTGGGCGTGAATCTGTTTATAAAAGCAATAAAAGGGGAAACAAAGACTGGCAGAGGTTTTATCTCATGGTTCTGATTTTCTTGTTTTTCTTGTAGGGGAGTATGGCCGACAGAGAAAATGGACACCGAACATACAAAAAATAAACAAGGATTACTTGGTTGCGCAATGAATTAACATGTTGGCATACCGCAGTCACTGTAATTCTTGCATGACACACTACGCTATTACTTTACTAAAACATGTTATGTCAAATGTTGGAATATTGTGTGCATCATCGTACTTTTGTTTGTTCAAATAAAATATTTGTCTCAGAATTTCCCTGATGGCATGTTCTACTGCAGATTGGTCACTCAGCAAAGGCATACAGGTATCACTTCTGTGTTTGATGTATGAGACAAAACCTGATTGGTTTTTGGTTTAGTCTGCCTCATGTTCAGGTCTCTGCTCACAGTCTGGTGGCTTATACATGATGACTTTTGCAGACATGACAATATTTGCTGTGTGAGTGCAGAGCCAAATGATAAACTACAGAGGAGAAAACCTGTTCGTATCATAATTCATGTCATATTACAGTATATGCGGTATATATGGATTTAATTCCGGATGATTTATGGTCTTGTCAATAGCACTACCAGTATGCAGGGAAATCAGAGCATATAAACACATTTTAAAGTGCTGCCTTGGTGTTTTAGCTGAGAGTAATGTAGCTATTAGTTTTCTCAAATCTTGAGATTGTGGTGCACTTTAGAGAGTAAGAAATCACAAGTGATATATTTATGTGTTTTTAAATCCCACACTGAACTAGAAAACAATGAAAAAACAAGCTTAAACGAGGGCAACTGCACTTGCAGAGTTTCTTGAAACTCTACAGGCGATAAACTAGTCCTGCTATAAAACTCATCTCCCACAAGAACATGATTAATGGCAAATGACTGAAAGAAGAAGAGTGAGATTTAAGAGTCTCACCAACAATGACACGTTTCATGTCACACCTGCATTTCTCTTGCATATTTATGTTGCGTTCAGGATACACGGTGACACATTTTTATGAAAATCAATGCGTTATTATCTATTGTGGTGGAAGCAGTACAAATATATAGTAGAAAAATGAAAATACTTGTGTGAAAGGTCCAGATTTAAAATGGCATAGAAGTAATGAACAAATATTATGAAAGTTATTGATGCTTAATGTACAATTAATCACCTTGTACTAGTATTTACAGTTTAATGAGTAACAAAACGTACATATTTGGGTAGTTTTCCATTCAGCTTGTAAAAATCTTAGTTTGTAAAGTTAAAAATACCATAAAGATAAATGTATTAAACATACTATGTGTCCCTCTGAGTTGTAGGTAAAAAGAAAACAAGTAAATGTAGTTTAGGTTAAATTCCACTGCTGGTTATCTGCCTAAACACAAAGGAAACAGTAATTCACATAAAACCACCAACAAACTCAACCTTGATAATAGTAATGATCTAATTGTTTGAAGTATTTACCTGAAGTAATGCAGTTATGTTTTAAAAAATGTAATAAATGGAACTAACAGTGTTTCAGTGCAGTGTTTTGCACATTTATTGTACCTCACTATAGTTGAAGATACATTTCTGTACTTTCCATAGTTTACATTTTGCTTGCACTGCTTTTGAATGACCAGTAATAGTATTGTAGCATTGCACTGTTGTAATTTTTAGTCATTAAAAATACTGATATGAAGGCCTGGTAAACCACACAGGTGATGCAGACATTGGAACATTTGAACATTTAGTGTTGCTAACAGAATCCGTGGTGGTGGTGTAAAGGAGCGCGTGAATACTGTTTTTGACGGACAACAATCAGAAAAGCTAATATCAGTGCAATCTACTGTCTGCACGTGGTTTTTGTTCCAGGGAAATCATAGAACATAATTCTTAAAGGACTGTCACTCCGTCCATTTACCACATCAGTTCAGAAACGTGTTTGGGTCGGATTAACCGGACGGATTACAAGAAGAACCTTCACAATAAGAGCTTGCCAGTTCTGAAACATCCTTTCATTCAATACATGTTAGAGTGATTTCTGTTGTTCTTTTACATACACCAATCAGGCATAACAATATGACCACCTTCCTAATATTGTGTAGGTCTCCCTTGTTCCTCCAAAACAGTTGTGACTCATCAGAGAATGGACATGGGCCTTCTGAGGGTGTCCTGTGGTGTCTGGCAACAGAATGTTGTTAGTGGGGGCCTTTGGGTCCTATGGGTTGAGGGAGGGACCTCTGTGGATCAGGCTTGTGCCAGCGCGTTATCATCCCACAGATCTCACAAGAGAGAACAGTCAGAGCCGTTAGCCGCTGATCCATCACAATTAGAACAGAACATGTGAAGTGACTTTTAGTACAAGGACTTCATGTTCCTCATCTCCAACTCTGTTAAAAAATTAAGAGGAATAGGAGGACATGATGTCCCCAAATAAATGCTAAGCTGGAGAGACTGGAAGGACTGACAGGAAAAAAAAAATCTCTCCTCTCCATCTCTTCTTTTCTGTTATCATTCATCTCATATTTAATGCCCTTACTCTTTCCATTATTCATCTTTCCTTCCCTCACCCTTACTTTCCTTGATTTCTTTTCCTGGACATATGATCATACATTGTCCTTTCTTCTCCTTTAATTTTCCCCCTTTTCCTCTCCACTCTTTTCAATACTCTGTGCATTAACTATCCGCTCTTCTGGACATTGTTCTCTTGAATTGTTCTCCATCATGTTCCTCCGTTTTCCTTCTCCTTTCGCACTTTTTCTTTATTTTCCGTTTTCATTCCTAACCTTCATATTCTTTTCTATATTTCTCCACCTGTCTATCCTCATATTTCTTACTTTTTATTTATCATTTCAGTCTCACATATCTTTGGTCTGTTTCTGTCTTTCTTCTTTGCTTTTTGGTATTCTTTTCCTGGTTTTCTTGCTTGTCATCTTCTGGTTTTTCTGAACCCTTCCAATCCTTTATATTTGTTTTATACTTCTGCTCAACTTCTTCCTTATATTTTAGTCTTACCATCCACACCTTTTCATTTATCTTCTGTCTTTCACCTCTTTATTTTCTTAATCCCATCTTCCTTTCTTTAATAAGTCTTTACACTGCCCAGGTCTTTTACAACCTTTTGTCTTTTTTATTTTCTTCCATCAAGTCTCCACCCCTTCTGTTCCTAATTCACGTCAGATGATCACTGTTTTCCTTCCATCCTCTTCCTTACTGTCCCTCTATCATCCTCCCTTTATCACTCCAGTTTTACAGTCCTTCATGGTTGAGAAATGCTGAGCTCTCTGTTATTCTTTATAATTTTTCCTTTAACTATCCACACATCTTTTGTGCATTTTCTCACTCCCTCTTTCAATATTTTTTTCTCCTTATTCTTTGTCTACATTTTTTTTAAACGGATGAGCAAGGCAGAGCCCTTTATCTATTCTCCATCTTTCTCCTCTGTCTCTCCATCATTCCTGACCTTTATTACCTATTATTTATGTCCCCTTCCTTCTTATCTATTGTGGACAGTACAGAGGAAGTTTATCTTCTTTCCTTTCTTCTGCTTAATTTAATTTGGTAGGATTCTCATGTAAATCTTATCACATTTGTTAGCCCCCCCCCCCCCATCTCTTTATGGCTCCCCGTTTTCTATCCTTCAAGTGGAGTTGTAGCTCTCCCATACCTATTTTTCTTTTTGCCACCTGTTTTCTCTTTCTCTTCCACGCATTGTGTGTTCTCAAGTCATCTTCCTGCCTTTCCCATCCTTTTTTTATGTCAACATATACACCAATCAGGCATAACATTATGACCACTGACGGTAGAAGTGAATACCATTGACCATCTTGCGACAATACGATGTTCTGCGGGGAAACTTGTGGACCTGGCATTTGTGTGGATGTTACTTGGACATGTAGCACCCACCTAGACCAGACCAGGCACCACCACCCCATAACAATGACACTCCTTGATGGCAGCAGCCATCCCCAGCAGGATGCAGCCTGACACAGACACACACACATAAAATGGTTTAGGAACAACTAAAAAAACATGAAAAACGGCACAAGGTGTTGACCTGGCCTCCAAATTCACTAGATCCCAAACTGATCAAGTATCTGTGGGATGATCCACAGAGGTCCCTCCCCTCAACCCATAGGACCCAAAGGCCCCCACTAACAACAGACACCACAGGACACCCTCAGAAGGCCCATGTTCATTCTCTGATGAGTCACAACTGTTTAGTCAGAACATTACTTTACTTTATAATGTTTTTGACTGTCATGTTTTATATTGTAGCTGACCGTGAGGTGGTGTGTTGAGACAGCAGAGGGCACTAGAAAACCACAACAAAGTCATCGCCCTTGAAGTTTGTACCCTTTCATTGTAGTATTTTAGTCAGGTTCATAAAATGATCATAAACTTTGTGTACGATCTCTCCGACCACTGCTGAGGTTTTATTTATCCTCGAGGCTGTATCAGATCCCATCAGTGGCAAAACATATTAAAAATCACTGTACTTTACTGTGTTTGTTCACCATGAGGACATGTGCCTGTTATACTGTAATAGCTAATTGTTTGCTTGGCTTATTCCATGTACAGTCCCCAATCTCCTCTGGATTATAAAAGTGCTTATTTATGGTTGGATAAATAACATGACAATTATTTGACCAGGCAGCCCCGGTGTGTTTGCCAGTGGTGTATGGAATTTAAACAAACTGAATAAGAAATCGAAGTTTATTCATCATGGTCATTTGACAGTGATACAACGGCCTGTAATATCCTGTTGTCAAGCATACAGGGGGTACCACGCTCTTATCTTCAATGGAAAGTGTGTTTTTCGAAGTTGCTCAATCTTGTCTGTCACCCTGGTGTTACTAGGCAAACACGTGTGGCAGAAAATCGTTTCTGTGGGTTTCATGCCACTGACGATATCTATTGAACATGCACGGGTCAAGTATTTTTCCTTACTGAAAGTGATTTGATAAGGGATAAATATATGAAAAGCAATCGCACAGAGGGACATAAAATATTTACACAAGACCAACAGCATCATGAACAGTAACTCCCAGAGTCAATCCACCCCTCCATTGTTATCTCAAACTTGTTCATAGCAACAGACGTTTGTTTTTTTTTTGTTTTTTTTTACAAGTGCGACGTCAAAGCAGCGACTATTAAAAACTACTAAATTAATGTGCCATTTGAGGATTTCAATCAGCTCTAATGAAGAAAATACCTGCTGGAGACACTACTTGGTATGGACTCCCACAGATGCGAGGTCCACCGGGTTAGAACCGATAATTAGTCTCAGTGAGACCAGTCTGACACAGACTGATGTAATTAAACTGAACATCAGCCATAATCTCATTGCCGAGAGTCAGTGTGTGTTTAAAGCTGCCTGCTGAGTTTGTCAGGGTAAATCAACAGCGCACTTTTGTGTCAGTTGACATTTTAATTTGTGAGATGAACATAGTAAAGTACCTGAAAGTTGTCATCTTAGTTTCAGAGTAAAGACAGGATGATTGCTCTCTGCAAATGTAACATCTAATCTTTAGTGGAATCTTTGGATGAAACTCCAGCTGCTGGCTCGCGTTTTCTGTTACATGCAATAAAATAGTAAACTATCAATTAGCTTAGCTTAGCTTAAAGTCTGGAAACAAGCTAATATTGTTCTGTTCAAAAGCAAAATAGCTATGTGATCCACAAAAGACTCTTTCTATCTTTGTGTTAAACCGAGCTAAGCAGCTCCTGGCTCCACAACACATTTGCTGTGCAGACTTGTTGTTTCGTTCTTTTAAATATACTTTTCCTATTGCAGTCTAGTAGTGTAGCCCATGCACAGTAAAATGACCCTGGCACACCTGTTTTACACTGCTATTCTGAAGGTAATAATTATACCAGTGCTTTCCCAGCTTTGACTTATCAAAATGCTGTGAAAAAAATATTGCTTTACAGTGACCGTTTACAGTTCTGCAAGGTTCACAAGCCAGTGCAAGTCAAAATGCATCTTGGGAGTATCTCCAGCAATAAATGTTATGTCTTACTGTCTTATTTCGCCCTGCTTTTCAAACGAGAGAACCACCTGATTGAGATGATTCCTCTGAAACTGCATCAGCGTAGTGTAGCTCCTCTGTCAGTGTTTAATAAAGTGGCTGTAATAGCTTGGTGCTCTATGTCACCTTGAAGGGGACCCATTGAAAGCCCAGAGGAAGCTGTAACCAGGCAACTAAAGCAGGCTGTGGTCCTCTGGTCTTTTCTTCTATCAAAGAAAATGGAGGTCAGACACAGAGGCCAGGTCCTAAATTATCTGGTCAAGATTATAGAGATGAAAGAATTTCTTGTACAGCTATTGTTACCTGTCTTCCTGGCACATGCAACCATAAAACCAGCCCTGGGGAGAAACTGGCCCAACATCAGTGGGTCGCTATTCCAAGCTGTCAAGTGTGTTGTGTTCAGCAAGACACAGCAATTTCCATGTTTGTGTTAGTGATGCTACAGAAGACGTGCTTCGAGCCCAGAATTATCATGCAGTAGGTCACTGATCTTTCTAGATTTTTTTCAAACCTAGAGACACATAGAAGAAATGTTTTCCCAGAATTATATTTCAAGGGTGTTATGTGCGTAACCTGGCCTAGCTCACGAACCAGGCTGTCAAGAATGCATGTCCTTATGATATCCAAACTAATAAATCAGACAAAAACAAGGAATTGTTATCTGAAATAAACCCTATCTAATGAACGAAGAACTGCCTGATACGAGGCGGAACCATTAGGGCAATTCAATAGATAGATAAGAGGACAAGGAAATATTGACTGAGCTGATCTGTGTGTTTGACCTGTGAATGAGCAACTGCCTGTTTCACTGCCTGTTTCACTGCGCCCTACAGATGTTAACATGTTATACCATGATTAGGATTCTCAAGGCAGCATCCTGACTGCCTCTGACCTTTTCATCTGCCAAAATAAAAAGATTAGTCCTACTCACACGGGATCAAAGGTCCACACAGGCACTGACTTTGACATCTGTGCAGTTGAAAATCACTTTTCGGTACATCTAAAACAGATTTCACAGATCCTTGTATTCCTATTTTACTAGATGTCCTATTACTATCTACATTGGAGCATAGAAAAGAGGCTGAATAATACCCTGTAAGGCAGGCAAAATATGACTGGAGAAAATTTAAATGCTCAAAACAACAGCTTGAGCAAATCTCTGTCCGACTAGTTCGTGTTGTTCCTGTGATTTGGAGAGACTGCTTCTATTAGAATCGCTCTAAATTAAAATGCACAGAGCCAAGATGTTAATCTTTCTGGAACTGCTCCACTCACAAGGAGAGTCTGGCCCGGTGGACTCATTAAGTGTTTGTCTCCAGCTGAGCTTCATTTCATAGTGCAATAATGTGCCCAAAGCCTGGATACAATGGGTAACCATGTAAAACGGCGTAATTCAACTCATTGTCAAGTGGTGCTGGAGTACGCCAGCACATCCGGCCTCTTGGTTCCTTTGTTCCAAACAAAAGAACCACTTCTACTTCCCTTGCAGATGTTCTAAAAAGAAAGACGAGCGACAGGAATTGATTGTAAGAGAAGAGAGAGGATTGGCAGTCTGTAAAGGTCAGCTCAGGCCAGGAAGCACGCAGTCAATTATGACTACAAGTACCTATGAGAGATCTGCTGAGGTCTAAAGTGCCTTTGGAGAACAGCTTGTCAGGTGAATAGTTTCACTTCAGTTTTGCTCTCTGAAAGGTGTGAACACATCTCACACTTGACTTCCTGACACATTATCAAAACTGCAAGGTACCTGACAGCAAGAACCTTACCTTTTCCTTCCCTCTTTCATCTTCTCTGAGGAGGCAGAAAATATAGCAGTTAATTTGCGTTCCCTCCGCATGAATATTTAGCACCATCCCCATTGATCTCTTCTACATTTTCTTCCCTCCCGCGTGTTTAACATCCATGGCACCAAACACAACACTGATTTATTCAACACTACAAGCACATCTATTTTTTTTTTTTTTTTTTTGCGAACTCAGACTTCCCCCTTAAATAATGCACACAGAAGCCGCGCACTGAATTTAACCTCAGAAAGAAACAAAGTGTTTGAAATATTTAATATTATATTATATTTACAAGCGGAGGGTTTATTTTCCCTTATGCACACTTTATCATACAACGTCATGTCAAACAAGTGCTGATTGGCTCTTGAATAATCACATCAATGCCATAATCTTAGAGGAATCAGGATCTCAAACAGCACTGTGTTCCCTAAGTAGTAATGGTGTAGTCTGGTCTCAGTGTACCATTTTAATTTTAATGAGAGGCTTAGGACCAATCCAATATCCGTTAACAACGATATGGATGATCTGATCTGACCTGGCAGGTGACAGCAACATAAAAAATCAATTTTGTGTTCAACACACACTCAGTAAGCAAGGCAGACATGGAAAAAAAATGCTAAAAAAAAACTAAAAACTAAACAAACGGCAGTACAAGAACCGAAGATCAAACAGTGTGACTAATTCAAATCAAATATCATAATACAGGCACTACCATTACAGATAAAGTAAATGCTTCGATGCAGGTAAATAGCACAAAGACTAACAGGAGATATTTGCTATGCTACAAAGTGCTCTTTATTGCCGACCACACCAAAAGCTATAACTGTGTCATGTGTTATGTACAGCAGAAGAGACCTGCCACTTTTATTTTGTGTTATTGCAGTTGATATATGGTGGCCGTATGGAACATCGCATGAGAAGCACTGCCCCGAATGCACACTCAAATATACTGGAGCACGGACTTTGGCTTTCAGCGTGAAATGTACAGCTATTTCCAAGGTTCTCCGTAAAAGTTCATTACACCAACAGTGATTTTAGGTAATAAGAAATGCATTAAGACGATGCCAGTAAGTCGTCTGAATGAACGCCTACAGCCACATTTAATGCACTAATGTTATCTCCTTCGGTCGTGTAATAAGCTACTCTGTTGATAATCGTTAACACATCACAGTCCCTTAATATCTTCATCAATACTATTAACATAAAACAGCCACAGAAGACTGAACGTTTGCTGTGCCTCAACCCCTTTGACCTTCCAGTACTTTCTCACTTTTAGCAAGTGAAAGTGTTAAAAGTAAAACTTAGAGAGCTTAGAGAGAAAACAGGATACACGTATATCAGATTGAAGGTTGCCTGATAAAGAACTGTACACACTATGGATGCAAATGTGTGTAAAATATCCTCAGCTATTCTACAATACTTAAACTTACCCAACCTTTGCACTATCATCTGTTATCTACTCCCTCTTCCATGTGAACTCATATTGAATTGAGGGCACTGCGCCATGTTGGTGTCTTCGGCCTGGTGCCTCTGGACTGCTATTGTGAGGTTTATAAATTTGCAAATGTCAACCTTGCAACAAAAGCTCCAAAGGATGAAACAAAGAGGGCTGAGGGGTCCTCGCTGGTTTCTATGTCCTTCACTGAAGAGGCTTGCTTTTAAGTATTGTTGCTGATAGATCCATTGCTCAAGATTGACCCTTTTGTAACCTCTGTGCTGACAGTGGAGAGTGGGACGCTCTCATACCTCTCTGCCACCCCCCAGCAGCGACAGCGCAACAGGGTGGACTTGAGCTGTTTCTGGAAATTGCTGTTGAGGAAGCCATAGATGATGGGGTTGACGCAGGTGGACACCATGGCTGTGAGGTGACAGAATGAGAATATGATGTCGTGGCCACAGGACGGGATAGCCTCGTGGTTCCAGTCAAACACCGTGTTGAAGATGTTGAGAGGGAGCCAGGAGAGGGCAAATGCCACCACTATGGAGATCAACATGGTGTTGATCCTCGTAGAGCCCTTGTTCTTCTTTTGAGTGTTGTTCCTGCCACGCTCCACCATGTCCTTCCTCCTCCTGAGGCGCAGATAGATGTGCAAGTAACAGATCAGGATGAGGATGAGAGGAAGGAAGTACTGGAAGATGAGGAGGGAGGTGGTGTAGGCCCGCCTTTCTTGAACCGATGGCCAGAGCTCCATACAAACAAGGTGCTCACTGATCGGGTAGGGGACGCTCATGTTTTGGAAAGGGAAGGTAAGCACGGTGTACGAGAGGAAAGGCACTGAGATCAGGCAGGCCACAATCCAGGTGACAGCCACTGCCAAGTAGGACTGGCCCACCACAGGTTTCCATCCAGTAGGATGGACAATGAGCTGGTAGCGCTCCATGGCGATGAGGACGAGGGAGAAGGTGGAGACAGTAACTGATATACACTGGATGAAGGGCGTAAGCTTACAGAGGGTGTCTCCTAGGATCCAGTGGTCCATTAGTGTGTAGATAATGGTGGCCGGCATGCATATGATGCCTATGAGAATGTCAGAGCAAGACAGGTTGACGATGAAGATGTTGGTAACGTTGTGCATCTCCTTGTGCCTGGTGATGACGAACACCAGGCAAGAGTTCCCAATGAGACCCACTGCCATGACTGTGCTGTAAGCAACGATCAGGAACGTGGTACCACCCACCGACAGGGAGCAGTCCTCGGTCACATCCCACGGTATCTCTCTCCACAAGGCTTGGTTGTGATAGGTGTTGTGCTGCAGCTCCATGGCGGTTTTCCCGGGCTCACTTCAAAGGTAGAGGACTAATTGAACTAATTTGTTTTGTCACACTTTTGCAAATTACTTCAGGAATAATATTTGCAATTTCTAACGTTTCCCCTCATCCTTAATCCCTGGCAGTCTCTACATCAGTCTTCATTTGCAGCCTAAAAAGAAAAAAAAAAGAAAAAGAAATGAGTAACGTGAATAACCTGAGTGCGTTTTTAAGAAACATTAAGATATTATGGGTTGGGTTATCACTCAAATTCAAAAGTAGCTCCTGCAAAACCCGCAGCATGAAAAGCAATTGACCCCCTCTTGCTGAAAAAGCTCATTTCATCATTAGACTCTTTCATATGAGGACATGTAGCAGGAGCTGATTTTCTCTTGCTGCAGGATAGGATTTTAAATTTGCGGTGCTTCTGAATGTAATTCCACAAGTGTCTGTTTGCATCTGTGATGTGTTTAGTATTCCAATTTCACCTTTGTACATTCTTGCAGTGGGTCCAATATTACAAAAACGGAACTTCATGTAGGGAATAATTAATGTCATCAGTGAGAGAAATGTAGATTTTCTCTCTCCTCGAGTACAGGCGATAAGAATAAACGACACACGGGTGGAAATCATCAAGAGAACAGCACAGATCCAGATTTAGTCGCATCGCTGTAATGGCATTCTGATTTAAATTTTCATCACAATAACGGTAATAACGACGGCTCTTTCAGAGACAATCACTCCCTCTGACTGTTTTCTTCCCTTTTGACAGTGGGAATTTATTCTGTCTCTGCCTATAAAGGAACTGACACCTTTCATCGACACCGAACATTCACAGTCGCTTTCCCAGTTCCTAAAGCGCATGTGGTCCTTACAATCTGTAACAAAATAATGGACTGGAAAGCATAACAGAAATACAATGTCATTACACCAAGAGCATCTGAAGCAGCGAAAACATTACCAACTGAGATGTTTTGCCCACGGCTCAATTCCCCAGAAATTAGTTTTGCAACACAGCTATGCTGAGAGAATTACATCCTCAGGATTTAAAGGATTTATCATTTTTAATTGGGGAATCCTTAACCATGATAAATATTATGATAACAGGTAGGACATTAATTGCTTGTGGCCGTCTCTATTGTGAGCTATAATTTCCTGTTGGAATGTGTTATTTGTTTGTGTTGATAATAAGAAAGGGCAGAATATTAAAAACAAAGGTAAATAGCTAATACCACCTAAATTCCTTTGTCGTGTACAATCTTGTCTGTTTAGGGATAAATGATCCCTTGCTGGATTCCAGCCTGACTAATTCTGGCAGAATTTCCCACATATTATATATATATATATATAGAGGCTATATCCATCTTGCAGGCTTGATGCAGAACGTTTATGGCAGAATTTGGACACTTAAAGTGATGCACTGTTAGAGGAGTTGAAGCAATGCAACGAGTCATTATAAAACGCTATCATGAGATTTCATCATTAACGCGTGACTTATACTGATTATTTGCGAGTTATGAGAAAAAGAAAGCACGCAGACAAAAGATAAAAATAGGCTGCATTAAAGAAATTATAGCTCATGAGAAATCTGTAAACTGAAGATATTTTCCCCCAACATTAGCTTTGTTCATCAGCAAGCCACTTTGCCAAGACACAAAGCAGATGCATGCAAACATGATTACATACACCGTGCATGCGGATGAAGCACATGCGGAGATGAAAAGTGTCACAGCGGGTGCCGTGCGTGTGTGTCCTACCCTCGGTCCCTGCTGGATCCACTGTCTTGTCTGCAGCTGTGCGTCTCCGGACAGGTAGAAGGGAGACTCCGCTCGGCTGCGCTCACCGCTCTCCTGTCCTGGGGAGACCCATCACTCATTTACACCTGCTGAATCCATTACAAAGCGATACCTACACCTACAGCATCCCACATACAAACAGCCTAACCAATTGGAAATAATAAGCCAAGTATGCGCACCACCGATTTACCCTGACACGGCTGGGGATTCATATCCCCAAGGCGTGCAACATCATAAACTCTATAAGAAGCTATAGAGAAACATTAGTCTGAAAGCGTCATTAGAGCTCTGCCGGAGCATGTCATAAAAATAAATAGCTGACCATGTAGTTGAAATTGAAATTACTTACTTTCAGTAAACACACCAGTACACATTGACAAAAGAGTTACAGTCGAGCAAGAAAATACCACATTCTAATTAGCGGTCAAATTAGCTGCTGCTTCTCACCGAATGTGATTTCTTCTGGGACTTCTGGTTCTGCTCCGCATCAGGTGAGACGCGCAGTTTTTGGTCGAGGGGAAGGTGGGAGGCGTCCTGCCAGGATCACTGATAGGGGCTGGTATCTCTTAAAGCGACCTTATGCCTCCGACTCAGACGGAGATGTGATTGGGAACATCTTACATAATAACTTCTCCGTGGCACGCACGCACGGAGGACGCGTCCACGCGGGTGCAGGCGCGCGCCCACACAGTTGGGGGACAATGGGGGGAAATTGAGTTAGGCTATGGGAAATTTGTACACATGGTCTGCTTCACCCACCTGAAGCCCCGCCACGTATTAGTGAGCAACATTAGGTGATTCATTTAGTCTCTTGTAGAGGGACATGCTGAGCCTTCACATAATGAGGAGACTTTCATATATCACGAATGAGAAATCGTTGTAATATCGCGGTAATATAATAGTCAGATATTGTTGTAGTGTGCTGTTTAAAACTCCAGCGGGGCTTGCTGTAGAATGTCTACTGTATATGCAGTATATTCAGGGACCGTGTTAAATGAGGACTACTGCATTATGTGGATGAGGTTAACCTTGAATAAACACATGCTGGTCAGAGAATTCAAACACAGGCTTCAGTGATTGACATTCATTGCTCCAAATCTGAACACTGTGACGTAACAAAATAGAATAAGTAAATCAATTTTATTTATTAGTGAATATACACTGATACGGACGTTTATCCGTATTCTGGCAAGACCATAAACCGACTTCCCTTTTCAGTTCTAAAGATCATTAACCTGTGAGATGCCTAAGTTCACACATCAAAACAACCATTGGAGCCATGTCTTCTGCATCGGCAGCATGTACCTTTTTTAATTGTCCCTGCCTAAGGCTAATGCAACATGATCATATTCAAAAGCCCAGTTCGGAGCCCTCTGCATCTAACACCTAGAACTATTTTAAACTCGTTTTTTTTGCACCTCCCTTGCTTGTGCAACAGATTGTTAACTGTTTCTTCACACAGTCCCCACACACTCCTGTTTCAAGTGGAGGTTGCTTGAGAGAACAGTAATAGCTGTTTGTCTGAGAGGCAGAACGCTGAAATGACTTGCCACCGACAACAACAGCTCTGTGGGTGTTTACTTGACACGGAGACGCGGTGTCAAGTCGCACGCTAATTTTCATAGAAAAGAGGGGACGCTGGAAAAGGCTCGCTGAACACCGTGATCTGGATTTGTCCCTAATGAGGAACAACTGTATGTGTATGTGTGTGCTGGATGTTGTGCCTCTGGGCTCGGGCAATCAGCACCACTGTCAGTCACATTCTCATTTTTCTTTGAACGTTGTTTTGACATAAGAGAAGAAAACATTTCCTAGAGCAAATCTTGCACGTAGAGACAGCAGAGCTCTATTGTGACGTTAAATTGTTTTTTGACAGTGTGTCCACCACTTCAACATGATTGATAAGTGACAGATTCATTGAGAGCGAGGACGTCTGGCAAACGAAGACTTCCCCTCACGGATTGTCCCTAAAACTAACATTACTGTCACAGAGCACTAATCAGACAGAAAGCAGAAGAGTTGGGTTCTACATTACACGATGAGCTAGAACATGAACAGATAACATTTCCAAAACATTATTATTGCTGTCACATAATATATTCAAACGCTCTTTGATCACTTATTTTATTTGGTGCACGATATCAGCTGTTTAGTCTCCCATCCTGTGTCCATTTACACAATAGAGAATGAAACTGGATTCAAATATGGCCATATTAGGATTCAGAGAGAGAGACTTGTGTCACAGGGGGCATTTGTACAAGGGCTTCTTGTGGGAAAATTGTTTGTAATTTTATGTGTGAGTGGAAATGTAAATCAATAAACTACTCTGCCCCATTTACAATGAACTGTTCCCCTGCTGTAGCGCTGCCTATTCATGCTAGGGAGCTACTGATCCCCTGTATTAGTAAATGTGTAGCTGTGATTTATTTGTGTTGACTAAAACCCAATAACTTCACACATTCACTCAGTTCAAGGAAAGAAAGAAAGAAAGAAAGAAACTCTTAATGTGAGAAATGGAAAAAAATCTTTTGCATATCATTTAAATTGGCTGAGAAAAACAGACCCATCTTCAGCGCAGAAACAAATATGCTCTTCATTAAAATAACTTGGAATATTTCAGGGGCTGGTGTGCTTGTTGATGTTGTTTTTTGTGCAAACTGAATTTAAGTTTTATTTCTATGAACCATAAAACTAGTGCCTGGTATTGTTGTGAGTATAGCACAGATGAAATGGCATTAGCACTTCTCGTTTTAGTAGAATTGATTACACTGTGTACATATTAAAGGGTTCACTGAGAAGCTGTCTTTGGTCTGCATCACACAGACAGATTACATTATTACAAAAGATCTGATCGTTGCATTCATTGGAAATTAATGTTTTGCTCAAATGGTCTTTTTCCTGGCATGCCTCCAATGCAGGCTGCATTTGTGCGATTGTAGAAACATGCGACTGACACTGACAGTTGAGTTACCTGCACTGTCCTGTGATGAAATTTGGAGATTTTCTTGACATTTAGCTTGGGTTTTTTTTGCCTCAAACTATTTGATTTAGGGCTATATAATGAGTCGAAGTCAGTGCTGGACAACCGTCGATATCATTTGTAAATTATTTTCCTTACAACGGAGTGATGAATGATTTAATGAATTTGGAGATCTGCTCGAATCCTTCGCCAGGCTCAAAGGCATCTGTAACTTCTTTTTTATTCTGAAGGCTTCATAGAGCTCTTGGTATGACGACATCACACACTACAACAGCAAAGAGAGCAGCAGACTCTGAATGTCAGAGGTTCATATAAGAAATGTTCTACCTGTCACTCCCTAAAGAAGTCCATTGCACGGGCACTTAATGCAATTTTAGTTTTATAGCTATTAAGGCATGATAAACGTAGGACTGTACCTACTTTTTCCATTTGGTTACTGTTGTTTTTATTGAAATGATTATTACAAAATGTAATTTCCATGTGTCATTTGAGTACTGTATGTCACCTTTATGTTTTTGATATGTTTTACACGACTGTATGTGAGCAATGGTGAAACAACACAGAAAAACAAAAATACAGCAACAACTAATTATAACTTTTCTTTTATTTAACCTGTGAATTTTCATCCATGATCAAACATTACACATACTGATGATGTAGAGGATGTGGCAGCTCTGGACAACCATATAGTCACACATATAGTTTCTTTTTCACACTTGTCTCCTTTCCATGTTTTCTAACTCTCTTGTCGTTAGCCACTCCTACATAGCACATTTCCCACCAGTAATCACCTGAACCTTACCCACCAGCCTACACACGTGTTTCCACTCATCTCGACTCCTTCTGCTTATAACGGCCCATAACTCATGCCTCTGCCAGATTGTCTTTGTGTAACTGGCAGAACACTTTAGATATCCTAACCTGCCTTCATCAAGTCTGTTTTTTTGATCATCACCTGTTTGTATTTGGACTTTGCTCCTTCTGTCTTTTTTGCATAGCCTTTTAAGTCTTCAAACCCCTTGTAAGCGATAAGGGAATCTGCCTGTTTTTGGCCTCGTGCTCGTGAGTCTCTGTCTGAATGGTGACACAATCTCCAGTATCTGACATAATCTGCAGTATTATAGACCACTGCATGAACCAAGTTGAAGTGATCCTTGACACCATCACTGCAACACAGTTCTATAAATCCCCTGAAGCTTTAAATAACCCCAGCCAAGAACAAATGCCACACTGCCGCAGGTAGCCTGGATGACAAACAACTCCCATCAGCTGCACAGATCTCCTCTGACACCGAGCTCAACCTAATGCTCTTCTCTTAAAATGTGACCTTTGGGTGCAGTACATACTGGTGAGCACAATATACTATAAAATGTAAGCATTTGTCATCGCAGCAAAGCGACTGCAAAGTTCAATGTTTGGACCGTCTCAGTAAACAATATTTTTGTATTAAAAAACGATCACATTGATATTTGTGTGTCTGCAAGGTGTCACTCTGCGGCCCACTTCGGCTGTATGTAGAGCTTTAAAGAGCCTTGTTTTTGTTTGCGTCAGGAAAGAAGAAAATCAAGACAAAGTTTGCAACTTGATTATCAACTTAATGAAAAATTATTCCTTATTGGTTCATGGTCTTAATATTAATCAGGTTAGAAACACAACTCAAATCAAATGCAAAGTTTATGCCTTTCCTCCTGCTGCTGTGAGGCTATACAAACAAGCCTGCTCCCAGTAGACCACAAATGCACAACGACTGTATTTTTTTAATGTTTTCCTCATAGACAAAAGAATCTTCAAAATCAACTGCATAATAATTATAGCTTTGTAACTTACTTGTGGGGGTTTGTAAGATTAACCCAGTAAAACTAAAACTACCAGCAGCTGCTATGCTAGCAATGATTTTGCCATAGTTCTAAACTGGAAAAATACAAATAATGTGCAAATAATAATGTTATTGCTGTTCCTTCCACGTCCATTCTTTGGGCCAGTCTCATCTGAGCTAAAATAAATAAATGTGCGCTTTATTGGCCATGTTTATTTGTGTGCACATACAAGGAATTTGTTCACTGCATTGCGCAGTGGGCAGCCATGCAAGATGTCCTGGAAGAAGCTTGTTCCCTCAGCCATGTATATAGATGTGACACAAACCAGAAGCCTAATGGTTATAAACGGTTTCTCTGACCACCAGCCCAAAGGTCCGTATGCACTGGTTTATGAGACTGCAGATATGAGATTAGCATTGAGCTTCTAATCCAATCTTGCACCTTTCGCTAAATATCACAATATCATTCCTTTAAACTCAGCAATGACACCAGATTTCGCTTTGTTTTCAAGTCACAACCAAAATGAAAAGTCTGTCAAGTATGAAATTTATTTCAGTTTCGCTACATGCTACTTTAAGAATTACATTTGGAATGATGGAACAAATCAATTTTAAGTAGAGAAATGATGAATAGAGTAAGAGGGAAGAGAGAGCGAGAAATAGACTCGGAGCCTGAGATTGGGGTTTATTAAAACCCAATTGCATTAGCAGACAGAAAGGTAGAATCAATCCAGTGTGCATTAGTCTGTCTGAACCTCCTCCTTTAATTCATATAAATGTTCTGCATGTCCTTTTTGCTTTTTCAAACCACAAAAACGTTGTGCTCAGCTCCAGTCGCATCTGTGTGCAAGGCAGACTATTCTTTTTGCTGCCTTGCTTTTGCATCAGTGTTCCTCTGTGTCAGCATATGATTCAGAATTTACACTAACGTTGTCACTGCGAATACGATGGTGGATGTCACACCCCGAAATAGCCCCAATCCCAATAGCAAGAGGTGAAAAATGAATTCAGAGGCAGCATAACAAGATAGGGGCAAGACAGCAAGTTGCTATTGATCCCTAGAAGCCTTGTTCAATATCAGCCCAGATCCACTGACACATGGCAGATATGACCACCCACCCACACAGGTTCTTGGCAACAGTTTAGCTTTATCCCAGTTAATATTTGATCCATCATTAGTCCCTTTCTACTTGGGCTCTTTGCAAATGTTGGAGAAGAAGGTGGTTACCATGGGTTACTGTATATGGCAATGCATCTGAAGCACACAGTGTCGGGAAAGGCACACTGATCACAGCTTTGATAAACATAATGCAAATCAAGACATAAAACTATCGTCTCTTACATTCCATTTGCAGTGTAGGCAAGTGTAGGTGACACGGACGAAACCTCTCCTTGGAGAGCAGCTGTCCAAGCACAGTCCAGCTGAGCTATCTGGTGCTGTCATGTTGCTGCTTGCTGTCTTGTATAATATTTTCCACTGGGAAATGTCCAGTTTCCTACCACGTGTGGGCTGTGTGTGAAAAAGTCTTGATCCACCCTCTGTTTGTCTCAGCAAGAAGCTACTGCCCAGTGTTTTGTGATCTTTATATGGAAAAAATAAAGTGTTATTCACATGGAAAGATGTTATTCCATGTTTTCCTCTTTATTTCAACACTAACGGATAATGTCTCAACACTCAAGAACAGCACATACTGTGTGGAGGCTTAAATATTTCAGCAACATTGGTTTTCTCTAACTCCACAGCGTGGAGGGAAAGTCTTGCAGCCTTTTCTAAAGAAGACAGATCTCAGTGAAAGAAAAAAAAGAAAGAGGCACTGACAAGGGAGTTGGCAATATGTCCAAACAATAAATGTCAATACATTCCCATGGCTTTTTAGGTTTCCTCGCTGAACACAGACTAAAATTAGAAGTCACACTATAATGTCCAAATGCAATTATTCACACAAGATAATTAATGAGAACAACAACTGCTGGCAGATCTGTTCAGATCTCATGACAGTGTAAGTGACTCCACACTGTTCATGAAGAGATATGTATTGCCTACAGCAGCGGCTGCCTTAGGACAGTTGACAGGCTTCATCAAACAGCAAGACTGAAAGTTGTTGGCTTTCAGAATTTTGGTATGGAGGAAAATTGATTACTCACTTCACAATCACCAAGCAACCCCAGGAAAATTGCACCTGTCAAGGCCACACCTCAGTCACTTTACAACCATCCTTTCAAGTTATGAATCACAGAGCAGAGAGTGCGTATAACACAGTAGATACAGTTAATTTCACACTGCTCTCATTCCTTTACAGGCTATCCAATTTTATATTCTGACATTTGCTCTTAACACTCTGTCAACAAAATTTCGCTTCACCTGACTCTGCAGTAATGTTTACATATAGAAAGGTTATTTATTAAGATTTATTCTCTCATATCTGGGGCATAGAAGGGATTCACATCAAGTGAGCATGCGGGGATGTTTTTCAGTCATTCTTTGCCTGTCACATGTCCTGTGCCACACTAAGGATGGCAGGTAGTTGGCATGGAAACCATCTTAGATGGGGTGCAGGCTGAATGAATGGCACCACTGGAGCTGTGCTGTCCCAAACTAATCAGCTGTATTGTCCTTTGGTCTGCCAGTTTCTCCCCTTATCAGATGCAGCATAAGGGAGCCATGCTGTGCATAATAGCTGGTACATTCAGTGTCCAACAGCCTGCTGTACTGCAGTATTCCTTTGTCAAAGCCCATTGTGCCCACACATGCCTATCCTTACTACACACCACTTTGGGTGGCCCTTAATAGCATCGTATATTTTTCAATAATTATATTGAATGAAGGTTAAGTGTCTTAACAGTTTGCAAGATTTGTGTGATGGGGATGCTTATAAAAGCTCAAGGTCATGGACTATTTTATGACTTGGTTACTGCTGCAGCCAGCTCCACTTTTTCAAGTCCGTTTGCTGTACATAGATTGACAGCTAATTCTGTAAATGCTGCACACTTTGTTTTCATTTGTCTGTCATTCCTTCCTCTGGCCAATGATGCGCCTTCTGCACAGCCTTTTCTTGATGAAAGGAGACGCTCTGCCGCTAATGTACTGGAATGCTGTACTCTCAGTAATGGCCAAAACAGACTCTCTGTGACCTCCAGTAAGGTCCAACAAGAAACAGGCTTTCAGACGGCCCCACAACAAGAGCACAAACCCAGATAAACCGTATTAATTATTATCTACCAGTGATTATGCAACCCTAATCAGCAATGCATGAAATGTATTAAGTGAATGTGTGTGTCTATGTGTGATATGCGGTGCTATGTGTGAGCCGCAGATGGTTTGACGCCTAATGTTAGAAATTTTATTAACCAGTTAAAATGATTGTGTTTAAACAGTCAGAAGATGGTGAAAATGTCCCCTCACAATTTCCAGGACCCCCAGGGGATGTAATCAAATCCCTTGTGTTGTTCTCAGAAATACCAACCAAGACAATTAGATGGAGTCACAGTACGCTATGTCTGATGTGTGAATATTTGCCGTACAGAGAGATGCAACACTTTTGCTTTGCTGTTTATAAATTTCTGCACCCAAGACAAAAAGCAAAACCTTTCAGTTTTCTCAGCGCACTCCGCTGCAATGTATATTGGACTGGAAAATAGATAAGTGATGGATTACTCCAAGAGTGGTGTTGCAAGTGGAAAATCTCTACTCTGGCTGGCAGGAAATTATATATGCAAATGAAACCCTCCGCAGAAGATGAATGAGACTGTGTAAAATGTAAAAACCTAAGCAACACTGAAGCCTCAAAAAAATTATATAAACACACACACACACATACATGTACAAAGCATCAGAACTTGCTGACTTAAGAAATTTATCTAACAGCTCGTGCAATCATGCAACTGTGGAAAATCCATCTGGAAAACATTTGATCAGATGGAGACCGCATACTGGAGAGTCAAAAATGACAACAAACAGTGGGCATGAATAAAATGAATAGGACAAAACGGTGTGGCACATAGAGCTTCTTATTGTTTGATTTTATTATCTTGTCATGTAGCCTTAGCCAAATTAATGATCTGCAATCAAACAGGAACCAAATAAAATGTATATAAATAACATAATAGCATAACATAATGCACCTTAAAATGCATTAGACGTATAAAGATAAAAAAAATAAAAAATACGAGATGCCTCAAACCATTTACTAGAGTAAATGTGTATACTTGGGACTGCTTTGGGCCTCCATTGCTGGTGCATTTATTTTACAAGCAATCCCTTTAAACTGGCTATACAGATATTAGAATAGGGAACAGCATCCTCTTGTGTTTGACAAAGTCACTGTCCCTAAACGTCAGTTTTATTTTTATTATATGACTTTGATATTTTATTGATATAAACCACCAGAAACTAAACATAGATCAAATAGAATTGAATCACCAACACTACACACTACTGCTATCATTGTTATTATTAATAATATTGTCTTTTTGATAATATTGATACTATCTTATTACTTCCGTGCAACGGGAGGGACGCCCCTGATTTGTTGAATTCTAAAAAAGGGGCGGGACAACGTGGCAGCGGAAGACCAATCACGCTTGAGCTCACCTCCTGACACCAAAAAGTAAACAGACTTGTTTTGATCTGTCAAAAAATCACACGGCTCTGCTAAAGAATTCACCAAGGACCCGAGTGTGCTTTTGTGACCAAACATTTTAATCTAAAACGGGTTGGTTTTCACGAACGCGAGTGCATTTCTGTGCAGCTGTCTTGTTTCAGTTTTTGAGTGTCGAGCGTGCTGTTTTTGTAGTGCGTTATACACCAGCTAGCATGCTAACCAGCTGATGCTAGCTAATGTTAAACTAACTTAACATTGGCTGACAGCTTAGCAGCGGGCAGGCAGCTAGCAGGTCAACTGTAGGCCGTGTGTTTTAAACTATGCTATTAATCTCTAATACTCCTGTAGCGTTAACCGTGTGTGCAACGTGCTAGTCTGTGTCAGTGACATATAAACCAAGCGTAACCACTCTTCTTTAGCTGCTAGCTGCACAGTTTGCTCTTTCTTTCCGTTGTGATTTCATTTTTCTCCATGTAATTTCAATTTTAAAAGCACGCGAAGAGACGTCCGAACGATGTCAGTGCTAGACAGATAGAAGTGATGAAGCCTGAGCAGAAGTGTGTTGCCGTGGCTGAGGACTGGACGCTGAGTCCAATGGGAGGACTCGCCGGCTCCTCAGGCCGCCCGGGCCGACAGACCTTCAAAAGTTCAGCCCACTTTCGCAGCCTGCTGGACGGCCTGTTGGCTCTCAGACAGGGCGGCATCCTGTTTGATGTTGTGCTGGTGGTGGAGGGTCGACCCATCCAAGCCCACCGTATTCTTCTGGCAGCCTCTTGTGATTATTTCAGGTAAGATTCAGTGAAGCAGATCTCTGTGCTCAACTTTCGCTTTCACTTTTCTTTAGAATCTTACCAGATCATATACTTTTGACAAATGTTCAAAATAAATTTCAAGACTTAAACACCAATAGAGACAGTCTGGCACTGACATACAGGAGGTATTCATCTACGTAACATTAACCGTGATCAAATGTGCAGAAACCTCCAGGCCAAACTACGTTTCTTCACTTTCTCTATTGCAAGTAAGATGTGTTATCCCTTCCCTGTCCCCATTTATATGCACACGATCACTATGTAATCGGTTGTTGCAGAGGTCTCCGGCTTTGTGTCACAAGACAAAGCCAAGACTCGGACCACATGAACATCTTAAACGTAGCTTCTCAACGTTGTCATATGATCAGTTGTGCTTTGCACATTTAGGCTTCTGTCATTAGCTTAGCTGTAGTGGGAGGGTTTAGGGTTAGGCTTTAAACCTGTGTTATCTGCGCCACAGTCACATGATTTCTTAGAACTCAATCCTGTGTACTCAGAAGCCGCAGGTTAAAAGGCACCTGTGGTGTGGTTTCAACCCGGTGAAGAGTAATCATATCATAACTACTATGAACAGCAGTGGAAACACTTCAGACACAATGCATCAACATAAATAAAATTACCTTAACAATGTCAGTGAAGGTTCCCAGTTATCCAGGTCATGACATGCCTAAAAACAAACCTAAAACAAAAGGGCACTGCTTGAGATGTCTACAATACATATTTGGATGTGTTGTGTAACACAGTACAATTCAAGCAAGTCCAGTTTCCTTTGTTTTAAATAGATCCACACGATAATTTCTCATGCTGGTGAACACTGGCATGTTTTTATCCGTTGTGCTCCATAAAATTGGGAGGGTTCTCTGACACACCTGCGCTGGGTGTCTCAGCTGCAGGTCAGCTGGACTTCTTCCCATTTTGACTCTTGCATCGGGTTAACTTTGTTTATTTGTCTACTGTCATAACAGTTAGACTTAACCTTCACCTTTAGGACGCAACATTAAGTATTACGTGTCGCAGAAACCTTCACTGGAATATATGTAACATACAGGCATCACTTAGTAGTCTGCAGTGCGAGGGTGGGGAAAGATTTTGTCTGCCGTGACTGTATTGTCAGTAACTCTACTATTCAGAATCAGAGTGACTTTACTGTCCTTCTATGCAGTACAACTAGTTTAAAGTCATCTCCTATGTGGTTTGTGCAAGAGAAAACAAAGACAGTATAAAAAAAACAAAGCAGCAGGGATATTTGTGGCTAACCCTGCTATTGGACTGTAATGCTAAACACTGCTAAAGACGTAGCTCTTTACAACATTAGTTGTTCGTTGTAGAAAATGACTTCAAACCTGGAGTTGTGTGTTTTGCACTTGGGTAAACCTAACATAATAATAATATGTCACACTTCTCCTCTAGAGGGATGTTTGCTGGAGGCCTCAGGGAGACACAGCAAAAGGAGATTCCAATCCATGGAGTATCCTACATGGCCATGAAAAAACTTCTTGACTACATCTACACTTCAGAGATTGAGTTAGACCTGGAGTGTGTTCAGGAAGTCCTGATAGCTGCCACGCTGGTACAGGTAGGCATTATTTTCTCTTTTGCAAAATACAGTTGTTCATTACTTTCTTCTCTGCTAACTTGTGTTCTTTGGTGTTTTACAGCTTGAGAAAGTCATTGACTTTTGCTGCGATTTCCTTTTCTCCTGGCTGGACGAGAGCAACATATTGGAGGTGCATCATCTGGCCGATCTCTACGGGCTGCAGCAACTCAACGACAAGATCCACTCCTACATCCTCAAGAACATTCAGACTTTGTCACGAACAGATGTGTACCGACAGTTACCACAAGATGAGGTTTTCAGAGCGCTGACCAGTGACGAGCTTCATGTGAACAGTGAGAATGAAGTGTATGAGGCGGCACTTCACTATCACTACAGTCCTGAGCAGGTGGAAACTGACCAGGTGTACTTGCAGGTCAGTCTGAAGGTGTGTCTGCATTTTGTTCTAAAGCACTATCATGGATAGTGTACCTACTTATTTTTACTTTATTACTCAGGCTTTGTCATTAATAGATATTAACTGTTTTGTCGCCTTTCTGACCCAAAGGACAATCTCAAGATGCTCGACGCTGTGCGTTTTTGTCTGATTGAGAAACAAGTTCTACAGAGACTGCATGGCAGACTGCACCAGTGTCCACTGAAGGATTCAGTTTCGGCTGCCCTACGCTACCATGAGCAGGAGGTCTGGCAGCCCGTCCTGCAGAGTCCTCTCACCCAGCCGCGGTCCACCTACCACTGTGTCCTGGGCTTCGGGGGGATGTTCGCTTCCACCACGCTCTCAGACGGCAATGACCTGTTTCAGGTGTTCCACCCGAGCTGGCGGGAGTGGAGGGCTCTCACTGCAGCTCACGCGCCACGCATGTCCAACCAGGGAATTGCTGTGCTCAACAGCTTTGTTTATCTCATTGGAGGAGACAAAAATACCAGTGGATTTCGCGCTGAGACCCGCTGCTGGAGGTGAGAGCACGTCAGAAAATGTATCAATCACTTCATATTGTGATTCATTCACGCCAGTTATATCACTATGGAACTAATATTTCTCAGCTAATAGTTTTATCTGTTAAATATCCGGAAACAGATGGAATATTTGATCGATTGCTTGCTTAAAGATGAAAAAGCCACCTTGCATTAGTGGTTAGTAACTGTTCTGGGTTTTCAATTGTATCACATAATCTTCTACAGCAGATGGTGTTTGCCCAGTTGTCATGGAAACATTTCCAAGTTCCCATTTTGGAGCACTTTATAAATGATCCTCCATACTGTTTAGATAGCTGAGGTAATTGGCTTTGGAAACAAAAACTGGGATCCGAGGTCACAAGGTCCATGTATTCTTGAGGTTTTAATCAGACCATGATATTTTACCGACAGGTCTGTCATGAGCAGAAAATCTAATAGATAGGTGCTCAAAAACTCTGAGTGACCTTACATGCACAGTGTTATGATCCTACAATCAACCCCTGCTTAAATGGGGTATGTGATTGTATGTTACCTTTGCTGGTACTTTTCCAGATGAATGAGTGAAGACTGAAGCTTGGCAAGTGAAGTGAGTTCAGGTGCTTAGCTGGGTGCAGGAGTTGTGTCTGATCATATTACATGACCTTCGTCGGCCAATGTGAAATCTAAGATGTCACACAAGTTCATTAACTGATCTGTTTTGTTCTAAATCTCATACGAGTTGGTTTCCAGTTTGTTTTAAGACTTCCGCTCTTCCCAGATACGACCCTCGTCACAACAGCTGGTGCTCCATCCAGTCTCTGCAGCAGCAGCATGCTGACCACTGTGTTTGTGTGGTGGGCGGCCATATTTATACCATCGGAGGGCGCGACTACAGCAACGAGTTGGACACAGTGGAGCGCTATGATCCACGCACCAACTCGTGGGAATTTATGACATCTTTAAAGAGAGAGGTATGAGATTGGATTATTTTTTTAAAGTGCATGTGATACCTCTGCTGTCCACATGATGGTGCTATTTACCCATCATTGTTTTGTAAGCGGTGTGCTCCTGTTGTACACCTTTTCTTGAATTCCCTTTAAGTAAAGTCTAAACTTCCCCCAGGTGTATGCCCATGCTGGAGCAGTGGTGGATGGGAAAATTTATATAACGTGTGGGCGCAGAGGGATGGCGTACCTCAGAGAGACTTGCTGCTTCGACCCTGCAGCCAACCACTGGACAGGATGTGCAGAGGGACCAGTGGAGCGAGCGTGGCACGGCATGGCTGCTGTTAATGGACGCCTGTATGCTATTGGAGGAAGCAATGATGAGCGTGGATATCGACGTGATGTTCTGAAGGTACAATGCCACATTGCACCTTACGGTTTTTCTCTTTTTAGTCTTTTTGTTAACATTTCTTTTTGGCCTTCATATGTTGCGGTATTTGTCCCCTACTTGTTGATCTCACTTCACACTTTCCTGTAATTCTTTTTTATATAACGATAATAATTTATATCCATTCAACTATAGAGTCAAACCTAGTTTTACATTTTGTTGAAGGCCATTGTGATGCTAAGAAGTCAGAAGGTTTGACGACCTACTGAATTAATTACGCTCTGTACTGGAGCAGCACCTTTGACAGAGGTTATTACTATTTGGACAGCACTTGTAGGAAGTAGCAAGTAATTCATTTCCCTTTTTTCAGGTGGCATGCTTTGACCCAGCTGTCAACTCTTGGTCTCTAATGACCCCCCTCCCCGCTGGGCACGGAGAACCCGGCGTGGCCGTGCTGGACAGTCGGATTTACATTCTGGGAGGACGCTCGCATGACAAAGGCGACAGGATGAAATACGTCCACGTGTACAACACCGACACAGACGAGTGGGAAAACGCGACCGAGTTTAAGGAGCGCGTCTCCGGGCTGGCAGCCTGTGTGGCGCTCATGCCACCCGCCGTGCTCGCCCAGGCCAGAAGCTGGGAGCAGCGCACCAAGGCTTCGTGGGAAGAACTGGACGTGGACAACTCAGAGGACTCTAGCGAGGACTGAATCAGCTGTGCTGACCGAACCAAATCCATCATGCACTTTTCTTTTCCAGCACGTTGAATTTTAAGTGGAATTTGTCCTTTTTTGCATGTTGACCACTTTGAGTGCCTCTGAACCAAAGTGTCAATAAGGACCACTGCACACTTTTTGCTGATCTGAACCCCTGCCTCTTCACGTGCTAATACTACTGATCCCCGATTGTCCCTTTACTGCTCCCGTGTGCTTTATTGTAGAGGGAACCTTTCTATCTTCAACTGAAATATACACTGAAGAGTACCGGCTATGCAATAACATGATAGTTTGGAGTAGGTTTATTCGCACAAGACTTTTAGTTTCAGTCTAGACTTTCTCTAACCTAGCACCTGTTGATCATTTTCAGCTACCATCACATTTATGCTACTCAATAATGAATCAGTTGTTTCAGTTTGAGCGGTGTGCCTTGTTTTGTGGTTACATCAGAACATCTGTATTGTATGTTTAGCTGGAGATGAGCATTAGGTATTGTGCCTCTGGTATCATAGATAGATCTAAAAATGTTGATTTATGTTTGTATCTGAATGATGAGGCACTGGTGCTACAGGCGGTAGACCCCAGCTCACGGTGTGTTCCCATGTCAGCCTCTTGAGTCGTGATATGCTTGTAATGGTTTGGTTTTTTTTTCTGTCATTGATCTTACATATTGTGTTACTCAGTTTGTATCGGGCTTTGCTCTGTGCTTCTCTTTGTTGGCTCGGGTCAACATTTATCTGAGAAAAAAAACAGGTTAACGTCCACCACTGCCGGTACAAATCAAATACATTTTTTTTTCATATGTTTGTAAAGAAGGCATTTAATGGAAGCCCTTGTCACACAACATATGCAACTTTGTTTTGAACTTTAATAAAAGAGTAATATATAATTGTTCACGTGTGCCTGTCAGTAGGGGTTGGGGTTTTTTTTACAGTTAAAAACGTGGTGGGTATTTAGTTGGGTGATATTTAGGCAAAAAAAAAAATAATTATACAACATGGATTTTATCATTATATTTTGAATAATCTATTAATTAAAAAGATGATTATTCTGTGTCTGTAATTCCCAAATAATTTCCTGTGCAATTCTTGGAAATAGCGAGGAATAGAGAGTTTAGGTTACGTAGATGTGTTTTTCTGAAAGAAAAGGGACTATAAATATAATTGAACATAAACAAAGGAATAAAGGAAATGTTTCTATTGGAATCGAAAGTCTGGGTTTGACACAAGATGGGCCTCACTGTGTAGGTTTTTGGCTGCTACCCTTTTGTTAATCTTCATAATTGTAATTGTAAAATCTCATTTGCTTGTCTCCGTTGTTGTAACTCCTGACAGTGATGATTCCTGGCTTTTATTCCACCCAGTCTCTACTAGTTCCTCTCCATTTGGCCCTGGACTCCATCAGCTTTATGAAGGCTGACTGCTGCTTTCCTCTCCGTGGCTGTTTCATCTACATCTGTTACCCCCCGCCAGCTCTAAGTAAGTGAGTGCCCCCCCCCCCCCCCCCCCCTCCTCCCCTTTCACACTATTGTGCCAGCCCCCAGCAAGTTGTCTGGTAGGATCTGCTGACACCAGCACCGGGCATCCAGGATCAACAATCTGTCACAGCCTTTTTATTCCAAAGCTGTAGTACCGCCTGGGGGATACTTAAGACATATGTCATGCACTTAACCACACCAGTGGCCTTTCCAAACATCTGAGTGCAGGTCGATCCGGTGCTCTCTGCTAGACCGTTATCAAAGCAATTAAAGGGACGACATTAGCCATTGATGTGGAGCTATGCAGATTGGAGCTGAGCATGTGTGAGTCGAGGGAATTCTGCTAAGTGCCCGCTTTTATTCTTGCTTCTTATTCTTGCTCCTGCTGTGCATGAGTGGAGGAGGTCAATGGAAGTCGATAGGAGACAAAGAAAGTGACCTGTGGACGGGGAGTCTGAAACGTCGCTTTTCATTCGGTCACAAACAATATTCCTCCTGGACTATTGAGCCGACTGGTCAGTGCTCTCAGTGACCCAAGATATATTTTTTAAATTGCAACACCTTTATGTGGAGGCCTTTATCAACATGTAATATACAGTGAGTGCAACACGTTTATCCAGTCTGTTGCTCATTTAATAGTTTGTGTTTCATCCCAACCCTTGTGCTTTGTTTTACCCTCACAGCCCTTAGTAAACAGCATACCTGCTGAATGCTTGCTGTTTATCATTTTCTTGTCTCTTTAGACAGCCCTTCACAAACTTTGCCTGACATTAATTCATCCACATTTGAACTCCCTTTAAAGTAATAACGTTAACAAAGGTTTCACATTTTTACTTTCTTCATATATAGGTCTTCCTCTGACTTTCACGCAGCTTCTACAGCCAGCAGTTTCTGTAGTTCTCTGTATACAAATTCAATGTGTACAGGCATAATAAACAGGCATTATGATAATATGCTGTAAACAAAATACAGAAGAACATGTTACATATGCGACAATGAAAGTTTCCATAGCACAGTCAGCTTCCCTTTTTTTCCCCAGTGGCTCACGCAGGTCAGTGATAATATCTTGTCTTTGTGTGCCATCTGTGGTATTAAAGTTAAAACAGCATAATATTTTGATGTGCTTTAAGTACATCTGTACCTACGTATATACATCTGTATAAGTACTACTAACTGTGTAAAGAGCATGGAGACAAGCCTCTTCTACAAATTATTATGAATGATCCCAAACCACACAACACATGGAAACCAGTTTAATGTCTTAGCCCAGGTTTTATTTCCCCAGGTCCAAGCAGTGTGAGCTATTTTTATTGAGTTTAATCAAAGAGCTGGCTGATAATCTTATAAATATATCTGAATGTGAAGTTCATTAAAGTGACCTGCTCACACAGCAGTCCAGCAGATTTCTGTAAAGTTCAGTCTTTTCTTTTCCTCATTAAAACGAGTAAATCAGCTGTGAGCGACATGCGGCTGGAGAAGTCAGAGGTTGGTTCAGCAAGGCTCCGAGATAATGAATTGGACTGAATAAAATCCACACTACGGTCCTGAAGGATGGCCTCCTCCACCTTCCTTCTCCCCCCCTCCCCCTGGATTTTACAACAGTCATTAGCAGCTCATATCCACTCAGTGCGGAGGTGATGGGCCCAGCCTGTGTTTTTCAGTTGTGAAAAGGAGCCAACAGCCCCCATTTTCATGCTTTTTAAGGCTCATTGACATGGAGAACGAGGGTCGTGCCATGCTTTATGTGCCGGTGGGTAAACCTCAGCAGGTGAGCCCGAGCCACAGCAATACAATGTCTTTAATGCATGCTGGGCTCGTCGAATGCTGCAGCGTAGTCCTCATTAGATCAACAAAGAGGAAATGCAAACAAACACCACCATAGGGCGTGTTGCTTATCAGGGCCGACAAGGTACAAATCATGCAGATGTGCGCCCGCTGACAAGAGACACTTTTACAAAATACTCATGTAGGAAAGTTTGTGCGTACGGAACAGCAACTGGATGAAAACCAGGGTCACAGACAGACTGTTTGAGACTGTGATGATGGTGAAAGTAGAATTTGCAAGGTCACTACACAATGAAAAGACCCAGAGAGGGATCAGAGATTGTGCAACCTTTGTACTGAGAACTGCCTGCATCTTTTTTGAATGTTAGAAAAATGAGTAACAGGGAAAAAACTGCAAAAAAACATGGAAACCATCCATCTACATATATATTATATTGGTGTATTTCACTCCTGCCTGGTCTGTTATGACTGAAGTCTGTGTTCTTTAGCCACTAAATCGAAATGCTAATCTGATAAAAGAAAAAAGGTAATTACACCAACAAAGCATCAAATCATTTTAGATTTTTATTTAGAGCTCACATCACAGTTTAAAGGCAGAAATAAATTGCACACTTAACATTTAATTGTCTCTTCCTTTTTTTTTTTTTTTTTTACAAAAATAATATTTACACAAGAAGATGAGATGAAATTCCAAATAAATAAACAATAAGAACAATCAGCATGACATAGCACACTTTCAATTAAATTTCAATCAGCGCATCTGGAGTCTGAATCCCGCCAGTCTAAACAGAAGGCAGCGACAGGCAGCTCTTTACGCTTCTTAGCTCCTTTCAGTTTCTCATACTCGTCCGCAGGCCTCCGGCCCTCGGCCTAGTTTGGGCATGCATTCTCATAGCTGTGAGCGCTGTGTCAGCATTCTGGCAAGATGGCGCAGCGGCAGCAGCAGTAGCATCGGCGAAGTCACCCTCAGCCTGTTAACACTGAAGATCCCTTCACCAGCAGGAATAGGAGAACAGTGGGTACTGGCTCCACTCAGCCACGTTGCCATGGTGATAGCCGTGGTGCACAGCTTGTGTGGTGTAGTCAGCAGTCAGGTGGTGAGGAGGAGGATACTGGGCAGGCCCGGGGCCGCTCCACTGGCCCAGGGGCTGCTCTGCGCTGTAAGGGCTGTAGATGTGATGGCCGATCACCCCCGGCTTGCCAGCTTGGGCCATGGTCATGTTCAGTACCCCGGTGTAGTCCTGGGGGCCGGGCAGGTGCTGGGGCCCGCAATGAGAGGGGCCACTGTCAAGTGTACGGGGCTTTGAAGAGTCGTGATCGGGGACGGTGGCGACGTCAGGAACCCTGGACTCAAAGCTGCTGCGTCCACTGTTGCTGCTGCCGATGCTGGAAGAGGGCGATGGAGACTTTCCATACTCATGGACCCTGGAGAGTAAAAGGAGGCAGTCAGTGACTGGCTTATCAAAACCCAACATTATTATTATTCACTGCATAAACTTCATCTGTATTCACCTGTACGGCTGGTAGGAAGCTGGAGCTGGAACAAGCTGCTCTGCGTTGTACATGTCTCTTGTGTCTGCCCCAGCAGGAGAGTCAGTCCTCACACTGTGATCCCTCTCAGCACCCCAAGGAGAGTAACGCTCCTCTTTTACGGTGTCCTCGTCCTTTCTTTTGGGCAGGTCTCCGTCCTCTCCGTCATATCCGTCATATGATGACTGGCAGAAATCTGCAAACATGCAAATCGTTAGATACAAGAAAGGAAAGAAAGAAAAACAGCAGCAGGGGGAAGAGTCTCAACACAGTACCTGGTGGACTGTCCTCTTCAGAGTCCCTGTTCAAAATGTCAGACATCTTGGCTCTCTTGTCATGGTATGCCGGGTTCTTGATTGCACGCCTGTGGAAGAACATCAGGTTCATTAAAACAAAACTGTATTTTGTATCTTTCCAGTAAAGCAGCAAAACTGGAGTTCTTGCATCGAATCCAACAACTGTGAAACTCACTTTCTTTTATTTGTGCCCTCATCTCGGAAACCCTTTGCAAATGGATTGTGATCAATCTTCAGTTTTGTAATCTGCAGGAGAAAGGACACGAGTTAGTTAAAAAAACAAAACAACTCTGTAATATCTGGTGTGCTCGTCATTTGTATTGGTTTGAGGTGATAGAAACTGACCTTGGTGTTCTGGTAGGCAGTGACTGCAGTGAAGGAAGTCTCAGGGAAGGTGAAGGTCTGGAAAACACTCCAGCGGACACTGAACAGGTCGTCTGCCTGGACGATGTGGAAGCGCGGGTGGTAACGATGCATGGAGTGCAAAATGATCTGCAGATAGGTAGATAGATGATGAACTGCTGCTGCTGCTGCTGCAAGCTGAAAATAATCTGAAAAGTTTTCGAACAAGCACCTCGTTGGAGTGCTCATACTTACATGGCCGTGCTGGTCAAGCGTGTTGTTGGTGAGTTTGAGCTTGAGAAAGGAGACAGACTGCTTCATCCAGTGGCTCCCCGGCGCTGGAGAGTCTGGGTGGAGGTAGGTCCTGCAGGGAGGCTGAGGCTCCGCTTTTCCTGCCACCTCCCATTTCTCTTTATTCCACTGTAGGAAGGAGACTGATAGTTAGTCAATCTGTCTCAGGAAAAAAAAAGGGTGATTTACAGAAGAGTCTTCATCTTGTCCCCTTCCCACGATAGAGTGGAGTGAGATGGCTGGCCACCACCACCCACAGAGATGGGGGGTAGTACAGTGGGCTCCCGGCAGGGGATAGAAAAACAGGAAGAGATAGCACCCTTTGATGTACAATGTCAGGAGAGAGGGGGGGTGATAAACAGGGGGTGTCCTGTTTGGGGATACTGGTAACTACTGAGGGATACCTACAGCCAAAGCCATGACTGTGAGTCAAGGCTAATTTGTTTTTTTGAAAGAATTTTTTTTTTTTTTCAGTGAATAATGTCTCATGTCATTTTATATGTGAAGGAAAAAAACTCTGGCCCCGTACCTTATATCTGAACCCATCCTCAGGGACCATGTCAACCAGTAAGATGTACTTGGCACATGGGAAAAGCCCGGACATATTCACTTTGCAGTGTGGAAACATCCTCCTGGAAAACACAGAAAGGAACATGTGAATGCAGAAGGCAGCAGGAGGCAGGCCTGGTGTACTTGGTGTAAACAAAATGCATTACAACAATTTCTTGTGTTGTCTTACCTTCCCGGTTTAGTGATGATCATTTCTGTTCCTATTTCATGGAAGGTCTTCCAGAGTTCAGGGTCCTCCAGAGTCATCCTGATGTTGCCCTGGAGATAGGCATCAGGGCCGGCAGCCATGGAGGAGGGAGGGGGGCCGCTGAAGTTGGACTTCAAGTCTGGCAGAAAACAAGATGCATTATTGGCACACTTTACCTAATTAGAAATATAATTCATGGTGAGGACAGGAGAATAGATGAAGATGAAACACAACAAAAAAGAAAAAACAGGAACATTGAAACTAAGTTGTTGTTAAAACTATTTTACAGCAGCTCAAAGTCAGTTTGTACTCACCTCTGATAGACTGCATCCTTTAGGTTCAGTAGTATCACACTTAAAATGTTAAATTGTTTTTGCATGAAAGGCCGATATGCAATCCAAGTTTCGGCAATATCCAAAGTGTGCCTTCAGCTCTGCTCTGAATCCTCGATCTTCTGCCTCATGTATGAAGGAAGGGACAATCCAGCGGCTCAGGAGGAAAAGAAAAGTCAGAGAGTCTTGTTGCAGCAGATATTTCAGAGATGCTTGAGTGCTGCAGGACGGAGTGACCATGACTTTTAAGGGGAGCCCTGGAGAGGGTGGGGCCACGAGGGCCATTCCCAGGCTTTGAAGTGACACAATGATGAGCCGGAGTCCCGCTGTGATTGGAGGGTGCTGGAAATCAAAGAGACTTAACAGAGCCTTGATACCGTCCCCACAGGAAGGGGGACGGAGGAAATGCATCTTTATTAACTGCTAAAAGACTTTAAAAACAAATATGGACCGACTTCCCTGCGGCAGATCTGATCTCACGGCGGCACCAGAATCTGTGTAAATATCATTCACACGCGCCCAACCACACGCGAGAACACCATTTAGTGTGTTTGTGCAACGTGGTAAATACCCAGGGTAACTCATTTGACACATGTGATAGAAATGCAGTGGAAAGTACGTTAGAATGGGATCATCTGCTGTGGTCTGTGTGTGTACATGAGCAGCCCTACAGCATATATAGCTCTAGTAGACATATATGTTGTATCAGAGTAGAAATATTCATATATCTAGCAGAAGATGTACAAATCAAATCTAATATATTGATCTACAAGAGTGCAAAATAATTGCAATTGTGTATCTTCATATGATCACCTTCAAAAAAATGTCCCCTTTCTCTGCCTTCTCCATCAAAGAAATTACGCAGTGGGTGGGAAAGTCTGTGTAAACCCATAATGGTGTGATGATAACAGGCACTCTTTCTGCAGGTAACTTGTACCTGGGGGCGCATCCACCGAAGCCAGCGAGGACTTCAGGGAAGTTGGTGGTGGTGCTGGTGGAGGGGGTTGTGTATTGGGGTGTCTAGACAGGCCCACGCTCTGATAGATAATCTCATTAGGCCGGTTTCCCTTGAAGGGAGCTGGTTTCTTCATGTGGAGAAAGCCCTGTGTATGGGCAGGCAATTAACATCCAGTTAGCACCACAAGCCCAAGTCAGCCCTGAATGGGACAAGGAGGGGTCAGAGAATAAAGACCTGCCGCAACAACAACCTGGTCGTCCTCCCAACATCCACATCCAGGAGAAATCCACGGGTGTCACTATTCATAGGCCGTGCCGCGTTTCTACAGGCGAAACAAATGCTAAACACTGCGGGCATTAGCATGGCGGGGGGAGGGGGGAGGGATTAAAAAATAAAATCTAACCACAGGCCCCCTTCTTCCTGAAAAATTAGAATTGAGGTGATTTTCACAACTCATTCAACCTCTTTTCTAGCATAGACACACCACTTCCACTTTTCCGATTGTATTCCTGTGGCCGAGTGCCGCATACAATGCCTTCTGTGGGGCTCAGCTCTTTTACACCCATGCAAAAAGAAATCTTTTGTTTTTGCGTAACTGTATGGATAAAAGGTTGACGTGCACGATAAGGACAAGTTTTGTGTGGAGCCCAGAATTTTTTATTTGTTTTCTACAGGCATCATGTAGACTTTGTAAAATCAGCAGCTAGGTGTAAAGAGGAGCAGAGAGTCTTCCCTGTGAAAATATTGACGAGCTCGTTGGAGGCTCTTGTGCGGGGTCGATGCGGGACAAAAAGCTTGTAATGATGCACTTAAAAGTCGCGATCTCTGCCCGGTGCAGAACTCTCCCAGCACCCCCCCGCTGTGTGGAACTTGTTGGCACAACATTGGCCTTGAGGAAGTGCGTTTTGCTTTTTATCCTCCTTATGTGGAAACCAAGTGTCGTCGAGGAGTTATTAATCACAGGTTCAGCGTCGCTCTCCTCACTTAGCGCTAAGTCAGCTCCCCTGGACCTGCGTGTGGATCCCCTTGAGCCGCTGCGGGGCGCGGAGGTCGTGAAGCTTTCTGGGCTTTCTTTGCGAGCAAAATGTCACAGGAAATTAAGAGATAAATTCCCCGCAGATCACCTCAGCTCAAGCAGTGTCATTGTCTGAGCAGAGGTGTACATTTCAGCAGCGGCGGTGTCAATCCCATTACGCAGCGGGTCTGGAGGTGACAGGTGTGACTGGTGAAGGCCTCGGTGCATGGCCGGGGACAGGGAGGGCTGAGAATTGTCGAGGTTGTGTGCAGAAGACCGCAAGGGGGTTTTATTTAAGGCCCAAATATTCAGTAGGAACGTGGCTATTCACTAGTGAATGCTCCCAGTTGAACGCCTCACATTACAAAATGACAGAGCGGAGAATTCTTAAGTTATGTTAAACAGCCTCCTGTTCACACTGAATCCCCATATCTCATGTCTGATTCCGCTAGTGGCTCTCCTCCCTTCGTCTACTCCCAAATCACCTTCGGCAGTGATGTTCCACCTCCCAGGTGTCAGTCTTTGGCCATTTGCTTTAACTGCACAGATCCCCTTGTGCTCAACAGTTAACAGCTGCCAATATACAGCCAGGGCCCGGGGATCAGACGGCTCTCCAGCAGCCCAATAAAGAGCCCCCGGAGTGGACTGACGAGAAATCTCACACCTTTCGCTCACATTAGCCATGCAGCATGCCCTTTTGATGCTTAATTGGCCACTTTGAGGGGTTTGTAGAGATAGCAGCCTCATGGCTGGGAGCAACATGATGTTGCAAGAGGCTGAACAACATCACATGGCTGGAAAAATGCCTTTACCTGACAACAAGTTGATTTTTATTTTACATTACACGCTTTGAGATGCTGTGTTGTGATACGATGTTATTAATTTTACCACACTAATAATGTTGAAGTAACAACACCAAAGCACACAGTATATTATATCAAAAGGAAAGTCTGATTTTATGCTAGGGTAGGGTAAACATCAATTTATTAATTTCCTGTTCTGGTTGTGAAGCCTGTCAAAAACAAAAGTCAATACTGGGAAGAAATTTGAATAATTCCATTTCAAAATCCTCTTTGCCATGCCTGTCCCAAATCAGTCTGGCCTCATCTGCACGAGCTAAGGGCCGAGCGAGCTCACATTTGGTCGACCACATAAGAAAACAAACCTGAGATCTAGCTTGCCTGGCAAAGGGGGCAAATGACAACTTCACAGCACTTCATAAGAAACTCCTGGAAGTTGCTAATGAAGACTAATGACTTCCCTCGTGTCGGAGACTTCACACCAGAGTGTACAAGCCCTTTGACCGCAAAGTGAGCGTGGTCAGCAGGGTGGTCTTAGGAAACTCAACTCCACTGCTCCTAAGGAAACACTGGAAGAAGAGAGTTTTCCATCTTTTAGATTTCAGTGTTAGGTTTGGAGGCTGGAGACAGAAGGGCGTGTCTCAGAATTTAGGATTTTGTTCTTAGTAAATTAAGCTGATTAGACTGTCCTGCAAGAACTTTTTTTCCAGATATCGTTTTATTATAGTTTTTTTTAAAAAAAATTTTAATATTATTTAATCATGACAGCAAACTGTTTTTAAACAGTCAATAGGAAATTAAGATCCAACATAGTGGATATTCACACGCAGTTTTAAACTGATGATGAGAACTGCAGCGTGTTTTAGTGAGCAACCTCCTTCTGAGTCTTGTCTTTGTAGAATAAACAGGAAAACTGAATACTTCCTTATACATCTCTCTTTTATATTGAAGGACAATTATCTTTGCTCAACCGTGTTGTTTTAATGTTTGTAACCGTTTCCATGCTGCTGTCTTGGAAAGATTTTTACAATTAATTGTTACCCGTCTAAACAAAGGAAAATATAATGCACACAATGTAATGTATAAAACACATATACTACAGGAGTCCCAATAAAGTGAAGGGAAATGCCTGTTAAATTTACATTTATTTATTTAGCCATGTGCATTCTGCCCACATGCTTTTACATGATTTGCATCAGCACCCAGTTTGATTAGGACTCAGTCATAGTTGCTTAACATACATTAAGTATTATAATCACATTTAAAAATCAGCTTACTTATGCTCTGTATTATGACTGTTTATATCATACACCTATCAGCCACAACATTAAAACCAGCCAGGCAATATTGTGTAAGTCTCCCTTGTGCCTCCAAAACAGTTCTGACTCGTTGGGGAATAGACTCTGTGGTGTCTGGCACTAGGACATTAGTAGTGGGGGCCTTTGGATCCTGTGGATCAGGCATGTTCCAGTGCATTCCACAGATACTTGATCATTTTGGGATATGGGGACTAAAGGCTTCCCAGCATTAGCATGCATTTTAACATGTTGGCCAATGTTATTCACTTCACCAGTAGTTTTAGTGTTTTGGCTGATTGATGTACGTTCACAGACAAAACTGAAACATCATGTGTTGTCATACAACCGTGTATGTTGATACATGTGTGTTGCAGGATACTTCTGCTTTTGCCAGTTTGTAGCTACAGTTAATAGTTGAGAATGTAAATTTGAGGCGTGTCTGTGTATTGTGAGTCCACAGGTCTGATAATGAACCGTAGTTACAGCAGCCACATGGTGATGTTATGAAACCAGCCCCCAGGAGGCCTCTCTCTCTTATCTAATGCAAGGACTCCAAGTAGGACACACAACAAATGTGTTTCTCAAATATATTTTTGGTTTGACATCTATAATGCGTTCAGTCCAGACATAGAGAACAGATACACTCCAGCAGCCTGCGCCAGTAGGGGCCAGGCCGAGCTACAACTTTTAACCCGGTCACCTCTTTAGCTGTGGTACATTCCCAGAAGCTCAGCAGAACAATAGAAAACTATTTTACACAAAAAAAATATTAAGGGTGACTGTTTACAAGTATTCATTTGTGTCCTTTTGAAAAATTATTCTTAAACAGCTTTCAGAAATAATAAGCAGTAAATATCTTTCTTTTTGTAGAAAACAATCTGTAAAAAACATTCTGTTGTCTTCCACTGAGTTCAGCTAGAATTTTGACAAATTTACCAAAATGGTTTCATTGGAAAGGCATCAGTTTTACAAAGTCTTCCTCAGCATGTGTTTCAACTCCACTGAAATCAGAAAAGGTCACGTAACCGCCTGTCGGCCCAGAGTCGATCCTTTAGTTGACAGGAATTGAAATCACTCCATCCTCATTGTTTGCACTCTCACGCATGCACACATTTCTCCAGCTTAATACTCGTTAAAGCCAAACGTACTGGAAAGATATTTGGATCGTGATATGTACAAAAGCTAGTTCCTTACAACTGAAAACTGTTTTCAGATCAGTGCTGGTGACAGAACGTCTCCCTGGTAAGAACTGTTCCTTTTAGCTACAAGTGCACACAAAGGAAATATATATTTATATATAAGACAACATCTTACAAGAAATACAGTGAGTACAAAAATAGCACAAAGTTAAGTGCAAACTGAAAAACATCCCAAATGTTAAGTGTAAACATTTTCAATCTGCTACAGGTTATGAGACGAACCTCGAGTGCAGCCGATTGTCCTTATTTCACCTTTGAGTTCATTGAAATATATCATGTACCAATGCAAAGTGTCTTGGAGGTGGAGATCTCAGGTCAGAGTAAACTCTCAATGTGGAGGACAGCAGATGCTTGCTGCGCAGCGTCGACCAAGACGAGAGGCACCTCAGAATGACGAGTTCTTAAGACGAGCGTTTAGCTGCAGCTTGGAGATACAGTTAGCACACAACATATAAAAGATGCATAAACACGGGACTGGCTGGCTTTAAAGGCTGAGAGTCTTTTGTTGCCGCATCCAGTGTACAGCTGGGTGCAGGAGAGCTCAATAAGCTGATGAGTGATATGCATAAATGGCACATTACAGACATGCTGTGAGACGAAAGCCATCATCGTCCGTCATACACACCATCGCTGCCGACAACCGGAGCGACACTGTGACATGGCAGCCGATGAGAATACTGCATTGTTTTCGGTTTGAGAGTGCTTTTTTTGTAATGCACGAGGGAGCAATAGCATCAACAGACAGCTGCAGCGGCGAGAACCATTCCTTTTTCTTTTTTTTCCATAAAGGGGACACAGGGTTTGGCAGAGTCAGGCCAGGATGTGACAAGAGTTCAGTTTGAGCGTGCACACGAGGCCTTCAGAGGCTCAGATGTCCATGTAATCGTCCTCCTCGTCAGACTCACTCTCCAGAGACGACTCCTGGCTGGATGTCTCCTGCACCTCCAGCGCCGGCTGGCTCAGGGTGTCCTTTTTGACTGTGGCTGCAGACTGGGACGACAGGATGACGTTCTGTATGAGAGCAGACAGCAGGGGTCACTGTTGAGTGTTGGACTAGACAGGCTACTGGTACAGAGAGCTGCATGACTACTTGGTGTAAATATTCAGAGGCAGAGTGCATACCTTAAGCCTTTGTTTGGTTTCCTCTGAGATGCTGCCTTTGGGGGAGAGAAGCGTGGGTGTGGGAGGTGTTACTGTGATTTCTGGTGGGAACTTGGTGACGGTGGAAGGGATAAAAAGCTTTGGCATGTTGGGTGGGACGCGGGAGCGGATTCGGTTGGGGTCTGGAAGCTTGGACTGGTCACCGCTGGCATACTGCTGCTGGTCTGAAAGACGAAAACAACAGGACATTTTCAAGCCATACCAAAACTTCAGTCATTTCAATTTGAATTCTCGTCCTTCCGTTGCAACATTTTTCTGTCACACCTTCAGAGGTTCTGACCTGGGCAAGGCTGTGTGGTGCTACATGTGGCAGTTTCCTCCTGGAACCAGCTGGCTGTCGATTCCTGCCCCTGCGATACAGTGGCCAGCTTCATCTGCTGACAGAGGTTGGACTCCTGCTGCCTGTACAGAAGTCCTTCTGAAGGCTCCTCCCGCTCCTCTGTGGGCAAAAATAAATTAAAACTCCTTGTTAGTTATTATTTCAGAACCCTACTCCATCCCACTTCATAATGATCGGGACACAATTCTTTACAAACAACAGCGCAAACCATTTAACACAATTCTTTGGCCAACAATAGACAACAACTGACCTCCTTAGAGAAACGATTTCTACATCAAGACGACGACGCCACACAGAGACATGTGTTACTGACGGGCTTTTGAATGCAAATGTTATTGGCCGTTTCTAGGCCAGAGAGTAAACTGGCCGTACCTTAATGTAAAAACATTTCTACAAAAATATATTTTTAAATATTGGTGACTACTGCCAGACAGTAACTCCTCAGTTTGCAGACAATTTGCCGTTTGAGTTTCAAGAAGCAAGTAATTGTAAGGAGTGCACGAGAACTAACAGCAAAAATTCTCCCTGCAGTTCAGACAGACACAGATATGAAAACAAAAATGATATAATACTCTTTCAGACTTCTCTCAAAATGTTGCCTAGGAAACCATTACATAATACACATTGGTGCAGCGTTGCTTTATACTAACCCATGTGTGTTAATGTATGTGTATGCACGAACTCTTACTGAATGCATCTGCATGGACTCTGAAGGTCACCCAACTTTAGAAAACTAACAGATCCACATATATTTATCACATACAGCTGATGGTTATAAACACTTTTGGTCAACTTGATTCTTTGGTGTGATCAGTGTACAACAGTTGACATGCAATGGGTCATTTCTCCTTTTGTTGTCATAAAGCTGCAGGATCTGACTGTTTTATGATCTTCAATAAGTGCAGCTGAATCCCTGTCTCGATGTAATGGGTGAGAAAATGGAGCTGTGGTCAGTTTGGTGTGAAGCAACATTGTCGGTTTCAAATTGGGAACAAAACAAGATGAATATTACCAAGATGTTTACTTGGCTTTAGGGCAGTTTTCACTCACAAATACAGTGGGGGAAATAATTATTTGACCCAATGCTGATTTTGTAAGTTTGTCCACTAACAACAAAAATAATGGTCTATAATTTTAATGGTGATTTCAACTGAGAGAGAAGGAATATCAACAAAAAAAGAAAAATCCAGAAAAAGACATAACATAAAGGTTAACATAATGGATTTGCATTTGATCGAGTGAAATAAGTATTTGATCCCCTACCACCCTGCAAGAATTCTGGCTCCCACAGACTGGATATGTGCCTCTGAGGCTCACAAGTTAGTCACTTTTAGAAAGTACTCCTAATCTCAGCTTCTTATGTGTATAAAAGACACCTGTCCATAGAATCAATATCTTCCATTCCAACCTCTCCACCACCATGTGCAAGACCAGCAAGAAGCTTGATGTGGAGGAGACAACTATTGCTGCAGTTTGGAGGAAGAGAAATGCTGACTATGACCCCAAGAGCACCATCCCCATCAGGTGGAAACATTATGCTTTAGGGCTGTGTCTCTACTAAGGGTACAGGACGACGTTACCACCTTGAGAGGCCGATGAACGCCCTAAAATCTTGGATGACAACCTCTTTCCCTCAGCCAGAAACCTGTGGATGGGTCTTCCAGCGTTGACAATGACCCAAAACATACGGCCAAGACAACAAAAGAGTGTCTCAAAAAGAACCACTTCAAGGTCATGGAGTGGCCCAGCCAGTCTCCAGAACTTAATCTTTTAGGAAATCTGCTGGGGGAGATGAAACCTCAAGTTGCCAAGCGACAACCTCAAAACCTTAATGATTTAGAGAGGCTCTGTAAAGATGAGTAGACCAAAATCCCTCCTGAGATGTGTGCAAACCTGGTGACTAACTACAAGACACATCTTACCTCTGTATTTACCAACAAGAGTTTCCCCTCCAAGTACTAAGTCATGTTTTATTTGAGGGTCAAACACTTTTCTTACTTGCTCAAATGCAAATCCATTTCTGGATTTTTTTGTTGATGTTCTCTCTCAGTTAAAATAAACCTACCATAAAAACGATGTCTTTGTAAGTGGGCAAACTTACAAAATCAGGTTGGGGTCAAATACATACCTAACCCTAACCCACACTGTATTTTGATAACATGTCAGAATGAAACTGAACGAAGCAACAAATCACAAAATAAAAGGTTAGTTAATACAGTATCATAAAAAATTATATTTGCATATGAATTCTCTTTGCAGAAAATATCAGCATTTAAACTGAAAAGGTGAAACTTGTGGGTTACAGTCACAATCTGGAGGACACTGATTTCTAAAGCTCTTGTTGAGGGACTGACAAAACCCAAAAGGCAAAATAAAACCAGGCCAGGCTCCGCTGTTATGTAACAGATTTGTGGAAGGCCACAGGCGCCCCCTGCTGGTCACACTGACTGATGCACAATTGTTGTTTAAAAACTGAGAAGCGCAGAGATGCACCGGAGCAAAAACAGCATTTCATTTCTAAATCTACTGCAGCAACAGGGTTGACAGTAACAGCTGTTAACACGTGTTTGACTAACGCTTCTAAACAGCCATGCAGTGGTGAGATATGGGGTTAAAGAGGCCACAATACCTGTGTATGGTAGGTAGGCCATGGCTGCAGCAGAGTGGCTGGTTGCTCTCCTTTGCTGTGGCTGATCGTGGAAGCCTGAGGTCTGAGGTCTGGACAGCTTGCTCAGTGGCTCGTACAGCCCTTTGGCCTGGCCGTCCTGGGTGGACAGCGGGTGGCAGGTGGAGTGGCTGAGCAGGACAGGCGTTGGCAGGGAGGTGGGGAAGAAGATGTCTCGGTGATCCTTGGTGTACTTAGGTGTGGTCGGGGTGTCGCCTGCAGACTGATGGAGACAGAAGAAGAGCAGTTGTCACGAGGAGGTGAAGCTGACCTCGAGTGTCCATCAGCAACGCTAACCATCCCCTGCTCCGGAAGATTTCTCAGAACAGCGCATCCTCTCCCCTTGAGACTACTCTCAGTGCAGAAGAATGAGCCACAGTCGACAGCACTTCACTTTTCAAACAACACACATCAGCAATACCAGTCTCTCTCACATAAGAAGTAATAATATCCTTTACAGGGCCGCGGAGTCGTCCCTCAGGGGTTCAGAGGCTTACAGTACTTGCATGCAGGACAGTGTGTTGGGTGCTGCTGAGGAGCTCAGCTCTACGCTACACTACATCCCTCTGAGCCACTTCCCTGGGTGTCCTTTTGAGGACCACTTACAAACACAAGAGCTGCACAAACAACCTGTGACAACAGCCGCCCTGCTCCCACAGTCGCTGTCATGGCAACGCAGAGGAGCACAGCTAAAAGAAATGAATACACCTTCTCTAGTTTTTCAATTTAAAATGGATGAAAAGTTGGAGGAAAATTAGCCTTTTCTAAAGCACATAAGCCCAGACCGGTTCATACATAAGACCATCCATCTAATTTATGCGAACTGTAGTTCAATTTACCAAGCTGAAGAAACAATATATTTTATATTCACGCATTACGTATGCGGTGAAAAGTGAATATGACTTCATATTCGTTGTGCTGTGTTTCTATGTCAGAGGTCAATTTGACAATTATAGGTATTATGGTGTTATTAAGATTTGAAAGTCTAGAAGGCGATGTTTAGGGTCACAGTACGTACTGTCATGAAGACGCACTACTTTTTGTCAGCACAAGATAATTTCACAGCAACAGAGAGTAAAATTTTTCTCATGATGTCCGCAGGGAGTTGAAGTCAAATTTTGCTCTGAATCACAGTTGAGTGTGATGAAGCTCCCTATGGGATTCACACAGCAGAGCACGGCAAATCAAACAAACAGAGTAGCCTTCCAAAACCCAGGACAGAAACAGATCCTTCAGCACAGCACAGAGCCGCACACGGCAGCTTCAAGCACACACCAGCTCCAAAGCCAGCCCTGATGATTCATATCTCATGAATTAAACATTACCAACAAAGACACCAACAAGTCAGCTGGACTGTACGCATTAGAAAAGCACTGTACCTGAGAAAATTGCAGCACACAGCCAGCGCGTACAGTAGGTTCCTCGAGTGCTGTGTGGTAAGACTGTCAGTCAAATACAGGTCCACCCATGTGTACTGAATGACGGTTCTTTGCAATTATCGAGATTGAGCTTTAAATCAGATTAGAGCAGCTGGAGATGTCTTGCACAGGTTCGGTCATCTTTCCAACACAATTGGAAGACCAACAAAACATTTTAATTAAATGCCCAAAAGAGAGCAGATCATACTTCTCAATAATTGTCAATAAGTCTGCTGAAACAGGGTGAATTAATAAAGTCCTCCACTGAGGATTTCTCATCTCTATATACAAAATGCAAACCACTGCATGAGTCCAGTAGTCTGAGACGATTAGAGATTGAGCTTTTATGTAGATGCACATAACTTATTCCCATCGCAAATATACAACAGCACTAACCACCACATGCAGGCTAACTATCGTAAGTTAGAGCTTAGACCATGTATACTTCACAATCATAGGCATACAGCTTACTCGACAATCACAGGACCTGGATGTGTCTTGTCAAGCTTTTATCAACAAGGTAAATGTCAGAATGAACAAATGATCATAATGAAATTAAAATAAGTACTCGCTTTTAAATGTGGCAAACAGTTTCACTGAGAACTTCACATTTGAGAAATACTGCTTGTAGCTCTGAGCCACCCTTATATCTGCGTCATAACTAAACCAATTAATGAAAAAGACCAAAACGAACAAAGGCAATAATAAAACAATCATGCCAAAAAATAAGATGGTGCCATCGCCAAACTGGCAAAACAGATTTATTTTGCCCACAACTACCTCTCATGAGCATGAGGTTCATGGAAACATCACCGTGACAACAGGATGTGGGCAGAGAGACCCTTTATGACTGTGTGGGCAGGAGGAGGGATGGGAGGAAGAGGGAGACACCGACACAGAATGAGGCAGAGCAACTAATGATATGATGAGGAATATGAGTAAAGACATAATTGTTTAATGTATTTATATTCTTCTTTCTGTCACTTTGCCTTAAAAACACAAACACACTGTCCTGTGCAAATGGCTAAGATAAATACCATGTTAAGGTGAAAGAAAATTGACAAGTTTGGCAACTACTGAGTGAGGCTGAAGGGACAACAGGGAGTATTCAGACCACGCTTTGGGCTATATTTAGCCTTGGCAGGCTGGAACAGGATAGACTTGAAGTCTGGGAATGACCAAATTAGTCATCAGTTTAGCTCATTTTACTATAGCTGCTGCAGGTTTATCCCCATAAAACGCAAAAAGTATATCCTTAAACTTTTGTAACCTACTTGGATTGGCAGATGGGCGGAGTACAGAACAGGACAACCCAACATAGATGATTTCAGCTGGCCAGGTAAAACATAAATATGCCATACAGCAAAAAAGATTATATGTAATCCCGAGTATGTCAGTTTAGTGGCAAAAACGGTTGATTGTAAACAGAAATTACAGGCTTGGTCAAATTTTTACTTGTTAAAATAAAATACGTAATGATATGTCCACAGCTGGATGTTTTTATTTTCTTTAAAGGCTATGTAAATGGCACCCATTAATTCACTAACATCCTGTCCACTTCCCACTGTAATAAACAGTATTTTACTGTGTTATGTCAATTGCATTATATCAGAGAAAAGTATTTGGCCTCAGCTTTGACAAAGATGGAATCTGTAAATAACAGTGTGAGCTCCGGCGCACAGGAGGAGGAACTGCAGAGGCAGCGGAAAGATGACAG